>NC_083359.1:16923125-17551250 GCF_030254825.1 Meriones unguiculatus
TGATTGGGTAAGGGAAATTGACTTTTGAATTGATTGGTTTACTTTAGGTGCCAAGACCACAAACAGTCTGGCCTGGCCATCTGGGCTGGTTTCCTAGCAACTGTATCTCTAGTGGGCAGGAAATGAATATAGTAAAGTTAGTTCCTTTCCCCAGGTGGCTGGATGTGTCTACACCAGGCTAGCCTTCACTCAGGCCTGTATTCCAAACCCAAACTAATACCCAAAAAAACAATTTTCAATTCTTTGGTCTCTCAAGTATAGAATGTAAGTGCCTCAAGAATTGGTGTCCTCTTTAGAATACATGGATTAATCCAGTTAGTTCTTTTTATAAACTGTAAATGTTTGGTTTTAGGATATTTGTTATTAATTTCTTCCAAGTAGTTACTAGAAGCTCTTTGCCAATCTTCATTGATTACCCACAATAACATGATCTCAGCATTAGTAAAGAGTCACTACA
Source organism: Meriones unguiculatus (assembly GCF_030254825.1). Lineage (NCBI taxonomy): Eukaryota > Metazoa > Chordata > Mammalia > Rodentia > Muridae > Meriones > Meriones unguiculatus. The sequence goes on from NC_083359.1 coordinate 16,923,583, forward strand.
ATTTCACCTGGTTCTGTTCCTAATAACTGATGTAGTCTAATTCTAACTTTTATAATTAATTCAGAAATCTTTTCTATGTATGTCTTCAAATTTTTACTTTATGTGCTAAGAAAATCAATTCCATAATATTATCTTCTCTTTGTATAATGAGCCCAGTAGGAGAATGACTTGAAAACAACATAACCGAAATACAATTAAGTTCAGGATCAATTTGAGCAACATAAGGATCTTGCAGTCTGTTCTACGAGAGTTAACTCTTTTTCTACCTCAGCTTCTGCTCAACATCTTTGACTATTTAAATCTGAATCTTCTTTTAATGCTTGAAATAAATTACTTAAATCATATGTAGTTAATTCAATTGTAGGCCTCAGCCAATTAATATCTCCCCCTTTATAATTTTTGGAAATCATTACTAGTTTGCAACTGATTTCTATGACTTTGTACCTTTTGTGGTCAAATTTTTTGTTCACTTATTTTATAACCCAAATAGCTAATAGAATCTCCTCTCTGTATTTTTTTCTGGAGCAGTCTATAACCCCCAACATGGCAGAGTTCTTTGTGTTTCCTTAAACTTTTTTCTAAAGTATTTTCATCAGAATCAGCCGACAAAATATGATCCATGTAATGGTAAATAGCAGATTGAAAAAATTGCCTACAAATTGTTTCTAGCAGTTGTTTCGCAAAATATTGACATAAAGTTGGCCTATTTAACATTCCCTGTGGTAAAACTTTCCAATGGTATCATTTTATTTGACCACTACCGTTAAAAGTAGGTACTGGTTAAGCAAACCTTTCCCTGTCCTGCTCATGTAAGGTAATTGTGAAAAAGCAATCTTTTAAATAAATTACTATTACATGCCATGACCTAGGTAACAAAGAAAGTAAAGGAATTCCAGGCTATAAAATACCCATTGGTTGAATTATTCTAGTCACTTCTCTTAAATCTGTTATCATCCTCCATTTTTCTGATTTGTCTTTTACAACAAACACAGGGAAACTCCATGGGCTGGTAGGTTCTTCTGTGTGTTGAGCCTCCAGCTGCTCTTGTATCAGTTGTTGAAGCCTGCAATTTTTCCTATCTTATGGGCCACTGCTCTTGCTACACAGGTCTGTTTGATATCCACTTTAGGGGTAAGGTTGTTGGTATTTCAGCAGTGGCCCCCTTTATAAATTTGGAAACTCAATGCTTGTTATGTCCTGTGTTTGGACAATGGACACAGCTTGTGATTGTTTTTTATTTCCCATATTAATACCTTCCCTAGGAGCATCTACCTTCATCCCTAATTTCATGAGTCTGTCTCTGACATTATAAGAATGTTAATTTGAGTACCCCATTGTGGTAAAAGATACCCTCCCCATAAATTTATAGGTATGTCATCCACATAGGGTCTCAGCTTCCATGTTTGCCCTTCTTGTGTCACACATTTAATCCATCAGACACGTTGTCTTATTTGAGATAATATATCAATTCCTATAAACTGTGTATAAACCTTCTGAAGTGACCATTCTGGATTCCAAGACTTTTGGGAAAGGATCATGACATTAGCTCTTGTATCTACCTTAGGTCTCTGATCATTAACCACTGTTTGCCAGAACACACATTTTTCAGTACTTTCAAATGCTCCTGTTTTTTCTGCTGGAGCATCTTTGCCCTTCATGTAAGGAAATGGCAACAGCTAAGCAATTCTATACCCTGCATTAATTTACATTTCCTTTTTTATATATGCCATGATTTTAATTTCTTTCTTGCAATACCCATCTATACTGTCTTATTGTGAATGCACAATAAGTCCTTGAGAAATTAATCTACTTCTTCCCAAGATCATTCCTACTGTCCCTGAATACAAAGGACATAAACATCAGTGCTCATTTTGTAACATTCAACTTTTGGGGATAGGGTTAGAGGTTTATCCATAGCCAGATATGAGGCCACACTGCTTTCAGTACCATGCGTGAGATCAGCAATACTTAATTGCCATTTAACTGCCTGCTTGTTATCTCCTTTGGCTGACCAAAGGAGGTATTTTTTGCTGTGGGGTCTCAAGCGGACAGGCCCCTCAGTTCATTTCCTAATGGCAAGGGGTTACCTTGTGTGTCTCTTGTTGTGGGTTATTAATATTTATTATTGATTTATCTTTTAGTTAAGTAGCAGTTATTCCTAAATGAGCTGTATACCCAAATCACCGCACAGAAACTAGGATTTATTTAATTAACTTAGAGCATAATGCTGGGCAATAATTTTTCCATCCTAAACCTCCAAACCTGCATAGTTTCCTCCCATTCAGATTTCCAACATTATACTTGCTTTTAGTCATATCGTAGTTTCGTTTCATCTCTTCTCGTGGTTCAAAGTCCTCTCCTCCTCATTTTCACTCTCCTACTCACCCACTCGCTTCCTTCTCCTCCCCTCTGGACCAGGATATTTCACCCCATTTTCTCTATTGCACAGCATTGTGGCTTGTTGTTTTATTGTCAATACAGAGAACAAACGGTGGCATGTTTACACAAACTTGAGACAGGTGATGCTTAGAATAAACATCACAATGCAATGTCTGGATTGAAACCAGATAGTAGGGTAGAGAACAGCATTTGAATGAACAAGAGTAAACTATATACATTGCACAAGAACGTATACCAACAGTGTCTTGGATTCACACTCATTACTACAATGTTTTCCCTTTTTACAGCACCTACAAACCCTGGGAAACCTGGTCATCCCATTGCTATGAGTATTTCCCCAGAGTTAATGCACCTGCCATTTTGAGCTCTAAAGCTTTTAAGCCATACAATTTCTTTGTCAATGGCCAAATTCACCACAATTAAAGCACTGAGTATTTTGATATCTGAGGCTTCTAGCTATGGCTTGTCCGATGATATTGGCATGATACTCCTTGGAGCCAATATCAGTTTCGTCTCATATCCATTCATCTGTTGGTGCTATTTGTGCCTTTAGTGGTCTAATTATATTTAGTATTTGCATTCTCAAATACCAAGGTCTCTATCAATACCTTTCTGGCGTCAGAGTCTGATACAGCTTTATTTACAACTGTAAGGAGTCTGTGAAGGCTTCTCCAGAGCCTTGTACTTCTTAGTAAAATGAAGTAGATCTTTCCCAGGCTCCTCAACCATATTCCAAGCTCTTAAAGCTAGCAAGTGATATTGTTCTATAATGACATCCTCAAATCAAATTTGTTCTGTAGGTCAGCATAACACCCTTCACCATTAATTATCTCTAACAACATTTATTCTCCTTGCTATATTTTGTTGTTGTATTTTTGTGGCCTCATCCCTCCACCACGATAACCATTGCTATTTCTGACTGACTTCAAGCACAGCTGAAATCAATCCCTTCCAGTCTTGTGTAGCCCGGTACTTAATATTTTTTTAACACATGGGGAATGCATTTTGTAGATTTTTTTTTGTTTTAGTTTCTTTTTTAATTTTTTATTAATTACACTTTATTCACTTTGTAGCCCCCATAGTTCCCACCCTCCTCCCCTCCCAACCCGTCCCTTCCTCCTCCTTCTCCACGATTGCCCCTCCCCAAGTCCATTGATAGGGGAGGTCTTCTTTTCCTTCCTTCTGATCCTAGTCTATTAGGTCTCATCAGGAGTGGCTGCATTTTCTTCCTCTGTGGCCTGGTAAGGCTGCTCCCCACTCAGGGAGAGGTGATCAAAGAGCAGGCCAATCAGTTCATGTCAGAGACAGTCCCTATTCCCATTACTATGGAACCCACTTGGACACTGAACTGCCGTGGGCTAAATCTGTGCAGGGGTTCTAGGTTATCTCCATGTGTGGTACTTGGTTGGAGTATCAGTCTCAGGAAAGACCCCTGTGCTCAGATTTTTTGGTTCTATTGCTCTCCTTGTGGAGCTCCTGTCCTCTCCAGATCTTACTATTTCCCACTTCTTTCATAAGATTCCCTGCACTCTGCCCAAAGGTTGGCCATAAGTCTCAGCATCTGCTTTGATAGTCTGCAGGGCAGAGCCTTTCAGAGGCTCTCTGTGGCAGGCTTCTGACTTGTTCCCTGTTTTCTCCTTCTGATGTCCATCCTCTTTGCCTTTCTGGATGGGGATTAAGCATTTTAGCCAGAGTCCTCCCTCTTCATTAGTTTCTTTAGGTATATAAATTTTAGTAGGTTGATCCTATATTATATGTCTATATGAGTGAGTATATACTGTGTGTGTCTTTCTGCTTCTGGGATAGCTCACTCAGGATGATCTTTTCCAGTTCCCACCATTTACCTGCAAATTTCATGATTTCCTTGTTTTTTATTGCTGAGTAATATTCCATTGTTTACCACAATTTCTGTATCCATTTCTCAGTTGAGGGGCATCTGGGTTGTTTCCAGCTTCTGCCTATTACAAATAAAGCTGCCATGAACATGGTTGAGCAAATGTCCTTATTGTGTACTTGAGACTCTTTTGGATATATGCCTAGGAGTGGTACGGCTGGATCTTGAGGAAGTGCTATTCCTAGTTGTCTGAGGAAGCGCCAGATTCATTTCCAGAGTGAATTTTGTAGATTTAAAATGCTTTAAATCGAACATTTCTATTGAACACCATGTTGTCTTATATTTATGACCAGCATCATTAGCAGGCCATGTGCTGCACAGTTCCTGGAAAAACTGCTGGTGACTTTGTAATCCCAGGCAACTCCTCTCTCTGGCAGCACACTTGGCTCAAGATTAACCCTTTTGCCCTGTACAGCCTCCTGATCTTCCCTGCCCCTTGCCTCAGGCAGGGGCTCTGGGCACTTGGCAGCAGAAGTGTATGGATCAGGGTGGGAAGAGCAGTAAACTCTGGCTCCCAGTTACCAGGTATGAACATTTTTTTTTCTTCCCTCTCTAGCTCTTTTTGCTTTCCAAGTGCTTCAGCCTCTATCTAAAAACCCTTTAGTTGCACAGCCAATTCTGTAATCCTTTTCGAAACAAGAGAATTGAGTGACATTTCCGGTTTTCCTTTTTTTTTCCTTTTTTTTTTTTTCATTTTTTGTTTCTCAGACCCCTCCATATTCACTCCCACCTTTTTCAGTTGTTCAGTCATTCTCCCAACCTTTTTAAAAATGGAATATAGAAAGAAGACAGCAAAAACAGAAAATCACCCCTGGGAGCAATGCAGAAGAGAATCCAGCAGCAGTAGGTGCCATTTTGCTGACCTCCTGAAACAGTATTTTCATTCATTCATAACTTGCCCTCTCCTCTATGACATTAGAAACCAAGTTTCCCATTATGTATAGCCATGTCTGGGTGCCACTTGTTGATGCTATTTTTTTTTATCAATTTTATTTGGGGTACCTTATCCCTCTTCCTCCTTTCTCTACTTCTTATCTCTCCTAATACCTTCCAACATGCCAACATTAGGTAGGAGAGAAAGGAGGTTAATGAAAGAGGGGACAGAGTTCTCTTTAGCTACTTCTGGCTATTTAGTGTCATCAGGTTCTTTAGGGCAATACCAATCTAAGTCATCAGGATATCCAGCAGTCCAACAAAACAGCAAACGAAGCAAACAGCAAACCATCATAGTCTTCTTCCTTCTCAGAGCATCCCTCGAGGCCTCCTCCTTCTCTTGTGGCTCTGGTATTTTTACCCTCTCAAAGTCCTCAGAATTAAACTAACTGCAGCTGACAAAGACCACATCCCTCTATGAGCCCCACAAGGCTGTAATCAGATGTGGACAAACTAAAAACATCTCTGTATCCCACACTTGGGATTGAAAAAAAAGCCCGTTTACATAACTGAGTTTTTAGAGAAACCAAAACTTCCAGTGCAGTAATGTGGAGAAAGCACTCAATTGCAAATAGAAAATAACTCAGAAACCAGCTAGATGGGGATGAGAAAGTGTGCAGATTCTATTTCAGTCTTCCCATATCACAAACTACAACTTCTTTATCCTAAGAAATGCTTTAGAGAGTCAGTGTACTTTACTGGAGGAACTTCTTGGAGTTAGGAACATGAAGAGACTCATCTCCATTCAAGATGTCTGATGGATTAACAGTTGCCATAACTTAGAACACTTCATTCATTTAATGTATATGCAGAGGTCAGAGGACAATTTAGAGGAGTCACTTCTTTTCTTCCACCATGTGGATCCTGGGGATCAAACTTAAGTCACCAGGCTTAGCAGCAAGTATTTTAACCAGCCAAGCCATCTCCCTGGCCCCCACTTTACTTTTTAAGATACAAGTTCACTGAGTTGTGTGAGCTGGGCTTGAACTTGCTCTGTAGCCCAACAGCCCTTGAACTTTTGCTCCTCTTGCCTCAGCCTGCCGAGTAGGTGGCATACAAGCCTGCATTGGCACACTTACTTGGGAGGGTGTTTTATGCCTGTAAAGATCTACCATTTGAGCTTGTATCTACCAGGACAAGTTTCTCTGGCTCAGAGAAGTGCTCCCTCCTGGCAGCTTCTCCTCCTCTGCACATCTGTGGCTCTGGAGAGGACCTGCCAATGTCCAGAGAGTAGCAAGTACTCTGCACACATGCTACATGGCTCTAATAGGCAATGGGACCCTGTCTAACCTGCATGCATAACAAACTGTGACACATATGTAGAGGGAGAAAGTTGTTCCTGTCCTAGATAAATACATTGTCTTCCTTGAAATCCCTGCAGCTTGCTGTCTCTTCCTCTATACCTCTCCTCTGTCCAATGTGGTCACTGCCTGACCTCTGGATACATCTGTGCTAGGTCTGGGCTCCGAGACTATCTAGATGCCAGACTTCACTCGGGCAGCCCATGCTTTGGGAAGCGCTAGAATCAATAGGAAGGCAAGTCCTATATAGAGTGCTGAGAGAATAAAGGGCCAGAATGAGACCAAGTCTCACTGTAACCTGGGTTCTCTGTTCAACCACAGGTGAGATAAACCGCTCCCTGCCTTACATCGTCATGGGAAGTCTGACCATCCTGACAGCTATCATCACCTTGTTTTTCCCAGAGAGCTCTGGGGCTCCTCTCCCAGACACCATTGATGAGATGCAAAAGGTCAAAACGTAAGAGACCTCCCTCTGCAGTGTAAATGGACTGAGTCGGGTCCTGTTGGGGTCTTACGGCCCCAACTGCTTGAGGTCGTGCTCCCTGCACACTCTGTCTCCCAAACAGCTGGACTGCTTTAACCATGGTGCCGTCTAGAGCAGGAGTATGACTTTATGTGAACATGTACATGCCTGTGAAAGCAGCAGCTCTTGTTTAGCACAGAGACTAGAAACTTAAGAATCCACCGTGTGTGTGTTTGTTTCTCCAAAACTGCCTTGCTTGTTTTGCAACTGGTAGATAGCTTTATACAATCTGTAAGTGACATTTGTCTTGCGTGTTTTGACAGAATGAAACGTGGGCAAGCCGTAAGCCACAAACACGCCTCAGAAGGCAAGAGAGCCAAAGGCCAGAAACCTGGAAAGCACAGCCGCTCAACACTCCCAGAAGCTGAAAAACTAAACTGAAAGACTGCATATTGTCAGAAACACTGTCAATGACCCAGGGCTCTTCTGTTCTGTTGACCTTGTGTCTAATGTGCTCGTGGATGGGGACATCCATCCTAGAGAGCCGCCTTCCTCCAGGGACACCAAGGCTAACCACAGACAGCTTGCACATCACATTGCAGTGGTGGACTTGGGCTTTCCAAAGAAGTTAATGAGTTTCTCGAACCAGTGGGACTTGGAAGACTATGAAAACATTAGCTAGACGTGCTATGTTATTTTAGAAGACCTGAGAAGGACCAGATAGAACTGCAGGTCCGTTTTCCCTCCTTTCCCTAGCTGGAGAACTTACAGGAAAGGGAACGGATGTGACTCAGTGGCAGTGTGTTTGCCTAGGATGCACAGGGCCCTGGGTTTGATCAATTGTACCAGAAGGAAACAAAAAAAAAAATTTTTTTTTTTTTCAAAAAATAAATTAATCCATGGATAGTTTGATTTTTTTTTTTGTCTTTTCTCAGTTAAAGTTTTAACTGCAATTCTCTTAACTCATGATAGAACACAGGACCTAGGGAACCCCAAAGGAGACTAAGGTGGAAGCAGGTACATAAAGCAGGCAGTGTATGGACTGTGAAGGCTCAGTCCCACAGCCTTCTGTGCTGTGTGTGTCTTGGTCAGAGTCCTGGGCTTGTTCAGACCCTGTGAGAAATCCACAAGGCTTGGCTTCCACTGCTGTCTCAGTCAGAATTCTGGCTACCAGACTTAGAACTGTCTGTGTCTTGAAGGAAATGTATGGACAAGAAAGTGTCCCTTCCCTCTCTCAGCACTGTCATGGGGGTATGTTCTGTGTGTCATCTCTGTGTGTCTCAAGCTATTCACCCTTCATCAAAGACTTGGGAACTGTCTGTGTGTTTCTCAGCCCAGGATTACCCTGGCTGGTGGTGTGCAGTTGCCACCATACAAGGCCTTCCCAGCCTTACACTAGAGCTGCTCTGAGTGCCGAAAACAATAACACTATGCATAATCATGGGAAAAATTACAAGGAAGAAATGTAAATTGTGTTCACAGTCTCTCAGAGTTGCTGTCTGCACTCTTGCAACATTGGCGGGTATTTTGTGTTCAGTGTGATTGTCTTCTCTTCTGATTATATCGCTATAGTATACCTGCTTGCACATGCTTCACCTACTTAAAAAAACAAAACAAAACCTTACCTTTGTGAAAGCTGTTGAAGTGCCTTCAGCAATGAAATGGTTTTAATCAACAATAGTATTTTTAAATAATAGCTTTATTCCTAAAATTGGATAGGCTCTAGTGTGATGGCTAATCTTGATTGTCAACTTGACTACATCTGGAATTACCTAAAACCCAGGCAGCTGGGTTCACCTATGAGGGATTTTTCTTGGTTGGATTTTTTGATGTGTAGACCAATTCTAAATCCATATCATTTAAGATCAGAAAACACACCCTAAATCTGGGCCACACCTATTGACAGCTCACAGGAAAGAAGGAAAGTTTTTTTCTTTGTCTGCTTGCCCTCACTCTCACTAGCTAGTTCATCTATCCTATTCCTAAGCCATTCCTTCACTGGTGTTAGAATGCACATCTGGTTTCCAACACAGACTAAAAATTGACAGTTCTCCAGAACCTCCTTGGGATTCTAGCACCAGATGGCATTGCTGAGGTACCTAGTCTTGTGGAATGAACAACTCCATCAGGAGATAGCCAGTGTGGAATTACTCAGACCACAGCTGATAAACCACTCTAATGACCACCCCCCCCCTTTTTGTTAAATATGTATTGGGCATTCTGTTGTTTCTGTTCCTTCAGAGAACCCTGACTGATCAACCTGTCTGGTTCCAGGCAGTCACGACTTCCTGAAGCAAACACTGTACTGCCTGAATACCTTGCACTTTCTCTGAAGGAGAGGGGGCAACAGCCCAAGTCCCTTCTCCTGAAAACCCTCACTCTCTGCACAAGCCTGCTGAACATGCACAGCCTGTTTCTTTTAGAGCCATAACTTCAGAAGGCCTGTCTTCAGGAGAGCAGCATACAAGGGATGAGGCTCTTAATTCCTGTTGTCACTAGGAGCTGGCAAACACAGAGATGAGGAACAAGAATATATGGAGAAAGAGGTCTTAACAAAAATCTCACCACAGATAAAGGTGAAGACAAGGATCCCAGTATAGTGATGAACATCCTACATCCCAGAATTGAAGATGATGAGACAGGATCATATGTTTAAGGCCAGCCTGTGTTACAGTACTCTGGCCTCAGAGTTAAGATAAGGTTTGCCTTCTCACTGTTGTCTTCTTTTTTATTTATTTTTTATTAGTTTATTCACTTTGTATCCCAGCTGTAGCCCCTCCCTCGTCCCCTCCCACCCCCACCTTCCATCCCTCTTCTTCCCCCATACCCCTCCCCCAGTTACTGATAGGGGAGGTCCTCCTCCCCTTCAATCTGACCCTAGTTTATCAGGTTTCATCAGGACTGGCTGCATTGTCTTCCTCTGTGACCTGGTAAGGTTGATCCTCCCTCAGGAGGAAGGTGATCAAAGAGCTAGCCCCTGAGTTCATGTCAGAGACAGTTCCTGTTCCCATTTCTAGGGAACCCTCTTGGACACTGAGCTGCCATGGGCTACCCCTGTGCAGGTTCTAGGTTATCTCCATGCATGGTGTTTGTTTGGAGTATCAGTCTCAGAAAAGACTTCTGTGCCCAGCTTTTTTTGTTTTGTTGCTCTCCTTGTAGAGCTCCTGTTCCCTCCAGGTCTTTCTATCTCCCCTCTGTGGTAGGCTCCTGTCCTGTTCCCTGTTTTTCTTTCTTCTGATGTTCATCCCTTCTGCCTTTCTGAATGAAGATTGAGCATCTTACCCAGGGTCCTCCTTCTTGCTTAGCTTCTTTCAATGTACAGATTTTAGTATGATTATCCTTTATTGTATGTCTAATATCCACTTATAAGTGAGTATATACCATGTGTGTCTTTCTGCTTCTGGGATACCTCACTCAAGATGATCTTCTCTAGTCCCACCATTTGGCTGCAAATTTCATTATTTCCTTGTTTTTAATTGCTGTGTAATAATCCATTGTATAAATGTACCACAATGTCTGTATCCATTCCTCAACTGAGAGACATCTAGGTTGTTTCCAGTTTCTGGCTATTATAAAGCTGCTACAAACATGGTTGAGCAAATGTCCTTGTTGTATACTTGAGCATCTTTTGGATATATGCCTAGGAGTGGTATAGCTGGATCTTGAGGTAGTGCTATTCCTAATTGTTGTCTTAATTTTGGCAGCTAGCTCCTTTTTTAACTCTATACTCATGAATTACTAAACAGCTGTTATTTGACAGCTACTTAACAGTTCTATAAGTGATGCTGCAGAAGATGGAAGAGATTGCTGTTCTCAGAAATTTGAAGATCATGCTTTTCAGTGTTTGTCTTTACTTATTTGTGTTTTGAGATGGGGTATCCATTATGCTGCCCCTCTCATCTCAAAATCATGGGCTTAAGTGATCCTACCACATCATCCTCCTGAATGCAGGTTTATGGCCACATGCTACTGTACCCAACTTAGATTTCTGTCTTTAGTTGCTTTTCCTAATGGGCTTTGAGCTGATGAAAATTCTGAGGCTATACATCATGAACCTTGCTATGGCTGGAAACTGACACATCCTCCACAGGCTGGGAGTTTGAATACTTGTCCTCTGGCTCGTGGTGCTATTTTGATGGGCCATGGAACCTTTAGGAGGAGGAACTAAGCTGGCGAACTTAGGTTACTAGGACCAGGTCTGTAATGGTTATAGCTGAGTCCAGATTTATGGCCTTCTGTGACGTGAGAGTTCTCTAGCTCATGTTCCCACCAGCCCCCTCAAGCATTACTGTAAAAAATTAAGTTGCAACTAGAGAGATGGTTTGGAGTCCACATGGAGAGACATTGCAGGAATTCCAGGTGCAGGCTGATCAGGTTCTTGCTGGGAGAAATGGAGTTGGACCTGTAATTTCCCTAAGGACTACATGTCATTTCTCAGGTAGAGGCTGTGGGGGTTACATTTCTTAGGTAGAGGCTGTGGGGATCTGTGATTCCCCAGTCAGAGAAGAGGAAGCCTCACTAAAAAAGGGAGTCCTCCATTTCACACAGAGCTCAGGGCTTTCCCGTCATGGCAGACCAACACCTTAGCAGCAAGGTTTCCCAACAGTAGTTCACTGGTTAAAAGCTCTAGCTGCTTTCACAGAGGACATAGAGTAAAAAAAACTCTCTTTTACTGGGGTTTTGTTGTTGTACTTGTTAAAACTTTTATTTACATTTTTTTATCTTTTTCTCCCTAAGCTACCCCAATCTCTTCCATCACCCCAACACCAGGTAGGAGAGATAAAGGGTTAGTGGGAGAGGGGGCGCAGTTCTTTCTTAGCTGCTTCCTGCTGGTCAGGGTTGTTGAGTTCTTTGAAACATGTCCAGTCCTCATTTCAGGAGATCTTCAACTTCTTGTTTCACAACAGCAACCAGGAGCAGCAGGGGGAAAGCAGGAGTAACCTTGTACTTTCTCTTCATTCCACTCTCTGGGCTCCAGCATTTATCCTTTCTCCAGAGTCCTCAGAGTTAAACTATCTGCAGCTGACAAAGAGCCTCTTTCAGAGCCGGCATGAGGCAAATAGTCTGATGCTGTGGACCATCTGAATCAGTCCCATATCCCACACCTGGGACCAAAACAAAAGCATGTTTATATCCACAACATTTCCTCCCTTTCTGTTTAAAAAAAAAGGGGAGGGGGGCTTTTCTTTAAAAAAAAAAAACGAAACTTCCTGTTGCTTTCATAAAAGGAGATAATCAAGGAACCAAACCCTTTGCTTTTATAACCTGATGACTTTCTGCTGCTCTTGTCTGGATTGACTCATAATTTGCTGTTGAGCCTTGAACTAGGTTCCTAACAGCCAGAAGTTACCCAGACACTCTTGCAGAGAACCCAGTGCTGCCAGAAACGGCTCATTCACATATCTGGCAGAACTTACTGGATTTCTGCGTTAACACACCAGCCATTTTAAGCTCTGAGGCAGCATTGAGCATTTTGATATCTAAAACTTTTGGCGGCTACTGATGTTAATCTCCTAACCTGAGGCCGTTCCTCTGGCAGCTCAGTTTGCTCAAGATTCACCTGTTTTCTTGAAACAGGCTTTTTGCCTTTAACCTTTTGGCCTGTACAGCCTTCCACTCCTTTGGTTCTCCAGCCACAGGCCGTGGGAACCCGACACTGAAAGTGCTCAGAGCAGGGCTGGGTGGCAATTGTGGAGAATTCTGGCTCTTAGTTACCAGGTGTTCTCCCTTTACCAACAAAACTTTTTTGCTTTCCAAGCATTTCAGCCTCCACCTGCTAATTTTCTAGTTGCATTGCCAACTCTGCAATGAATCAAAACCAAAGAATCCTCTCTGGGAGTAAAATGGGAATAAAACCAGAAGTAGCAGCTGCTGTAAACCTTATGCTCATATCCTGAAATGGTATATTCATTATCTCTCTGTACCCTGCTGTCTTCTGTACAGCATTACTCATTATTTTAACCCTGGGCTCCAGGGTTTCTTATTGTCTCTACCTCCCTTTTAATCACCCAACACTAAGCAGGAGGAAAATAAGGTTAGAGGGAAAGGGGGTGTAGTTTCCCTTAGCTACTTCTAGCTTGTTAAAGTTGTCGAGTTCTTTCGGGCAATACCAATCTCAGTCATTAGGATATCCAGCAGTCCAGCAAACCAGCAATAGCAAATACAAAAATCACAGCAGCAGAACAAACCAGCAGCAGTACAAACCAGCAGTAGCTTTCTTCCTCTTCTAACCATCTCCTTGAAGCCTCCTCTGCTTGGCTCTGGTATTTATACACTCTCAGAGTCCTCAGAGTTAAACTATCTCCAGCTGGCAAAGACCACACCTCTCGCAAGACGATTATCTGCCATGGATAAACTAAAAGCAGCTCCATATCCAATATTTGGGATTAAACAAAAATCTGTTTACATAATATAACTGAGCTTTTAAAGACACCAAAACTTCAACTACAATGAAAGGCTGATCACAACCTTTCGTTGGCGACAAACATACGTATGGTGCAGATACAACATACATACAGGCAGACAAATACTCAAATATATCAAACATTTTTTTTTGGACCTGCCAATGATTAAATATACACACGTAGACATGATAGTTTAGGCTTTAGCTGGGCAGATTCTCAACCACCCTAAACTTATCCCAGCTGTCTTGCCACAACCTGCCACTTGACAGCTCTACCTCTTTGCTGGTTCATGTCAGTCCACCTCCACATCCTGCTGGCGAACCTTCCCAAGTCTCTTTTTCTCTGAGAAACACCTCTCTCATCTCAGAAGTCTTGCCTTCCCTTTCCTGCCTACATATTGTCAAAGAGATCTTTATTAAAGCAACCAAAAGTGAAATATGATGCCAGTGATGACCCATTAGAATGACAATTCCAAAATCTGTCTGGTACCCAACTCTCTGCTGGCACAGCAATCAACAAATATGCAGAGACAATCTTCACACCGTGCATAAAAAAATCACCCCTTACGTATCCCCCCTTTTGTCTAATAAATGGCTTTTAATCTAACATCAATACACTATACACAATAAACAATTATGAGAACTATCAGGTAAGAATTACATTTACAATGTCCAGTCTATTTGTGTTTGGTAACTTGAAGAAAGTATTCCATTATCCCATCTTGCTGAGTCAAAAGATCTGTACCTAAATCATTTTTCTATCACTATTAAAGCTTTTATATTCTCTAACTTTCAAAGCTTGCATTACCAACCTTTAAATGTCCTTTCAGACTTTAAAACATTTTCTTAAACCCTAAACAACTTAGGCTTATATGTGAGGCTATAACTATCTCCTCTTCAACCTCATCAAAGACCTGAGAAGGATAAATATGACCGGAAAAATCAGGAAGTGCAAAGCAAGTACTATCCAAAACTATAGAAATGACAGAGACTTCTAGTTGCCTGAACAGTCACCCACGGTTCCTATCAACTGTTGTGGGGCATGAAGTCTTCAGCCTCCAGACACAGCTTATCTGACAGACATTTCTGTGAAGCAGGAATATTGAAGCATGGGCCTACCTTGTCTTGGCAAAGTTGGACAATCAACTTCCCAGTGTCCTGCTTGTCCACAGTTTGAAAAGCAGGCTCTCAGCAGTGAAGGCAAGGGCAGTTTTTTTGTTTTTGTTTTTGTTTTTTTTTGCCCAGTAGCTAGGTGCCAAGAACACCTGCATGAGGCAAGATGCTGGGAAGAGCAGGTCACTGTACAGGGCAGAATGATCAGTGTTGAGCCAAGTATACCACCAGAGGAATTGCCAGGGATTACGCAGGCAAGCTCAGCTTTCCCAGTCTTTGTGCAGCATATGCCTGCTAACGATAGTGGTCAAGCTTATGAGGAGAGGACATCCAATAGATGTGCTAGATCTAAAGCATTTAAAGAGTCTATTGTATGGTATGGAATGCATTCATTAAACAAGTATTAAGTAACTGGGCTATGCAAAACAGATTTATTCCCCAAGATTAGAAGGGATTGGTATCAGCTATACTAGAAAGCTGGTCAACAATTGCAACAATTGTGTTGGAGGGACAAAGCCATAAAAATAGATGGATGGGGAGGTGATAAAGACCAACTGCTCAGTGAAGGGCATTATGCTGACTTATAAGAACAAATCTAGTCTGATGATGTCGTAATTTAACAATGTTGGGCTGCAGTTTTAAGAGTTTGGGATATGAGGGAACTTCCCAGAGACTCATACTCCAACCAAGGACTATTCATGGAGATAACCTAGAACCCTGACAATGCAGCCACTTCTGATGAGAACTGATAGACTAAGATCAGAAAGAAGGAGAGGAGGACCTCCCCAATCAGTGGACATGGGGAGGGGCATGCATGCAGAAAGGGGAGGGGAGGAGGGAGGGGCTTATGGGGGGATACAAAATTAAAAAAAAATAAAATAAAATAGATGTGTGATTTAAAAAAAAAAAGAGTTTGGGATATGATTGAGGAAAAATATCCTGAAAAAATCCACCTCATTTACTAAGGTAATACAAGGCCTTGGGGAAGTCTTCACAGACTTCTTATAGAGATTGACTTCAATATTCCTGCTTCACAGAAATGTCTGTCAGATAAGTTTATCAGCAATTGTTGGTTATACGTTTTTTTTCTTGCTTACTCAGTTGCTAGCTTGTAGTGTTAATAAAGGCAATCAATTGTTTTTAGTCTGGTCTCACACCTTTCTACCTTTCTGAACACATTCATTCTGATTTCTGTTGATTATTTTGAGACACATTCCGGATAGGTGTTGATAGAGCTCTTGGCATTTAAAATGCAAATATTGGATGTAAGAGAGTAATTAGACCATTAAAAGCATAAGCAGCCCCTAATAGATGAATGGATAAGAGAGACAACTGATATTGGTTCTCAGGAGTGTCATGCCAATGTTACAGGTCAATTCATAAGATAGTTTAAAGTCTAGATTTATCATACGCAGGAAGACAATCCAGGAAGATAAGAGGAAGTTGGGCTCTATCTGTATGGCTGTTGGAAAACCTAATGACTCCTCCCATTCCCAAGCTCCTGGACTAATGATTCAGACTCAAAATATATTTACAAATACATTGGCCATGCAACTAGGCTCATACCCTGATTAGCTCATAACTTAATAAACTATCTAATCTAAATTCTGCCACATGACTGGTTACCTCTCCTCAGGTACCATGAATCTGTCCTCTTTCGTGTCTTCCCAGGCATATCTCCCATGCCTGGCACTCTCCCAGAATTCTTTCTGACTGTCAGAAGTCCTACCTTCTATTTCCTGCCTTAGCTATAGGCTATTAGCTTTTTATGATGTGTTGCTTCCATATACAGACACAAGAGATTCCTTCTACAATCATCCCTAATGTGTAAAGACTTCCCAGTCTGGCCTTTGTGTGGGGAAGACAGCACCAACACTCTAGTAAGTAAGCCCCCCTTCATCTATGCTCTGGAAGCCCAGTAAATTCATGGTTCCCCAGAGAGAACTGTAGCAGAATTATGCCTAGGTTTGCCTTTGGTACTTTGGGTGGAGGAACAGACGTTGGTTACGTTTTTAATTATGTTTTCCCCAGGGAAGGAGTTTATCAGCAATTGTTGGTTATACGTTTTTTTTTCTTGCTTACTCAGTTGCTAGCTTGTAGTGTTAATAAAGGCAATCAATTGTTTTTAGTCTGGTCTCACACCTTTCTACCTTTCTGAACACATTCATTCTGATTTCTGTTGATTATTTTGAGACTCCTGTGTAAATGATCATGCCAGTCATGAATAGTGATAGCTTTTGTCTCTTTTTATATCAGTTGTTTTCTTTTCTATCTCCTCGTAGTCTCTCCTGCCTCTGTAATTCTATGACATGACAGGGAGAGCAGGTGCCTTGTCTGGTGCCATTTCTTAAGAACACAGTTTCTTTGTTAAGTAAGATGTTAGCTGTGGATTTGTAGAAGGTAGCCTTTATCAAGCAAAAGAAATCCTTTTGTTGGTACCTAAAGCCCATTGAAAACAGGCAAAAAAAAAAAAAAAAAAACCAGCTTTCTTCTTCAATGTTCTTCTATGTGAGCTGCTACCAGAAGATGTGGCCCAGATTTAGAGTGTGTTTTCCCTCCTCAAATAATCCAACCAATAAAAGCCCTTATAGCCCTTAGGTTTTAGTTGATTCCATGTAGTCAAATTGTCAAGCAACATTGATGATCATAAGTAGTAAGTCTCCTAATGCTAAACCATTGGTCATTTATGTGACAATTTTATAACCTTTAAAATGTCAGTTGTATTTTTCACTTCCTTCTTTTCTGCATAGACTCTTTAATTTTTTTTTGACTCTTTAATTTTGTATGTATATTGGGGGGAGTGTTCACATGATTCAGCACACATATGAAGGTCAGAGGACAACTTACAGTCATTGATTTTCTACCATATAAGTCCCTGGGATTGAATTTAGGTTGTCAGGCTTGGCAGTAGACACCTTTACCCTCTGAACCATCTCACCAGCTCATTGTTGTTGTTGCTGCTGCTGCTGCTGCTGCTGCTGCTGCTGCTGCTGCTATTTTGCAGTGTTAAGAACTCTCTTAGGGTTTCTATTACTGTAATGGAACACCATGACCAAAAGCAAGTTAGGGAGGAAGGAGTTTATTGAGCTTCCAATTCCATAGCACTGTACATTATTGAAGGAAGTCCGTACAGGGACTCAAACAGGGGGAAAACCTGGACACAAGAGCTAATGCAGAAAACATGGAGGGGAGCTGTTAACTGGCTTGCTCTCCATGGCTTCCTCAGACTGCTTTCTTATAGAATCCAGGACTACCCTCCCAGAAGTGGCCACAACCCCAATGGGCTAGGCACTCCCACATCAATCACTAATTAAGAAAATACCCTGTAGGCCTGCCTACAGCCAGATCTTATTAAGGCATTCTCTCAGTTGAGGCTCCTTCCTCTCTAGTGACTCCAGCTTGGGTCAAGTTGACGTAAAACTAGCCAGCACAGGAACTAAATCCAGACACTTGTGCTTATTAAGAAAGTGCTCTGCAGCCAGTGGTGGTGCACACCTTTAATCCCAGCACATGGATCTCTGTGAGTTCCAGGACAGCCAAGGCTACATAGAGAAACCCTGCAAAGAAAGAAAGAATGAAAGAAAGAAAGAAAGAAAGAAAGAAAGAGAAAGAAAGAAAGAAAGAAAGAAAGAAAGAAAAAGTTCTGCACCAAGCTTTAGCCTAACCCACGCATAGTATTTTAGATGCGTAAGAGAAAGGACAGAAAGAATCTTTTATTCCTCCTGGGCTGGAGGTCCATTATGGTTGTCGACTGCTTGCCTAGCATGCATGAGTTCCTAGGTTCCGTCCCCAGCATAAAACTCAGTGTGGCGGTGCTCACTGTAACCCCAGCACTGGGGAGGTGAAGGCAGGAACATCAGGACTCAAGGTCATTTATAGGTACGTATTGAGTTGATATATTAAAAAAAAAAAATAAGCCTGATATATTAAAAAAAAAAAGGTAAAAACAACAACCACAAATTTGTTCCTAGTTTTTAGTAACACAAAATACACACTCTCACCACCTACTGAAAATACCCTAAAAATTTCAGACAGAGAAGGTTCTAGTAAGTTCCAGCTAGAAGAAAGAAAACAGGTGTCTGTCCCAGACATACCAGCGTGAGGAGGAGAGACTGGATTTCTAGAGCCACCAAACTAGGTAGATTGGTTAGACAAGTTTTGGTAGATTTTGAGTTTGAACTCGATGCCATTAAAAGAAAGAGAACACACGTGTGTTGTGGGCGGGACTGCAGCTGTGGGAGCCTTGAGTCCTCACGGCAGGAGCTCACTGTGGGAATCTGTTCTGAGCCAGAAGGTGGCCAAACACAAGAGCTGGAGCCAAGAAGTAGTAGCCACACAACAGCTGAGACACATTCTCAGGAGCAAGGAGCTTGGGACAGGAGGTCCTGAGGGAGAGACAACAGGGTATGAAGTCCTTGAGCTGGCCTATGAAGGCAGAAGGCTGGTGGCCCACAAAGGGAGAGGGGCAACAGGGAGCCAGAGCAGTCCAGATGGAGGGAGTAAGGGGTCTGAGCCTGGCAGTCCATCCTCAGATGTTTGTTTCATGTGTGTGTCTATGTGTGTGTCTGTGTGCTCACACATGCAAGGATGTATGTAAGCGTGAGCACAGCTGTGTGGGCATGTGCAGGCCAGAGGGAATTACTGGGTGCCTTTCCCAGTTGTTCCCCAAGTGATTTTTAAGTTTTTAAAATGTTTATTTTGTATGTGGGAGGCGGTGAGCACAAGCGACAGCACATGTGTGAAGGGCAGAGTAACATGTGGAAGCTCATCTTCTCCTTCCACCCTGTGGGTCCCTGGGATTCAGCTCGGAGCTCAGACGAGATGATCAGGACTGGCACTGAGACAACCAGCTAGCCAGCCACCATTATTTATTTATTTATTTATTTATTTATTGACCTTAGTTCTTACACTGAACTTACATGGGGCTCTCTCAGGCTAATCTATTGATCCATTGTGGCCTGCCACCTCAGCTCAGGGACGGTCACCTCGATGGAGCCACTGCCCGCTGCCTCAGCAGCAGCCCACAGCAAACCGCCCCCCACCCCCCACCCCAAGGCTGACAAGCAATCTCTATGCGGTGCTGCAGCGGTCGCCCCAGGCTGAGGCAATGTCAAGCCTCGCCGTCCCAACCCACCCCAAGGTGTGGAGGGACCCACCGAGGTCACAGTAGCCCTTGAGCAGCCGCCATGTTCTTCCCACCCTGGGCCTTGCAGAGGCAGGAAGCAAATGGCCGCTCTGGCCAACGGTTCAGCAGGAGCTGTCCATGGTGACTGGGCCTGCTTCAGCTGACTACTGTTGGAGCCGGACCCTTTTCCTGTCCCACGGCGCCTACTGCCGCCACCATGGCAGCTGTCCATGATGACGACAACCTTCCCGCTGAGGGCCGTGGACACTTTCTAAATTCTGGACACTTTGTAGACTGTCTGACCCCTCAAGCAGAAGAGGCCAGACCTCTGCCTGAGGAAGCTCCAGCAGCCCAGCTCCCCTGCCCCACCGCAGACCTCCGTGACGGTCGTCTGCAGTTGTGTCATCCCAGATTCTGGAAACCTGAAGTGAGAAGTGTGGACACACCCCCACCAATCTTTGAGCGGGAAGGCTGACCAACCCCTGAGCTTCCCACTAAAGTCCACCTGAGCAAGAAAACCGAGCAATCCCTGAACAGGGAAGCCCACCAATCCCTGAGGTCCCCAAAGCTTAGGGACTTGAAATCCCGCCAATCCACACTCTGGAAATCCCTGCCCCCCCCTCTAAGAATTCCTGTATGAAGGTTGTGTCTGCCCCAGTTCTCTGCTGCCTTCTCCCTGGATCCATCACTTCAATAAACCTTTTAAGAGACTTCCTGCCTGCTGTGACCCACTCTGTGAGAGAAGAAAGAAGAAGCGAAGAGGGAGCAGAGCCCAGGCTTCTGGGCCCCTCAGTTCATCAGGGTTGGGGCGACCCTCCCTGGGAGCTGTAGTATCTCTGTTGAGGAGGCCTTCTCTCAGAGCTGTGTGGTTCCTGGGCTCCCGCGCCTCAAGATACCCCTGGGACACTGTTCCACCTCAGAGCTCTCCACCTTCCCAGCCCTTGGAGTTGTGGGTTTCCTAAACACCTTTCTATCGGATTACCAGAAGGCAGGCCAACAAAGCAACAGCATTAGCAACGCTTTTAACTTGAACTATACCTTTGCCCTGTTCTATTTAAATAGAATGGTATAACCAAATGCCACAGGCTGGCTCAGCTCAAAAACAAAGATTTCATTTCTGTGTCATGGCAGCAGAAGTTTGAGGCCCCTGATCACACTGTGCCATCACTCAGGAAGCAGAAAGGGAGGGATGCTTAGGCCCAGCTCTTCTCTTGCTTTTTTTTCTCCCTGTCAATAAGAAATTAACTTATTTTGCTGGGCATTCATGGTGCACGCCTTTAATCCCAGAACTCAGGAGAGAGAGGCAGGCAGATCTGCGAGTTCAAGACCAACCCGGTCTACAGAGGAAGTTCCAGAACAGCCAATACACAAGAAAACCCTAAAAAAAAAAAAAAAAAAAACAGGAAGGAAGGAAGGAAGGAAGGAAGGAAGGAAGGAAGGAAGAAAAAAAAGAAATTCACCTTTTTTTTTTCAAATCCAAATATGGTATTGTCCAGAAATTTCTAACAGGTTTATAATTGTTATAAGTTTTTAACTATTGAAATGTGTTCATTGAAGCATTTTTTTGGCATTAATGCTTTATATCTTACATTTATTTTAAAAAGTCTCACACAAATGAAAATGGGAAAACTGCCAATGCCTGGTTTCTGCCCCCTATTTTTTCAATCACAGTTATATACTTAGGTAGATTTTGACCCCATGAGGGGAAAAAAAAAATCTAACATTTAGAAATACTGATAACAGGAAGAAGAACTAAAAATTAATTAATTAATTAATGGAACTGAGACAGGGTGGACTTGCTTTATAGACTGGCCTCGAATTCATAGTGATCTGCCTGCCTCTACCTCCCTGAGTGCCGGGTTTACAGGTGCGCCACCACGCCAGGCTAAGAAAATTTTTTTAGAATGAAATGTTCCCCCTCGCAATGGATCCTTAAGCACATTGTCCATGCATGCGACATGCTAGCTGGGTATCTTTTGGCACGATTGTTACATGTTTGGCCTGGCTAGCTCACAGGTTAGTACCTTCAAAAAGGTCAACCAGACAGGCCTCACTTTCCTCTTGCAGAGCTCGAATAGCTGCACCCTGGAAGCCCAGATCTGTTTTGAAGTCCTGGACAATTTCTTGCACCAGATAACGGAAGGGGAGCTTGCCGACGGCAGTTGAGTGGACTTCTGAGAGCATCTGATCTCAGAGTGCGGGACCACGCCTGTGGGATGAGGTTTCTCCACTCCTCCAGCAGAGGGCGCACTCTGAGAGCGGCTTCTGTAGCCTGTTGTCTCCTGGGTGCTCCACCACCTGCCGGGTTTGCAATCTGCTTGGTACCGCCGTGGCATGGGCGCCTCCCTATTTACCCCATCCCACTTCTGTTTCTTCCGCTGGAGTTCAGCTAGCAAGAAGCAACGCTGAACACTTTCACTCTCCTCAGCCCAGCACCCTATCCCGCACCCCGGTGCCACCCACATCTAGGATGGATCTTTCCTCCTCAGGTAACCCGATCTAGAACCCCTCACAACCATACCCAGAGGCCTGTGTCCAGGTGAGTCTAGATCCCATCGAGTTGACAAGCAGCATGGACCGTCCTAGGCGGCTTAGCATAGAGGAACCCACGCTCCCCATTGTGATGTGGGACATTCCTTAGCCCAGCTCAGCAGGTGCATTTCCCAGGCTTGTTGCTGAGCTACAATCAGCCGCACTGAGGTCCATGTCCTGCTG
Organism: Meriones unguiculatus; assembly: GCF_030254825.1. Lineage (NCBI taxonomy): Eukaryota > Metazoa > Chordata > Mammalia > Rodentia > Muridae > Meriones > Meriones unguiculatus. The sequence goes on from NC_083359.1 coordinate 16,945,930, forward strand.
CCTCCTCATAGAGCATGCCTAGTGCTTCCTGGGACTGAGTGGCAAAGCTCTGATGCAAAGGGAAGGGAGCCAGTCAACGGCATGATCTCCTGGGGCTGCTCATGGTCTCCCCAGAGCCAGGATTAATGTGGCTGTGAGAATTTTTGCTCTTGGGAGACACTGAGAAGCCAGGCTTTGCCTAGGATCACGAGCCTATGGGGCAGATGAGGAGATCTGGGTGAGCAGAAGTCTTCTCTGCCATGGGTCTTTTTTCCAGGTGAGCACAGAGAACTTGTCGCCTCTGTCAGACTTGGGCCCTCTCCTGTTGCTCCTTAGACAGAACTGCTTGGCTTTTAGCCAGTTTGATGATCAGCAGGACTAACATTCCTGGCTTCTCCAGTGTCTGTGTGTGAGCACAAGTACCTCATGCCTTCTACACTTACAGTTCCGTAGGGTTACAGTCCATGGTGGACCTCAGGCAAGGTGGCAGGAACCGCTCTGAGCTCTCATCTTGATCCATGAGCAGGAATCAGAGAGCAAATTAGGAATGATGCAAGCCTTTTGAAAGCTCAGGCCCATCCTCTTTTGCATACACCTTTAACCTCCTAAATCTTCCCAAACAGTTCCACCAACTGGAGACAACGTATTCAAATATATGAACATATAAATCACCACAACTGTGCCCCCCTGTGGTGGTGAGTACAGCCGCCATTCCCAGCCAGCCCTCTGCTGAGGCAGGCAGGCTCCCCAGGGAGAAGCCCACTGCTCACCCAGCTGCATCCACATGCTCTCTGCTGCAGCCCGCCCTGCTGTCTCCAAACTCCCGGCACTTTCTGAGCCTCAGTGAGCGGGCACACGCACTGTGCCAAGCCTGTTACTCGGGAGTTCCAGCCTCCTTCCAGATGCTTCCCACGCCAGCTTCATGCCTGTTTACTTGTCTGTGGAGCTGGCGCTGCTGGGCTGTGTTTTTAACTCTGTCCTCAGGTTGGGGCACTTTCCTTTCTTTAGAAATTCTCTTTTCTCTGTTCAGCACAGTACAGACCGTGCCTGCTCCACATGCAAATTCCATATGTACGGCTGCAAAGACCAGAACCAGAAAATAGTGTCCTGAGCATGCTCAGACTGGTTCTCCTGTTATTCCCCCAAACGATACACTACAGGCACTCATGCTGTGTTTACGTTTTATTAGGTGTTGAGGGGCTGATGGTAGGTACCTCAGGGGCAGAAGGCTTGCCTGGCATCCCCAACGCCCATCTCCAGCAAGCTGCCCCCAAAGGAAGTGTTACACGTTGTGTTGACTACTGTATGTAACCCAGAGAGATATGTATACACAAGGATGTACCTAGATTATATCCAAATCGTACATGGGTTTTTATTGATGTTGCTCCTTTTGAAATGCTGGGGATGGAACCCAAGGTTTTATACATGCCATCCAGAACTCTACCACTTGAGCTACACTCTAGTCCCAGTTTTGTTTTAGATGAGGGCCTACTGTGTTGATTAAGCTGGTCTCAGGCTCCTGGGTCCAAACGGTCCTCCCACCCCAGTCTCCTTTTGAGAATTTCCCATCTTTACTTTCCCACATGTAAACGAGGTGAAAGAAGACTCCTGGCTCCGTTATTCATCCCCACCTCTCAGATTCATCCTGGTTTTATTTTGGTCTATCAAAATCCAGTCTACTAGGAATGACCCATTTTACTGAACTGTCAATTGCCACCTGCTTACATGACTAGGGCTGATAAAGGTGTTTTGGTCAACTTGTGGAATTCACAGTTTAGCCCTCTTTGTTGGCCTGTGACACCTGCCCAGGAAATGGACTAGAAGGACCTTCAGCTTTCTGCAGCTATCACGCAGCCACGGGAGCTGACAAGTGTCCCCTTGGCTCAGCTGGCCTCCTCCAAACTCTACTTGCTTTTACTTCCCAGGCTGCTGTGGTTTTTACCAGCAGAAATATTTTAGAGTAAAGTGTGTATGAAGGTTCAAGTGGAGTGTGTATTCGGGGGGAAAAAATTACCTTTTCTGGCTTGTTTTGCTTTATTTCTTATTTCACTGGAGTTGGAAAGATACCTTAATTTTTCTTAACTTTTATGTATGTGGGCGTTTTGTCTGCATGTGTGTCTGTGTACCACGTTCAGGCAGTGTGTGGGACAGCCGTTAGAGGGCCTCGGATGCCCTGGAGCTGGAATTACAGACAGCTGTTAGCCACCATGTGGGTGCTAAAACTGCACACAGGTCTCCTGGAGGAGGAGCCAGGGCTCTTGATCTACTGGTCTGTAAAGACAACTTTTTTTTTTTCAAGACAGGGTTTCTCTGTGTAGCGTTGGCTGTCCTGGACTCTTTGTAACCAGGCTGGCCTCAAACTCACAAAGGTCAGCCTGCCTCTGCCTCCCTGAGTGCTGGGATCACAGGCGTGCACCACCGTGCCTGGCTTAAAGACAGCTTCGTAAGAGCTAGATAATGTGCTGATTTATCTGGAAGTTTCCTCTGGAACCCAGGGTGAGGGTCACTAAAGAAGGGCAGGCCACACTCCACACAACTCTGTGCCCAGGAGAAACTCCGTGTTAGTTGCTTTTTTTTGTTGTTGCAGTGACAAAAGCCGTGGCAAAACTAACTCAAGTAGGAAGGGTTTGCCCTGGCTCACAGGTCCAGCCCACCTTGGGGGAAGCCATGGCAGGAAGCAGAGAGTGATGACGGCTGGTGCTCAGCCCCCCCTTCTCCTTTTACTCAGTTCAGCTAGGCTGTGCCTTCCCACCCAGGTTAACTCAACCTGCAAACTCGTTACAAGCTCGCCCAGACATGTTGACTCCCAGGTAACTCCAGGTGCTGTCAAGTTGATGATGATCTTGGCCAACACAAGCGTCTGGGCCTACAAGAGCAGAGCCCTGCAGGAAGTGAAGCCGCTGTCGTTATCACCATCATGACACACCCGTGTCGGTTTCCACAAACCCGTGCCTAAGCTAACGGGTTCATCTGAAAAGAAGTTGGTGTCCAGGAATTCTCTTGAGACACAGGTTATTTTGTGCCTCTGCAGAAGAATGATCTTTGTTCTAGTTGTCACTTTGGCCTAAGGTTTCTGTACTTCTGAAAAATGTTATGCTCAACGTCAGACCTTACCATCTCAGAGGCAGAAAGAGATGCAGGGGCAGCAGTCACAGAGTCCATACAAGGGTTAGGAGGAATCTGCCTGAGGACCACAGTGGGGACCTCTGGTTCTCTGCCCACGGAGTTCAAGGAAAGCCTGTTGCAAAAGGCTGCCTTGTTCTTGCTTAAGAGAGCTCTTCTGTCACCCATGGACTGGTCCAAGCGCTCCTGGCAATGGGCACATTGTACCAAGGACAAGGCTGCCGCAGGCAAAGGGCAACCAGAGGCCACAGTGAACTAATGAACTGGAGGTTTATGAACACTCTTTCCTTTTCCCTATAAAAATACAAAACAAAAGGGCGCTTTCCTGGACGGCTCGTTTTTGACGGTTAGACTTGCAAAAAGCATCAGCCGCTGGATGGGGTGGGAAATGGCTACCCTCAGAAAGTGCCTTGCTGCCTGCTCGGAATGAGGTGGACTCCAGCAACACCCCACCCATTCCATCTGAAGAAAATCTACATGCGCAGCCTCAGCAGGCCCCACCGGTGTCTGCAATAATCATCTCCGCTTGAGATGTCACACCAAATATCAAGGCAATATGAAAACACGGCCCTAAGGAGCACAGGCTGAGAATGGGAGAGCTGCCTATACAAAAGCACTGCAGGTGTTTGGGGATTTTTTTTAAATGCCCCAAGTTTCCATTAAAAGGCTAGGCAGTGATTGGTCCCAGATGTAAGCACATACATGTGTTAGGGGGCCGGGGCAGCAGTGAGGACAGAGGTCATACAGGCACTCTGCAGCCATCTCCACAGTGCTGAGCTGGTCAGATGTGTGCAAGCCGAGGCCAGTGACGACCTAGACCCTTCAGAAAGGAAGGAGGGAGCCATGTGGAAGCAGGGGACCAGCAGTCCAAGGTTATCCTTTACTATACAGCAAGATTGGGGCCAGCCTGAGCTACATGAGGCCCTGAAGAAGGGACTGTGGGAGGGGGGAAAAGGAAAGGAGGGAGAAGAAAGGGGGGAAAGGAAGGCAAAGAGAGAGAGAAGAGAGAAGGAAGGAAGGAAGGAAGGAAGGAAGGAAGGAAGGAAAGAAGGAAGGAAGGAAGGAAGGAAGGAAGGAAGGAAGGAAGGAAAAAAGAAGAGAAAAAGCAGACATTTCTAAGCAAAACCTAACAAAGGAAACAAGGTGGAGCCGGGAGAGTGGCCAAGGTAGTCAGAAAAACACAAATTAGGAGTTGAGGGGGGATAGCTCAGGGGATAAACTGTTGGGAGCACAAAGGTCCTTGCACCCACAGATCACTAGGGAAACCAGTAATGTTATTCACACACAGTTGCCTTCTCAAAGGAGGAGATCCCTGTTTTCCACCCAGAAAGCTGGGAGAGGATATTGTTAATGACCGTGACTTCTGCTATCTGTACAGCCGGACCTCACCCAAACACCCCACAATGTTTATCCCAGACTCTCCTACCCTAGCCCTCTATTTTCAGCTTTGTTTTTCAGTCCTTCCGAGAGCCGTCACGTGTACTCTCTAGCCTGCCAACCTGAGTGCTGTCTCGGTCAGAGACCACACCAGCTCCTAGGCGCTTGGGCTACAGAGTCCATCTCCATGGTCTCATGTACTTTGAGCTGAGTTTCTGTGGAATTATGCCTCGGTGTGCACCAGGGGTTGTATTACACCAGGAAACTTTTGTCCAAACTGTACTGTGTTTAAATAGACTGATAATAAACGGTCTGGTGTCAGACCCTCTGGAAGTCGGAACCTGCACTTACTAAGTTGAGCTGAACCAAAGTTCCCTTCTTGCCTCTTGTGGTCCGTTTCCCTGCTGCCCGGCTGTGACGCTTGCAAGGGCACACACTCCTCCACCACCATCCCCTCATGCCCTCACTTGTGCAATTATCTACTTGCCCTGCAACTGTGAGAACCTGACATCAGGTCCCCAGAGCCCACATCAAGCCATACACAGTGGCACGTGTCTACAACCTGGACACGCCTAGAGCAAGGTAGAAGGCAGTGACAGGAGAATCCACAGAAACCCATGGGCTACCGGGCCTGCTGTGTGCAGGGCTGAATAAAAGATTCTGTCTCAGATAAGGTGAGAGATGAAGAGCAGCCTGCCTGCTTCCTCCTGATCCCCCACAGGCACCGCCACTGTATCTGCATTCGTACCCACCCACGGATTTAAACAAAATACAAGTTAACAAAACAATAGAAGTTTTTATTTATAAGTTAATCTGTAAGTTAAATAAACTAGTTCTTTTAGATGTGTTTTAGCATTCAAAGAAAGACAAGTGTGCACAGCACTCTAGAATGATTGGGGTTCTGATCTCAGCTGTTGGGAGCCGCAGACACCTTCCCCAGGTGGCACAGCTGTGACCACTTGACAACCTTGGGGAAACAGGTGTCCTGAGCATCCTTTGTCCCCAATAAACAGGTGACAGCTGGGGTATAGCACATCCACGCGGGAATGGATGCACTGAATGGACACGCTCTTTCCTCCAGGCACATACAGTCCGGTAGCCATGGTTCTTTTAGGGACCACGCTGATGTTTTGAGTGTTTACGCAGTAGACCTGTCAAACACCCACACTTGAGGTCATTTCTCATGGTCTGGACCTGGCCTCAAGCACAACTTACCGACTTTCTTGTAACTTGCCCAGAGATTTGAACTAGGAGGCTGCGGTGACAGCTCAGTCTTGTAAATATGGTTGCACTTTGCCAGTAGTAAGAGCCTGAGTGTGACCTCCAGAACCCTCGTGAAATGAGCAGAATAACACAAAAGCCAAAAATAACACAAAGAGGGACACAGTTACCTTTTCTGGTCTGTCTTTCTCCTGTTGTTTAAAATACACGCTGATACATCATTGATACGTTGTAATACGCAGAGAACACTTTCTTTTGTCTCTCTTTAACTCTTCAACTCCTGCAGTTTGAAACTCAGGCTCTTGCAGTAGCCAAGCACTCTTTCCATGGAGCCATATCCCCAGGCCTTTGTTTATTTTTATATAGTGGCAAGGTCTTGCTGAGTGACCCCACCTGACTTTCAATTCATTACATAGCCTAGGCTAGCCTGTAATCTGTAATTCGCCTGCCTCAGTCAGTGACATATTAATATCTGAGATCACTAGCATGCACCAGGAGCTGCAGGGTTGGCTCAGGGGTCAAAGTGCATGAGGAACAGAGTTCAGATCTCTGAACCACATAAACACTGGGCAGGCACAATGGTTCACCTGAGGGTCTAGCCTTTCCTGACTACACACATGCAAAAGCATGCAAACAGCATATACACATGAACAACACACACAAATAGAAACATATTTTAAAAAGCATGTACCGCTGAGCCCACCAGAATTGTAATTTTTTTTTAATTTTTATTAATTACACTTTATTCACTTTGTATCCACCCATAAACCCCCCTCCTCCCCTTCTAATCCCACCTTCCCTCTCCCTTCTTCACGAATGCCCCTCCCCAAGTCCACTGATAGGGGAGGTCCTCCTCTCCTTCCTTCTCAGGAAATAAAAACCAGGAAGGAAAGGACTGGCTTCTCTCTTTAAAGATTAAGCTTGACTGTATTAACATCTAACAACTTGCCCTGAAGCTGCTCTAGCAAATAAAAGGCATGTGGACAGAGGTCACGGGGTACATTAATAATCCAAAGTCAGAGGGGCTCAGAGTCCAGGCCACCACCCATCACCTTCACTCTTCTACCACCTGTGATTAAGACATTTGAGGGCAGAGTCCTGTCTGGCAGTACTTCCCGTGTGACCCGCCACATGGCAGCCAAAAGGACAAGACATTCAGTGTTGATTCTAGAAGCACCCTGTGTGAAATGAAGCCCTTCGCCAGGTTATCTATAACTCCGTGTCCATTGGCCTGGTGATGCTGGGGCAATTTGGAGTGACCTCTGCCTTCTCCGTGCTGTACATCCTAACTGCAGAGCTCTACCCAGCCCTGGTCAGCAGCACGGCTGTGGGCATCACCGCCATGACCCCTTGGGTGAGCAGTATCATGGCTCCCTACTTGGTTTACCTGGGTGAGGAGCAGTCTTCTCTGCCTTTAAGTTTGTCTGGTTTTGCATGGTTCTTGTGTGTGTCTGTGCATTTATGTCTGTGGATGCAGAAGACCACATGCACATGCTTGTGCATGGATGTAAAGGTCAGGGGACAGTCTCTGGGGTCAGTCCTTCCCTGACACCTAATTTGGGACAGGGTCTTTGTTGGTTATCACCTGAGGATGCCAGGTGGGCTGTGTAGAATGAGAGACTGTCCCTGGGGATACCCAACACACTTCTACTCACCTCAGAAAGGAGAGCCACAGCAGACCAAAGTGTAGAGAATTTTTAATTCAGATCATGGCTGCTCTGGCAAGAGATCGCGTCCAAAGACCTTCCATGTTTGTGTGACTGGCTGGAATGCAGATATGCTGGGTGGTGATGGCACATGCCTTTAAACCCAAGGGACAGAGGCAAGCAGATCTCGGAGCTCAAGGCCAGCCTGGCGTAGAGCAAGTTTCAGGTAAAGAAAAGTTTAGATCTAGGCGTGGTACTTCAAGCTTTAATCCCAAACAATGAAGGTAAAATTGGTTAATGGAAGAAAGTTTGAAAGTGATGTCTAATTGAGTGACAGACAAAGTAACAAATGAGAGAAAGATTTGACAGGATAGGACATGCCCAACTCTCACAAGGAGAGAGAGGAAAGGGAAGCTACTTAAGGGAGCAGCACAGAGAATGAGAGAGGGAGGAGGTAGTTTACAGAGAGAGGTGAAAGAAAGAAAAAAGTAGATACTGGTGAAGACAGAACGAGCCAGAGAACAAGAAGGAATCAAAAGATTAAAACATATTGCCAAGCTTAGTATGAAGCCAAGCTGAGCTATTCAGTCAGAAGGCGAGTAATGCCAGAAGGCAAGAAAAGCCAGTTTGAATCACTCAGCTAGGAGAGGAGTTTGAGCCAAAAGAGCTTAAGTTGAACCAGTCATCCAGAGCTCAAAAAGAACAAGAAAGGGTGAGCTTATTCAGCAGTAAGTTTCCAGGCCTAGAAGCTTCCAAGAATAGGCCTTGGTTAATCAGGCAAATAAAAGTTACTTTTACACCAATGTAACCAAAGTGCAGTCTTGGTGAGCCATGATTTTATTGGAGTTGCTAACAGGAGTGTGGATGAGGGGTTACTTAGAGGAGGAAGGATGATTCAAAAGCAGCTGCATTACTAAAAAGCTCCACCCCCAACACACTGGAGACAGACTGTGAACGCTGAAAGCCTGAAGATCTCTGCACAGCTTGCAGGTGGCTCAACCGGTCCCAGAATCCCTTCAAGGTACCTCAGTTAGACTGTCTCCTTGACAGCCCTTACTGCTTCCATAACCCTGGTAAATAAAGGACTTGTGTATCTGGTCAGTTTTAGGGACTTCCTGATACTCTTGAGTTGTTGACTTCCTTAGTCTTAACCAACTACCCTTTAGAACTTCCACGGTCTTTCTTGAATATTGCCACACAACAAGCTTGATCTTGAGCTTCCAGAGATTCAGACATGCTTTGTGTAGCATAAATATACTCTGAACAATCAAAATTATGTCTTAGGTATAACTTTCTAAAGCATAACATAGTCCCAGAATTGCGTCCTTTCATGTGGGTGTATATTACTCTGTGCTTTCTTTTTAAGAAGTACTATCTTCTAATATATGCATGTAGATAATTTACTGAACCTGGTTCCCACGAGCTGACAGGCCAGTTCCAGGCTTTTGCATTCCAAATGTTCCAAAATCAGGACCTTTTAGTGTCAATACTTATGTTCTGGAAGAACCTATACAAATATTCCAAAAACAAACAAACAACAAACTCTGAAATCTGAAATACTTTTAGCACCAAACCTTTTTTTAAAAGGTTTTTAGAGGATTGCCACAATGGCTGTGCGGGGACCGCTGAAGGTTCTGTTTAAGCTCAGCCTGCTGAACAGAGGCAGCCTTGGGAAGACAAAGTTCATGAGGCACCACTTGATGAGCTAGTCAAGAAGTATGTAGCCACCCTGGGCGTGGAGGTGCACCTGCTCGTCTTCCATACAATTTGTAAAAGGTCCCTGTTCGTTATGCATTTTCCGTTAGAGCACGTGCTTGTTCCTCTGTTTCTATTTCTGGCTTCAGATACATTCTGATCAACAGGAGAATCGGGAAACCTGCACAAACTAGTTCAATAGGTAGAGATGGCCGTGTACACTCATCGGCCAAGAAGAACGGGCACCAAGAGAGACGGCTATAGAGGCCGAAAACTGTCCTCGTGAATCCACACCTGCCTTGCCATCACCGGCAGCCACAGCTTTCAAACCAGGTGGCTGAGCGATCGCCGGTAGCGGAAGCCTAAGGCCGGAAGCCAGCAGCGCCAAAGCCACGATGGATGACGTAATAGCATCAGCCACGTGTCAGCAATGTGTCTCGTCAAACACTGAAGCTGAGGCCGCAGCACAGAGCGCTCCTGAGACACGCGGCGTGGGCGCATGCGCTTTCACAAGAGTGGCTTCCGGAGAGCAGTCCTGTAACAGACTGCTGTCCCCTGAGCACATCCAGCGCCGCACCAGACTGACTTTTAATGTACTGCCGGTTGACATCACCTCCTGAAAACAGCGGCCTTCGAACATACATTTTTTTTCTCTTATCACTGTTTTACAAAAGACTTTTTGATGTACCATCTCAATAAACTGACGTTATTTCAAGCTGCGCGTCTAGAGCATTTCTGGCTAATTGGGAGTGGTTTCCTCTCTGCTGTCCTATTTTTAACAGTTTCCGTGTAAAGCATCGACACTCTAATCGTGTGGGGTGGGGGGTGGAGGATGACCTGAGGGAAGGAGGGGCTTTCCTTCCACTATATGGGTCCCAGATGGGTCCCAAGGATCTAACTCAGTTCATCAGACTTGGCAGGCTCCTTTACCCACTGAGCCATCTCTCTGGCCCCATCTTGTTGTTGTGAGAGATACAGCATCTCTCACTGGGACTCTAGGGATCAAACTCAGGTCCTCATGCTATGGAACAAATACTTTACTAACTGGGCTATCTCTCCCAGATCCTGATCCAAACAGGCAAGCATCCACAGAATTGAGCAGAGAGATGGCTTAGGAGGTAAAAACAAAACGCTCATCATGTGAGATTGATGACCTGAGTTTGATCCCTGAACCCAGGTAAAGATGGAGGGAGGGAACTTACGCCACTATGCCGTCCTCCGATCTCCACCTGTGTGTTATGGCGCATGCACACCAAAACCTCTCTCTCTCTCTCTCTTTCTCTCTCTCTCTCTCTCATTCTCAATAAGCAAATAACAATATAGATTTAAAATGAAGGAAGAAGAGTTTCTGATGCTTACCATGGCTTGGCCACGCGGATGCAGGCCCACAGCCTTGGTCTCGGTTGTTTGTATCTTGTTCTTTACCGTTCCTAGGTCACCATTCCTTCTACACGCAGCCACAGGGCTGCCTTGCTGCCTGTCCTGCCACCCAAGGCGCTGTCCTTGGCATGTCACCCTACTGGCAGAGGCTGTTGATGTCTGTGTTCTCTTGTACCTCTTATCACCCTCACTCAATTGCCCCTCAGTATAATTCTTGGCCTTGGGAGGCCAGGGACCTCTCTTGCTTAACTCTTCATCTTTTTCAGGAAGGCTTAGCACAGCTAAGAATATAACAGGCATTGTTATGATATGGGCTTTATCTTTGTTTGTTTGTTTGCTTGCTTGCTCTTTTTCTTTCTTGAGACAGGGTTTCTCTGTATAACAGAGCCCTGGCTGTCCTGGACTCACTTTGTAGACCAGGCTGGCCCCGAACTCACAGAGATGCCCATCTCTGCCTTCAGAGCGCTGGGATTAAAGTCACATGCCACCACGCCTGGCTTATGGTATGGATCTTAAATGGCTGTAGACATGGTCCCTAGCTGATGGCACCACTGAGAGCTGGTGGGACCTTTAAGTGTGGCTTCCTTGGAGTAAGTAGATCACTGAGGATGAACTTCACTGAGGATGTGTCTTCTAATAATAAGAAAAATGTTCAGTTTTCCTTTCCTTTTGGCTTCCCAGCTACCCAAAAATGAACAAGTTCATTCCACTAGATTCTCCCTGCTGTGATGTTCAACCAGGAACCCAAAGTGATGGGGTGAAAGAACCACCAACCAAAGCCCCTGAAAATCGAGCCAAAATAAACCTCCTTTTAAACTGTTTCTTACAGGTCTTTTGTCACCATGACAGAAAGACATCGAAAACTGGATTCAATAAGTAATTTAAATACTTTTTCATTAGCCTGATGAAAGTATTCTTTTTGATATGTTGACATTTGAAGTGTATATATGTATAGAATATACATAAGTGTTCACGTGAGGTTGTACACAGATACATGTAAGCACATGTACACATCTGTATGGGTACATGGGGGGTCAGAGGTCACCCTCAGTTGTCCTCGGTTGTTCTCTGTCTCATGCCTAGAGATCTCAAGGATCCGCCTGTCTCACCTCCCTGGTGCTGGGGTTGCAAAAGCATGAGCTGCATCTGAATTTTATGTGGATGTGAGAGGTCCAAACTGGGGTCTTCACGGTCATACAGATGCCAGCTCTCCAGCCTCCCAACACCTGAATTTCATACAACTACGCAGTGGGCAGGGCAGGCATCTCTTTGACCTTCACTAGTCTTGTGACTAACTCAATCCCAAGTTCACAATAGAGCACACCTAAATCTCTCCGAGGAGCAAAGTAAGCTAAATACAGGTCAGATTCTATAGACTGACTGAGAAAAGCAAGTTTACAAGAAGGGTCTGCGGGAGGGCCGGGTGCTGGAAAGTCCCCGGCCACACAGACTGAGCAAGCGTCACCAGGTGATGAAGCACGCCTGCTCCAGCCTTCTGGACAGAAAGCAGATTCTGCTCTCCTTCCCTTGAAGGAACAACCCGATGCGAGTTTCTCTCAGTCGGCCTATTGGGCCTGTCTTTATGGAGGTGTCAAGTGCACTTTACGAAGAGTTTTGAGGTTGTGGTGTCTGAACCGTATTAAAATGGTCTGCACCACACCGTGAAGTTTAAATACACCTAAAATAAATAACTCTGGGCAAGATTCCTAAGGTTTGCCCCAACGCTGGCTACTGAGTTGTGTCTCACTAAATGCCTTCTTGGCAGCTCCTGACCCTGCTGCCAGTTGAGGTCCTGGGGGCCCCTGCAACCTCCACATAAGCCTCCAGGAAAGTCTACGCTTACAATTTCCACATCTCTAGAACCTAGTTCCTTGCCTGGATTCTGCCGGCTTCTTAACAGGGCCCTCCTCCTTCCTGTGGCCCCCGCTTCCCTTTAATCTACTCTCCGCTTTAAAGTGACCTCACCCGATCTCGTCCTTTCTCAACTCAAAACCTTCTAACACCTTCTCCTTTAAATCAGATGGGGAATGGGATGTAGGTATACATGTATGTGCAGGTGTAAGGCACATGTGACCATGTGTGCATGTGTGAATGCCGGAGGTCGATGTCAGGTGTCTTCCTGTACTGCCCCGCACCTTATTTTTCGAGGCATGGTGTTTCGCTTCCACGGGCTCACCAGTTGACTGGAACAACTGGCCAGTGGCCCCTGGGGTTCTCCTGTTTCTGCCTCTCGTCACTGAGACCACAGGAACAGGCCATCACAGCTTTTTACATGGGTTCCTCAGTCTGATTTAAAAAAAAAAAAAAAAAAATCACGTCTTGGGTTAAATTTCCAGCACTGTGTAAACCAGGTACCTAAAATTTAAAAACCCGAAGATGGAGGGAGGGTTAGAAAGAAGTCAAAGTCACCCTCAGCTGTGTCGTACGTGTGAGGGTAGCCTGGACTACCTGTGACACGGTCTCAAGCAAACCAATAAGACAAAACAAAGCAGGAATCCTTACAGTGCCACCATTGGTTCAGGACAGCCCTCATCCAGGGGCTAGTGTAACGGTTCCTGGCCCTCGCTCCCACCCTTCACGCTAAAGCCTCCCACGGATGACGATAAAGTGCAAATGGTCATCGCACTTTATGAGGCTGCATCGCTTACTCCAGCTCCTGTTAACCTTCGTGGCATTTTTCCTTCGGGGCCCCCTGTCTTGGCGCACATAGGACACGTGTTACAAGTCCTCTTTGCCTGAAAAAGATCTTCCAGGAATCCTCCCAGCTTCTCCCACGCTTTGTGTCTTGCTCGAATAAATAAATCTTTAGCCGGCCACCCCATTTAAGACTGAGCCCTGTTCTCTTTCTGCCCTGCCCTGCCCTGCTTCCTTTTTCTCCACAGCAATTATCAACCCCTGATGTCTTCACTAAGTTGTTCGTTGATTTTGTCCTTTGTCTTTCTCCCTCTACTAGGAGATATGCTTGTTGAGACGTTCAGACAGTACTTAGGGTGCTGGCAGTATAGCTCAGTGGTTAAGCACCTGCCTAGCATGTCTCAAGAGCCTGAGTCAACCTCCTACTGCCCACCCATGTACTCTCAGACACTCACAGAGTGCTTAGCGTGCAGTTAGGTATCCAATAAACATGTGGTGAGTTGTTGGGCAGGGTACACACCAATAACCCCAGCACGGAGACTGGAGGATCACAGCCAGCCCAGGCTACCTAGCAAGATCTGTCTCCAGAAAACAAAGGTGAATAAGAAAAGGGAACCAGTAGCCTCAAGAGAGAAACTGAGGCCGATAAGCTTCCTATGTAATGTTCTACTTCTCAGGTAACCAAGAGTCCTGGGCTAGGGAAATGGCGTAGTGGGTAAAGCATTTCCTGCATAAATATGAGGACCAGAGGTTGAATTCCCAGAAGCCATGGAAAGTGGGGTATGGTCACGTGCCTCCGGGTAAAAGGGAATCTGAGAAAAAGAAAAACAAAACAGAACAAAAAACTCATGGGCCATCTAAGCAGGCATACGTGTTGGTGAACAAAAGACCCTGCTAGTTCCAAGCAAAGTGAAGGACAAGGGTAGCCGAAGTTGTTCTCTGACCGCCACACAAGCACCATGGCGCATGCTTGCGTGCATGAGTGCCTTCATTCATAACTACAAACCCACATACACAGATGCACACACATTCACACTGCACACACCAAGAAAACATTTTCATTCCTAAAAACAATGATGTGATACTATCTTCCGTCTAACACACAGCACAGATGACGTAGCACCTCAGTTTTAGAATACCAACGAGATTGTGACTGAAGACACTCTGGTGCCACGGCCCAGGCTACGTGAGACCCTATCCCAAAACAAACAAATAGAGCCATAAGCAGGACGAGTATTCATTATTAATGAAGAATGGCCAAATGAAGAAACTGTTAAAAGCTGTGGAGAGGGAAAAATTAAACGTCTGGCATTAACAAGTAAATGGTAGAATTATGGATGATTTCTGTTTTTTTTTTTCCCCTGTGGTTATTTTTTTCTCACATTTTACAAATACTTCCACAAATATATTACATTTTAAACCATAATAGCACTTTAATATAAATACTTTCATTGTCTGCTGAAGTAATTGTTTTGGTAATTGTTTTTCCTCTTTTCTTGCTGCAGATGAGCTAAGCAAATGCTTCTGCACCTCTGAGCTACACTCCCAGCTCAGCCTTAGGAAAGAACTATACAGAACTTGAAAAACGCAAAACTCTGGTGCTGGGGCAGCTTAGGCCACTTGCCCAGCCTGGTGCCCCCCACTTGGGGGCTGCACCCAGATCAAAGTCATTTTCTGAATGTTTGATACCTCCTATTAGCACTCACCTTTACTCTAGTTTAGACCCAACCAAGCTGGTTCTGCCAGGGTGAGTTACGTTATCACCAGGGTGATATTTAACAGACTGCTAAACAGGTTGTTAAAAAAAATATATATATTACAAGGATTTGAACTATTACCCAATGCCTTTGTCTGTGTTGGCACAGAGAAGTCTAAAACCTGATCTTGTGACCCTGGAGCCTAGGTTGCTCCAGCGCTGAACCCTGCAAGCTCCCTATTCATGGCAGTGCCTGGTGGCGCTTGGCAGCAGGGCACGCCTTTAATCCCAGCGCTCAGGAGGCAGAGACAGCCAGATCTCTGTGAGTTTGAGGCCAGCCTGGTCTACAGATAGAATTCCAAGACAGCCAATGCTACACAAAGAAACCCTGTCTGGAAAAACTAAAACCAAAACAAACAAACAAACAAACAAACAAAAAACCCTCATGGTGATCCCCACCCCACTGTCCACCAGCTGCTCTTGGCTGGTCCAGCTCCCTCCTCATGCCTAACTGCTAACATCTACTCACTGTTGTTTTGGGAGTGGGAGTTCACGAGGAACACTGAGACAGATGACGGGGTAGTAAGGAGTTTATTAGAAGCATTATTCATGCTGTGAGCAAATAGTATGGCGGGGTCCCAGGACCCCACATCAGGAACGGCATGGAAAGGGTCTCCGGTGAAAGGCAGAAATGGGGTGTCATTTTTACGGTTTTCTGAGGCTGGGAGAAGTTTCGAAGCACAAGCTTACAGCCAGGCTCTCTGATTCACAGACAGAAGGGGTGGGGAGCAGGACATGCAGTCACCGGCATCCCTGCCTTGATGTTGACTCACTTCCCAGGTGAGAGATTTTGGCACCAAGAAGTCCCACTAATGACTCACGGACGGTGTCTGTGAGGTGCCTGTGGGTATCATGTTGGGTGTAGGGACCTTGAAGTTGGCTCAAGATACCCAAGACCAGGTTCTCAGCTCAAAGGAGATGTATTTGTCCCAGAGAAACAGAGGGCAGGGATAAGGGACAAAGACAGGAGATGGAGGACAAGGGAGAAAGGGAAAGGAACAAGGGAAAAAGGGAAGAGATATTTGTCCTGGGGAACAGACTATCCCCGCTTCCCTTTGAACTGTAATGCCAGGTTCACGGGACCCTCAGAGACCACCAGGAGACCATTCGATGTAATAACAAGAGAGCTTTATTACGAGAGCAATCGAACCCGGGACCCAAGTCTCACTGATGCAGCAGTAAAGAAGTGGGACCTCGAACTCTGAGTGAGCAGGGTTTTCAAAGGAAAAGTCTGTGAGCAGAGGGTTTCCATGACAGTAAGCAGAGGGGCACATGTTTCCATGATAGCGAGCAGGGAGAGGGGCCCGTGTCTTGACTTTGCAGGATCAGGTAAAAGTTAGAGGGGCGAGGTGACCTTCTCTGAGGCACAATTGCCTAAGGCCTATGCTTCTCTGAGGCACAATGGCTATTCTTCTAAACTGTATCTGAAACATTGGGGAGAATTTTCCCACCCGATTCCCAACCGATTCTCATTGATTATTGCCAGGGAGATAGTCTCTATTTTCTATGAAGCATTTTTTTTCTGTGATATTTCCTGGAGGCTGTTGCTAGAAGAATTAACTTTGTTTTCTGCCAGGGGCACATTTTGTGATATTTCCTGGTCCCTGAATTCAGATCCCAGTCAAAATGGCTCTTTATTTAAAAAATGGAGTTACACCCGGGCTAACTATACCCAGGCAAACTTAAACTCTTCAGAACCCTCCCAGGAAGCTGCTTGTTCTCCAGCTGCCATGAGCTTGAGAGGGGGGCAAGGCCCCTTGCATCATCTCCAACCGCCTGTGGTTTGACCCGGTAAATGCCTCTTTCAGACAACAGCCAGCCCAGTTACGTGTACCCACATTCTGTGAACTCTGCAAAGCCCTTTCTTTGGTGCCCAGGAAGATGAACACTTCATCACCTTGACCTCACATTTCTTAGAGCCAGGGCCACACCCAGATCCCCTCAGCCCCAACAGTTCCACCTTACACTATGGACTTTGCTTTCCTGTCCAGGATCAGAGTTTATTCTGCCCCCAGACCTCCTCAGCCGGCTCCTAAAATACAAGTCCAAGATCAATCGGCCCACTCTCACTTTTCACTTTCCATCCAGGCTGCTGAATTCAGGTGTGGATGAGAAGGTAGATGGAGGAAGCCACCAAGTGGGAGAGAGACACGCTCAGATGTGACTGAAAGCGTCATCTGTGCAAATGCCGTGTTACAAAGTTGTGGGCTTTCCTCTACCAACCCAGGGTAGGCGTGACATGCACAAATGGCTGGACTAGGGACTTTAAAGTTCAAATGAAGAGAATGGTAAGACGATAGGGGAACTATGATTTTTTGACACAAAGGGCCATGGGATGTATTGAAGAGGACGGAGTAAAATATGGCTTCTGTTAGGTCAAGTATGCTGTGTGTGTGTGTGTGTGTGTGTGTGTGTGTGTGTGTGTGTGATGGTACATGTGTGTATCCAGCTTGTGGAGGCCAGAAAGCAACACTGAATGCCTTCTTAACTGTTCTTCACTTTATTTTTATTCTCAAGACAACCAACAGCCTTGGCTGTCCTGGAGCCTGTTTGTAGACAAGGCTGGCCTCTAGCTCACAGAGATCCACCTGCCTCTTCCTCCTAAGTGATCAAAGACATGCAGGCTCACTTTATTTTTTAATATCGTATTTGAAGGGGTATCCGCAGGTGTCAGGCAGAGAAGTGAACTTGTGAAGAGATGAGAATGAAAACTCAGTTCAGGTTGCCTGCAACCTGGACCAAGACTTCGGGGTGTCCAATAGCAGGGAGTTTATTCCCAACAGATTTAAGCCCAGCATAATTTGTGGAGGTTTGGGGGGAGGGGAAGGTTTCCTGGTGCTTGAGGAAGCATAATTACATTGAAACTCAACTCAAGGTACATATCATTTATTCCAAGAAGACAGGTTTTAGAGATAGGGTACCTGTATAGATTAAGGACCTAGGGGTCGCTGGTCCTGGTTGTGGGAGCTTGGGAGGAGACCCTGACTCTAAGGGTCATTTAGATTACTAGCCATCTCCGGTCCTGGTTGTAGGAGCTTGATATGGGCTGGCCCAAAGAGATAATGCAGAACAGCAGGATATTAATCACTTCCAATTCCAGTTTCTGGATAGAAGAAAACGGTTTTTACATCATTCCCATCGAGAAGACAGTCTTGTGTGCTGACCATCCCTGGTCTCTCTGGAGCTCTGTGGGCATGAGAACCTGGGTGCTGTGCTCGCAAGGCATGTTTTTATTTATCCTTTGAGAATTTTATACATGCATAGGACATATTTTTGCCAACTTTACCCGGAGCCTCCTCCCCCAAGCCTGGATCCCTCACCATACTCCACCCCGATACTTCATGTTCACTTTTATTTTTTTATTTTTTTATTTTTTATTTTTTTCAATGCAGTTTATTCAGGAACCTTGAACAATCCTCGGACCCTGGGGAAAGCCAGCCCACAGCTTAAATAGCCTCTGGGTAGCCAACCCAGGTGTGCCACGTGGGCAATGCAGATAGGTCCACATACATGGAAGCAAGCCAGATCCTCAGCCTTAGCCAAATGTGGAATTGTTCGTGACAGAGAGCACTCTTCACTTTGATTTTTTAATAACCCACTGAGTCCAAATAGTACCTCCCGCATAAGGCTGGGTATAAGGCTAGCCACCGGAACAAAGCCAGCTTACAAGGCACCACGCCCCTGAAGAAAAATGACTGTCTCCACCAGCAGCTAGCAGCTAGCAATAGCTCCTCAGCCAGGTCCTCTTGGAGTTGGTTGGTTTGGCTAGACTGGCTAGCCAGCAGCAAGCCCTGGACAGCCTCTTGCCTACCTTTCTGTCACTGAAATTACAGGCAAGGGGACTTCATAGCCAGCTTTTTTCTTTTCTTTTTAATGTGGGTGCTAAGGCTAGATCTCACGTCCTTATCCCTGTGCAGTAATAACTTTACCAACCTCCCATTCTCCCCAGCTTCTCATTGCTCTTCTTTGTCTTTGCTGGAGTTATGAGCCTGTGGCACAGTGTTCAGCAGTGTCTGACAGTCCCATCAGGAGAGGAGAGGCGGGGCGCGGTGGTGCAAACCTGTAATCCAAGCACTCAGAGAGGCAGATGCAGGAGGATCTGTGTGAGTTCAAGGCCAGCCTGCTTTATAAAGGGAGGCCAGGACAGCCAGAGCTACAGAGAGAAACCCTGTCTTGAAAAAAACCAAAAGAGAAAAAAAAAAGAGAGAGAGTGAGAGAGAGGTATTCCTCTCCTGAAGATTTTTTTTAAAAGGGACCTGAAGGCTTAAATTCATCCTCAGCTTCATAGTGAGTTCCAGACTAGCATGGACTACATAAGACCCAGTTAAAGAAGGAGAAAGAGAAGGAGGAGGAGAATAACAAGATGAGGACAAGAACAAAGACAGAATGTTCCTTTCCTCTGTGTTTTGTTCTATGAAAGTTTCTGGGTGGTGTCTGTCCACACAGGCAAGGGTGGGTCAGTGTACTGAATTAAATGCTCTTTAGTTTCTGGTTTCTTCTGAAACAAACCCTCACAGAAAAACCTTGCAAGACACAGTGTTCCACCCACTATCTAGACATCCTCATGTGAAGTAGGCATATAAAACTGATTTCACACAGACCAGAGTTCTAATTTGGACCTGCCACATACTAACAAACACACTAACTAACGCGGCTGAGCAGAGGCCTCGCTTCTCTTCTGCTTTCCTGCAAAGTGCTCAGTGCTCAAAGTGCTCTGCAAAGTCCCACTGCTCCGGAGGCAGAGGCTCCTGAGTCTGAGGGCTGTCCATAGTACAAAGAGAGTTCCAGCACAGCCAGGGCTACGTAGTGAGACCCTGGAACAAATAAACAAAGAAGCAAACATCTGCAGAAGCAGGCCCTGAAGAGACCGAGCAGAGGTTATGAGCATGTGCTGTTCTTCTAGAGGACCCAGGTTTAGTTCCCAACACCCACATCAGGTGGCTCACCACCACCTATAACTCCAGCTCCGGAGAATCTGGTACCTCTGGCTTCCTAGGACACCAGAACCCATGTGCGCATAGCGACACACAGACACAAATATACACATGATTAAAAAATAAAATATTAAAAAAAAAAAACATAACAAGGGCTGGAGAGGTGGCTCAGAGGTTAAGAGCACTGGTTGCTCTTCCAGAGGTCTGGAATTCAATTCCCAGCAATGACATGGTGGCTTACAACCATCTATAATGAGACCTGGTGCTCTCTTCTGACCTGCAGGTGTTCCTGCAAACAGAAGGTTGTGTAGACAATAAATAAATAAATCTTAAAAAACAAAACAAAACAGAAAATAACCCTATTGATATGAGTGTGAGGACCTGGAGCCTTTGAAGTTGCTAACAAGAATGTCAAATACTAAGAGAGAGAGACAAAGAGAGAGAAAAGCTCTTCAAAAAGTTAAATATAAGATTTGGGATATGGCTTAATGGTAGAACACTTGCCTTGTATACCCAAGGCCTTGGGTTTGACACCCACCACACTAAATAATAGATAGATAGATAGATAGATAGATAGATAGATAGATAGATAGATAGATAGATATTGAGTAGATGGGTAAGCATTACATTATTACACGGTCCAGCAATTCCATATCTAGACATATGCCCAAAAGAATGGAGAGCCAGGGACTGGGGAGATGGTTTGGTGGTCCAAACACTTGCTGCTCCAGCAAAAGGGCCAGAGCTTGCCTTTCGAGAACCCAAGTAAACGTCAGGTGGGCAATGTAGCACCTGTAATTCCAGCCCCAGAAAGCTGAGACAGGGTGCCTCAGTTACTGTTCTATTGCTGTGGACAGAAACCATGACCAAGGCAGGTTATGAATCGGTGGGTCTCAACCTTCCTGATGCTGTGACCTTCCAACACAATCCCTCATTTGTGGTGACCCGCCAACCATAAAACTATTTTTGTTGTTACTTCATAACTATACGCTTGCTACTGTTTGAATGCAAATATTTTTGGAGACAGAGGTTTGCCAAAGGGGTTGCAACCCCACTATTATAAAGGGAAGCATTTAATCGAGAGCTTGCTTATAATTGTAGAAGCTTAGTCCATGATGATTATAGAAGGAAGCAGACAGGCACAACATCAGAGCAATATCTACAAGGTTTACGTCCTGATCTGCGGGCAGCAGGCAAAGAGAGAAAGACTGAGCCTGCTATGGGCTTTTGAAACCTGAAAATCCACTCTCAATGACACACTTCCTCCAACAAGGCCACATCTCCTAATCCTTCTCAAACAGTTCCACTAGCTGGAGCCTAAGAATTCAAACATATACATTTATGAGGAGGGGGAGAGTCATTCTCATTGAAACTACCACTGGGGGGATCCCCAAAACAAGATGGTCAGAAAAACGTAAACAAAAACAACTACACAGTGATTTCTGTGCTTCAGAGACCCTTCCTCAGTGAATAAGGTGGATGAGCAATAGAAGATGCTGCTGCCATCAATCATATGCAAGCCCACACACAAGTAAAACATGCATGCACACAGACAGGAAAATGGAAAGAGAAAGAAAGAGATCTCGGAGCAAGTACTCTGATGGATATTCCTGTATGCAAGTTCACAGATTTACACAATCACCAGTGTCTGTTGGTGGGCGGAAGTGTAAACAAAAGGCAGGTTTATACCTCATGGACGGTCACCCAGCCTTAAAGAACAGGGGATTCTGACACTTGCTACATCTCAGATGAGCCTGGAGGACATAGTGGCAATGATTAAGTCACTAAAGGACAAATCCCTTATGTGGTAGAGAAGGGAAATTAGTTTAATGCATGCACTTTCTGTTTTTGCAAGCTGAAAGCTTTCCACAGAGGACAGTGGCATTGCTCCATTCTCTGAATGCAGCTAACATCACTAAGCTATGTAGTTTCTAGTGACTATAATGCTCTTTCACTAAGTGCATTGTCACCATTTTTCAAAAGCCAAGCCAAGATATATATATATATATATATATATATATATATATACAATTAAATTTGAAAACAATTCCCCAAACCTCTGTCACATCAGTTCCCCTTTTCAGAAACTGGTACCAAACGATTCCAAGCCATTTAGGCAGAAAATATAGGAGTCATCCTTAGCTCTGGTTTCCATGGGGCTAGGGGACTAGAAGTTAGACAGGTTCTTTGATAGACAGATAGGGAAAGGAAGCATGGCCAAGTAATAAAGATGGCCAACTTCCAAGATGGCTGCCTTTCTTTCTTTGTTCAAACTGACCAACTCTAAATTTCAGGAAGATTTCCCCTCAAAGACCCTTTATGAAAAAAAGAGGGAAAAGGAAGGACATGACTGCTCCTAGGTACAGTAGAGGAAAAAGTTTATTGTTGGCAAAAGGAAAAGCATAGCCAGCAGCAGGGACATCTGGGAAAATCCAGAGTGAACATGACCTGAGCCATGAGAGGAGAGGGGGGAGGGGAAGAGAGAGGGGACCCAGGTGCAGGAGCCAAGATGGCAGAATAATAAAGGGCAGGTAACCAAAATGGCTGGATGATACAGGGAAGAACCTGGCGGGGGGGGAAGGCAGCCCGGTCCCTAGCTGGAGAGGTCGGGGTAGAGGGCAGGGTATGCCAGCCATATCTTGTAGCAGGTAGGTACCGAGGGATGCTGGGAAAACCTGGTGGCCAGGTTCACTTTGATATGTTAAATAGGTACCTCAACCCTTTGTCCCAGGGTTGGAGACTAACATCCAGCCTTTGTGTGGATAATAAATGACAGGGGTAGATGTAATTGTCTATGACTACTTCCTGCTGACACTGGTGCATCGTTGTTGGGGGCCCAAGAAAGCTGGAATGCTGGCCAAGGCCAGGAAGAACGGGCTCTCAAGGACAGATTTCCCCAGTGCCCCTTCTGGTCTGCACAGGGTCTTTCTCCCTGTGTGGCTGCTGTCTGTGTGTGCTTCCTTACGCCTAGTGAAAGAAGCCTTTCTTCCGCTGCCCAGTCAGTCTGCTCCCGTTTGCTGTGTTTAAATTTTTCCCTGCTTCTGCCTGTCACGCTCGAGTTCTTCCCGCCTTTTAATTCTCTAACTGGCAGAGAAAATGAACCAGACCAAGGCCCCTAGACATTAACAATACTAGTCACCATCCATTTACACACGCACATACACACACACACACACACACACATCTGTGCTTGTCTTTGATGATGAAGACTAAGCCCAGCCCTCCCCCAGTACCTCTCATTTTACCCACTTATCTCTTCTACAGCTGCCTCACAGTGCAGACTGTCAGAAGTCCTTGCCTGTGTCGTGACCACGGCTTCCTAACCAGCAGCATTTTTGGTTTTCCGAGACAAGGTTTCTCTGTGTAGCCTTGACTGTCCTGGATTCCTGGACTTTGTGGATCAGGCTGGCCTTGAATTCACAGAGATCTGCCTGCCTCTGCCTCCTGTGCTGGGATTACAGGCGTGAGCGACCACACCTGGCTCCTGCTTTTCTTCTTGTCGGTTCCTCAGTTCAAAAGCACTCCCAGAGTCTCTCAGGATAAAATTCACACACACACACCCACACACCCTCGGGACTGTCCCCAGGTGCTCTTCGGTGGGTTTCACCTCCCGCCAGTGTGACCTATGTCCCATGCCTTTGATTGCTGTGTTCCTGCCACGCCTCCCCTAGTGACTCACACCTTCCAGACACATCCTCTGCCCTCAGTCAGTTCACCAGCTGTTCTTCCACGTCTTCACAGGGGCCGTTCCTTCTCTTCCCTGCTGCTCAGCTCAAGACACCAACGTCCAGAACAGTGCTCCCTCACCATTCGCTCTAGAGCAGCCGCCACCAGAAAGGTCACCGCCATCGACCTTTCCCTCGTGTTTGGCACTAGCCGCTGTGTGACATTTTTGTTTAGTCTTACCAATGCGTGCTACGCCTCCCGTCTGGCAATTAAAACGGGAGTATCCAGAGAAAGAATATCACATTCCTCACCCGATTCCCAGAGCCCATGTTTGGCAGGTAGCAGCTTATTCATGCCTTGCCTTTGCCAGATGAGGAGTTGAATTCCGCCAGTGACCTCGTGTCCCTGCTGTGTCACACATACTCACCGAACTTTGGGGAAATCATTTTTCTTTCTATTTATTTGTTTTCTTTATTTCTTTGTGTTGTTTTGTTTTCCTGTACAAAAAAAAAAAAAAGGATCCGGATATAAATCAAGGAGGGAGGAAGACAAGATACACCCACGCTTTAGTGTAGAGAAATGGGAGGGAAAAGGAATAAGCCTCGTTAGGAGGATAAAGGAATCCGGGCACGGTGGCACAGGACTTTAATCCCAGCACTCAGGAGGAAGAGGCAGGTGGATCGCTGTGAGTTCAAGGCCAGCCTGATCTACAAATCAAATCCAGGACAGCCAAGGTTACACAGAGAAACCTTGTCTTGAAAACAAACAAACAAACAAACAAAAAAAGAGGAGTGGGGAATATTAAATATTCCCTGAAAAGAAAGCTGGAGGAGTCTCCACAGCCTCAGAGGAAGGCAGAGGTTGACGTTTCAGTGAAGTCCCTCCACCCAAGTGTCCAGAAGCAGGGAGAGGCTGGCACTCTTCTCACTCTGGGTCACCTTCTTCCTTGCACAGATAAGAGTGCTGCAGGGCTAGGAAGCCAGAGCTTCGCTTATCTTCAGGAGGCAGTCCAGTGAGATCAACGAGTTTGCCCAACACGGTCAGCTTCGGAGTTTGCTCAGGAGAGAGGCTTCCGACAGAACATCTCTGCAAAGGAACGTGCCCACTGATTTGGCCCATGTGGGCTGCAGAAGAACTGCTGGAACGTGGGGCCAGAGGGCTACAGCCACAGGTGTGAGGGCCATCTGGTGGATTCTGGCGAGGCCAACATCAGCCAGCTTAGCTGTCCCATTACTTGTCACCAGAATGTTCTCCGGCTTCAGGTCTCCATGAGCAACGCAATTCGCAGGAAGAAAATCTAGGCTGCCTAGAAGCTGACGCATTAGCTCCTTGAAGGTCTGGACTGGCAAGCCTGGCGGGGGTGCTTTGTCCAGCTATGTCCTTAGGTCCTAGTCAACAGGCTCAAACACTAGGGTGATCTTGATGCCTCGATCAGTTGGGGGAGTATGGCAGACATGCATTAGCAGTACAGCTATCACAACTTGGGGATGCTCAGAGGCCTTCAGCCTCCGAGGTTATGCCGGATCACTGACCAGGAAGCCCCCCCATTAAGAACCCTCCATTAGGCACTCTTGAGGACCACAAAGGGGCCACTGTGGGGATCTCGGGCCTTGAACTCCATCCCAGAGGCACCAACACCAATTTCAGAAACTGGCTCCCACTGAGAGGTAGCCCTTCTCCCAGGAGGGGATCTACTTACGCCCAGCCTGCCCAGAGCTATGGAGGTGGCCTTTTATCGGGGTCCTGGGAGCTGGCTCCTGAGGCGCCGTACACTGGGGACAGGTCTGGGGCAGCTGGACGCTACAGGCCAGATCGTAGAAACAAGCTCTTTTGATTTTCACTTTTATTCACTCTACATCCTCGTTGTCGCCCCATCCCTCCTCCCCTCCCAGCCCTAACCCTACTTTTATTTTTTTAAACAAGCCCTCTGGATGTTCCGCTGGCCTTGAGGTGGCTGGTTTTTCCCACCTATGCGTGGGGTTACAGGCACGCATCAGAACATACAGTGAGAACTTGAATTTTCAGCGCTAGTGTGGTTGACGTCTTTTCTGTTGGTTCCAAAATGTGTTAGACTGTCTTCAAAGCGCAAGGGGGCTACTTTCCACTTCGTGCAGCTATAACCCAAATGGAGTGAGCCAAGTCACTACTGCTGTTAGTACTGTGGGATTTTTCTCTTTTCTGTTTTTTTTTTGGGGGGGGCGATATGTGGGGGGGGGTGTGCACAGGGTATAAGTGTGTGTATACATCGGGTGGAGGGGATTTGGGGTAAATGTGTATGTTTGTATATAATGTAGTGTGTGTGTGCACATAGGGTGTAGGGGTGTGGGGGTATATTTGCATGTTTGTATATATTTGGAGTGTGTGTATGTGTGTGTGCATGTGTGTGGTCCATGTGCATGTTTGGGTCTTGTATTGAAACTGCAGCTCAATGATTGGTCAGTGTGGCTGTCCAAAAAAGCCCCCAAGGGATCTTCCTATTTATGCCTTCCCAGGACTGGGATTGTAGTTACAGCCACTGCAGCTAGCTGGGTTTAGTTGTTGTTGTAGTTTGTTTGTTTTGTTTTGTTTTCTCATAAGATCTGGTGAACCAAAGAAGATCATCAGGTTCGGACACAAGAGCACTTCATCCGTTGTCCCTTACTTGTCTCTGGATTGCAATAAAATACCCCAAGGAAGCAATTGAAGAAAGGAAGGTTTATTCTGCCTCAAAGCTGGGGTGCAACGCATTGAGGTGGAGAGTTCATGGTGGAAGAGCTTGAGAAAGCAGCTGGACGCGTCACACCCACAGCCAAGAAGCAGAAAGAAATGAATGCTAGTACTGTTGTTCTCTCTCTAAGTCTCTGTGTGTATGTGTGTCTCTCTCTCTTCCCCTCTCCTTCTCTCCCTTTCCCTCTCTCTTCTACCCCTCACCCACTCCTTCTCCCCCCCCCCTTTTATTGGCTATGACTACAGCTCCGGGTTTGTGTGGCCAAGAGTTAGGACGAGTCTTGCCACCTCAATCAACCAAATCTAGATAATCCCTCTCAGGCATACCCGGAGGCTTGTCTCCTAGGTGACTTTAGATCTTGTCAAGCTGACAACATTAACCACCACATGTACTGAGTCATCTTCCCAGCCTAGATTCTGATCTTTTCCACCATAACCGGAGGCTGTGTTCTCAGTCACACACTGCCCTGCACTATCTCTTATCTTGGAAACTATAAAAATAAATTATAGGTGTGTTTGTTCTTCGGGATTTTAACATCTGGTTTGACTCAAATAGTCTGTGTGCTGGTTATCTATGATCTCAGGGCATACTATCTCCAAACCTGCAGCTAAAAACAGCAAACGTTTGCCAGCCACATGAGTCTCCCAGGAAGTCGAAGTGAAGCTCTTTCCAGGCTCTCAAGACTCTAATGATGCTGAAGCAGCCACATCCCAGCTTGTCTGTGAGCCCCAGTGGGCAAAACACGCACACATATAAAATAAAATGTTTTAAATTAAAATAAATTTTGTAACGGTTACCAGAGGCCTAATTTTGGGGATCTGAACAGACCAGATTCTACCAGATGTGTCTTCCAGAGTCCAAAGAGAGACAGACAGACAGACAGAGAAGGAGGAGGAGAAGCGAAACAGGAAAAGAAGTTATTTTCTCTGTGTCCAGCTTGGAAAGACAATGGATCCAGACTCATCCTAAAACAAAACAAAACAACAACAAAACAACCAACATTCTGGGTATTAACAATAGCTCCAAGATTATAAACAGAAGGAAGACAAAAACAGGGTGGGAGGAGGCAGGGGTATGCCTGTGACCTCATTCAGAGTGGTTTGGTGGAACCTGGTCTCTTGGTTCTGTGGGTCCCGCCGGCATCAGAGAGCCGTAGAAACTGTGATTGCTCGGCTGGTTACTTTGGGTTCCCAGCAGGTGATTGGCAGCAGTGTGCACTGTCCCTGGAATTTGGATTAAGTTGGTGTGGTGGTCTGAATAGGAATGCCCCCCTCCCCCATAGGCTCTTAGATTGGAACGCTCCGTCACCAGGGAGTGACACTACGTGAAAGGATTAGGAGGTCTAGCCTGGTTGGAAGAACCAGGGAATGTCACTGGGGGCTTTGAGGTTTCAGAAGCCAGACCCAGTCTGCCTGTGTGCCGCCATGCTTGTGGCCATGATGACATCGGACTAACCCTCTGAAGCTGAAGCCCCAGTTAAAGGTTTTCCTTTATAAGAGTCCCCATGGTCTGCCATGGTCAGTGTGGTGCTCGCCTTTAACCCCTGAACTCGGAAGGCAGAGGCAGGTGGATATATGTGAGTTGGAGGCCAGCCTGGTCTACAGAGTAAGTGCCAGGACAGTGAGGGCTACACACAGTAAAACCCTGTCCCGAAAGCAAACAAACAAACAAACAAACAAACAACAAACAAGGAGATCTAAGGACAGTTTCTTTTCTTTTAAATAATTTGTTCACTTTATATCCTGATTGTAGCCCCCTCCCTCATCTCCTCCCAGTCCCACGGTTTCAAAGGATCCCCCGTCAATTCCATCATTCCTGCTACTTGCTTTTAGTTGTAGGCAATGCTGGGACACAAGAGTGAGGACATGCCTCCATGAGCTAGCAATGTCAAGAGGCGTGGACTATTGGCTGCCATCTAGAAGGTTCAACACCATATCTAGTCCTGTTGGCATCATTTGCTACAAGGTTCTTGTGTGCAGGCATGTGTTTGCAACGTATGCATGCAAGCACTTTAACATGTATGTGTGTGTAGTAGCCAGAAGTTGACACTGGTGTCTTTCTTAGTTGCTTTCCATATGAATTTTATTTTTTATTACATTTTATTCAGTGTGTGTGTGTTTGTGTGTTTGTCTGTCTGTGTGTGTTCGTGTGTTGTGTGTACATGACATCGCCACTGCACACATATGGAGGTCAGATGAAAACTTTTGGGAATCGTTTCTCTCCTTCCACCATGTGGATCAAACTCAGGTCATTGATCTTAAGCAAGCACTTCACCCACTGAGCTGTCTTGCAAGCTGCAGTGTTTTCTATTATAATATAAACTGGCATTTCCCTATGGTAAAATAAGACTTATTTTTACCTTGTATTTTCTAGACAGGAGTCAACATTCTTTTCACAGAGGCTTTTGATTATTTGAAATGCTTAAGAATACTTTAGGAAAAAAAGAAAAAGAAAGGAATACTTTAGGATATAAGAAACTGGTTTATTACCTAGAAGCTGTGCTTTCTCTCTTACTAATGTCAAATAAGAACTGCCACGTAAAGTGTTAGAAAGAAGCAGATTCTCTTTAAAGGCATAGCCATGAGATTCAGGAAAAAGGCAGACTGAACAGTCAGATGCAAAGAATGCCCAATGCTTGTGGTAACATCTTTACCATTGCTTCCAAAGGGTCTCACTATGAGTTCCAGACAACCCTGGAGTTCACTGTGTAGCCCAGACTGGCCTCATATTTATGATCCTCTTGCCTCTGTCCCAAACACTAGGATTATACATGCACCACAACACCTGGCTCAGCGTAGTTTTATTTTAAAAATCTGTGGCATGGAAATGTATATATTTCCTTGTCTAAGATCTGGTGGAAATGCTAAATTCCCCCTTCTGCATTTGTTTTTTTTCAGTTTAGGACATAGCCTGTATTAAATAATATTAGGATTGGGTTGTTTTGTTTTGCTTTTTTTTTTTTTTTTTAAGCAGACTAGAATCCCAGGACCACAAAAGCAAATAAATAAATAAAATAAAAAAATAAAAACAGGAGAAAATACAAATACTTTAAAAAGGCATTTCCACAATATAGGGATATGTTGTAATGTTTAAATTACCAAATTCTTAAGGGCTTTAAAATAGTACAACCTAAGAAGGTATCCATTAGATGGTGAGTATTGAAATGTGTGCCTCACCAGACTCAACTGAAATGTGCTTTAAGTATGGCTTGGACTCCAAAGACTTAGTATGACAAACGGGATTAATGATTTTTTAATAAGAATCAAATGCAGGGGCTGGAGAGATGGCTCAGCAGTTAAGAACACTGGCTGATCTTCCAAAGGGCCTGATTCTCAGCAATTCTCAGCAACCACATGGTGGCTCACAACCATCTCTAATGAGATCCGGTGCCCTCTTCTGCCTTTCAGGCATACATTGAGGCAGAGTACTGTATACATAATAAATAAATAAATCTTAATTAAAAAAATGAATCAAATGCATTTCTAAATTTCCATATCAATTTTACCTTGTTTTTTTTGTTTTTTCTGGACAGGAGTCAAGCATTCTCTTCACAGAGGTTTTCGGTTATTTTGAAATGTTTGATAATACCTTAGGATACAAAAATGGTTTATTGAAATAACGTATTATTAGAATTAATTTCATACTAGAAAAGTTTTGCTTACAGGGCCTGGTTTGTGTGAGGCAAACACTCTCGCACCGAGCCATGCCCAGACCTCAAGGCCTCTAATCTGCCGCATTGCCAGGTGGTATAGAACATCACTCACAGCTCGGTTCCTCACGTCCCTGCAGAGGACATAGCTGGACTTAAGGTTGTTTGTGCTTTATCCGAAACTTGAATCTAACCACCTACATTTTTTATTTACTAAATCTGGAAATGCATTAATATGGTTGTGATGGTTAAGTTGTCAAGTTGGTAGAATCTAGAATTGGCTAAGAGAGAAACTGCTGCTAGGCAAATCTGTGAGGAAGTTTCAAGATTGGGTTAGGTGAAGTGAGAAAAGAAACCCTAATAGTAGGCAGCTTCAGTTCCATGGCCTGGGGTCCAGGACTAAATATAGAGAAGGAAGCCAGCGGACACCAGTGATTTATCATCCCAGCTTGCTGGATAAGGAGAAAATATGACAAGCAGCCTCTTACTCCTGCTACCCTGTGCCTTCCCAGAGTGACTACCCTCCTACCGTGAGCCCAACAAACCTTTTCTCCCTCTCTGCAACACGAAAAGTTACTAGTACAATAGCTACCAAAAAAACTTTAACAGAAAAAACAAAACAAACAACAAAAAAAAAAACAAGTGTAATTATAGGTGTTGTCCCTGTTACTGATGAGGAAGGTGGATCACCTGAGGTCAAGGCTGCTGATCAAGCCAGGACAACATTGCAAGACCCACCTTAAAAAAATTTTTTTTTTTTATCATGTATATAATTACAAATGTACTTATTTGATTAGACAATATTGCTTTAGAATCATATCGTTCCTGGTTTTTTTATGCCCAATCTTTTTTAAATTATTAGGATATATTACTTGCACAAAATAATCGGTTTCACGTTAACTTGTTTGTTTGTTTGTTTGTTTTGAGATAGGGTTTCACTGTGTAGCTCTGGCTGGCCTGGAACTGGCTATGTAGACTAGACTGGATTAAAGTCCTCTGCTACCAACTCTGTCAGTTCACTGTGTGTGTATGTATGCTAACTGCAAAAATTACAAATCTGAGGGTTTAATCCTAAACTAAGATCCTTAATCTCGAAGTTAAATTTTTACTATTTCTTAAATCAATTAAGAAACAACAAAATGATTTCTTAAGAACATAAAACATAGAATGAGAGTCTGGGAATTAAAATTCATTGCCCCCCTTTCTCATGACCAGTCTCAAAATCCTTTTTTTTTTTTCCTCACCCCTTTTTAATATAGATACTACTGTTATTTTATGTGCACGGGTGTTTTGTCTGCAAGTCTGTCTTGTCTGTGAACCAAGCGCATGCCTGTTGCTCATGTGAGCCCCCTGTGCCTGCTGCAAACCAAGGTCCTTTGAAGGAGCAATCTGGACTCTTAAACACTGAGCTGCCTCTGTAGTCATAAAAGAAGCCACTCTTTCCAGGAAAAACTGCAACAGAGGCGGCTGTCAATGAGACTCGGTCACAAAACCTCTCTGACCCACAACAAAAAGTTGAGAGGGTTAGGCTGCTTAACACTTAAATTCTAAGCCTTTTTCTAGTGCGCATCCAGAATGGCCTTGGACACAGGCTTTCAAAGTCATCCTTTTTCCCCAGGGGAACCCTGGGAATCTGCTAAGGGTCACAGCCTGAAAAGCCCCAACCCCACCCAGTAGAACGGACCTGCTCGGGGCGTGGTCCACAGACGCCCCGCCCCATCCTTAAGGTCGGGGCGGAACTAGAAGAGACCGGGCCCCATTGGGCTCCGCAAACGGGGCGTGGTCAGACGAAGCCGCACCCCTCCCGGCCCTCACAGTTCTGAAGCCAGGCTCAGGCCCGCCTTCCGCACCGCACCGCCGGTTCAGAGTCCTGGCTCGGCTCCGCCTCAGGCGCACGCGCGGCTAGCGCCCACCGCGCGTCACCCGGTCCCCTGCCCCGCCCCCGCCGCGCCGCGCCTCGGAGCCGGGACGGCGGGGCGGGCCTTGCGGCCCAAGCCCAGGCCCAGAGCCCGCCCCGGACTCAGGCCCTATGTAAGGTTGGCGGTGTCCGAGTCTGAGGCGGCGGAGGGAACTCAGCAGCCTGGTCCTCGCTCACGCGCACACGCGCTCAGTGCCCATCTCCTGTGCTGCGGTGTCCCCAGATCCCCGGCCGGGTGGCCGTGGGCGACTGAGGGCAGCATGCGGGACTACGACGAGGTGACCGCCTTCCTGGGCGATTGGGGCCCCTTCCAGCGCCTCATCTTCTTCCTGCTCAGCGCCAGCATCATCCCCAATGGCTTCAATGGTATGTCAATTGTGTTCCTGGCGGGGACCCCGGAGCACCGTTGCCTGATCCCTGACACGGTGAACCTGACCAGCGCGTGGCGCAACCACAGTATCCCGTTGGAGACGAAGGACGGACGACAGGTGCCTCAGAGCTGCCGCCGCTACCGACTGGACACCATCGCCAACTTCTCTGCCCTCGGGCTGGAGCCGGGAGTGGACGTGGACCTGACGGAGCTGGAGAAGGAGAGCTGCCTGGATGGCTGGGAGTACGACAGGGACGTCTTTCTGGCCACCATCGTGACCGAGGTAGGTGGCAACCCCTGTCAGGGTTTGGTGACACCACGGGCGACGGTTGTTGCCCTTCGTCCAGCGCACAAGTGAGCCAGTCAGGTGGCCCAGGAACATTTCATGAGATGACTTCTAGCCACAGGGTACCCCTCAGAGTACAAGTGTCAGGCTGGCCATTCGTCCTTAGAGCCACACTGAAGAGAGAGTCCAGAGAATGCTGCCCCTAGGTGCCCTGAGACCCTGAGTGGTGGGACTTTTTCTAGTGATGTGATTCAGAGGGGCGGAGTTAGGGCTTGGTCCAGAGAAGTGTCGCTGCCATAGCCTCTGTTCAGAAAGGAAGTATTCTTTGCAGAACTTTTTAAAGTTAAGAAAACACGTGTCCCAAACTCTTCCCTTTCTCTAGTTTCTCTTTCTTCCCTCATCTATCCTCACCCCAAAATGAAGTCTTGCCCATGCCCCACGAGATGGGTTTGCCCTCGATGGATTGTTATTTCTTAAGGACCCTCGTGTTGAAGATCTCTGTTCAGGGTGACTTGTTGATACGGAGTCTTTCCCCACGGTGTTCTAAGACGAGATCACCAGAGAGGTTGGTTAGGGCAGGTAAGCGTCTCTGTAGAGCAGTGGAAACCTAATTCCTCATCATCCCCTTGCATGCTTTGGTGACTTTTTCTGGCCCTTTGCAGTCACTCAGCTGGGAATCTGGCATGCTGTTTAGTGGTGTATGTGGGTGTGTCTTGGGGTCTTACAACCTGGAGTCTCAGCAGTACCGCGTATGCAGAACAATGAAAGAGCCCTAGTGTGATACCACTGGGCAATAGGTGCTCTGAGTGTCAGGCATTAGGACCAGTTAGACTTTCTGGAGGAGATAGCTTCTTGGTGAGTCTAGCCGGTAGGTCTAGATCCAACAGCTAGACATGGTTACAGGAGGACATACAGAAAGGGAGAAGCTAGGAGTCCCTGTGTGACATCTAAGCCTCCTGGAGGTAGAGGCTGAGCTTCCCTCCTTACAGGGGGGTCCTAGGTATTTTTTTTTTTCAGGAAGTTGTTATCCTTCAAGGGTAGAGTCTAAGAGAATCTCAGTAAGACTCAGTGCCTGTTTTCTTTGGATATTTGCAGTTTGGTGTCTGCAAAACCTGTGCTTGCCTACTACCTAAGTAAGTAGTAAGATTGAAAGCTGAGCTCCACTGGGGATTTTTAACCTAGTGGCATCATGCCAGGGCCAGGCATCGCTTCCTAACAAAAGAAGTACTGATGCTGGCCAGTGGTGTCGCAGGTTTTTAGTCCCAGCACTGCGGAGACAGAGGCAGGAGGATCTCTGAGTTCAAGGCCAGCCTGACCAACAGAGTGAGTTCTAGGACATCCAGGGCTAAACACAGAGAAACCCTTTTTCAAAATAAACAAAATCAAATAAACAAAGACTGATTGAGTTAGGCATTTGAGTACTTTTGACCCAGAGAAGGGATTTTCAATTATTCCACATCCTGAGCTCCAAACTCACAGGTGCTTGGAAGCAAATGGGAACTGTGATAGCAAAGGCTGTTGGGGTTGACACACCAGTTCCTCAAATCAGTTTGTGGCTGCCGAGAGAAGAGGCAGTTGAAATCTGAGGAAGCTTACTGGTATGTCTTGAAATTTTTACCCTGACCTTGAAGGCTTTCTCTAGTCATTTGCCCCTGCTTCACTGTCTTCCTGCTTGCTGCCTAGGATAGAACTGGTCAGCTCCCCAGAGTCTGGCTGAGCAGCAAAAAAAAAAAAAAAGAAAAAAAGAAAAAGAAAAAAAGAAAAAGTCCAGATCCTTTTGACCTACCGCTGCTGCCAATGTCAGTGTGTATTTTTTTTCCCAATGGATCTGGATGTTATTGAGCTGTCTTAACAGTTTCGTAAGAGCTATATGCCCTTTCACCTACTTACAGGTCAACAGTCTTTGCAGGAGGTGAGTTTAATACTTCACTTAGTCCTTTTGTTTAGGACTACTGGAATGCCTAAGTTGAAGTTCAGGGCTTGTCCCCTCAGGTGAACAGCCACTGTGGAAAGATGCTGCAGTAACATTCTGATGACTTTTTCTAAGACTTGTTTTCTTTCCACCCAGACTTGGTCTGCTGACAGCTGCAGCTGCTTAGCCCCCTGCCTGTGAAATATCTCTAAACCTGCCCTCTGCCCCAGATCAAAGATAGAGGTCCTTTAAGTACACTGTTATTTTGTCTTTTTTTTTTTTCTTTCAGCAGGAGACTTTGATTTTCTTTTTTCTTTTGAGTTAAAATGACATACATAAAGTACTAAACTTTGCAATATGTTGGGTTTCTGTGTCTCCCTGAATCATGACAAGATGCTGGCTGAGGAGATGTTTTTTTTTTTTTTTTGGAACTTTTTTATTGAAATTGTGAGTGATTAAATTAAAAACCTTTTTAGAAGGCTTAAGAACTGATCGACAAAAGAGAAACTTGAAGAGCCACAAAATTGGCTGGAATATTTTAAGGGAAATGTGATTCTCCGCCCCGCTGACTGCAGCTTGGCTCTGTGTGTGTCTAAAACCAGACAGTGGGGTTGGACAAAGAAAGAGACCCTTCTTAGGAGGTCAAAGAGCTTTGTGTGTGCATGTTTCAGGAAAGCTTGGTGAGCTACGTGATTGTAGGCTGGCCCCTCTTCTTGCTCATCCCTGGCACACCTGGAAATCTTCAGATCTGCCTCATAATTCTCAATCCAGGACTACCCCTTTTCTGAGAACCTGGGTGATTTCTTAGGTTGCTGAGCCACCTGCTCTGTGGTTTCACGGAAACTCAGCCAAGCCAGCAGGCAGAAAGTTTTCTTTATAGCTTTCTGGTGCCTGTGACTTAGGACTCCTTCAGATGAAGTCTGGCATGGCTCTGCATTGTCTACTCCATGCCTGTCTCTGCTTTCCATAAGTTTCTTGCCTAGGCATTAACAGGATTCCAGAGCACTCTGCTGTTCCGGACTAGCTTTTCCATTAGTCTTGTCTCTTGCCTAGATCGTCTTGGATGGGAATTCCTTCTCGCTGTTATCCACAACCACCTAGATGAAAATTCCTAGCACCTGGGTGGTAGGGCTGGCATGAGTCTGAACTATAGAGGCCAGAGATACCTGGACCCAGGACCTCACAGCCTTCCTATGCTAGCCCACCCCCTACCCCAACCACTACCTGTCTCTCTGTCTCTGTCTCTGTTTTTCTGGAGAATCACAGCAGACCTTAACTTTTGACTTTGCACTTTCATGGCAAACCAAAGTAGTCACTCGTGGGCCCCTAGCCCTTGTGTATGCATAACCATAGTAGACACAGCTGGCAGAAAGCAATCAGACCGAGCCCTTCTCTTACTCAGAACCATAATCCTGTGTCAGAGTTTTGATAATGACACAAAGTCAGGAGTTATAGAACAAAGAAAAGAATTTATTCTAAAGATTGAAATGTGGGGTTCATCTGGACTTTGGGCACCTAGACCCATTGTATGAACCCAAAGGAAATGATGGTGTTGAAGGATGGTGGCCCTTTTATCCAATGATCCACTCATCCAAACATTATATAGTTCCCAGGTCATCCTTCTGGTCAGGGCACCGTGGGGATGAGAGAGACTTTTGTAGCAACTACTGCTTTTCTTTTCCTGAGAGCCCTGAAGCAAGGATCCACTATTATTTTCTTCAATTTTACTTTGTGGGATTGAGTCTTGCTGCATTGCCTTGGTTAACTGTAAATGATCTTCCTGCCTCTAGCTCCTGAGTGATGGGACTACAAACTCTCACAGCTCGAATTCACCATTAATTGTAGTGGAAAGCAGAACAAAATATTTAAGAATAAACGGCCGTTGATACCTGCTAGTATGCTTGATCACTGATTCAGGAACACGAGGTACATCTCAGTGAAGACTTTCGCCTATCGGGCACAGATCCTATCACTTTTCTGTCCCAGCTAGGTATAAGAACATTGAGTCCCAGGAGACTATATCCTTTCTCTCTCTGTGTGTCTCTTTTGCCCTGCTCTTCTTCTTGTAGTTGAAAAGCAATTCTCATTACATATGAAGCAAGAGATGTACTTCTTTGAACTGAAGAGATGCGTAAGTAAGTGTGCTTGCTGCACAAGCATAAAGATCTGACCTTGGATCCCAGCTCCCACATTAAAAGATGAAATAAGGAAGAGAGAACAGAGGGATGCAGATGAAGAGATTTCCAGGTGGTAAAGAGCATTTTGTACTCGTCTGAATTTAGTTTCTAGTCCCCATGGGTGATTCACAACCACCTGTCACTCTAGCTCCAGAGATCCAACACCTTCTTCTGGTCTGCACAGGCAAGCATACACATATAACATGTATTCACAAAAACGCATACTCTTACACACGCGCGCGCGCGCGCGCGCGCGCACACACACACACACACACACACACACACACACACAGAAGAGCACCAGGCAGTGGTGGTACACACCTTAAATCTCAGCTCTTGGGAGGCAAAAGCTGGCAAATCTCTGAGTTCAAGTCCAGTCTGGTTTACAGAGTGAGTTCCAGGACAGCCAGGGCTACACAGAGAAATCTTGTCACAAAAAGAAAACAATAATAATAATAAATAAGGGGGAAAAAAGAAAGGGAGAATGAGGAAGGAAAGCCAGACACGACTACATTGTTCAGAGAGACCCTGCTTCAAAGGACTAAAGCAGTACACCCAGCATACTCCTAGTTTCAGTGTATGTGAACATCCATGCCTATACACACATACATACACATACAATATATATGCATTATAAATAAAAGATATGATTTTTCTTCTTTTAAAAAACTTTTTAACAGTTTCTTTTAAAGATCTGTATTTATGTATATAAGGTTTTGCATGCATGTGTTTGAAATACCACATTCATGAAGTACCCGTGGAGGCCAAAAGAGGGTATGGGATCATCTTGGGGGGGGGAGAAGCTTAACAGTTTGGTTGAGACATAAATGAGATAAAGAATCTAAGTGGGCAGTTTGAAAAGACTTGAAAGCTATATTAATATACCCTTGAACCCATTCCTATTAGAGAGGCACGTTTCTGACTAGAAGTGTGGACACCCAGACATAGCTATTCTAGAGTCTCCAAGTTTGGGTTCCCCTCTTAGAGCTCTCCAGCCATGAAGCTTGACTCATGGCCAGGTATGCCCATCAAGTTAGAAGCACTGTTCCAGTGCTTTAGTTATAGCTGAGTAGCCAGCTGAGTACAGGAATACCAAGTTCATGGGTAAGCTCATCAAGCAGGTGTACTTAACTTTGACCCTGTAGGCCTATCATCCCACTCCTCCAACAAGAATTCAGGCCAAGTCCAAACGCCATCTGCATTCGGATATAAAGGTTGACAGCTAAATGAATAGGTGGGACTCATGCTGTATGTAATTTGGAGAGCGCTTGTCTTTCCTGATTCTCCTCACAGGTTCCATGTGGCCACCAGGAGACAAATATTAATATAAGCCAGGCCCTTAGAGTTGTCAAGGACTGTCAGTGGTGGGTGATGGCATAGTTACTTCATTGAGTTAGCCTCTTTTCTAGATTAAGGCTAAGATAAAGCCTTAGTTGGGTGAAAGCCTGAAAGATGCTGCCAGGCCTATACACCAGTTTGACCTGCCTTTACATGGTTTCCAGCTTAGCAAAGTGTGTTTGGGAAACTTACTTAGATCCATGACTCTAGAACTCAACTGTGGAACCCTGTGTACATTTCCTTTTCCTTTTTCATCTTCCTTCTCCAGCTCCTCCTTCTTTTTTAAAAGGCATCATCTGATATAGCCCAGGTTAGCCTTGATATTAACGTGTAGCTACAGATGACCTCGAATGTTGACATTTTCATCATTCTTCCAAAGACCTGGGATTATACACATGAACCACCATCCCTGGTTTGTGCGGTACTGGGTGGGGATTGAAGCCAGGGCTTCGTGTATGCTAGGCAAGCACTCTACCAATTCAGCTACATCCCAGCCCCATGAGTGGATTTCTTGCCTAACTTGGATGTATCAGTCCCCAGCCATCACAAGGGACATGTTGATAACAGCTTCCAGCAGCTTATCCTTCATGCCATCTTTGTTGCATCAAAATTAGTACATTTTAACATATTTAAGAATGATAGTGGCTGTAACTTAGTCTGCAGCACACAGCTTCACAGAAGCTCAGAAGCTGCTGCCAGTGCTGATTCCTTCAGCTTTATGACCCCACCCCCTCCCAGTCTTGGCTTTAGCAGCCATGTGTGGATGCTGACTATAGGAACATTTGTCCACCTGCCAGGTATCTGGGTGCTGGCACCACCAAGGCAGGTGGAGCCTGGAGGAAATAGAGTATCTGTGTCCTGATGCTCAGGATGCTTGACTCCTGCTGGTCTCTGCTTCCTCCTTGACCTGCAGGGCCTTATGTGAGGTTGGGAAACCAATTAACACTTGATTAAAACCCAGAATCCAGACTCCCCATCCAGAGCCCACTGGGTTTAGTCCTATTGGTGTGTGGCATCAGGTATTCCAGCTCAGAATATCACAGGGACTGAGGGGCCATTGGCTTTGGTGGGAGCCCAAGCCAGGCTGAAAGATCAGGTTTAGACAGAACACCCTAGACCCTTTGGCCTCAATCTTTTGCTGGATGCTTTGGCACTTAGGCTCCCTCAGTTCCAGTGGCCTGAAGGGCACTGAGCAAGGGTTCTTTCCTCTTGCACAGCCCTAGGGCTCAGTCTGGAGTCTTAGAAGTCAGCACAGCAAAAAGTGGCCTTGCTAACTAGAGGTCAGTGTCTGGGTAGAGTGCTGCTGTTTGCCCCTCCCCCTCCTCAAACTGAAGCAAAACCTGGGAGAGGGAGAAGCCACCTGCTTTCTCTGCCTTGCTGTCCAGGTGAGCCATTGCCTAGCTTATTGAGCTCGTATACTCAAAACATTCGGGGATGCAGGGGATGCCAATTCGTTTTCCAAGAAGCTTTCAACTTCAGAAAAGGAGTGAGTAATGCATCCCTTTGCTCCTCCTACAGTGGGACCTGGTGTGTAAGGATGACTGGAAAGCCCCACTCACCACCTCCTTGTTTTTCGTGGGTGTGCTCATGGGCTCCTTCATTTCGGGACAGCTCTCAGACAGGTAAGGTGTCTATCTTCTGTGCAGTTGCAGTGCACTGTAGCCAGCACTGATTAAGAAATTTGTACCTGGACTTGACTTCAATTGATGGTGTTCTCTTAGCCCAGGGCCATCCATTTCAGAAGCAGCAGCAGCTATGTCTAGAATAGACTTTATATCAAGGAAAACGGGCCAACAACTTCCAACATCATTCCCTAACCCTCACTGAACAAGGAAACCTGAGCTAGCTTAGCCATGTATATCCATGGTCCAATACCAGTTACTTTGCGGTGATTCACTTCTGCACAAGTGTGGCCTCCTTTCCCTGGGAGAATATAGCACTCTCCTGTCCCTGAGAGGTTGACACTACACATGTATGGAAGACTGTCTTGTAGACATTAGGCAATACCATGGTGGCCACTTCTGTGTTCCCAAGAAGATCAGTTTTCCCTCTGAGCAATGTGAGAGAACATGGTCCCTCTAGTCCGTGGTGCTGTGAGGAGCAGAGCTCTGGTGTCCCTTGGCCTGCGGTTATGGCTCTTACTGTAAGACCAAGAGAATGAATGTTATTGCTACAAGCATGGAAAAGCACAATTTTAAAGCTGTTATCTAAGTTCCACTAATGGTCCAAAGAAATCAAGAAAATCTTCGAAATTAAAGCAGTGTTGGTGCACACCTCCAAGCCCAGTATGCAGATGGCTGAGACCAGAGGACTGAGAGGTCAAGGCCCTCTTGGCCTACTTAGGGAGACCCCACCTTAACAACCGAAAGCAACAATCCATAAATTAGAGGTTGTATATGAGGGTGTGTTGTCTTTATTGTTATTTCATTCGGGTCAATAGCTTCGGTGAAGCTCTCAGAAGGTTCCATTATGCTATGTCCCTTTATGTGCAGCTTTGGGATCTATCAGACAGCTGAAGTCAGCAGAGAGGACTTCAGCAGATCCTTGGCCATGGTGGTACTGAGCAGATACTCCTAGGCCCAGGAGAGGGCGCTGCAGCATCCTCCTGGCCAGCTAGGAGGTGCACAAAGAAGTACAGTTGAGACGGAATGTCATCCTGTCTGGGGAGCAGAGCTGCATCGCTCTGTCACGTACACTCGGGGTTTTATGATTGCATGCTTTATCTGTGGAGCATTTTCACATCAGGAGTCAAAAATGTTTTTGTCTTTAGTTTTCTAAATTTTTATTGTCATTTTGTATATGAGGGAGAGGTGTGTATTTGCAGGTCAGGAGACACCTCTTACATTAGTTCCAGGGCTCTAACTAGGATATATCAGGCTTAAATAGCAAACATTTTACCCACTGAGCCATCTTTCTGGCTCTTCTATTTCAGCTGATTGATTGACTGAGGCATGGTCCTTCCTTTTCTGCCTGAACTGGTCCTTGCTATGTAAGCCATGCTGACATTAAACTTGTAGCAATCCCCCTGCCCACCTTCCTGGGACTAGAATAGAATTACAAGGATCTACCACCACTCTCGGCTAAACTTATATAACTTCATATCTCATTAGATTTATTTTTCTGGGGTCACCACAGTTACCAAAGTACATTAAAAAGGTCAGTAGGCTGTGAGTATAGATTGCCAGCTCTGGCTGAGCCTGAGGTATTGCCCTGTTGGGGAATGATGCTTCTCTTAATCTAGTAACAAGCATCAATTGAATGCTTTCATTTTCAAATATGTAGTATGTAATATGTGCCAAGCTCTGTTCTAAGTACAGCCCACCTTAACAACCAAATAGGTAACCATATCCTCACAACCCTCTGACAAGATCTGTTATTCCCATTTTATAAGTGAGGAAAGTAAAACACGGGGGTTAGGTTATGTCCCTGGGGTTACATAGCTGGCAAGGGGCAGGCTATGTTGAACCCCAGGGCTCTTTGCTCCTCTGATTTTCTGGACTACTGCTGAAGATCTCTGCTCACCTAGAACTTTGGCAAGTCCCTTTGGCAAGGCAGATAGATTCAACTTACTGAGGAAGTGACTGTTTTCCTTGGCCATGGGAAGTGATACCAGAAAAGGTCAGGGTGCTGTGGGAGTGTCCAACAGGCTTTACTGAAGTGAAGTGTTAGCTAAGAGTTGAAAAATGAGTAGAAATTTGCTGGAGAGATGAAGAACGTTCTGGGCAGGAAGCGCCATGTGTTAAAGTCTAGTCAGAGGCTTGGGAATAGAAAAAGGTCCACTGTGGTTGGGCTCTAGAGAGGCAGTGGAGACAAGGGCCATGAGGCAAACAGAGGCCTGAGCACATGGGCAAACTAGGCTTAGCTTGGACCACAGTAAGGCGTTTGGGTTCAGGCACAGAGCTCTGAGGAGCCTTGAGAGCTGCTTTTTGTTTGGGTTTGTTTTGGTTTTGGTTATTTGTTTGTTTTTTTAAACCCAATGTGACTATCAGACATACATTTTGAAAAAATAATTTGATAGGCTTGTAAAGATGGAAGGAAATCAAGAGCAATTATAAAGGACCAATTAAGAGACTTTCAGTGGTGCATGCAAAAGAGGATAGGAGGTGAGCATAGGACCAAGACTGCTAGAGATGGAGAGTGAGGTCGTGAAGGACTTGCTGACTGGTTGAATGTGGGGAGTGAGGAAGAAAAAGGTCTCTGGCATTCATAGCAAACTGAGAGTTTATACCCTTTTCTAACTGGGATAGAGAACCACATCGTTAAAGGTGTTGAATGCTATTGGAAAGTATTGAATTTGGGGTGATTATGAGGGCGCCTAATTGGAGAGGTTCAGTGTGTTGTTGGATGTATGGCTACTCCATGAGAGGTTACAGTAGGTGCAATGCCAGTGGAGGGCCAGGACCAGGCTGAGAGGTCCTCCAAGTGGAGGTGAGGAAATCATGGTGGAATGGCCACTGAATCTCAAAGGAATTGAGCTGATGTCTACAGCACGGAGGGATGTGCCCCAAGTTGAGTGTAGAAGCCACGCCAGTTATATCCTAGATTAAGTAGGTCTTTACCGAGCCAGCTTAAGAACCTGTTTGCTTACCATGTATGGAACACCATAATTAACTGAAGAAAGTGTTTCACACTGAAGTGTTTACTGTCACAGAAACAATGGCTACACGAGTCATGAGTGTAGTAGGGATCACCTTCCTTCACCACGGAAGGGTGATGGAGTGTGTTGAAAGATCTTTTCTGA
This sequence comes from Meriones unguiculatus, assembly GCF_030254825.1. Taxonomy (NCBI): domain Eukaryota; kingdom Metazoa; phylum Chordata; class Mammalia; order Rodentia; family Muridae; genus Meriones; species Meriones unguiculatus. The sequence goes on from NC_083359.1 coordinate 16,988,439, forward strand.
AATCTTTCAGGCAGGGAACTAGGGATGTAGCTCAGCTGGTGAAGAGTTTGACTAGCATATATGAACTATAGGTTTGATCTATACACCACATAAACCAGGTGTAGGGGTGCACACCTGAAAAAGCCCAGCATTTAGAAGATAGAGGCCGGAGGGTTAGGAGTTTAAGGTCATGCTCAGTTACATAGTTATTTAAAGGCCAGTGTGGGGTGCATGACCCTCCTGTCTCTCTCTCTGAGTATGTGTGTGTGTCAGCTTTTATACCTGAGGTTTTTTTGGTTTTTGTTTTCAGTAAGCTTATTAAGCCTGTAAATAAGAAAACTGGAAGCGCTGGGTTCTGACCGCAGCCCTTGCCTGCAGCTCCCAACACTGCCCTCAAGCCTGCCTGCATACCCAGGGAAGTGCCAGGGCTTGTGAGGTGAATAAGTCTGCATCTCACTACATCTCAGTACCAGGTTGAAGAAAAAAACAGAGACCTTTGGGGGCAATATATCTATGCTCTCAATTTGTTGTCTAGAGTATCAACAGTAACTTTATATGGGACAGATGCTGAGCTTTCTTCCTGGCATACAGCTAACTCTAAATTGAAATGAAATTAAAATAATTTTACATTGTTGTTACTTTTATGTGACATAACTAAGCTAGCTTTATGGATTATGAGAGGCTCAGCTGGGAAGAAGTAAATTGGTATTTCCTGGTTTTGTAAATATCTATGTTTGCTATCTTGTTGACAGCCTTTAAAAGTGAGGCCTGAGCTGAATGGTGGTGGCACACACCTTTAAGTCCAGTTCTTGGGAGACAGAGGCAGGCAGATATCTGAGTTCGAGCCAGCCTGATCTACAGAATGAGTTCCAAGATAGCCAAGGCTACACAGAGAAACCCTGTCTCAAAAAAACAATGAATAAATAAATGAGATGAAGGCGAGGTCTGCAGGTGGGAGAGATTGCTGAGTAAAGACACTGGCCGCCAAGCTCCACCAGCCGTGTTCTGTCCTAGGACCCACGTGGTAGAAGGAGAGAGCCAACTCCAGCAAGTTGTCCTCTGACCTCCACATTCACTCTTCTAGTTCAGAGGCACGCACCCTCCTATATCCCAACCTCCCACCCCCACTAACAGATAATCAATTAAAAACTAAGTTCAAAGTGAGGTTTTCAGGTCTGAGCACAGTTGTGCATGCCTATAACGAGGCACTAGAGGCCAAGCAGGATGATAGATGTTGAGACTAGCCTGAGCTATATGGTAAGACAGTTTAAAGCCAAAACAAAAAATGCCAGAAAACAAAAACAAGTTTTTTTTTTTTCTTTACTACCTCCAGCTTCCAAAGAGTAGTGATGTGAGAGGGTTCCCTAGACCTCTGTCATCCTAAGGAGCTTAGGGAAGGGGAGGGAAGAGCTTACATTAGTCTGCCTTGATTCTGCAGTGTACCCTCCTTACAAAACAGTACAAGCGAATTGGAGTCTTCTTCCCTATCTAGTAGCCCTGAAGCCTTGTGCAGTTTTGGCTCCTTTCTTCCTTCAAAGTCTTATGTTGGGCAGCTGATGGCCGCCACTAGAGCTCTGTGTTTATCAAACCCACATCCTACCCTAGCCACAGGGTATATACTCAGAATCTAACCCCTCTTACCACCTACTGCCTTTTCTTCATTAAGCAGGTGGCTCAAGGTGGCAGTTTCCATTACCTCAATTCCTGGACTTCCTTCATATTGCCAAAGAGAAATTAGTGAATGAAAAGTGATGCCACGGGAATAATGATGGTTTTTCCCTCTAGGTCAGCAGTTCTCAGCATGTGAGTTGTGACCCCTTTGGGGGCTGAACCCCTTGTACTGGGGTTGCTTATCAGATATCCTGCTTATCAGATATTTATATTACAATTCATAACACTAGGAAAATTACTGTTATGAAGTAGCAACAAAAGTAATTTTGTGTTTGGGGAGTCTCAGCATTAGGAAAGTTAAGAACTACTGCTCTATACTGAATGTTTCCCCATTGTCAGCAGTTATTTTCCTTTGGACCTCATCAGGTCCACTGTCAGAGATCATCCCAGGATGCCCAGCCCCTGCCCTTAGAGTCTGAGTTCCTCTGTTGTGTCTCTGTGGACCCAGGAACCATTTCTTTTGTGCACTTTTCTCAGTGTATATGGTGTGTCCAGGAGCATGGGTGATTAAAGTGTAGTTAATATTGTCTCACCAACCAGACAGTAGCTGCTTGAGGGCAGAGGTGACATTTTTTAAAGGCAGAAACACTCCCATTGCCTAAAATAATATTGAGAGTAAGCATTCATTGAATACACAAGTTATGAGCCAGCTCAGACCGGTCTTAAGTAGAACCTGCTGCTTCCCCTCAGATTGGCTTGTTCCTTCCTTTTGAGACACCCACTTTAAGACAAAAGGACTCTAAACAACAACACACAAGTCTGCCTTTTAAAGTGAGTCCAGACACAGAAAGTCACAGGGTAAATGTGTGGCTTAATGAATTATTCCAGGAAATAGCTGAAAGGTTTTCTTTCGTGGTTCAAAGGTGGGGGAAGGGAAGAGGTAGATGATTATTTTGCGGTAAGAGATTTCTTAAAATAGTTATTAACGTGATAGGCAAGCAGACAGCAGCACGGCAGGAGTTCAGAGAAGAGTTCCAGCACATGTGGCATGGTGGCGTCCCTTCTACACTTTTCATAGCTAGAGGTTTTGGAAAGAAATGGAAAAGTTTCCTTTTTAGTGCATGCTTGGCCGTTGATGCAATCAGGGAGTGATAAATTTAAGAACGCAGGTGATGTATAAACATCTCTCCTGATGGCTCATGGCTGGGGAAACCTTTAAGGATGGGAGAGGAAGAATCTAGAGAATCAAGTTGACATTAGTTCTAGAAACCAAATTCACATTCTGTCATTGTCAAAGTTGGACCAAAATGGAGGTGGCCTGACAGCAGCCTGCAAGTCAGGCAGGAGAACTTTGTGCCTCAGAAGCCCATGCAAAAATGTAAAATTCTGAATTCTGAACCTGGGAAAGTAGCACAGTTAGTAAAGGGCCTGCCCCACATCCCTGAAGTTCCGAGTTCAGTCCCCAGCACCTCTGTGAACTGCTGAGTGGCATGGCATGCCTTTGTAATCCCTGTGGCCGAAGGGCAGGAGCAGGAGGCTCCTGGAGCTTATTGGCCAGCCACCTTAGCCTAATGCGTGAGTTCTAGATGCCATGAGAGACCCTGTCTTACAATGATGTGGTCAGCTTCTGCATAACGACACTGAGATTAACCTCTGGCCTCCACATGTTTATATACACATGTGCACAGGAGAACACACACACACCAAAGGAAACCACCAAACGAGATTCTTGCTGTGAAGAGTGCTATGTAAAGAGAGTAGAAATCTTATGTTCCAGGAAGGGATTGATGCAGGCCTTGATGGTACTCAGGAAAACTGCAACACATTAGGCAGGACAGATACCTAGAAACCTGAGAAAGCATTGTTCAGGTGTATCGGAAGGTGCTTCCCAAGGAGACTAGTGTGTGTGTCTGCATGGACTGAGGAGAAGATCCACCACGTAGATGTGCATATGAATGTATTCTCCAAAAAGATCCATGGCCAAAAGAAAACAGAAACATGCTAATCTTAGCAAAGACAACAGTCTACACTGTAGGTAATGTTGCAAGCCTCCTGCTCCTCTGCTGCCTTTGTGCAGGTGCCCATCATCTAGCCCCACAATATACATTTTTGTATGTTAGATTGTCTTTTTGCAGTTGTTTCTGTCTTCATTTCATTTGTGCTAGAATTGAATCCAGGTCCTTGTGTGTGCCAAGCATGCACTCTGCCACTGAGCTAGATCCATCTCCTCCAGTCATTTTGAATTACAAGTATTGTGTTCTATAACTCACTATGCTATCTATAAATTTCATATTTGTATAATTTCCAATTCTAGGAGTATAGATTGTATACAGGCTTCTTCATTTTGTACATTTCAGGAAAATTCGACTCCATGAAAGAACATTATCTCTACATCAGTTTTGGGTATAACTGTTGTGCTGAAATGTTGAAACTTCCTCAATCAGTAGATAATGCTTTGTGTACACCTGCATTTGTGAAAGATAAAATTCTTCCAGGTCCTTGGGTGACCTTTAGAGGTTTTTTGGTGTTTTGTTTTGTTTATCTCCAGAGCTAGATAGAGGACTGGAGAGACAGGTCAGACTTGAGAGCACTGGCTGCTCTTGCAGAGGACCTGGGTTTGATTCCCAGCACCTACATCTAGGCTCACAGCCACCTGTTACTCCAGTTCCATGGGATCTGATGCCATCTTCTGGCCTCTCAGGACAGGAGCCGTGCATATTTTACACAGACATACTTGCAGGCAAAAATACCTATACATATAAAATTAGTTTTTCCAAAGTTATGTTTTCAGCATTTTGGTCCTTTGAGATTTTAGATCTTTCAGAGCTTAAGCTTTCAAGATTATGGGGTTCAGGATTTTGTCTTTTGGTTTTATTCCCCAAATTACTTTTTTGTGTAATTTCTTTGTGTGTGTGGGGGAGGGAATAGTTTTTTTCATTCAAAAATAGAAAATATATAATATATAAAAATATATGTATAATATATGTAATGTTTTATATTCATACTGTATATACATATTTTAAAGATGTAGTCTTACTGTGTAGCCCTGGCTGGCTGGAATTCATAAGGGTCCTCCTACCTTTCCTGGAACTTAAGGAATTTGCTACTGTGTCAGACCCCTCTCTAAGTAGAAGTTTCACCTTGCCCACTTATAGAATTTAGTATATCTGTGGGCTGTAGAGACGGCTCAGCGATCACAAGCACCGCCTGTTCTTCCAGCACACGCATGGCAGCTTACAGTCATCCATAATTTTAGACCCAGAAGATCTGATGTCTGATACACTCTTCAGGCTCCATCAGCACTAGGCATGTATGTACACCAGGCACCAGGTACACATACATGCACAAAAAACTAATAAAATGATTTTTAGTTGGATATGTCTTTTAGTCTCCTTTTTTCTTTTTTTTTTTTTTTTTTTTCCTTTACCCCTTTCTTTGCCTTGAGGTTTATCTATTGAAGAACTCTGAGCAGTTCCATTGTAAAATTTCCCTCTCTAGGTCTGGGAGATTTTCCTTTATTCTGTGCATTAGTTGTATTCATAGACTCAAGTCTGAGTCAGTTCCTCTGACAAGATGATAGGACAGCATCATGCAGTCCTATCAAACACAGTGCCCATGTCAGTTCATGGAATGCTGTGCAATGGTGACACAGAGTTTTGTTTTGTCTTCTTTTCTCTCTCTCTTTTCTCATTATCTTCAGTACTTTTATAAAAAATTCTTCCCCTACACCTTTTTCCAATTATTCATATCATTGACAAAGTAAAGTCAGAATAAATAACCAGTTTTCATTTACCATGAATTATGTTTTTTCTGTCTTTAAAAATTATTATAAATATGTGGATTTAAAAACATAATAAATGCTTTTCCATCCCCTGCAGTCATTAGCATCATATTGGCACTGCCTTTGGGGCAGCCTGGGTATCCAGGCTATACATTCATACTGGAAAGTGTGGAATTCAATGTCAGCATGAAGATTGAAAGAGTGGAATTACCCTGGTGCCAGCCCTTGTGGCTTGAGAAAGGCCCTTTCAGTTGAGCCACCTGCTGCTGCCTCTCCCATCTGCTTCTCTGTGATTCTTCTTTCTTCCCCAGGTTTGGTCGGAAGAATGTGCTGTTTTTGACCATGGGCATGCAGACTGGCTTCAGTTTCCTGCAGGTCTTCTCTGTGAACTTCGAGATGTTTACTGTGCTCTTTGTCCTTGTTGGCATGGGTCAGATCTCCAACTACGTGGCAGCATTTGTCCTGGGTATGGACATCAGGTTGGAGTTGAGTACTTAATCCTGTGTTTCACTTTACTGGAGACAGGTTATGATGTCCCTCGTGGGGAAAGTTGCTAGAATTCCCTAGTAAATAACATAAACCTAGGTTATCAGCTGAGAAATTGGGCCTGGATATGGTTCCTGACTTCTGATGTCCAGTTCTTGTCTGGCTCTGACTTGGGCCTCTTGGCCTTATTAGCACTTCAGTCATTAACTAGGTTTCACCACTGAGCATCCCTTTTTAAAGGCTTGTACAGCTCATGCGTAGGAAGCTGAGGAAAGAAGGAGGCCCACCAAGGGGAGATGGGCCATGACAGGCAGCATCCCCAGGAAAAGGAGCTGCTGCAGAGCATTGGTGGCTGTCAGTGTCTGCTAAGGAGAGTGAGTTGAGCAGGCCAGTTCAGGTTTTGATCAGAGTCTTCTCTGACCTTCAAGGCTCTGACTCAGACAAGCTACCTTGTTCCCACTGGAAAACTTCTAGTCTCCCTATTTGGAAGAGCCTTGCTCTAGCCAAAGAGATCACTGCATTCCTTCAGTTTGTATTATGGAAAGGATTACTATTTTCTTTTCACATTTACTAGAACATTTTTTTCCTCAAAGGGGAATAATTAGCATGTGTGTCTTTAGTAGTGATTTTGCCTTTGGTGAATTCTTTCTTGTGTAAGGACTTACAGGGGCCTAGCATCTTTAGCACGTGTCTGAGGGTGATGATGACATTTTCAAGAGAGCACTGTTGCCTAAGGACCTCAGAAAAACACCCCAGGAGCAAATCAGAGCAGACTTAGTCTAGATGCCACCCCTCCCAGAGCCTAAGGACATAGAGCTAATTCTGGCTCCTTCCTTGTCTCTATGTTGAAAATGATACCATAGAAGATTCATAAGGAAACAACCCTAATTAATGATTAACTTGATTCCTCCCTTGTTTTGAACAGGGACAGAAATTCTTTCCAAGTCAATTCGAATTATATTCGCCACCTTAGGAGTTTGCATATTTTATGCATTGGGATTCATGGTACTACCTCTATTTGCATACTTCATCAGAGACTGGCGGATGCTTCTTCTGGCGCTCACTGTGCCAGGGGTGCTGTGTGGGGCTCTTTGGTGGTAAGTGTGGCCCTGCCCTTTGGGCTGCCTACTCTGTGGGGTGGGGTGGCTTCTGTCTCATGTCCAGTAGAGGTCAGCAGTAGTTCCCAAATCGCAATTCTAGAACCCAGAAGAAGGAAGTGACTGTTATTTAGAAATCAGTTCAGAACATCTCTCCATACTAAGAAAAGCCAAAACAACACAGAATCCAAAACATAAGTGGCCATCTCCTCTGCCCCGTTCTAGGTTGAACTGAGAATTTGCTGCAAGCAGATAGGGACCAGCTGAACCTCTGGGAAGTTCTCAGATCCCAACAAAGCCTAGGCTGCAGCTGCTGGATGCTGAGGCCCCAGGCCATTGTGTGTTGGGAGGTAGAGAGGGAGAGCTCCAAATTGAGCTTCCTTGAGCGGCTGTGCAGAGGAAAGCAAGCGCCAGCTGTGCTCCAACAGATGGGGATTGGGCAGGCAGAGCAGAAGCCATTCTGAGCCAAGAACAGACCCTGTCAGGAATCACCCCTTAGGCTAAAGTGACATCCTCATCCTGTGCACATTGTAGAGCATCCTGGAGAACAGTGGGAGAAGGAGAAATAATGCATCATGGTTCCTCATTATGACAGAGAAAAGAGGGCTGCCTGTCACAAGATTAAGGAAAATATGCACCAAGTCTCCAGCCTTGGTAGCCATGTTGTTTTATGTAGAGAGACTGACAAGTGTATTGACTAAATCAGCCATGGAGTGAGGGAAAATGGACATGATTGCTACAGAAGTTTCTGTGGATCTCAGGGACAGAGTAGAAGAAAGCAGGATCTGGCGGAGCTAACTCTCAGCAGAAGCCAGGCATCAGGCCCCCATCTTGTACCTGTCTCTTTAAAGCCATCACTGCACCATCAGTGCAGACATGGCAATGGGGATCCCCTGGGATGTACAGCATGCTTCAGGTTCTGCTCACTGCAGTCAGTGCTCAGCAGAGCTCATGCCTCAGGTAGTTATTGGGCCATCTCTATTTCTGGCTTATGAACACCTGACATTCCACACACTTACCTCTGCATCTGAAACCTCATTTCCCACCTGTAGTTGAGCCATGTCCAGCCTCTGGGGGAGCAGGGGAACAGGAGGCCTCACGAGATTGACTGCACATGTACTTCCAGGTTCATCCCCGAGTCCCCCCGATGGCTCATCTCTCAAGGACGAATTAAAGAGGCAGAGGTGATCATCCGCAAAGCTGCTAAAACCAATGGGATCCTTGCACCTTCCACTATCTTTGATCAGAGTGAGGTAAATGCCACGTGGAAGCCGGTAGGAGACTCACACTGGCCATTTTAGGTCAGCAGCATATAGCAGCGCAGCTCACAGCAGCTCAGTCCTTGCCCTACCCAAGCCATGGCCACCCCTAAGGCAAGGGCTGTTATAATGCAGATGATGATGGAATAGAGAGATGATGATTCAATCTGTAAAGTTCTTGCCATACAAGCATGAGGGCCTGAGTTCAAATGCCCAAAAACCAACTAAAAGCCAAGCATTTAAAAAAAAAAAAAAAAAGCCAGAGCAGAGTGTGCCTGGAGAAGTCACATCCCAATACTAGGAGCACAGAGACAACTAGCTAACCAGTCAATGAGAGACCCTGTCTCAAAGATAAGGTAGAAAAGTGATTGACAATGACATCCCAGGACAACCTTTAGCATACATACACACCCCACATACTCAAAAACATATATACGTGGAGACCTCTGAGAAGCTGAGGAATGGGTTTCAACTATGTAATTCTCTCCAATGGATTTTTTTTACATGCTTGCTTTATTTTTTTTTTTCAAACTAATCATATTTTTTAACTATTCCTTTCCTTTTTCATCTTTTGCATTTGTTTGTTTTTTGAGTTAGAGTTTTCCCTGTGCTGGAACTCTCCCTGTAGACCAGGCTGACCTCAAACTCAGATCTGCCTACCTCTGCCTCTGGCTCCCTAGTACAGGGATTTAAGGTGTGTGCCACTACTGCCTAGCTTCCCCCCCACACCTTTTTTTTTTTTTTTTTTAAGATATGGTCTTATTATGTAACGATGGCTAGTCTGAAAATCTCTGTGTAGACCAGGTTGGCCTCAAACTCACAAAGATATGACTTTCTCTGCCTCCCAAATGTTGGGATTAAAGTGGCATGCCACCATTCCTGGCTTAATTATGTCTTTCAATAGTAACACCCTTCATGAGAAATAGGCTTTTATCAACTTCAGCATTTTGGGAAGTGGTTGTTTCTTATGCCTCGGGGATTGTCGGCTGAAGAGAATCAGAACACGGATAGATGCACTTAGCAGTGTTCTGTTTCCTTTTATTATCTCAGTTTGTTGTTACCCATATCCTGGAGCCTGGTCCTTTCTGATGGCCTCATCTCTCCCCAGTTCTCAGACACTCTGAGACCACAGCTTTGCGTGGTCCTAGTTCTTGCTTCCTTTTCCCTTTCCTGCCTTTTTCAACAGCAGGCTGCTTTCCTCAGACACATGATGTTGGCCCCAGGCAGACATGTCTCTGATCTTAAAGAATGGAGGCTAGTTGAGGAACAGCTGCCTGCAACCATGCTGAAGAGTAAGCTGCAGGCATGTTTGAGATGCTCTGGGCATGATGAGAACTTGGAGCTTATGAGAAAGAAAAGCAGTTCTTACAAGCAGCCAAGAAGCTGTTAGCCACAAACAGCCCTGCTATCGTTTAAGTGGTGGCCCAGCAGCAGCAGTCATTCAGCATGTTCAAGAAGGGCTCTGAAGCACAGGAGTCAGGGCCAAGAGCGTTTTAAGTGAGGTGGCTTTGGTGGCATTTGAGTCAGAGGATCAGTCTGGGTGAATCTATAAGCCTCGCTGAGGAAACGAGACTGTTACAGTAGAATCTATGAGTGGCAAGGTGACCTTTTGGCCAACTACTGAACTGGTAAAAACAAGCTCCCAAGCTGGGTTACCTAAGAACACAACTTCAGTGTATTTAGACATGTGGCTTAGTGATGGCCTTGGCTCTGCCAAATCTCATAGGAAGTTAATCTGGGGGAAGGGTGGGTCAGTTCTCCTGTTTTCAGTTAGATTTTTTTTTTTTTTTAATTTCTGGGAGAAGACCAGTAACTACACAACATGAGGACTCACAGCATTCATTCCACTTCCATATCAGCTGAGTAAAATACACAGCCTTTTCTTTTTCTCTGACCAAGAGAACAGGGAGTCAGCCTAGCACAGGAATTCCCGAAGGCCTCCCTGGAGGGTGGCCAGTGAGGAGAGGCAGGATGATGCAGTGAGGTGGCTGTCAGCTTGGGCCTCTGCAATTGCTGTACACCTCTCTGTCTCTCATTGGTTTTCATTCCAGTTTATCATTGACTAAGGCTGCACGGGGCTTGGATGTCTCCTGTGAGTCTTTTCAAGGAAAAACCTTAGAATTCTACCTAACTTTTGAGAAGTAGATAGTGAAAATGATAGGTTCCAGGTATGTGTCGATATGAGACAGTTTCCAACTTTCCCTTTTCCTATACCATTAACTATTTTCTTCCTGCAGTTACAAAACCTAAATTCCGAGAAGCCTCCATCACACCACATTTATGATCTGATCCGAACCAGAAATATCAGGACCATCACCATCATGTCCATAATCCTGTGGTGCGTAAGTGAGACCTGCCTGAGCCTCACCCACTCTCAGGACTCCTGTCTGCAGATGTGCCTCAACCAAAGCTGCAAGCCTCTGTCATCACGTGACACAAGGATGGCAGCCACAGGGACATAACCATTTTTAATGCAGTGGAAACCCAGAAAAGGAGAAAATGAGCATGGAGGCTGTTTGGGATCTAGGACCTTGTTTCACAAGGTCCTTGCTTAGTTGTTCCTGTCCCTTGTCCCCTCCTTCAGTAGATTATCTGTGGTACATGGCCAGGAGAAGGCTGACAACTCTGCTGTGTTCATGGAGACAGAGGGAGCTCCCCTACAGGGGGATCACGTTGTCTATCATTTGCACATAACATGCACATCTTACTCCCTTCCCCCATCTGGTTATTTCTTCTTAAAACTGTTCTCTGTTGATGACACTCATGCTGGCCAGGACAGTCAGGGGTTTGAAGAAGGGTCTCAATGAAGGCACTTTATTCTTTAGGTTCCAGAGGCTGCTGTCAGCTTTCTGAAAGCATGAAAGTGAGATATGGCTTTTCTGGGATGTTCATACACTACACCGAAGTTGAGGCCACGGCCTGATGTCCTCTCCAGATTTCTTCTGACAAGGTGTTGCACAGTTATTAGGAAAGAATCTATGAGTTACCAGGGAAAAGGAACAAGGCTGCCTGCATGGCTTTGCCAGACCCTTGGGATATTGGAGATTCTCAGTCTACTGGATGAGTGGTGATAAGATGGACTTCCTGATGGACTCGGCCAGCTTTGGAGCCGTAAACTAGTTTGCTTCCTGGTTTGGGGTGGGGATTGGCATGTGAGTCATTATTTTAAAATGAATTCTCCAGGATGCCTCAAAGGCCATGCAGCACACCTGAATCTGCTTTGAGAACAGGACCAGCATGGAGACAGTACCTCAGACTTCCAGCCTGAGATACACCACCTACTCTGAATCACCCACATTCTCCCTCTGCTCTCGAGTTTCCTGGGGCTTGTGAGCCTACTTACTCTGTTCCTTCTCTGTACCAGCTGTGTCTTCAACATGTACATGAGTTAAAGATAGTCTGGTCTCTCAAAGAGTACAGGTCACTGACAGAAAGCACCTACTACTAGCATCAGAGCTAGGCATGGGGGTGGTTTAAAAGACAGGGAGGCCTCACCATTGAGAGCTCCCTGTTCCAGGACATAGTAGGTAGGGTTGCTGTCAGCCTTTTCCTGGCTGCTGATAGTCTACTGAGGGTCCTTCTCCACATGTTGTGCTATGTTCCACCTTAATCCTCCACTTCTGTCATACCGTACCCAGGCCATTACTCACTCTCTAGCTCCTTTTCCAGGTGCCATTTGGAGAAGCACATACAACAGGAAATTAGCTTTTTCCAAATGCTTCAGGGTAGGATTTTAACGTTGAAATGAAGATTGGGACTTTTCCCTAGTTATTAAGTTTGTGTTAGTCATGTAGGCTGTTTTACTGTGACACTTTCTTTATGGGATGTTCTGAAGGTTCACTGGAAGGATATGTATACAAGGCTCATTGTGGCCAGGGAAAGTTAATTTTTGCTCTTTGAAGTACGGCACAGGGTGAGGTCTACCACTGCCCTCCCATTCCCTACATCAAGAGCAGATCAGAATTCTCGAGATGAATGTTTGTCAAGGTGTGTGGGTCTGGAGAGATGGATGCTGCTTCTCCAGCTGTCTTCCGTGCCCTGTTACAGGCTGACCATATCGGTGGGCTACTTCGGACTTTCTCTTGACACTCCTAACTTGCATGGGAACGTCTACATGAACTGCTTCCTTTTGGCGGCTGTTGAAGTCCCAGCCTATGTGGTGGCCTGGATCTTGCTGCAGCACTTGCCCCGGCGCTATTCCATTGCTGCTGCCCTCTTCCTGGGTGGCAGTGTCCTTCTCTTCATACAGCTAGTGCCTTCAGGTATGGAGTACATTGATTTGTAGACCTGAGTCTTCTCTGTTTCACTTCCCTTGAACCAAGCTATCATGGCGTGAATACAGTCAAGAGCATTACATCTATGCCACGTGTACACAATGCTCCCTTAAAGTCAAGAGATGCTGTCACATAGCCAGAGCGTTCTTCACGGCCTGGGCTTTGTTCAGTGTGAAGAAAGCAATGAGCTGTTGGTTAATGAAGCTCTAATGCCAAGTTAACATGGTCATATATGTTTCCTCTCTGGAATAAACAGGAATGAGAGTCATCCTGCTATTTCTCTCTTACTTTGCTATTCAAGGAATAGCTGGAGGGGGAATGCATGGAGGATGCTTCTAGTGGAAAAGACAACAAACAAATTAGATGCTGTTATTCTGCAGATGTTGTTACTGTGTGTGAGCAGAAACAAAGGGAACAGGAGCTCATCTAAAGAGCAGTCATGGGTAGCACCCTGAACAAGAGGCATTCAGTAGAATTAAATGAGGTAACAGAACACCATGAGAAAGTCAGAACATTTCTGACGATTTAAATGAGCAAGCCATGCTGGGTCATGCCTGTAATCTCGACACTTGAGAGGGAGGATGCAAGACAATCAGAAGTTCAAGGGCATCCTTGGCTATCTAGGGAGTCTGAGGCCAACCTAGGTTACATGAGATAGATAGATAGATAGATAGATAGATAGATAGATAGATAGATAGATAGATAATAAAAGCAGAGGTCTGACAGGTATTGAGCTCAGTGTGCTTCAGGGCAGCAAATGAACTAGTAATAAGGAAAGAAAAGAAAGGTCTCAGAGTCTACAGACAGGATTTGGCAGGTAAAACTGCCTTGGTATCCCACTAGTGGCCAGGAGGAACCCTTCTGATAATTCATAGAACAAATGGCAAGTCTTCATTTGTCCATCATGTCCCAGAATCATTCATGTTCCTGTGGCTTTTGGAACCTGTGGTAGTCACTTTGAGGCCTGTGACACTGAGACCCTCTTCACAGGAATAGCCCATAATGTGCCAGAAGGAACCTAGGAGTGGCTGTAGTGGCTCTCACCTGAGTTCAGAGTGACCAGTGGACACTTCCTTATACTCACCAGGCAGTGAAGTCAACTGAAGGATCATCCCTAAGTTCAGATGGTTTATAGAGTTTTTCAATGATTTTATTGCACTTACTTATTTGGAGCAGGGAGACATGTTTCTCAGGACACATGTAGAGGTCAGAGGACAACTTGCAGGAAGTGGGAAGAGTAGATTCTCTCCTTCCAGTGTGTAGATCCTGGGGAGCATATTCAAGTTTCCAGGCTTGGCTGAAAGCTCTGTTGCCCACTGAGTCATCTCAAAGGCCCAGATCTATGAACTTTTTGAGTAGACTACAAGCATGAGCTGAGCTTGAACTAAACTCCCCCTCAGTATCTCATTCCTAACACAGGATGACTTCTGGAAGGCAGGTGGACTGGGCTGATTGGGCACTTACCATCTCGGCCTCTGAGTTGAGGAACAGCTGTATGCTCACATAACTGAATGTCCAGTCTCCATTTAGTAATCCCCTCAGAAATCTTAGCCATCCTGCTATAGAAACTAACCAACTTTCTCTACCCCAAATCAGGGAGAAATGGGAAGAGACAGGGGCAACCCTTACACTGATCCCTCTTGCCTTCGCTATCTTTCTTTGTCTCCCTAGAATTGTTTTATTTGTCTACTGCCCTGGTGATGGTGGGAAAGTTTGGAATCACCTCTGCCTACTCCATGGTCTATGTGTACACAGCTGAGCTGTACCCCACGGTGGTCAGAAACATGGGTGTGGGGGTCAGCTCCACAGCATCTCGCCTTGGCAGCATCCTATCTCCCTACTTTGTTTACCTTGGTAAGTACCGTGGTGCACTGGAGCAGTGGAACAGAAGTTCTAAGCAGCCTTAATGTGAACTGGAGAACAAGCGCTGTAGTCAGCAGGATGCATCAGTTACTGAATCCCTGGCTTGGAGAAGGTTCCTTTCCAAAGGTAGTGTGGAGAAGGCACTCAATTGCAAATGGAAAACAACTCAGAAACCAGCTAGATGAGGATGAGAGAGTGTGCAGATTCTATTTCAGTCTTCCCATACCCTCCAACACAAACTACAACTTCTTTATCCTAAGAAATGCTTTAAAGAGTCAGTGTACTTTACTGAAGGAACTTCTTCTTGGAGTTAGGAACATGAAGAGACTCATCTCCATTCAAGATGTCTGATGGATTAACAGTTGCCATAACTTAGAACACTTCATTCATTTAATGTATATGCAGAGGTCAGAGGACAATTTAGAGGAGTCACTTCTTTTCTTCCACCATGTGGATCCTGGGGATCAAACTTAAGTCACCAGGCTTAGCAGCAAGTATTTTAACCAGCCGAGCCATCTCCCTGGCCCCCACTTTACTTTTTAAGATACAAGTTCACTGAGTTGTGTGAGCTGGGCTTGAACTTGCTCTGTAGCCCAATAGCCCTTGAACTTTTGCTCCTCTTGCCTCAGCCTCCCGAGTAGGGGCATACAAGCCTGCATTGGCACACTTACTTGGGAGGGTGTTTTATGCCTGTAAAGATCTACCATTTGACCTTGTATCTAGCAGGACAAGTTTCTCTGGCTCAGAGAAGTGCTCCCTCTGGCAGCTTCTCCTCCTCTGCACATCTGTGGCTCTGGAGAGGACCTGCCAGTGTCCAGAGAGTAGCAAGTACTCTGCACACATGCTACATGGCTCTAATAGGCAATGGGACCCTAACATGCATAACAAACTGTGATACATATGTAGAGGGAGAAAGTTGTTCCTGTCCTAGATAAATACATTGTCTTCCTTGAAATCCCTGCAGCTTGCTGTCTCTTCCTCTCCCCTGTGCAATGTGGTCACTGCCTGACCTCTGGGCACATCTGTGCTAGGTCTGGGCTCAGAGACTGTCTAGATGCCAGACTTCACTTGGGCAGCCCATGCTTGGGAAGTGCTAGAACCAACAGGAAGACAAGTCCTATATAGAGTGCTGAGAGAATAAAGGGCCAGAATGAGACCAAGTCTCACTGTAACCTGGGTCCTCTGCTCGATGACAGGTGCCTATGACCGCTTCCTGCCTTACATCCTCATGGGAAGCCTGACCATCCTGACAGCTATCCTCACCTTGTTCTTCCCAGAGAGCTTTGGTGTCCCTCTCCCAGACACCATTGACCAGATGCTAAGGGTCAAAGGGTAAGAGACCTCCCTGCTAACACTTTCGGTGCATTGGGTCTGGGCCTGGCCAGGTCTTAGGGGCATGCTGCTTATAGTAGTGCTCCCTGCACACTCTGTTTCACAAATACGTGGACTACTTTAACCACAGTGCTATCTAGGGCAATGGCCTTATCCTATGTGATCGGTATACATTTGCATGCTCACGAAAGCAACAGCTCTAGCTTAGTGCAAAGACTAAGAAAAGCATCAAAAGTTACCATGTGTTTTGTTTTTCTTCATATCTACTTTACCTGTTTTGATATTGGTAGGTGCCTTTTTAAAGTTTGTTACTAACATTTGATTTGGTTGTTTTAATAGAATAAAACAATGGTATACCCAAAGCCAGACAAGGACGCTAAAAGATGGTGAAGAAAGCCCAAAAGTCCTAAAGAGCACAGCCTTGTAACACCTGCTCCAGAAGCTGAAAACCTGAACGGAAAACCTACTTGTTGTCAGAAACACTGTCAATGACCCAGGGCTCTTCTGTTCTGTTGACCTTGTGTCTAATGTGCTCGTGGATGGGGACATCCATCCTAGAGAGCCGCCTTCCTCCAGGGACACCAAGGCTAACCACAGAAAGCTTGCACATCACATTGCAGTGGTGGACTTGGGCTTTCCAAAGAAGTTAATGAGTTTCTCGAACCAGTGGGACTTGGAAGACTATGAAAACATCTGCTAGACGTGCTATGTTATTTTAGAAGGCCTGAGAAGGACCAGATAGAACTGCAGGTCCGTTTTCCCTCCTTTCCCTAACTGGAGAACTTACAGGAAAGGGAACAGATGTGGCTCAGTGGCAGTGTGCTTGCCTAGGATGCACAGGGCCCTGGGTTTGATCAATTGCACCAGAAGGGAAAAAAAATACTTTCAGAAAAGAAATTATTCTATGGGGAGTTTGACTTCTCATCTTTTCTAAATTACAAAAATTCTATGATTAATTTAACCCACTACAGAACACAAACGTAGGGAACCCCAAATGAAACTAAAGTGGAAGCAGGTACATAAAGCAGGCAGTGTATGGACTGTGAAGGCTCAGTCCCACAGCCTTCTGTGCTGTGTGTGTCTTGGTCAGAGTCCTGGGCTTGTTCAGACCCTGTGAGAAATCCACAAGGCTTGGCTTCCACTGCTGTCTCAGTCAGAATTCTGGCTCCCAGACAGAACTGTCTGTGTCTTGAAGGAAATGTATGGACAAGAAAGTGTCCCTTCCCTCTCTCAGCACTGTCGTGGGGGTATGTTCTGTGTGTCATCTCTGTGTGTCTCAAGCTATTCACCCTTCATCAAAGACTTGGGAACTGTCTGTGTGTTTCTCAGCCCAGGATTACCCTGGCTGGTGGTGTGCAGTTGCCACCATACAAGGCCTTCCCAGCCTTACACTAGAGCTGCTCTGAGTGCCGAAAACAATAACACTATGCTTGTTAACACTATGTATAATCATGGGGAAAATTACAAGGAAGAAATGTAAATTGTGTTCACAGTCTCTCAGAGTTGCTGTCTGCAGTCGTGTAACATCGGTGGGTATTTTGTGTTCAGTGTGATTGTCTTCTCTTCTGATTATGTTGCCATGGTACTGTCAAAGCACATACTTCACCTACTTAAAAAAAAAACAAAAACCTGTACTTTGTACAAGCTGTTGAAGTGCCTTGGGCAATGAGATGGTTTTAATAAACTATGATTTTTTTTAATAATAGAACAGACTACAATCTTTATTCCTAGAATTTGGTGGGCCCTTGCCACACTGTATGTAACTCTTCTGTAGGCTAATTGTAGCATTGGTTTGGGGATAAGTACTCTGTAGTAAGCATCTACTTCATATTGACCGTGAAACATTAGCCAGGTGCACTCAGCCTGGGCCTCTCTGGAAACAGCCTATGCCTAGCACTTCTGTACAGTTTTGTACTTTTCCTGGGAGTAGGACTCTGAGGAGCAGGGATACAGAACAGGGAAGGAGGGAGGCCCAGTACTAGAATGCTTTCTTGGTTGAACAGCACCAAGGAAAGGGTGCTACAGTTTCCTGAATCTCTGAGGAAGCCTGGGAAATACATCTGAAAAACACCTGCACCATGAAGAAGAGTGGGGAGCACTTGCCTATCATCACCCATGCAAACAGACAACACTGGAGGGTGTCTGTTCCGTATACTCCAAGTTTACATAGGCATGAGTTGCACACAGATACTGTTCTTGCATGGAAAGCAGAGCCAAGTTAGGCCTTTTAGGTTGCACCTCAGCAAAGCTGGCCAGAGTCTGCCTGAAGCGCTCCTTGAAGCTACTGAGTGAGTGGTAGGGCAGAGAGCACTGGGGGTGCAGAAGACATGTGATACAGAGTGATCTGACCTGGACAGTCTGAATGGACCTAATCCAAAGTTCAGCTGTTAGTTGGACAACTGAAGGCCATACCACATGACAACCAGGGGCCTCTGTCTCAGGAGTAATAAAGAGCAGCACATCTGGAAGATTCATTTGGTTTCCAGTCCTCTTGATCCAGGTCCTGAGCTGGGTTCCTGATAACTGGCTACCTCAGGAGCCCAGACTGTGAACTGCATTTCTGCTCACCATTTCTGCACTGACTTTTATTCTTGGTGTCTGGTTCCAGGCATTCATGACTTCCTGAAGCAAACACTGTACTGCCTGAATACCTTGCACTTTCTCTGGGGGAGAGGGGTCAACAGCTCAGTTCCCTTCTGAAAACCCTCACCCTCTGCACAAGCCTGCTGAACATGCACAGTCTGTTTCTATTGCATCCGTGACTTCAGGAGGACAGATTGCCAGTGATGAGGCTCTGAATGTCAGTTGTCTGTTGCCTGTTGTCAGTCAGAGCTGGCAAACACAGAAACGAACAAGAAAAGTTGGGGAAAGACGTCTTTAAAACCCAAAATCTCACCACAGACAAAGGTAAAGGCAAGGATCCCAGTAAGGTGGTACACATCTGCTATCCTGGAACTCACGATGGTGAAACAGGGTCATAGGTTTAATCTGATGTCTTCTCTGATCTCCACAGGCATGTATGTGGTACACATACAAATAGTCATATATATATCTTTTTGTTGTTGTTTGGTTTGAAACAGGGTCTCTCTATGTAGTTGTAGCTGTCCTAGAACTCTTGAATTCATAGAGAGCTGCCTGTGTCTGCCTCCCTAATGATAGGATTAAAGGTGTGAGCCACCACTCCCAACCAAAAAACAAAATTTAGTAACCTAACATTTAGAAGATAAAGCTGGCAATAATAAATTTGTGTTGACAATAACAACACTATTTTTCCTCCTGATCTCTCTCAACAATGCTTGACTCCAAGGCAATTAGTCCACCATATCTAGCAGGTCTCTACTTTTGCCCTTATATAGGTTCTAGCAAACAGTTTCAGGGACTCAGGCTTGCACAAGCCAGAGCCTTTATCCACTGAACTGTTTCATTGACCCTTGGCAAGGATTGTAATCATTTATCCCTTAATGAGAAAGCTCTTACAGAAATGCGTCCATGTGATGTCCCTGTGTTCTTGAGACTGAAGCCAGGACTTCTAGCATGCTAAGCCTGGGACTATGCCCCAACTCCTAAAAAATACATACATACATATTTTATACTAACTTAAAGATGAAATAATTTTTTAAATGTATTTTAATTATTTATGTAGGCCAAATATATTCTTTTTGCTTTTTAGTCCAAGCTTCCTAATGGGTCCTACACTCCCTGAACATGTGCTATCCTGGTGAACTAGTGTCCCAGCTCAGGTAGTCAAGGCTCATGAGAATCAAGAGTGATTCTGTCACTCAGTCAAGCTGCATGTGATACAACTCATTGACAGGATCCCCTCCCCCCCAGCTCTCCAAGGGCACCTTGCTCAGAAGGCTAAACTTGTAGTGAGAATGCCTGTGCTCTCCTCGGTGCTTTTCACTCTAAAATCGCACCGATTCTTACCGGTGGAACCCGAAGCACAGGTAAAACCTTTCACCAGGGAATACTTTAAGAGGGACATTATTTCATTCATCCTTGATGGTTTCAGGTGCAAATTACAATTACAGCTTTATAATGATTCTTTCGGCTTCTTGGCATCGTTTAAGGGCTGGTTGCTTTTTCTCTAGGGTAATAGCGTTCCAGCACTGAACTTTACTCAGAGGATGTCTATAGAGGGCAGGTAAATCTGTGGAGCAAGGCTTTTATAGACCAAACACTCAAGAGGAAGACAGGGCTGATAACTTGGTATTGAGTTCAGCTGCATCATAAGAGTAGGGAAGTCGAGACAGGGTGGACAGATGCCCTTTGCCCATCTGGTACCTCCACTTACATTGTGCAGAACTGAAGGTCTCCAAAATCCTTCAAAGAGCCAGTTCAGTGCCCTTCATGGTGTCCGTGTGGGCCCTCCCTCAAACAGCAAGAAGACAGGAGGAAGTGTGCAGGTGTGTGCTGGGGAGAGTGGAAAGCATAAAGAACAAAGAGAACCCTAAGCAGGGGAGACTGCGGTCTAGGTGCAGGTCTGATGCTGAGAAAGGAGAGTGGGAGGGAAGGAAGCTCAAGTAGGAAGAGCCACAGGAGCAGGGCAGAACCACGGGCTAGCTTAACGGGAAGCCGAGAGGTCAGACTTGCTCATCTAACTAACACCTGCTAGTTGTTCCTACAGTATTTAGATAATTTTAGTGTATGTGTGTGTGTGTTTGTATTCACATGTGTCAGGGTCTGTATGTGCAAACTAGAAGACAAGAGTCAGTTCTTTTCCATTATTTGGGTCCTGGGGATCAAACGTCATCAGGCTTGGCAGCAAGGGCCCTTACCTGCTGAGCCATCTCACTGGCCCTGGTACAGCATTTAGGATGGTTCTTCTAGATTTGACTGATCGGGCTTATTTCCTCATTAAAGCAGGTTTCCTGAAGGCAAAGATCACATTTATTCCTGTTTGTTTGTTTGTTTGTTTGTTGTTCCAGCATTAGCAAAATGGCCGCTTTGTGTGTGTGTGTGTGTGGTTGCTAACCTATGTTTAGAGGTTTTTAGTTTTGTTTTAATTATTATACGTATTTATTCAGAGGAACACCAAAACACGTGTGGAGGTCTGAGGATGACTTTCTGGAGTCATGTCATCTTTGCCTTCCAACAGATGGGTTACAGAGACTGAGCTGCTGTACCATCCTACTAGCCTGCTACCTACTACTTATTGAATGGCATTCTCCATTGATTAGTATAACAGTGCTAATCAATGCTAAAACACTGAATATCTGGTGAAAATTTTTCTTCCCACAAGCCAAGAACCAAAATATACTCGGAGAGATAACTGAGATTCCGGCAGACTTTACATCTTAGTCAGGTGTGCTCTATATCTATAGACACCAGGGGTCTCGGTAGATGACCTCACGTTAAGTGTTTACTATATAAGCATGAGGACCTGGCTTCCATCCCCAGCAGCCATACACAGAGACAAGATGATTTTGGATTTATAAAAGCTTTAAAGCACAGTAAGTGAGCAGAGAGCAACCCCCTAAGCTATTTTGCTATTTCCCAGCTACACACCCAAAGTTACTTGCCATAAATGTTCCTGCCTGGGCCACTTCTGCTCCATCAGGCCAGTCCTCATTGCCACATGCTCATGGTCCATACTTCCCCGTGGAAACTTCCTTCTTGCCAGCTTCCTCTCCTGCCTTTGCCTCCATCTGAGAGATCATGAGCTGGAGAATCTAAGCTCTGCCTACTTCTCTTCTGTCCAGTTACAGGCTGTCAGCAACTTTATTTAACTAGTCAAAGAATACTGACAAGGGAGCAAAGTTTACAAACACCACATGAGAATGCACTCCTCTGTGTGCCAACCAGAGTTTGGGGGCCAGTAATAAGCATTAGAGTACACAACACCAGACCACCCCCCAATACCTTGTCTCAAAAAATAAGGTACAGGGTAAATGAGGAAGACATCTGATGATGACGTCTGACCTCCACACTCAAATGCTCTCACTTGCATGAAAATAAGATTTGGTTTATCTCTGGGAATCCCTTCCTCTCCCTCCATGACTGGTCTTGTCTAGTTTCAGTTGTTGTAATGAAACACTGACCAACATCAACTAGGAAGAGAAGAGTTTTACAGCTTACAGCCCATCACTGGGGGATGTTGAGGAGGAAACTGGAGTCACAAGCTTATTCACAGGCCAGGCCATGGAGGAATTACCGCTTATTGGCTTGCTACCGCATGGCTTGCTCAGCTTACTTTTTAATAAAACCCAGGACTACCTGACCAGGGCTGTCACCTCCCACGTCAGTCATCAATCAAGAAAATGCCCCCTCAACATCTCTCCAGGCTAGACTAATGGAGGCAATCTTCAGGTGAGGGTCTTCTTCCCAGGTGACTCTAGTGTCTATTGAGTTGAGAAAGACTTAGCAGCACCCTGACTACACCTTTCCAGACTTTGTTTACGCAGAAGCAGCCAAGCGTTCCACTCTGCTCCCATGAGTCAAAACTGCCCAACATGAGGAAGAGGCCTAGGCAAGGCTTGCCTTGGGTTTCTAATGTTTGCCATTTCCTTCATGCTGCAGACAGAAAACACCTTCTGAAGGAGAGGTGTGAGTTGCAGTTTTCATAACGCCATCATCTGAGTTGTCTCAATTGCCCTTCTCCGGCAGGCACGGAAATCTCTCGCCTATGGAATAGCCCAAGGCCTCCGTCCTTGGTACAGGAGGGATGCGACTCCGAGGGATTAGGTGGTTCATTTGGGTTTCACTCCAGTTTTTAGACAGCTCTGTCTTGGCTCTGTAACAAAAATTGTTTTATGTTTGCTCTGTCATATTCTCTATCACTTGCTCACACTCTCTCGTATTAAAAGACAGAGAGAGAGAGAGAGAGCAAGCTAACTGTATTTGTCATGACAACAGTTCCCAACAGCAAGTGTTAGAGACTGCTGCAGGTGTGCAGGGCCAGTGCTGGACAGAGCTTAAAGCATTTGGGCAAACTTTGTGGCAGTTCTGCCTCGGCAAAAAATGTATTCCAGTAAGCTAACTACAGCAGCTAATTGTGGGGTTTGGTGTTAGAAGCCTTCCTCAAAGACCGCAGTGCCTCCCCAGTGCTCTGTGTGCAGTCCAAACTTTTAAAACCATCTTGTCATCATGGAGATGCCTCTAATCTTTCCAGCTATTGCCTGTCCACAAGTTCTTAGTCATTGCTCTCAAGGTGCCCACCTAGAGGCTCACAGAGAATAGTTCTCTAAGTATTTTCTTCATGGATGGTTGCATTTCCTGCCCAAAAACCTAGAAGTAGGTATGACTGTTATCCTCATTCTTGGGGAAGACTCCAAGGGTAGTTAAACACTGTGCCCCAACTCACAGTCAGTCAGAGACCAGATTAGAGCCTGGCCACTGGCCGTTGAGGAACAGCACCTTCAGCCTACATTTCTAGATTTTTAATTACATGAAAGGGCCCCATTTGCCCTTTGTTATTGATAAGACCAGAGCCTAACCCCAGGCAGTGAGGTGGGCACCACTCAGACCAGAAAATCCAAACCTTACACTTGGCATTTTCCAAGGAGCACTCTTTTCACCCAAGTGCTTTTGTATGTGTGTGAGCAATCGGAACTTGACGGTCAATGTCAGTATCTTTCTCAATTCATTAACTTATTTTGTGTATGTGTGGTGTACACACATGTGCAGCTCTGTTATTCGTATATATGGGTGTATACACTCTCACGTGTACACACACACACACGCACGCACGCACACACACACGGCGCGAGTGCACGCATACATGCATGCATGCAGGCCAGAAGCTAAAGTTGAGGGTCAATTCCTTTTTCTTTTTAATTTTTCAACATTTTTATTTAGTGTGTTGGAGCAAGCAAGCTCGTGCCATATGATCAGATGTCAACTTGTGGCAGCTGGTTCTCTTCTTCTACCATGTGGGGCCTAGCGATTAAGCTCAGGTCCCAAGGCTTGGTGGCAGGGGCCTTACTTTCTTGAATCGTCTTACCAGCCCCACTATTTTTAGAGACAGGGTCCCTTACCGAACCTGGACTCTACAGAGTCAGGTAGGTTGGCTGGCCAGCACGCCCCAGAAACCCTCCTGTCTCCGCCTCTCTGACGCTAGGCAAACAGGCACATTGTTTAGCTTTTCGTGGAGCTTTGCAGACTTGAGTTCTGGTTCTCATGGTTGCAGCGCAAGGAACCATTTTACCGACTCAACCGTTTTCCCATCCCCTCAGCGACCTGTTAGAGGTCTAGTCTAGTTACTAGCTTTATCTAGGGCAACAAGAAACTCTCCCTTTAAAAACACTTAGAACTGTTGCACAGGTCACTCTTAGTGGTTCTCTACTTGTGGGTCGCGACCCCTTTGGCAACCCTCTCTCTCCACAAATATTTACATTATGATTCATAACAGAATCAGTTATGATGTAGCAACGGAAATAATATTATGGTTGGGGAAATCACCACAACATGAACTGCCTTAAAGGGTAGCAGCACTAGGAAGGTTGAGAACCCCTGGAACCTCAAGGTTAGGTCTCCCCGAGGAAGGGGAGTGCCCGTCACCCAGGCCAGCCCTAGCCGCCCCAGGCCAGACCACGGCGCTGCCAGTGGTCAAGTCCAGCCCAGGACACAGGCACCGAGCGGCGCTCAGCCCGGAGCGCGGACCCTGGCTCCCACTTAGGCCGGAGTCCCCGGCGCTTGGCGGCAGCGTGCCCGGGAGGTCGCGGCTGCACCGCTGAGCGGGCTCGGGCGCGCGCACGGCTGGGCCAGTCCACGGCGCCCGCCCGTGGGCCGCCGCGTTGGCTCGGGGACGCGCTCGGGCCAGGCCCTCCTTTCTCATTTTCGCTTTCGCTTTGCAGCTTTCCCTCTGAAAAGAAACAAAGCGGCGGCGGCGGCGGCGGGAGATGCGTCCGAAGTGAGGGGAGCGGAGCGCGGCAGCCCGGACCCCCGGACCCCAGGCGAGGTAAGCGCAGCCCCGGCCGCTCGCGGGCTCCTCCTTGCGGAGCGGGCACCAAGCTCCGCGTCCACGCGGGTCACAGGGACGCGGGGCGGCGAGGACTCTAAGCGAGGCTCAGAACCACCGGGCCAGGCTGGAGGATATGGGAAGCTTCCGGCCAGTGTGCCGGAGATATAGCAGCTCGGGGTTCCCGGGTGATTTGGCCACCTGTACCTACGTTTTCTATTTGCAACACTCACACTCGTCCACACTCTCTCTCTTTCATACACACATCCTCTCCCTCCCTCTTCTTTCTCTCCTCCTCCTCTTCTCTTGTTTCTGTAAAAAACCCTGTGGTGTTTTGGCTATCAAATCTAAAACACACACACTCCATTCCTGTAAAATCCCATGTGGGAGGATGCATCTGACTACAGAACCCATAGCTCCACTTGGCACTCACAGGGGCTCATAACCTCAGCCCTTACCTGTTAGCCTCGGCCACTTTAGTTGCCAAAATGTGTCCACCTGTCCTGCCCTTTGAGATTTACTAGACCGGCACACTCAGCTCACCTTTCTTGATCACAGGCGTTAAGAGGAGGCCAGAAGGAAGCCCTCTTCAGTGTCCTTCCAGTGACACACCTATGTAGTCTGAAGGGGCCACAAGCCCCCACGCCAGCAAAGAGGGCCAGGGACGGGTGCACTCAGAGATGGAAGAGAGCCCTCCCCAGACCACAAATGGGGCTGCCTTGTCTTGCCATTAGTGAGGTATACACATTTAGGTGTGAAAACTGGACTCCATCCCAAGCTCTGGAGACAGCCCCTGTCCTCAGGGCCATCTACCATCTCCCACAAGAAAAACTGTACAGATCTGCTTCAATAGAGAATGCCTCAAGCACTCTAGGCAGAGGCAGAAGGATCTGAGTTCCAGGCCAGCCTGGTCTACATAGCAAGTTCCAGGTCTCAGCCAGGGCTCCATCGTGAGACTCTTGTACAATAGAGGTGAAACAGATGGCACAAGTGCCAAGAGCTGACGTGACCAAGTCTTGAGATACTTGCTTGCATCTGAGTGACAGCTTTTTGCCTGGCCTGTGTGCATTTAGCAAGAAACCCCTTGTAACTCCGCCTAATCTCAGGGATCTGATGCTAGGTCTACAGCTGAACCAAAACTTGATCTGAGCTTTAAAAAGTGGGGTGTCTGAATTTGAGAAAGATGAGCAGATATCCTAGTTTTAAAATACTCTGGACCTTCCCTGTGCTACATTCTAGGATGGTGAGGGTGGCCGTTGCTTTTAGGACATTCTGTTTAATAAGCCAGAAAAATTAGGTTTTTGTCTCTTGTTTTGTGGCTTGCTTTCACAAGCTATTCCTTTTTCTCCAGACTCCTTTCCCTCTGAGCCAAACTGTAACAGCAACCGTGGAAAATAAATAAAATCCCCAATATTGCTTTCTAATAAAAATCAACAGAGTATATCAAACACAGTGGCTACAGCCTCTGGATTTGGGCGGCTGGAAGGCAAAGAGGCTTGTCCTTTAGACGCTTTTGGTTTTGCTTTTGATTGTGGCTAGAACTTTATCAAATGCTCATTCTATATTTGCCAAGGTGATCATGTGATCACCGCTTCCTGCCAACTTATAATAACAGTAGATCGGGCAGCAGTTCCTGTTTTCTGTGTGTTCAGACACAGCTCATTTAGGGTAGAGATCTGCTCCTTGGAAGTTACTGGACCGCTCTGTAAAAACCTTCTGGGCCCCAAAATAGGGAAAGGAGGTTTTGAACTCATATAAGTCAATGTCTGTGTCCAAGGGGGATTGATTGGGATGGCTCACCGCTCCTGATCCGGGTAATCCAACAACGGCTGTCTCCCGAACGGAAGGCCGGGAATCCAGTAGCTGTTCCATCCGAAAGACTGATGTCTCCGCTGCCCCAATCTAGTTCTGAAACCCCACAGGATTCCTAGAGGGCGGCCAGTCTTTAGTCTGTGTGAGAATGCTCAGGGGGTGGCTTCCAACACCAGCGAAGGACTGCTCCAGAACTGTCCAGGGAGAGTGAGGGAAAGCAGGCAAAAAGAAAAGCTTCCTTCTCTGTGCTCTTTTGTATGGGTTTCCACCAGAAGATGTGGCCCAGACTTAGGGTGGCTCTTCCCCCTTCAAGGAACACAGTCAAGAAAATCCTCGCAGGTACACCCAGCTGCTTGGGGTTTAGTCGATCCCATGGAATAGTCAAGTTAACAACCAGGATTGGCTGGAGCAATGTGCTTTTACTTGATGAGCCATGGATCACATACGTGACAATCTTAGAAGTTTGAAAGTGTCTGTTGTAGTTTTCATGTCTTTCTTCTCTGTTGAGGCCCTCTGATTGATTTTTAAGTTGATTTTGTTTGTGTGGGGAGGAAGGGGGTGCGTGTGCACAGACTTGGCACACATGTATTAAGTTGTTCAACAGTTGATTCTCTCTTGCTATCATGTGGGCCCCTAGGGTTGAACTCATGTCATCTACCTGACGTCAGGTGCCTCGCCTGATGAACCTTCTCTCTGCTCTGCTAAACCTCTTTTATATATTTACTGGGTTTTGTTGTTTTGTTTTGTTTTAATTTCCTGAAACAGGGTCTCACTATGAAGCTCTGGCTACCCTAGAACTCCCTCTGTAGACCAGGCTGGCCTCCAAATTCACAGAGATCTGCCTGCCTCTGCCTGCCTCTGCCTCCCACGGGTTGGGATTAAAGATTGTGCACCACAGCACCTGGCCTGTAAGTCTCTTTGAAAACGAATCTTCTCTTGGTTATTCTTTGTCAGTCTTCCTAAAACTTTGTCCTCCATTGACTGATTCAGCTTTTCTACTCAATATTCATTTCTCTGTATTTTGTTGGTCACATGTATTGTGTAATAGATTTAAACAATATATGTGTTTGTGAGACAGGAAAGTTTATGCCTGCCGCCTGCGAACCACTCTCTGTAGGCAAACAAGACTATAGTTGGCTCATTTTTAGGGACCCTTTCCTATCTCTTACAAACACATTTCTACAACTTTCCAGCCTTCCAAGTTATGTAAGTTTTGGGCCTCTGTATTGCACACACATGTATACATCTCTGTTTAAATGGAATGCCCTAATTTATCCAGTTTCTAACCGTGATAATTATGTAGAAAGTACCTTGGTCTTTGAGTAGTGGGACCTAATTCGTCTATTTATTTTGTTCAGTGTAGACATGGTCTTAGTGCTTTTTTTGTTGGCCGTAAATTTGTCATGAGTTATTCCCCTCCCATCCCCAGTTTTGTTTATTTTTTTTTTCAATCTTTTAAGGTTTATTTACTTATATTTATGTATGTGAGTGCTCTATCTGCATGTACACCTGCATGACAGAAGAGGGCGTCAGATCACATTATTGATGATTGTGAGCCACCATGTGGTTGCTGGGACTCAGGATGTCTGGAAGAGTAGACCTTAACCACTGAGCTATCTCTCGCCCCCAGTTTTGTTTTTGAGACTAGGTCTCATGTAGCCTGGCCTCAAACTGTCTGTATAGCCAAGGATGCACTTGAATTCATGATCCTCTGCCTCTTAAGAGCTAGGATTCAGGCATATACTTGCCTTCATTTTTGTTGTTTGTTTGTTTTATTTTTCTTCTACAAAACGATTTATTTTTACTGATGTGTGTATTTGTAGCTCTGTGTATGCTCATGGGCCTATGAGTGCCTTTGGCGGTCAGATTGCTAGAATTACAGGTGGTTGTGAGCCAGCTTATGTGGGTGCTGGGAACAGAACTTTTGTCATCTTTGAGAGTAACAAGTGACCTTAGGCTGAGGCTTCTCTCCAGCCCCTCATGGTTTTGTTTTTCTTTAAAGAAATAGGGCCTTACTCAGCCTGTCATCCCTTCTGTCTTAGCCTGTGGTCTCCAGTAGCTAGGACAACAGGCATGTTCCACCTTGCCTGGCTTTTCTGACCAGAAATTGGAAAGTTCCACATTTTACAAGGGGCATCATTCAGTGCTTTTAAATATATATATTTTGTTTCTAGTGGTCATGTGTGTGTGCTGGGTGTATGTATATCACATGCATGAAGGAGCCTCATAGAGGTCAGAGGAGGATCCCCTGGAACTGAGCCACCATGTGGGTGCTGGGACTTACACCTGTGTCTTCCGCAAAAACACAGCACTCGGGCTAGAGAGATGGCTCAGTGTTTAGGAGCATTGTCTGCTCATCCTAAAAGACCTGGGTTCGATTCCCAGCACCCACAAGGCAGCTCACAACTGTCTGTAACTTCTGCAAGGGATCTGATGCCCTCACACCAATGCACATAAATAAATAAATAAATAAATACATAAATAAATAAATTAACACAGCCCTCCTAATGATTAAGTCATCTCTCCAGTCCTCACCATTCAGTTCTTAAAACGTATTTTCCTGTCAATGGCAAAAATTACTTCCTTCTAAACATGAAACCTTTTAGCCATCTTTTATTTTTTTTTAAATTTATTTTTATTTTATGTGCATTGGTGTTTTGCCTGCATGTATGTGTTACAGACAGTTGTGAGCTGCCATGTGGATGCTGGGGATTGAACTTGGGTCCTTTGGAAGAACAGCCGGTGCTCTTAACCACTAAGCCATCTCTCTAGCCCCGAGTGTGTGTGTGTGTGTGTGTGTGTGTGTGTGTGTGTGTATGTAAGTGCACATGTGTGTGGAAATCAAAGTATAACATGGGGAAGCCATTTTCTTTCCTTCCACCATGTAGGTGCCAGGAATTGGACTCATCAGGCTTGGTGACAGGTGCTTTTACAGAAGTAAGCTGTCTAAGAGGCCCCCTCTTTCCTAGCTTTCTCGAACATTCCTACAGGCAGTTGTCTGCCCAGAAGAACTATCTGGGAGCTTCCTATGTTAGTAAATTCTTTGCTTTGTTTTAAAATCCACATTTAAAAAAAAAAAAAGATTTATTTATTATGTATATAGCATTCTGCCTGCATGTATGCCTGCACACCAGAAGAGGGCACCAGATCTCATTATAGATTGTTGTAAGCCACCATGTGGTTGCTGGGAATTGAACTCAGGACCTCTGGAAGAAGAGCCAGTGCTCTTAACCTCTGAATCATCTAGTGTTTCTGTGTAGCCTTGACTCTCCTGAACTTGCTTTGTAGACCAGGCTGGCCTTGAATTCACAAAGATCTGCCTGCCTCTGCCTCCCTGAGCACTGGGATTAAAGGCATGTGCCACAACACCCAGCTTAAAATCCACATTTTTTTTCTACTTTAGAGATCCTAACCATTGCACTCTGTGATTGTATACTAAAGCGGAATGGGAAGGTCCAAACGTGTTTAAGAGGTTTTTTTGGCTCTCTAGAAATGCACAGTGAAGTCCCTCTGCAGAGTAATGCTTCCCAGAGGCTTGTATTTCTCCAGAGTCTGCCTTGGAATCCCTGCTGTTCTGGTCCTCAGCTGACCTTTCCTGGCACAAAGACAGTTCTGGAATGTTTTCGAATGCTGAGGTCACTTCCTCGTTTTTTACAGAGTTTACTTTAGCCCAGTTACGATAGCCCAGTTCTATCGGTTTATGTAAACTTCCTAGTAAGAAGGTTTCTATAATAACCCTGCCCTAGAATCTGAGACTGGCTAGGGGAACGTGAAATTTGAAATTAAGCTGCTGAGGCCTAGTGATATAGCTCAGTTGGCGGTGTTTACCTAGCCGGCACCGAGCCCTGCTGTTGAGGGAGAGGTACTGAAGAGATGATGGCTCGGCCTGTAAGAGCACCTGCTGTGCAGTTGTGAGGATTGGAGCTTGGATCCCAGCTTCCACGAAACCCACTAAACCCACGAGGCCATGTGTGCTCGTAAACTTGGCTTTGAGGGGACTGGAACCACTGGTGCTTTGCTGCCTTGTAGCTTAACTGAGAAAAAAAAATACCAGCCCCGGGTTCAGGCAGATCCCCTGACTCAAAGGAATAGACAGAAAGTGATGAAGGTCGATCCCTAACACCTTCTTCTGGCCTCTGCACACACCAGTCGGGTGTGCATTCACACAAAGAGACAGACAAATCTATTAAAAAAAAAAGAAGGATGTGGTGGCAAACCCCTATAGTCCCCAGCTTGGGAGGTAGAAGCAGGAAGAGCAGAGATTCAAGGTCATCCTGGGCTACATAAGGAGTTTGAGGCCAGCCTGAGATACATGACACCTTTTTTCAAAAACAGATGGGCCGGAAATATGGCTCAGGTTTTAGAGCAACGGCTACAGCCGGGCGGTGACGGCACACGCTGTTAATCCCAGCACCTAGGAGGCAGAGGCAAGCAGATCTCTGAGTTTGAGGCCAGTCTGGTCTACAGAGTGAGTTCCAGGACAGCCAGGGCTACACAGAGAAACCTTGTCTCAAAACAAACAAACAAACAAACCAAAAGAGCAATGGCTGCTCTTCCTAAGGCCCCAGGGTCAATTCCAAGTACCCACATGGAAGGTAACAGCAGCTGGCTGTGGCTCCAGTTCCAGCAGCTCAGTGCCCTCCTATGGCCACCACGGGCACTGTTTACATGTGGTATACAGACATACATGTAGGCACAACATACATACACACAAAAATTTTTAAGAACAGTAAGACAAACCTGGGGTTTGAGGAATGACTCAGTGGTTAAGAGCACTGGGTGCTCTTCAGAGGACCCGGGTTCAATTCCCAGCACCCATATGATGGCTCACAGCTGCCTGTAGCTCCAGTTTCAGGGGCTCCAGTGTTGTTGTTCTTTTGGTTTTGTCCTTTCTGTCCCTCCACCTGCATCAGGCGTATTTGCATTCATGTAAACAGAACACTTCCATACATTAACACACACACACATACACACACACACACACACACACCCTTCAGGGAAGCAGCCAGTCTGCTCCGGGTGCTAGATAGGCTTTTCACTGGAACTAAGACCGCGCTCTAACACAGGGTCTTCTAAGAGTTTGGCGGTGCCGAATTCTTTCAAGAAGCTCTGGAGAGGAACTGTGGTTACGCTCTCCCCTTCCCAAGCATCACTCCCTTCGCTGTGTGACGGGACATATGCACAGCTTCGGGATTCAGGTTTCACATCTTTGGACAGACTGCCTTTCAGCTCGCCACCATTTGGAACCACACATCCGGGCACATTACTCCTCTGCCAGGACCCTGAGCGCTGCTGTGGTTCCCGGAGGATGAGGCTGTTTGTCAGCGAGTGCCCTGAAAGGCTGGCCACGCCCCTGCTTGTCCTCACCCTGCCGCCACACCGCTTCCTGTCTGACCCATCCCCTAGCCTCGCTTCCTAAGAGCCGCTGTTTCATACTGCTGGGAGTGGGGGTGCAGGGGTGCCTCTACCCCACCTCAGGACGCTACCCCACCCCGCAGCTTTCCATTCATTTAGATGATCATTAGGATAATAACAGATATTTCTTGTGTTAATGCTCTATGAGGCAGGAAGCCCAATTCCTTGATTAATCAAATGTTCTCATACTTAACTATCAATTCCATAGGGGCCAGGACCATGTCTAATCCTCGCCCGGGACTGTATCCCTAGCAAGGTGCTTGGCGCGCAGTGGTGAGCAGGAAGTGACATAGTCCGTGAGCTCTTGGAGACAAAGGAACACAGGAGTAGATGTTTGTTCTCATTTTCCACCTCCTGTATTTGCTTCTGTCCAGCCTGTGTGTGTGTGTGTGTGTTATGGTGAGTGTGAAGGTCAGAGGTCAAGCTCCAGCGATGGTCGTCGCCTTCCGCTTTGCTGGAGGCAGGGTCTGTGTGCCCTGCACTCCCGGCTACGTGGCCTGTGAGGGTTTGGTGATTCCGCTTCCCTGTAGGAGCGTGTTTGTATTATAGGTGCCTGCACCATTGCACGTGGCTTTGCGTGAGTTCTGGGGGTTCCAGCTCAGGTCTCGCCGCTTGCTTGTGTGCTGTTACCTACCCACGGAGCCATTCTGCAGCTCCTGCTCAGCACTGGTCATCTTTCCCGTGTCTCCTCCAGTAGTGGAGCGGGAGTCCTGAGAGGAGGAATTTGTCTTGCTAGTATGCGGCTCCCTCCCCAAACACCAGGGCAGTGCTGTATCCTAGAAGATTTCACAGTGACCTCCAGGATGCTCGGCCATCTCCATGTTTTCATTTCTCACCAACCTCTTTGAGATCCGGTGATGCTCAATCCTTCGTTTTAATCACCCAGCCCAAATCTGCCTTTCAGAAGCATTCACCTGTTGCTGTGAGGACTAGGTAAATGAATATAAGCCAACATAGCACCTACAGCCCTGTGTGAGAGTTAGCTGCTGCTGTTAAGAAATGTTTGGGGCAGGGGGCCGTTAATCCCAGCTCTTGGGAGGCAGAGGCAGGTGAATCTCTGTGAGTTAGGAGGCCAGCCTGCTCTGTATTAGCCAGGGCTATTTAGAGACATTCCATCTTGGGGGAAAAGAAAAAAAGAAGGAAGGAAAAGAAAGGGAAAAAAAATGAATGGAATTAGCAAGCTTGCTCGGTGGGTAAAGGTACTTGTCCTCCCTCCTAATACTCTGAGTTCCCAAGACCCACATAAGAGAAGGAAAGAACAGATTTTTGAAAGTTGTCCTCTGACCTCCACACACGTGCCATGGTACATACATGACCACACACACACATTCAAATAAGTCAATGAATAAATACATGTAATTTTTTTTTAATGTTTATACCTGGTGGTACATACTTCCAGTCCCAGCACTTAATAGGATGAGGCATGGAGATCACAGGTTCTAGGCCAGCTCTGACTGCATGTCAGGGTCTCAAAAATAAAACTTAAACAGCAGCTTCGTGTGGTGGCCCGTGCCTTTAATCCTAGGAGGCAGAGGCAGCCAGATCCCTGTGAGTTCAATGCCAGCCTGGTCTACAAAGCAAGTTCCAGGCCAACCAGAGCTACGTAGCCCTGTCTCAAAAAATAAAAAATATAATTAAAAACAAATTTTAAGGACAGGGTGTGAGGAAGGGGAAGAAGGACTTGCTTTGGGTATGGGTGGCCTCAGCTGGGCGCTCTGAGCCCTCGAGTATTTTTCTCTCTGGCCTGCAGATGGCAGCATGCCCCGGCCTCCTTGTGATGGCAGGAGGCTGGCCTGCCAAGAAAGCAGAAAATGGACTCCCTCCTCCTGGAGACTGGCCCGAAAGGCAGCCACAAGTGAGTGTGAGCTTAAGCAGGATCCTGCATTTAGATTTTAGACATTGATGTGAACCACATTTTTCCCCCAGTGTTGAAGTTGTTTGTTGATATTCACAATTTGTTTAAATACACAACCCTGATCTGTAAAACCAGTTATCCTGACGAGGGGGGATTCCTCAAGCACCCTTGTCAGCTGGGAAAGGGAAGTGCACCCCAAGTAGCTCAGCGAGCCTGTGGTGTGTTGCAAATATGAGGTATTTGGTGCAGCTGCTGGGTAGTGCTGCAGGGTCCACCGGGGACCTATCCTGGCCCAGCAGATCCCAAGTTCTGCCAGCCCTGAGGCCAGACTTCCTCCTAGGATCACCTCCTCCACCAGCCATAATTTAATAGCTCTACCTTACTCATCCTAAGACCGTACTTGCGCTGCAGTTATTTGAGCAGCTGGAGAGATGGCTCAGATGGCTCGGGGGTTGAGAGCATGTCCGTCCTCTTGTTCTACAGGACCTGAGTTCCATTCCTCCCACCCACTGGATTCACAACGCACCCCTGGAGCTCCAGCTCTGGAGACTCTGATGAGCTCTTCCGACCTCTCCAGGCACCCCCACACTCCCGTGTATGCACAGAGATGCACACATGCACATGGATAAAAATAAATATTTAAAGAGAAGTTGTTGAAAGGGGGTGGTTTCTGGTCTATTTTTCGATCCCATTTTGTTAGTATTTCTGGCGGGAAGTAATTCTAAATGTTGTATTGGTGTTGAGAGTGCGTGGTGCCCTTTCATGCCAAGGGTGACTATGAAACCCTGGGCCCTCCCTGTATGTCACCTGTTAGGCTGCAGCCCCTGTAAGGCCCCACCCTGTGACAGCCGAGGGTCCCTGGTGGTCCCTGTCGCTCACCCCCAACCTGTGTCAGCTTTGCTCCACTCTCTTTGGGGCTCAGCATGTGGAATTCCAGACACTCTGCTGGAATGTTAGATCCTGATCTTACCAAACAAAACCATCTAAAGTGAGATCTGGTGCCCTCTTCTGGTGTGCAGGCACACATGCAGGCAGAATGCTGTATAGATAATAAATAAATAAATTGTAAAAACCAAAAAATACAGAAGCCAGGGCTACGGGGTGTAACCTACCACCTACCAGGCTAAGACCCTAGCTTCCATCCCCAGCACCTCAAAATAAATAAATAAATAAATAAATAAAAGCAATAACAACAAATACAAAACCCAGAGAACTGTGACTTACAAAGCAGGTCAGGGAGCCCCGAGGAAGAGCCCTGGTTTCTTGCCTGTTGTCCTGCCTCTCCAGGAACCTGCTCTGTAGACCAGGCTGGCCTCAAACTCACAGGGATAATAATCTAATAATATAATAATTAAAAAAAAAAACATAAGCAAGAAATAAAAACATGGGTCTTGAGGTTGCCCTGGACAGAATGGGCAGTTGTTGGGAGTGGGGACTCTTCCAAGGACTTTTTTAAGGTGTGCGGGACAGGTGAGCAGCAGTAGTGGAGGTTGGAACAGAGGGGAGAGGAGTAGCAGGAGAAACGGGGAGGTGGCTACAAGGACACTGTTCCCTGCAGCCCGCACTGCCTGCTGCGGGGGTGGCTGGGATTCTCCCTGCCAACTCCGGGTGCCTGTGTTCAGCTTCTTGTCCCCTTGGCCTTAGAAAGCCCTGGGGCTAGACTGTTGCTTTTGAGTAAAACACAGGTGTGAGCACCCTAACGAAAGAAAGACAGCAGCCGAGGGACTCAGACAAACAGTCATAGAGCACTTCCGGCTGGGTTGTTTTTAAGTCGGCAGTTAGCTGTTTTCAGTTGAATTGTGTTTTCCTTCCTGCGGTCCTTAACCGAGACTGCTGCTTGTCATTTCTCTATGCTCTGTTTTGGGGGAGCTCCTCCACCAGTCTTGTCTGTGTTGGAGTGAAAATAGAAAATCTCTCCCCCCTCACCCTTCCTACCCTCGGCCCCACCAAAGATGCGGAAAGGGGTGTGGCTTAAGTTTGTCTCCAGTTTAATTTCTAGGTGTTTCTTTTCCTTTGTTTGGAAAATAGAAGTATTGGAGTCATTCTTTGGGAGTTTTGTTTGTTTTTTGTTTTTGTTTTTGTTTTTGTTTTTGTTTTTGTTTTTGAGGCAGGATTTCTCTGTGTAGCCCTGGCTGTCATGGACTCGATTTGTAGACCAGGCTGGCCTTGAACTCACAGTGACCCGCCCTCCTCTTCCTCCCTGAGTGCTGGGGTTATAGGTGTGAACCACTGGGCTCAGTTGGAGTTACTCTTAAACAAATCTTGTAACTTTAAGTGAGTCTGTAATTTTTATTTAAATATTTTCTCGTACATTTGCCCTCTGACCATCTCAGCAGCGCAGGGTTTTTAATTATTCATTTATTTATCTAGCTGTATGTATGTATGTATCTATCATCTGTCTATTATTGTGGTGCTGCAAACTTAACCCAGAACCCCGTGGATGTTAAGAAAGTGCTCTGCGCCAAGCTCTAGCCTGACCCGTGGATAGTGTTTTAGATGCCTATGAGAAAGGACCCTTGCCCTCAAGGATCTTATTATATTCTTCCTGGGCTGGAGGTCCATCATGGTTGTCGACTGCTTGCCTAGCATGCATGAGCCCCTAGGTTCCCTCCCCAGCATAAAACTCAGTGTGGCGGTGCTCACTGTAACCCCAGCACTGGGGAGGCGGAGGCAGGAAGATCGGGACTCATGGTCATCTCTAGGTGCATATTGAGCTTGAGGTCAACCTGAGATAGGTGAGGCCCCATCTCCAAGAAATAATAATAAGTAGAAACAACAATAACAACAACAATTTGTCCTGGTCTCTTAGTAACTCAGACCTGAAAACACCCTAAAAAGCCCAGGCAGAGAAGGCTTGGTATGACCTGCCTGGGGGCTCTAGTGAGTCCAGCTGGTTTTCTCCTCAAGTGTGAGGAGAAAGAGGATATCTAGAGTCATGGCAGTAGATAAGTTGGTTGGACAGATTTTGGTGGAGTTGTGAGTTTGAATTTTATGCCAAAAAAAAAGAAAGAAAGACGAGAGAAAGAAAGAAAGAAAGAAAGAAAGAAAGAAAGAAAGCAATAGACTTTGAAACAAGGGGGTCCCGCTTACAGGTTAAAGAGGGATCTTTTATTTCCATTTTGCACTTGGGAAGAGCAATGCTTTCTTTTTGAACAACTTCCCAAAGGCACATGGCCAGCTGGGCTTGGATCCGGCACACCCCAGACTCACACAAGCTATTCTGTGTTATCTGCAGCTCCAGGTTGACTTGGCCTATGACCAGGGCCCCACCCAGCCGTGACCTTGTGTATCTAGCCTATACATGGCTGCATTTGCCTATGACCATTACTCCCCGTGCTGAACTGTCATAGGGTGAAAGGGGACTTTAGGTAAGTCACTTCCCGGCCTGTTGTTGACACTGGGAAAGCCAGGGCAGAAACCAGGCCAGGTCTCCACACGGAAGAGAGAAGATGACAGACAAGTCCCTAAAGCTGCAGGGAGCGACTGGGAAGGCCGGGCTTTCCTCCACAGTGGGAGCTGCTGAGGGAGAGCCTGGGGAAGCTGACGGTGAGGGACCCCACAGCTGCTGCCTGTCAAGGCCCTGGTTTGCACCCAGGTGTTCTGTGTGGTACCAGGTCATGCTGTGGGCGCATGCAGTAGAGAGCAAAGGACAGCAACATCCTTGAAACGCTGGGAGTCTAGCTGATCTAGCACGACGAAGCTTTGGGTGCCTTTTCTAGCATTGCATAAATCAGGTATAGTGGTGCACACCTGTGACGCCAACACTGCCAAGGTGGAACCAGGAGAGTCAGAAATTCCAGGTCACCTTCCGTTACACATACAGTCCCGGGCCTGCCTCCGCTCCAAGAGACAGCATCTAAAGGAAACACTGAAACCAACAAAACGGAGTGCAGGAAAGAAGAGGAAAAGCACATACATACACTCTTGGGACTTTTAATTTTGTGTGGGGAGACTCCACCTTGACCAGAGAGGGCACCTTTTACCCTCGCTCTCCCCTCCCGAGAGATCCTGAAAGCCTAAGCTGGTCGCCCCTTTCTTGGCCTTTCTAGTCTCAGATTTGGCTAATTGTATTATTCCTATCTGAAGGAGGAAGAGAAACTTAACTTCTCGAGGAGTAATCCCATTCTGCAGGGTTCTGGTTCTGCTTAGAAAAACAAAAGCCCTCCCAGAAGATGGACGGGGGGGGGGGTATGTGTATGTGCACACCTGTGCGGGGGCCAGGGGTTGACGTCTGGTGTCTTCCTCAGTCGCCTTTTGTGTTCTGAGGCAGGGACCCTCACTGAACCCGGAGCTCACTGACCCAGCTAAGCTGTCTGGCCAGCTCCAGGGGTGCCCCGCCCCCACGCCTAACACTGGGATTACAGACATGCTAGTATACCCAGCTTTTTACCTGGGTGCCGGGGGACCTGAACTCGGGTCCTTATGCTTACACACTCTAGACCTCTTCCCCCGAGCCCCAGCCCAGACGTTCAAGAGGATTGAGACCATTCCTGGAGCTGTATCCAGGGGGTTGTAATCATTCATTCCGTGCAAGCCCCCAACCCTTTCTTTTGCTTTCAAAACATTTGCACATCTGTCCTCCAAAGTCTGCATGTCTGGCATTGAGGGCTCGGAAGGACAGACAGATATGATACTGACAGTGGGCGGGTCACCTTTGCTGTGCCCCTGAACACACTCTAAGAGACCTGTGCTCATGGTTTCATAAAATAACTTATGGTAACTGGCTGTAACTGCACAGCCAGCAAAACGTGTGGCTCGTGGATGATCCAGGAAGGAAAGTGTAAACCCCAGAGGTCAGTTGACTCAGCCAGGCCCTGGAGTCTGAGGCAAATCTTAGGCTGGTCAGTCTAGCCAGTGTTCTCATTCCAGGGTTCACTGAGGCTTCTGGGAAAATGTGGCTGTAAGCAGGCCTCTCTGCTTATATCGGCCTGTTAGCTGCCATTTCTAGCTTCTGTAGGGGAAAAGTCCCTTAGCAGCTGGGAGCCTCGGTTCTAGGTGTACAGAGCACTTCCGGGCCAGGCAAATGGGAACAAATGACGGGGTATGCCACTGCCCTCTTTGTTCTGTGAGTGGCAATGGGGTGAGGGGAGCAGAGGCAGGTGAGGCATGTTCCTGGTATATCCTACCCGTTGCCTGCAGTAGCCAAGTCCTGCCAACCTCCTTGAGGCACCACAGAATCCTCCCGTAGCCTGGAAAAGGAATAGCTCAGGGGATAGGCCCTGTCACCTGTGCTCAGGTGTGGGTGAAGGCATGGGCTCCCTAAAATGTCACCTGCTTAGATCTTTTGCCCTTTGGAGCAGGACTATCATATCAGGTACTCTCCAGCCATCCTGGTTGCCTTGGGACTCTTCCCACTGTTCTTGGCTACAGAAGGTGGTGGCCTTTGCTGTTGAATATATGTCAGGACTACCCACAGGGTTTGCCCTGGGGATGCAGGGGAGAACGCCAGACTGTGCATTTTGTGCCAGTCAGTACTACACAGCAGGAAAGTCCACACAGAGTAAAACCCGATGCTTGAGACTGGCATCTGCTCCTAAGTACATGTGGGTATGTTTGGGAAATTATTCAGCCTTTCGATGCTCAGTTTCTGTATCTATAAAATGGGAGCAAAAATACCCACATGCTTTGTGGTATGGTTTGAAAACAAAGACCATTTAGACCGGTGAAAACTACGGATCACGTACTTGTATGTGGACACTATTAAAAACATACAGACAAAAAAATCTGTAGCCGTCTTGAAGAAGAAACAGCTTGTAGGTGTGACCAAGCCCAGCCTTCTGAAGGCTGCACATCTAACAGGACTCAGCTTCTAAACGGAAAGACTCAAAGATCTCAGACTTCTCTTTGCCACATTGTTGGCTTTTTAATTTTTATTAGATTTATTTGTGTGTGTGCGTGCATGCTGTGTGCACATGTGTGCCACTGTGCACACCTGGAGGTCAGAGGACAGCTTTCAGAGGTGGGTTCTCGATTTCCACCAGATGGATCCTGGGAACTGAACTGAGGTCTTTAGGATGGGCAGCTTTTACCCCCACCCCACCCCCTTCCCTCACCCAGCCATCCTGCCTGCTCTCTGTCACAGTGTTACTTTCAGGAATCATTTTGTTGCTAGGCCAGGCAATGGAGTCCGTTGAAGCGGGGTGCCACATTGTTCATTTCCCAGCCTCTCTCCTGTGTAGTTCAGTGTCCTGGAAAGGAAAAGAGTTATGTGGCTAGACTGGCCTAAAGTGGGGCTGGAGAGGCAGGTAAGTCAGCTGTGGCCTGGCATGCCTCTGTAACCTCAGTGCTGTGAGGGATGGAGACAGGAAGGAGAGTGATAATGTAAGGAGGCATCTGATGTCCTTCCTCTGGCCTTCTCCCACCTACCAGCATACTCCAGACCGATTGAAGGTTGATAATGCTGCAGGCTTTGCATAATTATCCCTTTTATTCACCTAAGGTCTAGGCGAAAAAACAGATTGCCTCGAGGCAGCCCTGTTGCTGTGGGGCACACCTGAGCTCATGAGCCCCCTAACTGTGCCGGCCTTGACCTCTCCACTATCCCCTGAATATAGCGGTGGTTGACGTGACTGTCAGAGAGCAGGTGCCCTGGTTGATCCCCTCCCCTTTCTCGACTGAGCTGTGTATCACCACAGCGGAAAATCTGTCCTGTTTTAGAATACCCCAAGGGGCACTGCTGGCTCTTTCTTTGGGTTCGGAGGACAGGGGCTTTTTCTGTGAGTCCCTTTCGCAGTGTTCTCCATTCCTGAGGGTAAGAGATCAATTCTGAGAGTTTGCTCAGGCTTCTGGCAGAAGTGTGGACAGACAGATGGTAAGGTGACGTTTCACCTACATGCAGGTGGCCAGGCTGGAGGCTGCCGTCACTGCGGTGCGTCATGCCAGGCACCGTGCCCTCCAGCTGTGTTGCCTGACTGCAGCTGGTCCCTTCCTCAAAGTCTTACATACATCTGTCTTTGGATGAGCTTAGAGAGTGGTCTGTGGGCCAGCTAATCTCCCAACAAGGCGAATAACCCTTAGTCTGTGGTTTTCATCCCGGGGGGGGGGGGGCTGTTTGCCACCAGCCCACAAAGGCAGGAGGGGCAGGAGACGAAGTGCAGAGCTTGGAAGGCTGGTGAGCAAGACTGAGCTCAAGCACTCCAGGAACCACTTCTGGAAGCTAGTTCAACTTTAACTAATTCAGCCAGAGAACAATGGCTGAATTCCCCTTAAGGAGTCAGGGGAGGGGCTCCAAAAATAGGTGTACCTATTGGTTAAAACTAGGCACTTCAAGGATGCTTGATTTACATGCTTGATTTACACTCCTGTCATATGAAAGGGAACACAGTACCTAATTATTCTATAGGCACAGGGAGGGGAGAGCTAGCAGGGACCTGCGTCAAAGGCCTTATATCAAATGTGGTTAGGGCTATCTACGTCTAAAGACACACTCCAGATGAAGACAGGCAGAGAGTAGGAGGTCCTGCTAGCAAGAGGGAATCCTGCATTTTAACCCTGAGCTCAGAATGGCTACCCGGGCTAGGACAACCGCAACCTCAAACAGCAGGGTCCTTCCAACATTGGTCTATTGGCCCATAGGACAGGCAGTGCAGATCTGCTTTAGTAGAACCCTTACCACCTGGAAATAAATGTGGCCCATGAAGTGAGGTCCTACTGCATGCCTCAGGTGATTTCCCATGCAAGTTGCTGGCTAGCAGACAGGCCCGGGGCTCAGAAGGCTCCCAGGCTGCCAACGGGGTCAAGTTGGCTGTGCTGTTGTTAACACTAGCAGCTTCCATGACAACCCCGAGATAAACACCTGTGATCAAGCAAAGGCTGGAACGAGATTAGGTGTCTGGGCAGGGTGGGGCCTGGACTGTGATTCGGACACCCTTAAATGACCTGTATATATTTTTTTATGTGGCTATTGGACAGGCATAATTGGTTTGTTAACCAGATAGTGTAGCAGGAACTCCAAGTGGCCCCACTGGGCAGGTGTCTTAGAGGAAAGCAGGTGGCTGGAGCTTTCTCTGAGTGAAATGCTGGGGTGGATTCTGACGGGAAGGGTGCTTGGGAGCTGCTAGCCCGGCCCAGTCACCCCATGAACCCAAAGCCTCTGAAGCCAGCACCGGTTTGCAGCAGTGCTGTGATCACCTCCAGGTCTCTGTGCAACAAGTGGCTCCAACACCTTCCTGCCCTAGAGCAAAACATGTGACTTAAAAGAACTAAACCTGACCTCAATTACCAGGTGCAAATATCAGTCACTGGGAGTCATCAGGAGGCTAATCTTTGAGCCTCTGCTTGTTAACTATTAAGAGTACGCTGTTCAAGATGTTATAAAGACTGTCTGCCTCGCCATTTATGATTTCCAGTAAGCCAGAGCACTTCAAGGAAGGGCCAGGGCAAGTGAGAGGTTCCAGGCCTTCTACTGAGCTGGCAAAGCAATTTCTGCAGAGGCCTAAGAGGCAAGAGCAGGGACCCATTCCTAACAGAAAGATCAGCCCTCTCTAGGATGTGGCTGAGAGCCATCCTGTCTGAACAGCTTTGGAGGGACCGGCAGTTCCTGCCCCAGGCCAGGGAGCTTATGTTCGCTCTCAGGGTGGGGAGGTCAGAAGAAGAGGAGGAGGAGGAGGAGGAAGGCAATCAGGTGTATCAGTTGTTTTGTGCTTACCGCTGGCTGCCAGGGAAGCTCAGTGCTCTGGGCACACTCGTCTGCCATTCTGGGCAACAGCAGCTCAGCTCTTACAGAAAGCTGGGGGAGCATTCCCAACAGACACCTATGCTGGGGTTCCTCTGTGGCTGGCCGGAATGGGGAAGCCCAAACCACAAGGAAACTGCAGGCAGGCAGTGTGCCCCTCCTGAGAAGGAACTGAGGCTCTCCTGCCTACCCTCTGATGCCAGGATGGAGGGGGCTCTTCAGGCCCTTCTGGGTTTCTTTGAAGCACCCAGTCTGGCAGCAAACACAGAAAAAAAAAAAAAAAGTGGCCCCACAATTGTATCAAATGAAATTAGCCTGCAGCTTTGGTTGTTGTTTTGTTGTTTCTTTGTTTTAGGATGCCAGCAGTAAGAACTGTTCAAAAGTTGAAACACACTGATGATGTTGTCAAGGGACTGAGGTTATGGCAGGACGAGCAGGGGCAGGTTCTCAGAGGGGTACGTGAAAGAGAAGCAGAGCCAAGAAGGAGCAGATGCATAGTGACCTGGGCAGTCCCTTGTCCTGTCTGATGTAGGGACAGGACAACTAGTGTGACAGGAAGAAAGGAACTTGGTTGGGGTGTGTGACCTTTCTTTTCCTGACTTCTGGATTATCACCTCAACATCTATTTGGTATAATGGATCGTTCCCTGCCATTCCTCATGTGTACATGTAATGGTTCCCTTCTTAAGAGGCACTCAGTATGTTGGAGCATTAACTGTAAAACCACAGAAAACAGCATGGTGAGTGCTATGGGAGGAGAATCCCAGAGGCGATTAGTACAGGTCAGACTGACTTTCTGAGCCACTGTGGGCTCTGGGCGAAAAGAATGGAAAAAAAAAAAAATCACGTCTGAGCCGTGATGAGGGGTGGAGTGCATTGATGCCGGAGACAGGTTGAGGAATGGAGTAAAATGATGCCTGGGCCCTGTTGAGGGATGCTGAAAGGAAGCCCGAACCATGTTAAGGGATGGGGTGAGGTGATGCCTGAGCAGTGTCCAAGGATGGGGTACGGTTAGTCTGGAAAAAGAGAGCAAGTTTGTTCCAGGTAGGGAGAAGCTGAGGGCTTGGGGTAAACAGGTTTAGGGGGTCTGTCTTGAGATGGACAGCTGCTGGGAGCATTCACGGGGGTCTCAAGTGCTCTGGAGCCTCAGGCAGACACTCAAGAATAGCTTGTAGAGTTGAGACAAATTCCTAAGGCGCCAAGTCAGCAGGATGCAAAGGCTGGAGGACAGGACACTGCTCACCAACTGTGCTTTAGACCTCTCTCCGGGCACTGCTTCCTTCCCGAGAGCCAG
This sequence comes from Meriones unguiculatus, assembly GCF_030254825.1. Classification (NCBI taxonomy): domain Eukaryota; kingdom Metazoa; phylum Chordata; class Mammalia; order Rodentia; family Muridae; genus Meriones; species Meriones unguiculatus. The sequence continues at coordinate 17,032,069 of NC_083359.1, forward strand.
CCCATGGGAGGACCAATCCCTGCCAGAGCAGAGACGAACCTCAGCCAGGCGGCAGGATATGCTTGAGCAAGTACCAGCCTCTTGGTTCTTAGTGAGCAGAGCTGCATAGTTCCAACCTGAGACAAATATTAGGCTTTGCATTTAGGTCAAGAAGACTTTTCACCAAATCCCTTTCAGGCACATCACTGGGTTGTAAAATTATAAAGGTATGCCATCCCAGCTTGCGGGAGACACTGGCGTTCTCCTTTCTTCTTACTTGTTCCCCAGTTTGTATTCTCCCTGCCTACCATCTTACCCCAGTCCCAGCCTCTGGTTAGCTTTTTAATACGCATGCACTGCTCCTTAACAGCATTGCAGTAAACATGATGACAGATACCTGATCACTTTAAGTACTGCTACCACCTGTGACCTGTTGACAACCAGAAAAAAAAAAAGTAATGTGAATTTCTAGTCCTTTTGTAAGCTACTATTACAGATTGTTTAGGATAATAAGAAATGCAAGTTAATAGTATGGGCATATTTAGTCACTAGTTTAGTTAATCATAGGAATAATCTTTAAACAAACAACATTTGCTTGTTCAGATATACTATAGATAGATATTAATAAAAGGCTCTTTTGACAGTGAGACATGTCAGCTCCTGGCAGCACCCTCATTCTACTTCAGAGAAGATGATGGCCATTGAAGAACCTCCATATGGAGTTTGCTTCAATTGCAGCAAGCTAGCCATTGGGCAAGAAACGGCCCTGGCCTCGATTGCAGACAGCCTGCTATCCAAACTGGACAATCTGAACACAGGGAAGTCGACTGCCAAGCTTTGCCAAGACAAGGTAAGCAGGCCTTCATAATTCCTGACTCATGGAAAAGTCTGTCATATACTGGGCCAGAAGGCCAAAGATGATGCCCCAATGTTGCTGAGGGATGGTAGATGTCCAGGGAAACAACTCTTTCTCTGTAGTTTTGGAAGCTGCTTGTCTACTCAGATAATATTTATCCTTCTCAGGTGTCTAATGGGGTCGAAGACTAGATAGTTATAATCTCACATAAAAACTTAAGTTGTGAAGGATCGAAGAAAGTGTTTTGGGGTCTAAGGAGATGTTTTAAGGGTGGTAAATGCAAGTTATGAAGGATGAAGGACATGGAAGCTTAAGTTGTAAGAAGGTGTTTTAAGGTTGGAAATGAAGGTTAGAGGGTCTAAGAATGTGTTTTATGAAGGTTGTTTTAAGGCTGGCAATTGCAAGTTGTGAAAGTTAGAAGAGATAAAGGTTTAGATGGTAATAGAAAGTGATTTAGGGGCTGGAGAGATGGCTCAGAGGTTAATAACACTGGCTGTTCTTCCAAAGGTCCTGAGTTCGATCCCCAGCAACCACATGGTAGCTCACAGCCACCTATAAGGAGATCTGGTGCATAATGAGATCTTGTGTATACATAATAAATAAACAAATCTTAAAAAAAAAAAAAAAAAAGAAAGTGATTTAGGCACAAAACTCTGGACCCACCAAGATAAATAGTGGAATACTTTCTCCAAGATTGCCAAATTCAAATGGACTGGGCATTATTATGTAATTCTTACATGATAGTTTTCATAATTGTACTTATTGTTTTTAGTTTATTATTGTAAGAGAGCCTTTTCTTGGTCTGAAAGGGGTCGATGTTGGGGGCTGGTCTTGTGCACTGTGTATTCAGATGCTGGTTTCTGTGTCCTGAGGTCTGGTTGCAGTCAGCTGTGGGCATTGTCATTTCTGTGAAGAATCTCCTGTCTCAACACTGTGTAAAAATTGTTCTCCAGTCATCTCTGGTTGGTATAAAGAAGCTGAATAGCCAGAAATCTGGGCAGGAGAGTCAGGGCTAGACTTCCAGTTCCAGTGAGGAGGATCCAAGGTAGAAGAAGAGGAAGGAGGGGAGAACAGAAGGTTGCCATGAGGACAGAGTTAGAGGAGGACCAGCCAAGACAGTACTAGATGGCAGATAAAAGGGCACGTGGCTGGAAACGGTACAGACCAGAGTAGATGGGCTAGAATAGATGAGTATCTACGCAGCTCAGCGCTTTAAAGCTTATTAATAAATTTAATAGGTCCTTGTCATTTTGGGGAGCTAGAACAGATAATAGGAAAAAAAAAAACTATACTATTGCAAGCCTCATCGCATTTCTTTCTTTTGCTTAAACTTTCATGTGTCCCTAAAGGTCGTTTCTCTGCCCTTATCACATACCCGGTGCTGGCAGCCAGCTGGTGGGCTATTTCACCCATCTCCCTTGCCTCTGCCTTCCGGGCAGGTTTACTCACTGGGGAGCACTAGCAAGGGATCAAAGAAGATTAGGACAAAACTTCATTCCCCGTGGGGCAGGTGGGATTGTTCAGTGAATAAAGGTGCTTTGCCACCAATCCTGAAGATCTGATTTCAAGTCCCAGGATCCATATAGTAGAAAGAGGACAGATTCCTACAAGTTGTCCTTTGACCTCCACACACACATGCGTACATACATACATACATACATCATAAGTAAATTTATTTATTTATTTATTTATTTATTGACACAGGGTTTCTCTGTGTACCCCTGACCATCCTGGAACTTGCTCTGTAGTGGACCAGTCTGGCCTCAAACTCAGAGATCCACCTGCCTCTGCCTCCTAGGTGCTGGGATTAAAGATGTGTGGCACCACTGCTCAGGAATAAATGTAAAATTTTTAAAAAGGAGTTTCTCCTCCTTGATCTCCACCCAGTTACTGCATCCCCCTCGTTGGTGCCTCCTTCCAGCCGCTCCCTTACCCCTCCCTCTTTTCACACTATCATTTAGTTAGAGGTCATAACTACTCCCCACGGGGTCACTCTACTGGGCTGCCATCAGCCCCTCCCACACCTGCATAACCCAGCCCTACTTGAGTACAAGGTCACTTGTTCTCTTCTGTGAGGTAAGGACTCCGACACCCCATTTGAGGACAGCAAAGCTGAAGCTCAGAGAAGGTTAACAGCCTGTGTGAGGAGGGCCCACGGCTGGTAGCCAGCAGAGAGGGCAGGTCTCAGTTCCAAAGGGTTCCAAAGGGTGTGTCTTGTCACGTAGGATGGCTTCCCACACACTAGAGACCCGTATCTGTTTACTCCACTCTTTTTGTTTCTCAACCCTCAACCGTTTGAGAGTGAGGATTCTAAGTGAGTGCTGAAAGAAGGCCTCCCGGTGAACATGGAGAAAGTGGCCGGTGGCTGGTCAGGATGGAGGAAGCGCACAAAGCCTGTCACTCTCTAGGCTGCTGTGAACCTGAGCGTCCCATGCTTGCCTTGCCCTCGCTCTGTCCTTTGCTCTGAAGGCACACCCCTGTCACCATAGCCTCTAGGGGCTGTGGCAAAGTTCTCAGTCTGCCATGGAGGTATGGGTTACCTAAGGCTGTTCCCCGCTTCTCAGCACTGGTCCTACAGAGACATGATACTGTGGGTCCTTCGGTGGCTGGCCTCCATGATCTGTGTATGGGGACGCCCTACGGCCATCCTGAAACTGCTGATTCAGTTTGCGTGAGGATATTACTTCTTATTTTAAGGAACTTTCAAAAACACCTAAAATTTAACTGTAGACGCAATTTTTTAGCACTGGAGAATCCTTGGTTGTGGACTTTCCCAGCACTTTTAGATTCCGCGGGGTTGGAGCCTCTGAGGACAATGGCGGGGAAGTGGCTGTTGGGACCCTGAGTTACCTACTAGGCCAAAAGACCTCTTAAAGCTTAAAGTTAAAAATTTTGAAGTTTAGAACTTGGAATTCTGCTCATAAGCAGCTGTCCCGTCTCCTCCTGTCTTATCTCACCAGCCCTTCCGGAGGAGATCACAAAAAGTCAACACTTGAAAAATCTTTTCAGTTGGGCATGGTGGCACACGCCTTATAATCCCAGCACTCAGGGAGGCAGAGGCAGGAGGAAGACTGTGAGTTCAAGTGAGTCTAAAAAGTGAGTCTTGGGGAAAAAACAAACAAAAACACATCAGGCAATGATTTAGGGGCTGGAGAGATGGCTCAGAAGTTGAGAACACTCACTGTTCTTCCAAAGGTCCTGAGTTCAATTCCCAGCAACCACATGGTGGCTCATAACCATCTATATTAAGATCTGGTGTTCAGGCAGAATGTTGTATAAATAATAAATAAATCTTTAATTAAAAAAAATCTTTTCACTTTGCCTGGCAGTGGTGGCGCAGGCCTTTGATCCTAGCACTCATGAGTCAGAGGCAGGTGGATCTCTGTGAGTTCGAGGCCAGCCTGGTCTACAGAGTAAATTCTAGGACACCCAGGGCTACACAGAGAAACCTTGTCTGAAAAAAACAAAAATAAAAAAAAATATTCATTTTAAAGTTTGTTTTTTTTTTTTTAAGTAATTTTTATGTGTTTGGGGAGGAACCCACCCAGAGGAGCTCTGTCTTGAAAAACCAAAAGAAAAAAAAAATCTATTTTTTTTTTTTTTTAATTTTTTTGTGTATTTGGGGTGTGTACAAATGCTGCATCTAGTATGTGGAGATCAGAGGAGAACTTTTAGGAATCTTCCCTTCCACTGTATTTGGTTTGGTGATCGGACCCATGGAGTGGTTTAATCCAGCAACATGGCTGCTCTGATCCGGTCCCAAGACCTTCTAGGTCTGTGTTGTCTGGTTAGAATGAAGGCACTCCCTTAGCACACACCTTTAATCCCAGGCAACCAGTTTGCAGAAGGAAGCACCCGTGTTTGAGAGTGTTTGGTCTAACTGAGAGGCAGGTAAAGTGAAGGGCCAGAGAAGGATTTGACAGAATAGGATCTGCCCAACTCTCCTTAGAAGAGAGAGGGAGAGGAGGCGGTTTTACAAAGACAGGTCAAAGAGAGAATGAGAAGGAGCCAGGAGATTAGAACAGATTGCTAGAGTTAAGTTTGAGGCCAGACAGAGCAATTCAGCCAGAAGCTGAGAGAAGTCAGCTTGGAGGACGAGTTTGAGCAGAACAAACTAAGTTGAACCAACCAGCCAGAGTTCAGAAAGAACTAGAGAGGGTGAGTTTATTCAGCGGTAAATGTCAGGCTGAAAACGCTGTAGGCCTAGATTAGATTGTGTGGAGGCTGGAAGCTTCCAGAGCTGAGCCTAATTACCAGATGGAGGCAGTAAGCCTCAGAGATGACAATGACTTCAGGCAAATGAAAGTTACTTTTATGGATCCAGGCTGTCAGGGTAGTGGCACATCCTATTTCTCCAAATGAGATGTGATAGCCAGCACGCTGTCAGACAGTGAAAATGAGAGTTTACATTAGATATAGGTGGAAAATGAACTCAAAGGAGCCTATAGCCCTAATGATGACCTCAGGGGCAAGCATGCCAACCCTAGATGACATCTTTCAGCCTGTCTTTCGCTTTATTTTTAACCCTGGAGAGGAGTCTCTACCTTGCTTAAGCCAGGGTTGTTTTCTGTTTTATATAGCTGAGCCAGATTCCGAACAGTCATAACATTCTGTTCGTCATTTGGAGTATTTTTTTTTTGTTACTGATTTGCAAATTTTAAATATAGGCTAATGACTTTTGGTTACTATGAATACTCTGTTTTTGCTTATGTTTGGATTTTGTCTAAGTCTTTTTTTTTTTTTTGTTAAGTGTTGATATTTATTTTTAATGTAGACAAAATTTTCAGGTTTTTTTTTTTTTCTTGGTTTTTCGAGACAAGGTTTCTCTGTGTGGCCCTGCCTGTCCTAAAACTTGCTCTGTAGACCAGGCTGGCCTCGAACTCAGAGATCTACCTGACTTTGCCTCCCAAATGAGGTTTATTGTGATATTATTCTTATTTAATATTTATATATGTGTGTATATATATATATATATATATATATATTTTTTTTTTTTTTTTTTTTTTTTTTGAGCCAAGGTTGCCAAGATCTTACACTGTATCTGAGCTGGTCTGGAACTTGTGGCAATTCTCCTGCCTCCTCTAAGTAGTTCTGGAATTAAGCCTGCACCACCACAATTTCCAGGCTCAAAATTTCCAGACTCTTAATGTGCACTTTTGTTTAACTCTGCCACTTGTATCAGCTAAGTAGTCCCTGTATTTTCCTACCACCTTACCCGATGTTACTGCTGACACTTACCACAGACAGACATTGAATGGTATTTGTCAGCCTCCCCCTTGCTCACAGAAGCCAGCATAACCTTTGTTTAATAAACTAAAGTTATTTTTTAATTTTTTGTTTGTCTTCCTTTTTGTTCTGAAATGAGTTCTCATGAAGCCTGGGCTTCAGGAAGCCCCTGACCGACCCCCCTCTCAGCCCACACATACCAGTGCCAGAATTACAATTATGCCCAGTTTTGTTTGTTTGAGACAGGGTTTCTCTGTGTAGCCCTGGCTGTCCTGGAGCTCTGTAGACCAGGCTGGCCTTGAACTCAGAGTTCCACCTGCCTCTGCCTCCCGAGTGCTGGGATCAAAGGCATGTGCCACCACTGCCCAGGCAAATTCATTCTTAACCTATTGAAGGCTGTGAGTTTCTAACCTCCACTACTCTCCTAAACTCTGACATGGAGGCCAGCATCCCTTGTCTTATTCACACCGTTTTCCTGACCTGAGCATCCCAGAGATGAGCACATCCAGCGCATAGCCTCTTCTTTCTACCCTCCTCCCAGCCTGCCTCTGTGGTCATCTACCCGTCATCCAAGGAAGTACTGGCCTTCTTCGAGAGCGGTGGTTCTCAACCTTCCTAATGCTGCCACCCTTTAACACACTTCCTCATGTTGTGGTGACCTCCAATCATAAAATGTTTTGTTGCTACTTCATAACTATAATTTTGCTGCTGTTACAAATCATAATGTAAATATCTAATATATGACCCCTGTGAAAGGGTCAGTTGGCCCCCACATATGTTCCAACCCACAGGTCCCAACAGTGGGTTAAGACCCACTGTTCTAGAACTCTACCACCCTGTGGCCAGCACTATTCTATTGACCTCTAATTTCTGCTTAGCTAGACTAGCCACTGATACCTCTCCCAACTACAGGGGACTTCTATTATCTCTTCTCTGGAAAGGCATTATGAAGAATACGTCTTTTTCTGATGACTTATGGTGCTTTGGGTGTTTGTTTTGGTGTTGGTCTTGGTGTTGGTGTTGGGTGGTTTGACACAGTCTCATGTATCCCAGACGGGCCTCAAAGTTGCCATATAACAAGAGAGGACCTTAAACTTACAAGTACTAGGATTACAGGCATCTGCTGGCACCCCTGGTCTGTGAGATGCGAAGAATCATGAAGCCCAGGGCTTCGTGCATGCTGAGTGAATGCTCTTCCGTCTGAGCGGCATCTCTAGCACACTGAAGAAGTTTGGGTTTTTTATTTTGTTTTGTTTTGGTTTGTTTTGGTTTTGGTTTTTCAGGGCAGGGTTTTTCTGTGTAGCCTTGGCTTCCCTGTCCTGTCCTGGCTTTATAGACCAGGCTGGCCTCGAACTCACACCAATCCACCTACCTCTGCCTCCCTGAGTGCTGGGATTACAGGCATGCACCACCAATCCCAGATCACTGAGGAGCTTTTTAAGTTAAAATTTTGTTTTCCCGCGAGAGAAATTAACTGTGTTCCCCCATTTTAACAGTTAGAAAACACCAAGCCAAACAAAATTTCACCAAAATGTATCACTACAAAGTTTAAAAAGAGATGAGATAAAACATGAGAGGCTGAGCCCGTCAGTGGTGCAATGCTTTAATCCCAGCACTTGGGAGGCAGAGGCGAGTGGATCTCTGAATTTGAAGCCAGCCTGGTCTATAGATGGAGTTCCAGGACAGCCAAGGTTACATAGACAAACACTTCCTCAAAACAAAAAGTGAAAGGCCTACCCACAGAGTAAACTCCACGAATACTTGACACGCCTCCCTCAAGCTTACATATATATATATGACAGATGTAAATTGGGGGCTATGCTAGTCACTGTTCTATTGCTGTGAAGAGACACCATGACCAAGACAGCTCATTAGAGAAATCATTTAATTTGGAGCTTGCTTATCATTTCAGAGGTCCGTGATCATCCTTGTGGGAAACAGACAGGCGTTGTGCTGGAGCCGTAGCTGAGAGCTTTGCATCCTGAGCCACAGGCAGACAGAGAGACAGACACTGGGCCTGGTGTTGGCCTTTGAAACCTCAAAGCCCTCCCCCAGTGACACACCTCCTCCAACAAGGCCACACCTCCTAATCCTTCCCAAACAGTTCAGCAGCTGGGGACTAAGCAGTTGAATATGTGAGCCGATAGGGGCCATTCTCATTTACACCACCCCAGGGAATCTGGAGAGGGATCCGACCAAGCCTAGACCTTGGGCGTGCTAAACGAGCATTCTAGCACTGAGACAAGGTCTTTTTCAGTGTAGCCTCAACTCATGATCCTCTGCTTCCTGAGTACTGAGATTAGAGGTGTGTCCCACCATACCCGACTTCACAGCTTGTTCGTGAAAATGGGATCATTGTATTCGTTGTGCAGCAACTGGAGTTTTACCAACAGCAGTATATTTGTGTACATCCTTTAAGACAGTTCACAAAGACCTGTTTAATTTTTTGGGGTGTGTGTGTGTGTGTGTGTGTGCGTGCATGTATGTATGTACACTTCTTTTTTTTTTTGCACGTGCGTATGGCTGCATATACTGTGTATGTTCATGCATTTGGGTGCCAAGGCTGATAAAAGGAACCATCATCAATCTCTTTTCTACTGTACTCACACGGCCAGTCTTGCAGGCCAGCTTGTTCTTGGACTCTCGGGTCTCTGTTGCCAAGACTTTGCAAGGCTGGTATTACAGACAGGCACGGTGTCCTGTTGTGGACGTTTTGGTTTATGATATGTAAACATGTTTTTGTTAAAATTCCAGGGTGGGGATTTTAGTTTGTCTGCACCTGTTAAGTGTCTCGTGGGGAGCACGGCCTTTGCCAGGTGGTGGTAGTTGAATTCTGAGCACTTGGAGGAAGAAGGTGAGGCTGCTGGGAGGAGGACTGCTTGCTGCTAGTTCGTCCTGCTGCTGCATTTGCTGCTTGCTGATTTGCTGGTTACCTGAACCTCTGGATTTCTGGATGGCTGACATTGGTATTGTCCCCAAAAGAATCCTGACCCTACCCAGCAGGAAGTAGCAGAGAGCGCTCCACCTCCTGTCCCCACTAACCTCCTTTCCCTCCTATCCACTGTTGGGGCAGAGGGGGGGGATTGGAAGGGAGGTAGAAGCGTTTAATAATCCTAAATAAATTGGGTTTGGTAAAAAAAAAAAAAATCAAGGCCAGCAATGTCCACCTGTCATTTACATGGCTTTCTGGAGAACTGAACTCTGCTTTCCATAAGTGTCCAGCAAGTGCTTTAATCACTGAGCCATCTCCCCAGGCCCCATCTTATCGTATTGACTTATTTGAGACAGCATCCTACTCTACAGGCCTGGGTGGCCTAGAACGTGTTATGTAGAACAGTCTGGCCTTGAACTCACAGAGATCCTCCTGCCTCTGCCTCCCGAGTGCTGGCGTTCAAGGTGTGCATCAGTATGCCTAGCCACGGTATTCTTTGTAACTGTTCAGTGGTGCAAAGTTCATTGTGTTAACATACCAGTATTTCTTGATCTTCCTAATAGACTTTCCAGTGTCCTATTCGTGCCTACAGAGGACTGTAAACATCCTTGTTCTTACTCTCTTCCATATCCATAGTAGCATTTCTGTAAGGTAGACTTTTAATACTAGGGCTGTAGGGTTAAGGGATAAACAAATAGTAAATTATATGTACTCTGTAGAAGGTAGAAGAGACAAGGTGAGGACAGAGGTAGAGAGGTGGAGGGCGGGTAGGGTGAAGGGCGGGGAAGAAAGACAGTATAGGGCATGCTCCCATCTGGGCATATTGGAGATTTAACTATGCACACACATATATTATATAGGAGTGACCCTGAAGCAGAGAAGCAGGGATCAGGTGTGGAGAGGTGAGTGTGAGCAAGGCACAGGTTTAGCAGTGTGAAAACTGGCTGAAGCGACAGAACAGAAGAGTAGTGGATGCTTCCCATTGCCCAGCTGCATCCATCTCGCCAGTTTCGGAATGATTGTCACAAAGCTCAAATCTACTTGTGGCTTCTCGCTGCCAGCAAGTCCTGAACATTCACCCCAGCTCCTTTTCAGGTACTTGTACTTGTACTTTTATTTTATTTTATTTTATTTTATTTTATTTTATTTTATTTTATTTTATTTTATTTTATTTTATTTTATTTTATTTGTATGATCGCCCATGTGGAAGTCAGAGGACACCTTTTACAGCTTTGGTTTGCCCTGTCCGCCTTTAAGGTGGGATCCAAGGATCGCACTCAGGTCACCAGGCTTACACAACAAGTGTCTTTACCCACTAAGCCGTCTCAATGGCACCTCTGCCAGGTCTAGATCCGCTGGGAAGCAGAGCCAGGAAATGCAGATTTGCTGAGAGATAAGGTGGGAGAAATGGACAGGGAACGGCCAGCCTTGTGAGAGCAGTTCTAGTTCCTGGAAAGGAAGAGGAAGGGGAAGGGAGGAAGATCTCTCAGGAGATGCCTCAGACTGACCTCGAGGAATGTATCAACCAACCTGGTGAGGACCGAATCCTTGGGGTTCTCTCTCTGGAAAGGGATGGACTAGCCTCGGGTGCGACTTCCTTGACATGGCTTCCAGGAATTGATCTGATTTGGGAGCAGCTAGGGAACAGAAGAACGGCTGTCACACATACACACAGGAAAAAAGCTGGGAGAGGGTGGGCCAGGCTCTCTGCTGGAAAAACCACCATGCCCAGGAAGCGAAGCATGTTTCTTATATACAGTTGAACATGGCACATACAGCCAAACAGGGAAGTGGGGTTCTTACCTCAAGATAAACAGGGAGGTGGGGTTGCTACGTACAGCTGAACAAGGAGGAAGGCCTAGCTGGTCTCTGTAGGTGCACTCTGCAGGGAGGCAGTCAGGGCTGTAAGCATGGTGGGTGGGGAGGCTAATTGTGGCCATTTTCTGCGCATACCTACAAAGGCTATGACATCCCTCTGAGCCCCATCCTTGAAGGCAGGAAGGTTTTTGCCATGTTCCAATGGTCTGAGGCTGGTGTCCTTGACAGGACAGGCTCACATCGACAACACACATTCACTCAGGACATCACTCCCTACAGTAGGGCATCACACTACCATCCAGGATCTGCCCCAGAGGCAGTGGCCTTGACCGGAGAACTGCCTGGACCCTGAAGCTTCAGGCACCACAGCCACCATAATCAGAGCCTGATTTTATTATCTCCCTTTCCATCCTCTGAGGTCCCGTGCACTGGCGCCACTGGCCTGACCACATGCCAAGAGCCACACGGATCTTCCAGCCCTACCCAAATCCCAGCCTGTGCTTGCTCAGTCCTCTCTGCCTCTGACCCTCCCTCCAGCCGTACCAACAGAAGCTCTTACGTTTTCAATACATCTGACTAAATTGCAATTTCCTGATGCCACTCTGCAAAATTTGCCCTTTCCTATTCCTGCGGTACTGTATTTTTTTCAATCATTAGTCTCCAGGCTGGAGCGTCTTAGCCAACTGTTTGTTTTGAGACAGGATCTTGTTGTGTAACCCAGGCCTTCCTCAAACTCGCAATCCTTCTGGTCAGACGGGTGCTTTCAGAAGTCTTTTTAGCTGCGTGTATCTTTGTACCTGAGTGTCTGTGACGTATGCGTGCACTGGCGCACACAAGCACACACAAGCACACACACTTGCAGAGGTCGGAAAAGGTTACTGGACCTCTAGAACTGGAGTTGCAGGTGCTTGTGAGCCATCTGATGTGGGTGCTGAGAACCGAACTCGGGTCCTCCGTAAGAGTGGTGAGTGCTCCATAGCTCTGAGCCATCTCCCCAGCCCTGACTCTTACCTTCTCCCAGATGTGAAGGCTAACCCCTTGCCCCCATTCTCCAGCAGGGTGTTCAGTGCAGGTAGAAGTCAGGGGGCTCTGGCTGGCTTAGATGTTGGCACTGCCTTGACTGTCGTTAAAATTATTATTATTTTTTTTAAGATGTTCTTTGTGTTGTCTATGTAGAGGTGGTTTTTCAACATATGTCGGCATGCCCTGTGCATGCAGTACCTGTGGAAGCCAGCTGAGGACGCTGGCTGTCCTCTGACTGGAGTTAGGGACAGTTGTGAGCCTCCCTGTAGGTGCTGGGAACCAAACCTGGGTTCTCTGCAAAAGCAGCCAGCACTCCTAACCATTTCCCCAGCCCTCTGCTGGGAATACTTAGAGGCTTTGTAGCACAAAAAAAAAAAAAAAAAACAAAAAACAAAAACAAAACACAACAAAAAACATCTCTAGAGCTTCAGAATAGTCAGTCTCTGGGGATGCACCCCAGTGTGATCAAATGTTATCATTCTTTTGTACCAAAAAGGTCAGCCAGGCAACCGTGTCCATTCGTGGAGAACAGCAGCCTCACCAATGCAGGGGACCAGGCCCCTGGTGTTTAGTCCCAGGGCTGAGTTGTGAAGAACTCAGAAGTGGTCCTAGAAAAAAACCCAGACCTCATATTTGCTCAAATTATTCCTAGGAATTTTGCCTCCCCTCTCCCCCCATCCCCATCCCATAACTGGAAATAGGTACCTTATAAATTCTGAGGTCACAAATCCAAAGAGTTATCCCTAAGGGTCCAACCATGTGCACTGACACCCTCCTCATCCTCTGGGCAGGACCTGAGGTAACAGACCCACACAGGTAGAATCAGAGCATCAGGAAGTGTAGACTCCCTCATTCTAAAGACCTCACCCTCAGACCTGACTTGCTGACGGATGGTCTAGCGACCCAGAACATCGCGTTCAGTGATGTGGAGCACTACACACCAGGAAAATCAAATAAAAGGAAATGAGAGCAAAAATGCAGAGGGCCCAAGCACAAAGTGGTGGCATCCCCACTTGTAGTCCCAGCTGCCCTCGTGAGCGGAGAACGCTGTCTGTAGAGGTTTGCCAAGGGTCATGTAAAAACAGTTACGACCATTATATCTTTTTAAACAAGAGTTTCTGGAGACATGGGGTGCAAAAAAAATCTCAGTTATTCAATAAGCCGGTGTCTTGAGTCAGCCTGGGAGTCCATGAGAGGCCAAGCAGAATCACTTCCTCCCGACTGGGGGTGGGGGCAGGGCGTGGTGGGGATGGGGGCCCCAGCCTTCCATTCCAGCTGTGTCTTATCCTCAGGAGAGAGCAGGGGATCCAGGGTGTAGCCAGCAGGTCTCCTGGGCAGGGACCCTTCATTCCAGGCTCACGCTTGCTTCTCATTTGCCAGTCTGACATGAAGGAAACAGGCAGGTCTCCTGGGCGCCTGTGTCAAGGCAAGAATGTTCTCTTCTCCCTGGAATCTTGGCAGCCTTGGTGGGCACAGGGCTTTCTTTTAGACTCTTCAAAGCAATGCCTGTGTCTCTGGGCACATGCTTGTCACCTTCTCTAGCCCAACTCCATGGGCTGGTGTTTATTAATGTCATCCCTCTCTGCTCAGGTTTATACTGTACCTCATTTTGACTGTGTTTGTGTGTGTATATATGTGTTGGGAGGTCATTGTGTAGTGCATGCCTGTAGTCCAAGCATCAGGAGAGAGGCAGGAGGAAAGCCTCAACTTCAGAAGGCCAGCCTCGCCTACCTAGTGAGACCTTGTTTCAACAGACTAACAGTTTGGAAGATAGCGCAGTCTACGAAGCGCTTGCTCGTGTGCATAAGCATTAGACCTTAGTTGGATCCCCAGGACTCGCCGAGAAGTCAGGTGTGCTGGGACATGCCTGTAACCCCAGCTCTGATGGGTAGAGAGAGGAAGAACCCTGGGCTGTCTGGAACGACACCTGAAGTTGATCTCCGGCCTCCTTGAGCACACGCACGCACGTGGCGCACATGTAGACAAACAAGCACACGCACAAAACTCGTAAGTGAAAAATAATAAAAACGTTAAAAATAGAAGGAGGGCTTGGGCTAGCAGTTCTGAGCCCGTTTGAGGTGTCACTCCCTCTCCGGGATCTAATGGAACAAGTGGACCCTCTCGCTGGAAGAACTCCCAGGCAGCCAGGACTGTGCGCACAGTTTGCGGCTTTCAAGGACCAGAGCCCTAGCCTGGGAACTGAGCTCTTGAGGGAGGGGACAGAGAGACGCAGAGGTAGGGAGTGGTGACTGGTGGCAGTCCTACCCAGACTAGTCACAGCTAGTGTCTCCTCTCATACTCAGGCTAACTGGGGTGCCCGGTTAACAAATCAAAGCTGCCAGCCCCCCCCCCCCCGAGTCCCTAATCACAGCTACCTGTTACAGGGTCACCCTGGCTGGCGTACCCTGCTTCCTTCCCTTAGCTTCTCCTCTGCTTCCTGACCTCAGCCATTTTGGCTGTGCAGTCTCTTGTTGCTCTTGGTTCGTACATACTCTCTTGGCCTCCTCCCCCAACCCAGACATCCCTCATCCCCTCCCTCCCCAGCCCACTCCACCCCATCTCCTCCCCGCATCTCATTGCCTAGTTCAATCTGCTGGCCTTGTACAGTCTGGCCCCTTCCAGACACCTCTGGCTGTTTTCTCCCTCGTTATCTACAATAAACCTCCTCAGCCATACCTAGGAACATCGTGTCCTCATTTTTTTTAAAAATCGGTCCGCAACTGTGCTAGGCCACAGCAGAGATACATGGCCGTGTGCTGGGACTTGTGCACTGGAGCTGAAGGAAACTGGCTCTAGAGTCCCAGAGCAGCCTGCTTGCTGGAGGAGCCAAGTAGTGCTATGTCCGACTGGTAGGTTGGGGCCCTCTCAGCCAATTTGACATGGGCTACCAGCGGCCTTCTGGCCAAAGAGGTAGGGAAGGGCTTGGTCACTTCAGACCATAAATGAATGGAATGGGGACACAATCGTCCAAGGTATGGCTGAGGACAAGGTTTTTTATTGTAGATGTGAGGGAGAGTATTGCCAAGGCGTCTGGAAGAGTCCAGAGCAGCGAGAGAGAAAGTAGTACATGGAACATGGCCTGTAGTCTAAATAGGGCCGTGAGGGGTTGTGGGAGATGGAGAGAGGGAGGGAAGAAAGAGGGGCAGTAGGAGGGAGCCAAGCAGACGAAGAGCCAAGAGCCAAGGACCAAGAGAGCACATGGTCAAAAAGGCAGGGCTATATAGGAATCTGAAACAGGGGTAAGGACAGCGAGGCCCATGGGCTGGAGACAGTTAGGAGAGGGGGCGTGGCAAGAAGAGCTGAGAGGAACCTCAAGGACTGAGTGATCCTGGAGGCCCCCTGTGAGCTTTGGTATGCCAGTAAGCATTTGTGCTGGGTTTCTTTTGTGCCTGATGCTAACTAAGGTCTTGTCTTTTCTGTGAGGGACTCACAGAAGTAGCATGTGATTGCTAGGGTATCACTCTGTTCAGACCCGGGGAAAAACGGGGAAGTTTTTGCATCCAGATTTCATCCCAGGACATCATCACAGGGGATTTTGGAATCTGGCGCAGCGCGTCCAGGAAGCAAGCACAGTGATCCTTTGTAGCCCAGCACTCGTGCGGAGCTCCTGCTGTGCGGTGACTCAAGGAGGGTAGAATTTCCCTCGGGCCCAGCCAGCTGGACAAGTCAGCGCTCTTCTCCTCGCAGGCAGGCCCCAGCACAGAGGAGCAGGGCCTGACGACGGGGAGGTTCCGAGGTGGGTGGGAGAGGAGGGAAGACAACCCACCATGCACTGAAGCCCCTCAGTCAGGGTTTCCCCTCATCCCCCACCCCCGAGCTTCCCAGCATTCCCAGCACTGGTCCCACATCAATCGAAGACAGACACCTACCTGCACATGGCTGCTTAGCTGAGTGAGACTGCTCCCATCCACACCACACATGGCGAGGCTCAGGCTTCAGGGGCTCCCCAGCTTTTAGGTCTAACCCTCACCTCACTGTGATTTTTAATGCCAACAGTTTTGTTCTTACTGGTAGGTTCTCTGGACTCTGTGTATGTGGGGGGAGGGGGTGTTTCTTCCAGGCAGGGTCTCACTTAACTTGCCCAGGCTGGCTTTGGACTCACTCTGTAGCCCATGCAGGCCTTGAACTTGCCACCCCAGATAGCTGAGCTGACAGGCATAAATATGCACTATGAGGTGAGGTGTGATTATTGGCAGTCATGCAGTCCCTGGCACGGTGAGGATGACAGGTAGAACTCGGGGGAGTGGGGGGGAGCCACTGTTTTAGTCTGTGCAAGGAGGTGATGAATCCATGACTTTCCTGTGGCCTTGGGAGCTCCTGATGCCAGCGAGCAAAGACAGTCTACCATATACCAGCCCATTGCCGTCACCAGGGAAGCACCTAGAACCACATAATTTCCTCCAAAAGTTCTCCCTTTGACTAAGGAGGTGAAAGTTAGCCATGTCCTCTGGATCTGGGGAGGGAGACACACTCTACAGATGCTAGAATGGAAGGGTTGCTGTCCTGACCAGAGCCATCTTGGTCAGGACACACTGAATCAAGAGGACAGGCCCTTGCCATGATGGCTCAGGCATGCGAGGCAGATGCCAACTGTCATCCTGGATACTGGCAATGCCAATCGATTATGCTTACTAGTTATCAGTTCTCTGCAGAGTAACCTCTTGGGTGTGGCGGGGCCTTGCAGATGAATCCGCCACAGGCCTGCTTCTCCGCCGGTATTCTGCTCAGTAGGGGAAAGGGAGGCCGTTCTAGGTCATCCAAACTCTGGTCCTGCCCTCTTATCCCTGGCTTACGCCTAGTCTTCGCTACACCAGACACCCTGGGGTCCTAGGCTCCCAGAAATTAGTAAGTCCAGATATACATGGCCTGGCGGCGCTCTTTTCGCCTCACACCAAGGTCAGCCAGCTCCAAGGCAGGTGCCTGGCCCTGGGCTGTGGATCCTCAAGTCCCTTGTTGGCAGGACTACACTGATAGAGGAGGCCTAGGACGCTCCCGCCCACCCCCTTTTCATTGGCTCTGAAGGAGGATCCATTGGAAGGTGGCCCACTCAGGCGAGTGTGGCAGGGAAAAGGCCGTGGTGCCATGGTGCCCCTCCTAGCGACATGCCCTCTCTCTCTCAACGCTCCTGTAAATTGGCTGCTCCCTTTCCATCCCCACTCCTTCCTCAGGCCCACTGCCCACGACAAAGTGAGTCCCCAGGGATCAGAACCCAGCTCCCATCTCGCCCGGCCTCTTCCTGCTGTGACTTGGGCAGGGTACCTAACTTCGTAAGCTTGTTTCCTTGTCGGTAGAGAGGGGAGGATGACTGCTCCTGTTCTCTTCAAGACGGCCCGTCTTGTCCTTAGAGGGTCCTGGGGATGAGGATGGAGACGGGGATTTGGGACCAGCACTTGAACGACGGCGTCAGGAGGGTGGGTGTCAGTGAATGGGTAGAGGACAAGTAATCGAGCCTACTAGAAGAAACTGCAGAGCTTCCTGTGTGTGTCCGGGGACATGATGGGAGCAATCCCCACCCCCAGCCTTCGGGTTTGTTGAATGCCTGACACTGTGGATTTTCCCAAATGTTTAGTCCTCCTGACAAGCCTGTGAGGTTGATGTTATCCTGCCCAGATGAGCTGGCTAAGGCCTCTGAGGCGGCATGTGCTGAGTTAAGCGTTACTAACTGTAGAGGCAGTGACAGAGTCCCACCCCTCCAGCTACATGCCTTCCTCAGGTGGTGACTTTCTGGGCCTGGAATGTGTCAGCGTCTGACTGTACTTCCAGGTGTAGTGGCCTTCAGAGTTGGAGCTCTCTTGCTGTCTAGGCACCAGCTCAGAGGGCACAGACTGTCCTTGGCTGCCCCGTGAGGGATGGGGAGCAAATCTGGGAGTGTCCCTGCAGCCCTGACCCAGAGCCAGGACTTTTCCCCCTACCTCAAGGGGAGAGGGAGGAGCTTTCCCATGGGGATTTCCCCAAGGGACTGGAGTGGGCTTTTTTTCCCTGGGGTCAGAGAAGGACAATTCATGTTGGCTGAGGTGGGGAATCCCCTGTGGATTTCATGGTGCCAATGGGAGGAGCTTGTTGTTTTCCTGAAGCACCAGTCCTTAAGGGAGAAGAAAGACTAGGGTCTGTCGCAATTGGCCTCATAGCCACTCCTTGGTGTCTGGATCTTCATCTCCCCCTCCCTCACCTTACTTGCTGCCGCTGCCGTGAGACCATGACACCAGGCCGGGACACTTGTCTTAAAAGCTGAAGGGAACAGTCTGAGATTTGGAGCCTCTATCCACTTCTGAGGAGAAATAAGACACCAGATTGGTGGCACTCGGTAGAAACAAGGTAAATGGCCAGTGTTTGGGGACTAGACACATGTAAAGGGCTGAAAAGCAAAAATTATCCTGAAGAGGAAACTTAAGAGACGCGAGCATTTCATAACGGATTTAGTAAGAATTCAAGTCACAAAACAATGTTCGGGGTTTCTTTTTCTCTTTTTGGTTTTTAACTAAATTTTCTTTCTTCATTGCTTATTTAATGTGTACGGGGTATTTTTGCCTGCATGTCTGTCTACATGTCATGCCTGAAAGATATACCTGTTTAATATCTCTTCTCTACCAAGCCTGCGCTGTTCAAGTATACTTCACAGGCTCAGACCCTGCTCTGGGTAGTTTTTATTGTCAACGTGAAAGAACCTGGAGTCATCTAGGAAGAGGGAAGCCCAGTTGAAGAAATCATCTTGTCCTGTGGCCATGTCCATGAGAAACGGTGTTGGTTAACGTAGGAGGGCCCAGGGCATTGTGGGTGACCACCATGCCTTAGCAGATGGACCTGGGCTGTATGAAAAAGTTAGCCGAACTTAAGTGAGCCAGAGAAGGAGCCAGTAAGCAGCACTCCCTCCCTGGTTTCTGCTCCAGGTCCCTGCTGTCATCTCCTGGAATGATGGATTATGGTCTGGAGGTGTAAGATGAACTGCACCCATTCATATTCTCACTTCTTTAGTTCTTTTTTCACAGTGTACTTTCTTGGATACCTGGTGGTCCCTAGCCATCCCTAGACTGCATTCCTGCATGTGCGCAGCAGACCTTTCTTCCTTCCTTCTGGGTCTCTTGTATCCTAGCCTGCCCTTGAACTTAACTGTCTAGCCAAGTATAACTTTGAACTTGCAGTTCTCCTGCCTCTGCCTCCCAAGTGTAATGATCACAGGCACATGCCACCACGTCTAGTTTTATATGGTGCTGGAAATCCAGCCTAGGGCTTCCTGCATGCCGGGCAAGCCTCGACCAACTGAGTTGCATCCCTGCCCCACTATTCAGAATTTTGAAACTTCTTCTCAACGTTCCCTACTCTTTTACTGATTTTTCTTATTTTTTCCTTCATAGCACTTTACTGCCTGTGACTACTATATTTTTATTTATTTATCCAGTTTTTAGTATTTCCAAGAACAACACAAACTCCCTACGTGCAAATCCTTCTGTCCACTGCTATATATACCCAAAGCCCTAGAACCGTGCCTAGCATGCATGTATAGTAGGTGTTCAATGAATAGCTGATGCAGTCAGGCACACTCAGGGTGATATGGCTATGGGGTGTTCAATAAATAGCTGAGTGGCTTCGTCGTTGAAGCCTTGAGATGGGATGGAAGAGTGCTGGGGTTTCTCTCAGTTTATAATATTCAAGGCTGAGCAAGAAGATCTCAGCAGAAAGGGCCTCGGGAGGAAGCCATGCCTCTGGGTCTGTCTCCGCTTACCTGCAGCTGGCCCACGTCTCGGTGGCTCTTGGAGAGCTGGTCACAGATGCACCTGCATCTTTCACCTTCCACCGCCCCCCCCATGCCCACCATTCACTTTCCTCTCTTCTTCCAGGTGCGGAGCGGGCAGCGACGCAGAAGAAAGCAACTGGGAGGTAGGGGAGCAATAAACTGTGGCTAGCTTGGGATTTCCCGTCTTAAAGGTCATGGAAAGTAGCCCAGGAAATCCCAGGGGACTGGTGCTGATTTCATGGACAGAGCGTGAACCCTGGGACTAGGGGACAGTTCAATAATGCTAGGGGTGGTGCGAGGTCTTTAGAGCTAGAAGAGAAGTCTGTTTTCTGTTGCCACAGCGGAGCACCTGAGACTACATAATCCGTAAAGGAGAACATTTCATTTAGACTCATTCTTTCCCCAGAGTCGGGAAGGCCAAGATCAGATAGCCCCGTCTCATGGCTCTCATGCAGTGTGGCATGAAAGCGGTGGCAGCCAGCAGGGCAGGGCTCGCTGAGGGCGGCCCTTCCATTCCAGTGACCCAGCCACCTCCAGCGTTCCACAGAGCCAGTGATTTCAGAGCGGGCAGACCCCGTTCAAGACACAGCAGCGCTTCCAGGGGAAATATGCCTGGCTGTGGGCCCACAGGATGGCCTTCCTGCTCCCTGCTCGGCCACCCAAAGGCCAAACCCTTCCAGCTCTCTCCAGAGCTCCCACATGGGGCTCCGAAGTCAAGGAAGGCCTTGAACAGTTTAGTTCTAGACCAAGAATTTACTAAAACGCCCGCCTCAACACACACACACACACACACACACACACCCGCCCGCTGCATATGGTTCCTCTGGTGTCCTGCCGAATCTCAGTCTAAATGACAAAAAAATAAAAATGTTCACTGGCTACTTGATGTAAGTCAGCATGTCTATACCAAAATGTATTGCTGGATGGGGGTGCCACTGGCGTGGGGGACTGCTGGCGTGGGTGAGGGAGTGATGTTGTTGACTGACGTTGTGGGGTGCTGCTGACGTAGGGTAATGCTGACATGGGGGGGCTGCTGATGTGACTGGAGAAAGGCAGTTTTTAAAACCGTGTGTAGCCTCGGACCAAGCAATCTGCTCTATAGAACTGAGGAAGAACCATGTCTAGGCCAAGGGGAATGCACAAGGTGTCTAGAAGTGCTGTTTATAAGGGAAACTTCGGGTAGCCTCGGGAAACTTCCAAAAGAAATGATTCGGGAGCCAGTTGGATTGCCTAGTTTTTAGAGCTTGCTTGCCACCAAGCCTGAGTGTGACCCTAGCTCCCACGCATGGCCTTCTGACTTCCGCACCCTCAGGTGGCACATGTGTATCCTCGCATTCAACTACACACTAAATAAAATTTAAAAAGAAAAGAAGTTGTTCACCGTTTCCCCATCTATCCAAGGGTGTGTCAGACACCAGAGCGATATACACACATATTTATTGAGAAATATGTTATTTGTAGGGTTTTTCCCTTTTTTCCCTTAAGGTTTCTCTGTGTAGCCCTGGCCGTTCAGGAGCTCTCTATGTAAACCAGTCTAGCCTCTAACTCAAAGATCCACCTGCCTCTGCCTCTGCCACCCAGCTCTGTTGTTTGTGTTTGGAGACAGCATGTCACTGTTTTGCCCTGGCTGGCCTGGAAATCGCCAGTCTAGCTTGAAACTCACAGAGATCCACCTGCCTCTGCCTCCTGATGCTGTGATTTCCAGCTGTTTGTTTCTGAGATAGGACATTATGTAGCCCAGGCTGGCTCTGGGCTCATTGTACAGCCTGACCTGGAAAGCTTGAGCTGCCCGTCTCCACCCTCAAGTGCTGGGATAACAGGTGTGCACCGCTGTACCTGGCAATGTGTTTGGATATATTGGCTTTAAGCAAAGAACAAATAGAGAGACCTTACATCATATAGACAGGAGCTTTGCATCCTTGGAAGTTGAAAATGACCAGTCTCTTAGCCTCGGCCTGTCTCCCACACCTGGAAAAAGTGATACCTCCAAGACTTTGGCAGGTATCATGTGCTGAGTACTCGGCCATGTGTGTCCGGAACACATGGACCTGGAGGGCTCTGCAGCAGCCTTGATGTTCTGTTTTGTTTTGGAGGGAAAGCTAACAGTGAGTCATTTCACTATTTCCTTGTTTTCTACAAGGCATACTTCTACGATGATGGCATACTTTTTTTTTATGTGCATGTTATTTTAATGTGTATATATATTTTTAGTGCAGCCATTGAAGAGTTGAGAAGAGGGGGCAGGGGTGGCAAGATGGCTCAGTGGGTAAAGGCCCTTATCATCTGATAATGCAAGCCTAGAAACCTGAGTTCAATCCCCTACACCTACACAAAGGTGGAAGGAGAAAGCCAACTGTACAAAACTGTTGTTCTCCCCGCATCACACACAGATACACAACATTAAATGTTAAAACTTTTTTTTTTTTTTTTTAAATCTAGTGCATTTGACTTGGACGGAGCTCCAGACTCTGAGCTCTAGGCAGGGAAGAGAATTGCTGGAAGGCCAGCAGTGAGGGAAAGACACACCCCTCAGGACCTGCTTCAGGGCCCCAGCTAGCCAGCTCCTCCCCACAACCCCACCATCAGCTCCTGGCAGAAGATCTGTTGACCGAAGGCCCGTCTGTCTAAGCTTCAGGTGATAAGTGTGCGCCTTCTGCAACAGCCCAGCTCTGGCCCAGCAGAGAGGCCACGTGGCTCCAGGGACTGGCTCCTTGCCCATCTTCAGCACCATTTTGTCCACATCCAGAGCAGGAAAAGCAGGAGTCCCAAGGAATCCTGAGAAGTCCTTTTGTACGTACTCTCCCCATTCTCGTCCTCTGATGCTCCATGACAAACCCGCCCACACTCAGAACAGCCACCAGCTGATTGTGCTACAGGTCAGGGGTTCAGAAAAGGTACAGCTTTCCTTTTTCCACAGTGTCTGGGCCCAGGCTGGGGTGAGTGAATGACTAAGGGTGCCTGGCATCCCAACTGGGAGTTGGAACAGCTCGGGGACAAGGAATCCGCTCTCAGGAGGCCTTCCGTGTGGCAGGGATGGTGTGCCTGCTGACCAGAGACAGCACGTGACAGGCCTGCCTGGCACAGTGGACCGGCGGCTCCCGCTCTTGCCTGGCAGCTCCAGTGTGAGTGTTCTGCCCAGCAACACGGAACCATATGCCTAACCTTGGAAGTCACATAAGCCTCGCTTCTGCCGCTTAGTCACAGATCTATGTGGATTCAGGTAGGAAGGCACAGACTCAACTCTCAGTGGGAGAAGCCTCAGCCATGTTTGAGATTCACTGAGCAGTTCAGGTCAGGTGGTGGGTAGCGAGTTAAGTGTCTCCCCCACCCCCCACTTTGAATTATGCATGTGTGTGTGTGTGTATGTGCACATGCATGGCATGTGGAAGTCTGAGGCTGATACTAAGGCTCATCCTCAATCACTCTTCCACAGTCATCCCTGAGCCAGGGTCTCTCCGTCAAGCCCAGAGCTTACGCAAATGAACGTTTAGCGAGCCAGACTCGAGTCCTCACATTTGCATGGCAAGGGCTTTGGCTACTGACCCAGCTCCCCAGCCCGGAAGCTGAGTCTTGCTGTTGTGTGCCCGGTCCGAGCCCTCCATCCCTGCATTCCTCTGCCCTTCCTGCACCCTTTCTCTCTCCTGCTGTGTGGGAGGGTATAGGGTAGGAGTTTCCAGCTTCCATGCTCCCACCATCCACAATGTCTAGTCTTCCCGGTCCCCCTGCTCAGAGTGTCCCTCCTCTGCTTCCCCCTTGGCAGCCATCATTCCCTATTCTTTCTCCTCCTAGGATTCGTGGAAGTAATTACTCAACCATCCCTGTTTCCTTCACCGACCTCTGCTTTTGGTCTCTTGACTGGCATGTTGGTGGCCCTTCCTGAGAGGAAGGGGTTCAGCTTTGTGAATACCCTGCTGTGTGTTTAACTGGAAGCTCTGCTACTTCTGTTTAGATGGATGCATCTAAAGTGTATGCCACACTCCCGTCCCTTTGGTACAGAGGCCATGTTGAGCTTTTTGTTAGTAATTCAGTAACTTTCATAAGCATGCATATTTACCTGTCAGTTACTAAGCTAGGTAGAGATGTCTGTCTGTCCATGATGGGGACACCGTCCCTGTGCTAGACTCCTTTGTTATTTTTGTTGTTATTTTGTTGTTGTTGTTGTTGTTGTTGTATATGAGTATATGCTGAGTGTCTGTGGCACTCATGCCATAGCACGTGTGAAGAAGCCAAAGGACAACTGTGGAGTTGGTTTTTCCCTTTCACACTTATGTAAATTACAGGGATTAAACTCGGGTTCTCCAGTCTTGGGTAACAAGCAATTTACACACAGAACCATATTGCTGGTCCTGTGCTGAATTCGTTCCCCCGCCACCTCCCGAGACAGGGTTTCTCTGTGTAGCCTTGGCTGTCCTGGACTCACTTTGTAAACCAGGCTGGCCTCGAACTTACAGAGATCCACCTGCCTCTGCCTCCCTGAGTAGCAGGATCAAAGGCGTGCGCCACTGTGCCTGGCTCTACGCTGAATTCTTGTTTACTGTGGCTTTCCGTCCCTGGCTTCGTGGTTCTGTGTACCCGTGGGGAAGATGCTGAATGCTGAGGGGAAGAGAGCTGCCGAGACGGTGACTCACAGCTTACCTTACTAAGATGACTAAGCTGGCTGCCTATGCTGGGAGTCATTGGTTACTACCCACCAGCCCTGCTCCTGTAGGCTCTCTGCCCTTTTCCACACTGCCCAAGATTGGGCCAGGGGGAGACCAATCAGCTTTCCTCTGTGTCTACATGTTTCCAGATGTGTTTGCTAACTGAAGACCCCAGCTGGGCACGGAAAAGTGTAGAGCGATATTGGGGTGCGTTCTCCCCCGGCTCCCTCTTTTGCCTACTGGGCAGTGCCAGTTTCCTCCAGCAGCTCTCAGGTTGGGGTGTAGAGGGAGGGGTGCAGGTCCACAGCTCCCCACAGTGTCACCTTCTCCACAGATTTCTCTCCCTGCCTACCCTACCCTCTTTATAAACAGGCTCTTCCTTAAACCCTTCCGTCCCTCCCTCCAGGTGGAGGGAAGGGGTGTCTCTGCTTCCTGCTGAGACTCTGACCTTCACAAAACCATTTTCTGATTTGTATCTCACGCAAGAATAAACAGTTCTCTGGCCGAGCCTTGCGAGATCCTCCTAGGAGCCCTAGCTCTGAGCTTTATAACATACCCAGGATGCACAACAGCCTTTAACTGTACTATAGACCATGGAGGGGACCCGGTTAGTGACATGTATCTAGAGAGTTCGGAGAAGAAAAACAAAGCAGGTAAATGAAGAGCATCCGGGAGAGAGACTGGACAGTGACTTTCAGAATTTATGTGGCAGGTTGGAAAACACCAACCGTGGGGGTTGGGGAGATGTGGAACTTCCTGGAGAGAACAAATCCTTGCTAGGTTTGCAAGGTGAAGTTGGTTATCTGGGGGACATCCAGACGATGTCCCGTGGTATTCCCCCAGGCCTCCTATGAGGAGTCCCTCAGTGGAGCCAGCCAGCCAGCCTGTGGGACGCTAGTTGCACAGCTCGGTCGGGGGTCCTGGGCTTGTCTGTCGTGTGTGTTCTGCCTCGGGGATGAGGACATCCTAGAGGCCAGGGAGGCATGGCCCTTGCCCACTGTCACAGCTGACCCTGGAGGAACAACCCTCTTCTCACCTCTGAGTCCAGACTGCCGTTTCTCTGCATGGGCACTCTGTGGATTCTCTCCCACCTTACCACAGCCACCACTCTGCCCTTATTATTTACAAAGGGTTATTTGTATAACCCTTTGAATGACACATATCTCTAGAGAAAGAAAAAAATTAAAGATAATCAAGAACAACTTCTAGCTATTCCGTTCATAAAGCGCAGAAAGGAAACATCATAAATGGTGCTTTTTATTTTTTGTTTTATTGCACTATTTGTTTAGTTTGGGTGGGGTGCTCCATCAGTGCCTTTGGGGCTCAGAGGACAACCTGTGGGAGTGAGCTCTCCTCCTACCATTGTAGGTCCCTGGAATCAAACTCGGGTCATGAGGCTAGGTAACAGGAGCTATCCCAGGAGCGCCTCCTTCCCCCCAGCCCTCACAAATGCTTCTTAGAGAGGACACAGGAAGGCCCAGTGCTGGGCTATGTCCATGTTGCTTTCCGGTACAGTGTGTGCTATGGGCTCTTGAGTGGGATGAGAACAAAACAGAGCTGAGCCATGACCGGTGCTGTGGTAGCAGTCAGACTGACCGCTGTTGCTATGGGCATTGCAGCCTATTATTTTTAAAAGTGTGTGCCTGTGTGTATCTCCAGGCCTGGTTATATTTCACAAGGCATAAGGCATACATAGCCTCAAATGAAATAAGTTTTTCGAAGTCTACTAAAGTCTGCCTTTGGTGGTAGCTGCTGCAGTGGTGGGTGTAATCCCCAAATGACAAAACCAGAAGCCACAGCGGGGTAAGCTGTGCCGCCTGCCGGCAGAAAGAAGCTGAAGATGCTCTTCAGCCAGTTATGCCCCTACCTGGACAGAAGAGACAGGTGCCAAGTCTGGAAGTCCAGGCTACTGAGATGGCCCAGCCGAAGGCACTGGCTGCCAAGACTCCCCCGCTTCCCTGGGATCCACATGACAGGAGGAGAAAACCAGCCCCCAATAGTTGTCCTCTGACTTCCATCCATCCAAGTATGTCATGGCATGCGCACACGCACACACGCACACACACACACACACACACACACACACACAAACACACACACACGAATAATAAGTGTAATTCAAATCTTTTAAAAGACCGTTAGAGACCATCAATGAGCTGGGTGATGGTGGCACACACCTTTGATCCCAGCACTCGGTCAGAGGCAGAGGCAGAGGCAGAGGCAGGCGGATCTCTGTGAGTTCAGTGCCAGCCTGATCTACAGAGAAAGTTCCAGGACAGCTAAGGCTACACAGAGAAACCCTGTCTTGAAGGGAGGAGAGAAAAAAAAGAAAAAAAAAAAGATTTACTAGATGGTCAAGCCAAAAATGAAGGAATTGGTAATTATATTGTTAAATTAGTTTACATAAATTAGTTTACATTAGTTTATATAAGTATATGGGCACCCACGTTTGTAATAAAATTGCTCAGAACTACAAGGAAGGGGAGATTGAGAGCAACAGGAATGGCTAGTTCCACACTGGCTGGCTAGAGTTGCCATTGTGGTATTTTTACAGACTGGAGAGGAGATAGCACATGAATGATGGAGGGTCCAGCCAGGGGCCTCAGAGGCAGAGCCTTAGGGCTTAGGCCTTCTTCTGGACCACCCCCACAGAGCTGTGGACCTTCAGCCCGACTGAGCAGAGGAAAGGATCTGAACCATCAGTCCCATCTCTCGGGGAAGGGACCAGAACCAGGGAAGTGGGATGGAGCGCCTAGTGGAGAGGCCCAGCTCACGGCTTCTGATCTAGCCACACTTCTTTCACTCCAGGGAGGGTCATTTAAACCCTTGAGTGACATAGCTTCCATCAGATTATCCGTTTGCGTCCCACGCCACTCCGAGTCCTCTGGTCAAGTGCATCCATCTGAGGACTCTCCCCCACCCCCAGCAACCCTGTCTAGCAGAAGCAGGGAAGCCTCAGGCCCCTCCCAGTTCACTGTGTGAACTCTACCCTGCAAGGCAGATCAGGGACACCACTCCAAGAGCCAGCTACTAGTTCAGCTCTCCTACTGGGGAAGGCAGAGACCCCAAGGCTTGGCACCCTAGCAGATGTCTACCTAGCCCCCTCCCACAGCAGAAGGTTCGTGGTCCATGTTTCTGGAGGGACAGATAGGGCTCAGCTAGGCAGAATACCTGTGTGCGAGCCTGTGGCCTGTCTCATCCTGCTTAAGCTGCCGGCAGTTTGACCAGAATATACTGGAAGTCAGCCACCCCTAGGGAGACGGCCACCAACCTCATGGAATGTTCAGGAAGTTCTCGGCTGCACTCTTTCCAGCTGAGCCCAGTGTGGTCGTCGGCAAAATGTTGCAAGTTCCTAATCTGGACACAGAGGCCAAGAGGCGTGGTCTGAAGTCAGAGCTGGCCGTTCCCCATAAAGACAGACACCCTGAGTCGGCCTTCCTCCCTCCTGGGCTAAGGTAGTCAGAGCCTCAGCAGCAAGTCTGCCCTAGGGAAGTCTAGCTGCAGCCTCCCTAGGAGTAGCTGAGTGATCCCATGTCCCCGGGCAGGGAGTGGGTGGGGCCTACCGTGTTCCCATTACACACCATTTCACCTGATGCAACTGCTTTCAACAGACCTGCCTCGGAAGAAACACATTGCAACAGCCTGCCGTGACGCCTCTTCCACCTGTTTGGGGGATCTTACATGGGCAAAGATGGCATCTTCACCTCACTGATCCACTACAGTCTGCTGGAAGGGGCTTTCGCCAGGACCACTTGAGGTCTTGAAAAAGATTTATATCTGTCAATGCCAGTGGGACTGCGGTTCAGCGGATGAAGGCGTGCCACTAAGCCAGACCACTGGAGTTCAGGCCCTGGGGTGCACACACCACCCTTGCAAAACGAAGTGTGAAACAAAAGAATTTCTGTTATTGATGTGTATGTTTGTGTTGGTGTGTGCAGGGGCCCGTGGAATCTAAAAGAGAGCCTGGGGTCCCCTGGAGCTGGAATTGCAAGCAGTCAAACCTGGTTCCTCTGCAAGAGCAGGAAGAGAGCTTAGCCGCTGAGCCATCTATCTCTCCAGCTCAACCTGAGGCCTCTCAGTGGATCTGCTTTTCCAGTGCACCTGAAACTCCTGATGCCTGGATCTTGCCCTGACCCCAAAGATCCCAAAGATGAGAACTAAAATAAATAAATAAAAATTTTACACTAAAGGATGACACGAACAAAAATAAAAACACAAAGCATAAATGTAAATCAGTCGTGTTTCCTCAGGTGAACTTAGCCTAGGTAACCACCAGCACTGCGATGGTCACCAGTATGCCTGGCACTTGCCACCGGTCTTACCTGCATGGAAACATTGGGCATGATCCTGGAGCCACAGCTGGATCCAGTGGGCACGCTGGATACAGCACCCCACCCCACCCCCACCTGGGAACCCCAGCTCTCTCGTAGGAGCAGGAAGACAGGAGCGCAAGGTCGCTGTGCTGCTAGTGTTAATTTTCAGCTGGATCTGGAATCGCCTAGGATTTAAGCCTCCCGGGATGCCTCTGGGCCCGCCCCATGAGGAATTGCCTTGGTCCCTGAGGTGGGAAGACCTGAGGTAAAGGAGACCGCAGGAAAGAGGGAGGCCATCAGGGCCTGCAGCGTCCTGACTGCAGATGCTGTGGGACCGCTGGCCTCTTGCACCCGCCATGGTGCTTTCCCACCACGATGGAGGAACTTACCCGAGAACCAGGATCCAAACTAAGCCCTTCACCTCTTGGCGGCTTTTGTCAGCATGGTTTCTAACAGGAAAAAGTAGCCACTGCATAGTGAGCCTGGGGTCAGTCTGGGCTACATTAGGCCTGTCTCAAGAGAACAAAAGAGATAAGTGACTCAAGCAGTGGCCCATCCTTTTGTCTCTGGCTCCTTCTACTCAGTGACAAGTTTGTGTGATGACTCATCCAAATTGTTGCCTAAAATTGTGGTTTATTCAAGAAAAAAAAAATTATGTATTTTTTTTAATTTTGGACAGGTCTCACTGTGCAGTCCTTCCTAGCCTGGAGCTCACTCTGTAGACCAGACTGGATATGAACTCACAAAGATGTACCTGACCCCACCTCCCGAGGGCAGGGATTAAAGGTGTGTGCCACCACACCCAGCTGAGTTGAGTCTCAAAGCACATATTGGCCCTGAGAGGCTCTCCCTCAGTTTATCTGATCCTTCTACAGCGGGGAGGTCTTAGCATGTGAACATTCTGCTGTGGTCCTTGGGGGAATGCTTGGAGGTAGAATTATGTCCCCCCAGCAGCATGTGGGGAGAGTTCATCACGTCTTTGCTGACAGTTGGTATTTTCTGAGTTTGTTTTTTTTTTTCACGTTTCCTGGTCTAGTGGGTGTGCAGTGATCACAATGTGGTTTTAATTTGCATTTCCCTGGTGACTAATGTAGTTGAATAGCGTATGTGTGTTAGGCATTTCGGACTCTGGAGGCATCTGTCAAGAGTATCTGGGTATGAGCACATCTCTCTTTGGGTTTCGCTTTGTCTTGTTTTTCATGGCAAGGTTTCTCTGCGTAGCCTTGGCTGTCCTGGAATGCACTTTGTAGACCAGACTGGCCTCGAACTCAGAGATCTTACTGCCTCTGCCTCCCAGAGAGATTACAGGCGTGAGCCACCACACCTGGCTCTGAGGCAGGGTCCTATGTAGCCCAGGCTGGTCTTTAAACTCACTCTAGCCAAGATCGGCCTAGAAATCCTTTGCTTCCCAAGTCCCGGTATCACAGGTGTGAGCCACCACCCCCCCCCCCCCGTTTTCTGTCATGCTGGGGCAACAAAGGCAGGGTTCTGTGCTTGCCCAGCAATCCATCATTCTGTCAGCTGGGCTACATACATCCTTAGGCCAATCTGAGCTTATTCCTGAAAGTCCCTGGATACCTCTTGCGTACACCTTAGGTTAAAAGCACTGAACTGAACTAGAAATGCTTGCCTTCTTTCTCCCATGTGGGTTTCCTCCCCCACCCCTGGATTGGAGACGACCTCATGGACTTGAGAAAGGTAATCTCCACTCCCTACCAGATCCACCTCCCAAAAAAGAAGCAAGAGATTGAAGCTGGCAGTTGAGGATCTTTAGGAATGTGACCTCCACTTCAGAAGGGCCTGGGGGTGGGACTTGAAGCATCCACAGTTACCACAGACATTTCCTGACCACAAAAAAAATGGCCCCTAGCTGGTCCTTACGGAGCCTCAGGGAGTTGTGTAGAGGAAGTAGAAGGCTCTATGTCAGGTGCCTCCCAGTTTCCTAGGCCAGTGTGAATGGGTGCCAGCTCATGTCTGAGGTTATGGTTAGGCTGAGGAGAGCAGAGCATGTGCTCCAGAAACTGAAGGAGGCCTGCTGTCTGTGGCTTTTGTGCCACAGACACACAGCTGGTAGGGCTCTCCCACATAGGTACCATTTGCTTCCCTCATCTGAAATGGCTTCCTCCAGTCTCTGGTTCAAGGTCTGTCTCACCTCTCTTTAACTCCAGACCTCTGACTGCTTCAGCCCTTAAAGTAAGGCCCCACAGTGTGACTGACAACAGACCACCTCGATTGGGTTCTTGTTGTCAACTGTGTTCACCTCTCATGGCCTGTGGGCTGTAACCTCATCCCAGGGACTACAGGCTTCCCTACTCCCCATGGTAACTTGATGAGAGCATCTCTTTCAACCAGAGAGGGAGATTTGGTCCATACATAGACAAGAGCTAGGCATGGTCAAGCTGACGGCATTGTATGGGATCCATGGTAGCACCATTTTCACACTGGTTGGTGAGGAGCTCTCCCACTGAGTCAGGAGTCGGTTTCCAGACCCAAGACTGGCATGCTGGTGCCTGGATGAGGTGTGCACAGTGTTTCTTGGGCATAGACGTTAGGGTCCAAACACCCCATTGGATTTCACCACGGTGCCTAGAACTTAATGTCTGTTCCATGCACTCTTGAAGAAGAACAGGGGCTGCCTTCTCTTGCTTGAAGCCCTGCCAGCTACATGCCATTGTGTGAGGCACAAATGGACAAATGGACGTGTTAGAGGCTGGGGCATAGAACTTGCTCAGACCTCTACTGCATGCCATGTCCCACAGACCCATCTTGGAAATGCTCTGGACATAGAGCACCCCATATCTGATAATTCAAATGCGATGTTGTGCTGGGGTTCTCCTGTCTGGTCCAAATAGTCTGTGGTACCCAGTGACTTGACTGCTTCCCAAACCCAACAGGGCAGGAACCCTCCTCCACCAATGTAGGAAGCTTATAGTTTCACCTTCTCACCAGCAATCGGTATATTCTGTTTTTCCCATATTCACTACTTTTACACTTCATAAAAGAGCACCTGTCCACTGAGCACACACCCATAGCAATCATGCCTTTCCATCCTCTCAGCCCAGGCCTACAAAGACTCCTCCTGCCCCATTGGCTCCTCACATGGGGTCCTTGATGCACCATCTCCATGGCACTTCCTGTACTTTGCCTTCCCCCAGCGAGTAGATTCTGTTAGTCAGTACAAGGGGGAAAAGGGCTTTTATTCTGATAGATCTGCTTCGTGCGAAAGTACTCTGGATGAGGGACATGCCAATCAAGCCCATAATAAGATGCTACAAAACAAGTGCTGGCAAGAAACAGGGAATCTGCGCATGGATAATGGAGATGTAGGGTGGTGTGGCCACTGTGGAAAACGCAATGGAAGGTCTTAAGGAGAGGATAACAGTGGGTGCTGTGGGGCTGGAGAGGTGGCTCAGAGGTTAAGAGCATTGGCTGTCCTTCCAGAGGCTCTGAGTTCAATTCCCAGCAACCGCATGGTGGCTCACAACCATCTGTAGCGAGATCTGGTGCCTTCTGGTGGTGCTGGCACAATGCAGACAGAACATTGTATACATAATGAGTAAATCTTTTTAAAAAAGGAAGGATGGGATGTGGCAAAAAGACACACAAACATGGAAGAGGAAAAGAGACTGAGTCGGGAGGCTGCCAGGGCGAGTCAGGGGCAGGAGTTTATGAGATGGGGACAATCACGAAGACCCTTGGTTGGTGTCTTTGTCACTGTTCTGTTGCTGTGAAGAGACAAGGTGACAAAGGCAACTTATAAAAGCAAGCATGTGAGTGGGGGCTTGCTTACAGCTTCAGAGGGTCTTTTAGTCCATGGACGCCATGACAAGGAACAGGGTAGCAAGCATGCAGCCATGGCACTGGAGCTGGAGCTGAGAGCTTGTATCTTACCCACAGGTCAAAGGGAGGGAGGGGCAGACACACAGTGACTGGGCCCTTTTGAAACCTAAGCCCAACCCCGGTGACAAGGCCGCCCCTCCTGGTACTTCTCCACCAGCTGGGAACAGAACATTCAAATGTGAGCCCGTGGGGGTCATCTCATTCAAACTGCCAATAAAAATCTCTCCTAGAGTCCAACACCCCTGCTTCTGGGAAATGAAAGCAGGGGCCGAAGAGATTTTTGTTGCATCTGTCAGCTTTCCATCACCTTACCAAAATACCTGAGGTCATCAACCTAAAGAAGAAAAACCATTTGGCTCATGGGTTTAGAGGCTTCCATGCATGCTCTTCCAGCACCATTGCTGTTGGGCCTGCGATAAGGGGGACAGAAGGTGCATGGAGGAGGAAGCTGCTTATGTCCCCGGGGAAGCAGACAGAGAGGCCGGAGTCCCAACTCTCCTTCCTGGGCACATCCCCAGGGACCTTTTTACTGCTAGTCCCCACCCCCACATCTGAGCAGGTGTCAGTGGTGCCTTAGGCCAGTGATCCAGCTTTTAGCACCTGGGCCTTTGGAGAACTGTCAAGGTCCGAGGACTCCACTCACCAGTGCTTGTAGCAGCTTTGTTTACCAGAGCCAAAGGGTGGAGACCACACATGCCCATTGACAGAAGCGTGGATGGACCAACTAATTCTGGTTGGTGCCTGCAGCAACAAGGAAGAGGAAGAACCTTTGTTCACAGTTTTCCTCTGAAGTGCTTAAATCTTAAATCTATGAAACAATCTGGCAGTTAACAAGACAAAAGGCATGCAAAGTCGACAGCGGGCATAAATACAAAGAGCTTGCCGAAGGCTGGGCCATCCAGTAGCCTACTGACAGTGAGGCATCTTTCCGCCTAACACCCACCACTTCCTATTTGTAGTTTTGATTTCTGGTGCCGGGGATCAAACCTAGGGCAAGAGGCAAAAGACCCCATTTGACCCCGGAGCCACACTCCAGCCTCAGAAATTTATTCTTGCTTGCAGGAGCAATGGGAGCAGCAATTACAAGCCCTTTAGTATGGTATAGCAGGTCGTTTTCTCGGGGGTTGGGGGGTGGGGTGGGGAGCTGAGCCCTGAAGATAGATGTGGCCTGTGACAAAGTTCCATTAGGCTAGCATTTGATTTTCAGTCTCTTCTGCTCCGTACAAATTTAATCTTTTTTTTCAGTTAATGAAAAGTCAGGGAAAAGATCGGAAGGCTGTGTGTCTTTTGCTGGCTCTGGTCTGCAGGTGGTAAGAATGAAATCCCTTCCCCTCTGAAGTTGCTGTCCACCAGTGCTCTGGGTTAGAGGTCTGAATGGGCGTACAGTAAGTTACTGTTTCCTGATCGCGAATACCTGGAAGATCATACACCAGCTAAAAAAGCCAGCCGCAAATGGGCACATTCTGTATCATGCTACCTTGGAGGGTCAACTTCCTGGAGACGGGAAGCAGAAGGGCGATTGCCAGGACTAGGAGGGCAGAGTGGGGAGCTGGTGTTTAACAGGTCTAGGGATTTAGCTGGGGTGGTGGAAAGGTTATGTAAAGCCTCGGAACCATATACTTAAAATTGGTCAAAATGACCAAGCATGGAGGCATATACCTATGATACCAGCACTTAGGATGAGGTGGAGGCAGAAGGGGAATCCTGAGCCATCTGGGGAGTTCGAGACCAGCCTGAGATATTTAGACCTTGTCTCAAACCAGACAAAACACGATCACAACTATTGTGATAGTTATTTTGGTTGTCAACTTGATGGGATTTAGAACAATGAGGAAAACAACCGACCCTCTGGGCTTGCCTGGGAGGCACTTTCTGGATTAGGTTAATTAAGGTAGGAAGATTCATTAAATAACTCCGAGGGCTGGGGTTCCAGACTGAAGTAGAGGCGGTGGCTGAGCACTGGGCTGCGTCTCCCTGCTTCCTGACCATGGAGGCAAAGCGACCAGCTGCTTTAGGCACCGGTTCCTGCGCCTTCTCCATCAAGACGGACTGCACCCTCAAACTGAGGCAGAATTAGCCTTTCTCTGTTAAGTTTCTTTTGCCTGATATTTTCTCAAGACAAGTAACTAATGATACATATTATTATATTTTACCACAAAAAGGAATGTGGATATACACTACAGAGATTTTTAGAAACTGTTAGTAAACCCGGAGTGGTGGCACACTCCTGTGATCCCAGCCCTCGGGGAAGCAGAGGCAGGTGGATCTCTGTGAGTTCGAGGCCAGCCTGGTCTACAAAGTGAGTCCAGGACAGCCAAGGCTACACAGAGAAACCCTGTCTTGAAAAAAAAAGTAACTTTTAGTAAACGGGGGGGGGGGGGGGAGGACAGACACACTTAAAATCATTCTCAAGCAGTGAACACAGCTGCTGTTAAAATTTCAGTACCTTTTGAGAGACCAAAAGATAAATTAGCAGCTATTATTAAGACCTGAAGTAGGTGGGTGGAGAAGGCCAGTAATGCCCTGAGGGGAAGGACCACCTCACTGCATTCTTTCCCCACCCACTAGAGATACAGTTGCTAGGAAACTGGACCATCCCCCTAGGGAGGGAATCTGGTCATTAATGGCCTGGGAACCTTCCTATAGCCAATCGATTCAAAATGTAGCATTTTGACCAATAGATGCTTGCCAGGTAGGAATCGCCCCTGCCTTGGGCATGCTGGGATGGCCAGAATCTTTAAACGACCCAACTAGGGCACCCGTGCTCGGCTCCCATCGCTTCGGCGGTGGGTGTGTGTGGGCCCAAGCTGCAGCTTGTAGTTTACAATAAAAAGAACCTCATGTATTTACAGCGGAGTCTGTTTATTCCTGGTCTTTTGGGGTTCGTGAACTGGGCAGAACACTTTCTATTCTTTCACACACACACACACACACACACACACACACACACACACACACACACGCCGTAGGGAGGAAAGGACTGCCAGAGGGAGGGAGGGAGGGAAGGAAGTTCTCACCCTGTCGCCCAACAGTCCCATGATGCCTCCCCCTCCCTTGGCGCCACCCAGGACTGCATCATCTATTATTCTGGATGTCAGCCCTTCGTAGCTGATTTCGTTATGTTCGTATCCTGAGTCAGGCTCTGAAAATGCCCATTTCTTTGATGTGTCTAAAACTGGGCTGCAGAGCGGGCCAGCTGTTAAGGTGGGAGAGGAGGGAAGGAGGAGTGCCTCTCCCAGATGCTGAGTGACAGCTCTCTGGGGCTCCTAGTC
The DNA here is from genome assembly GCF_030254825.1 of Meriones unguiculatus. Classification (NCBI taxonomy): domain Eukaryota; kingdom Metazoa; phylum Chordata; class Mammalia; order Rodentia; family Muridae; genus Meriones; species Meriones unguiculatus. The sequence goes on from NC_083359.1 coordinate 17,067,700, forward strand.
CTCTGGTCAGGCCAAGCTATCCTCAGATCCCTCCAGCCCCTGCCTTGGAGCAGCTGCCTCTAGGGCATGGTGCGGAGCCTTACACTACTACCCTTGATTGGCTCCTGCTTCTCCAGGGGCAGGCTGGCCTCTGGCTTCGAAGTGGGTTAAAGGGTCTCTGACCCCTGTGGGAACTACTTCCTTGAGACTCCTCTCCTGAGGTTCTCTTCTGCACTGCCGTGAGGGAGCTTCGTGCCCCTCCCCCGCACCGTGAGGCTCTGCAAAGGCAGGCTGGGGACTGCTGTGCTCCCACTGCCTCAGATCCCACCCAGTCAGAGAGCAGTTGAACATACCATGGGGGGCAGTACCCCAAGCTCACATTTGGACTCGACTGTCGCCCCCTCCCTCAGCTTGGGTATCTGGCCTAGAAAGAGAAAACAAGACCGTCGCAGCCACTCAGAGGGCTGAAGTGTTTGCCCACCCAGGAGAGACAGAGCCGTGCCGCCGACATGTGGCCCTTCTCCTCTGACTGTGAGGTCTCCGAGGGATTCATTTCACCTTGCAGCCAGGAGCTTTACAGCCTAGCCCCGAGAAGGTTATCGCTTTATTGCAGCTCTGATTAATGATTGATCAAAGGCTGATGCTGGAAGCACCCAAGAACAAATTTGCCCTCGGAGATTAGGGACGATTACATCTGCCAGGCTGGCTGGGGCCTGTCCACCTGCTCACCCCAAGATCAAACCCGGGCCTAGGGTACCTGGGAGACCCACCCCACATATTCTCAAACAGAGGGGAGGGAAAGATGGAAAGCCTCCTCAAGCCCATTTAGAATTAGCCTAGGAGTTTCAAGTAAATGACAGTGGACAGAGGAAAGGAGATTGACAGCCTTTAACAGGATCTTTTGATCTTGTTTTTGCTCCTAATGCTCCCTATTGCACTTTAGCACCTGAAAAGGAAACTGAGGCAGGAGGAAGAAGCTTCCTAGAGATCCTAAAAACTACTGCTATCTCAGTTTTATCTCCACCATTCTGTAAAGGGCTGCCTTTAAGCCCAAGGCCTGCCTGGACTCCCCCATGAGGGAGGAGGCACTTGCTCACACAATTTAACTCAGAGTCAAAGGTCAGGCAGGGAAAGATGGGATGCCCAACAGGGAAACCCCCTTTCATGAATATTTGTCCTAGAAAGGGCCTTGGAGCTGGTTGAGGCCAGGTCAGTGTGCTCCATCTGTTTTGATGGCCTCTGACCGCCACGCCAGAATCACTGAAGGGCCCTAGCCCAGAGAGTGGGGAGCCCAAATCTATCTCTTCCCAGTATCTCCACAGAGTTCTGCCCCTGCCTAACCTCAAGGAGCACCCACACCAGAAGGAGGACGCTAGCTAGGCAGCTTCCTCTCTGCAGCTTCTCCACAGCCCTGGGGACCGGAGCAAGTAAAAAGCTGGCAGGGCCACTTCTAAATTGAAACTGGAAAATGAAACTGGAAATCACAGCCTTGCATCCCTCGGAGGGGCCAGCGTTTCTTTTCCACAGGGAGAGTCCCCCAGAGAGAAAGAGGCCTGTTCAGCAAGGGCAGGAGGTGTTGGTGCATAACATGTCTTCAGGTGCAAACTCCTCCCAGCATTGCTTGGGCGGGGAGCTGCCTTTACTCCCACGGCCTACCTGGACTCCCCCACAGGAAGGAGGCACATGCTCACGCAATTTAACTGAGGGTCAAAGATCAGAGATCCTGGGTGCTCTTCTCCTCTGACCCCACCCCTACGGATACACATAAGTGCCAGTGTACACACACAAAGGCAGCCCGGATGTCCCGGCAGGTCAGCCTTCATGCAGGCGGCAGGTTTTCCTGAAGAAATTAGAATACAGGAGAGAGCTGAGTGAGGGAGCGCTACAAGCTGACTCCATCCTGCCCCTCACCTCACCAGAAACATCTCCTCCTCCTCAGAGAAGAGCTGCCCAAATTCCCCCCAACCCTACACATTCCCTAGGCTAAGACCCCTTGAAACTGCACACTCTCCTTACCCTGCATCAGTCAACCACCTCTATGGTGATATGCCTAAGGTCTGCTTCTTTTATTGACCCCAGCTTCTTTGAGGCACAGATTTGGTCCGTGTGTCTTATGTTCTTTTCCCAAGGCATAGAACTGTATAGTACCTGGCACGCAGCAAGCGAGCATCAGATGTGTGCCTGGTCAGTGTGTAGACCTGATGATGCTCCCTCAAGACGACTGCCTCCGGGCTCCCGTGCCCTTGGCCCTTCCCAGGCCCTCCAAGCACCTTCAAGGGAGGCTGTGGTGGCGGCAGATAGCCCATGTCTGCTGTCCCCAGTTCCTAGCCCTAGCTTGTGGAACACTCAGACTGTCTCCAGTATGCACAGGATTCTAGGTTCAAGGGGGAAGAGATGGCCGCCTGTGGCATACAAAACAGCTCTGTCTTGGTCCCCTTTCCAGTACAGCTGGGCTCCACAAAGCCCATCCCATGTACACACAGACACTTGGCTCCAGAAGGACCAGAAAAGAAAAGCCACTTGCGTCGTGTGGAGTAGGAGGTGAAGGTTGGGGACGTGGCTGATACTTTATTTTTTTAATATAATTTTTTTATTACGTTGTGTACGTGTCTGTGCGTGTGTCTGTGTCGGTGTGCGTAAAAACACACCGCTGTTGCCGTACAGAGCTGTGAGAAGTCATTGGGGTGACCACAAACACAGCTCCCAAACACACAGAGCAGCAGCCAGGAGGGACCTGTGCATGGCGGCCCCATCTCCCTTCTCACATTTGGCTGGAGGGGCCACCAGCTTCATTTACTTCATGGTAGGCTACAAGTTGTGCCAGAGGAAGGTGACAAACCGAAACTGCCAGCCGTTTGAACTGTGGGCTGCTGGGGCTGCGCTGAGACTATGTAGCCAGTACAGACGGTGAGGGCCCACAGGGCAGGCCACTTCCTCCCTTCCCCCCTCCCATGCCTGCATCCTCCTCATCCTTCTCACACCAGCAGGCTTCCCCCGGGGCTGCAGGAAGTAGGGCAGGGAGAGGGCCTTTTGGGTGTGTTTGTGGTGGGGGCGGGGGAGTGGGGCACAGAAGGCGAAGCTGCCACGGTGAAGGTGGGTCCTGCCAGGTCTGGACTTCTGAGCCGCCATGCAGCGGTCTCTGCTTTCCTGTCAGTGAGCCTTCCCAGGCTAGCTCTGCGGCAGGCTCTTCTGCCTTGAGAGCTTGTGTGCCACAGTCTTGATGGCATCCAGGGAGACAGGAAGGGGGAGAGTCTTTTCTTGGAGGAAATGCAGCTGTGGTTTTGAGACATTCGTATTTCTCAGCTGTGGTTGGTGTTTCTCAGGGTTCTCAGGGGTGAAAGCAGGGTCAGCCCCATGTCACCAAATAAGGTTCACAGTGACCCTAGCAACAGTCTTCACTGCCCATTGGCTGCCACTGCTGCCATTAGAGGCGGGCCGATGCAGAGAGGTTGGTCCGTTTGAAATCATTGCCCTTCAGAGCGCCATGGAAAGGGACAATGTCCTGAACAAAGGTGGACAAGCGGGGGTGGGACAGGACTGCCTGGCCTGTGAGTCTCAGAGTCCAAACCATTCCAGGTCCTCTCACACAGACTGACCAGCACTGTGCATGCAGTGGCCAGGACAAGCTTGCCAGCAGCACAAGTGGCCCGGCTTGCCAGGAACGAGCCCTCCACCCTCTGCCCCGGGTTCCACCACAAACCCCATCCTAGTTACCATTTTTGGTTCCGCTCGTTCTTCCTCTGTGAGGGTCACCCGGCTAGGCTCCTACACGGTAGGCCTGGGATTCTGCCCATAACCCTGTTAAGTCCTCTTTGTATACAGAAACTGAGGCTGAAGAGAGTGAGGACTCACCCAGAGTTACAGCACTGATAAGTCACACTTTAGTCGCAATTTGGACATGCACCGCACTGATGGCGTTCAAGGTCTCTGGCTCAGCGACTCCGTGTTGTGACACAAGGGGTTTAAGATGAGGATTGCCCATGTGATGGATGCCTGGGGAACCTGGTGCCAAGTGGTACACTGTCTGGCTACATACCTCAGCACGGTGACCCGGGCACTCCCCAACAGGCTTCCCGAGAGCCTCACATGGTCCTCCATGGAGCATGCTGCTCAAGCACTGAGGTTTGAGGACCAGAGGCTCAAGTATTTCGAAGAGGCTCTGGTATTTGGTTTCCACTTCCTCTTCTGCATTTCTTCCCACCCCCACCCAACTGCATTACCAACAAGAGGAGCAGAGAGAAGGCTGCCATAGAAGGTGCTAGCCTGTGGGGGAAAGAGGGGGCAGGACTGGCTGGCCCAGCCGAAGGGTTCAGAAGGTGAGAAAGTCAAATTGTAAGAGCAGCCACATGCTTCTCCTCTTCTACCCAGACAGCACCTCGGAGACACAGCTCCACCTCCCTAAGGAACATCTTCTAGATGAAAAGTAAAGATGAGGGGGCTGAGGAGATGGCTCAATGGTTAGGAGCACTTGCTGCTCTTGCAGAGGACCTGGGTTCTTTCCCAACATCCATGGTGGGTAGCTGCTTGTAACTCTAGCTCTAAGGCATTTTCTTGCTGCCTCTGTGGATATATGCACATATGTGTGTATAGACACACACACACACACACAAATAAATGTAGTGAAAATTTTGATGTCTTTAAAAACCCACTTATGTTACATGAATCTGTTTCTGTTTTAATCCCAGGTGTGGGATATGCCAGCTGTTTCACATTGTCAACAGCTGTTAACTATGATTGTCTCGTGCTCTAGGAAGGGACTAATTTTTGCCAGCTGCAGAGAGTTCAATTCTAGGGACTCTGGGGAGGGCCTGTGGCGGGTGCTGCTCCCTCCGACAATTCCAGTACCTGCAGCTGCTGGTTCCTGCTGCTGCTTTTGCTATTGCTGGACTGCTGGTTTGCTGGATAGTCTGATGACAAAGATTGGACTTGCCCCTAGGAATCCAATTCCCCTAATTACCAGGAAGGAGTCTAAAGAGGTCTATGACCCTTTTCCCTCTAACCTTATTTCTCTCCTTCCTCATGTTGGTGGATTGGAAGGAAGGAGGGTGGACTAAGGATTGGGAGGGAGGTGGATATAAGAACCCAGTGAAGTGGGGGAGGGCAGTGCCTACGAATAAAACCTTTTTAAAAATAGTTTTTTGGTTTTTTGAAGTTGGGGCCCCATGAGATGGCTCCCTGAGTAAAGGCACCTGCCACCAAGCCTGATGAGAAATTCTATACGTGGTACCTACACATTAGGAGAAGAGAACGAATTCCCACTTGTCCTCTGACCTCTATGTGTTTGCTGTGGTATGCTCTGCTACCCCCGGCAAAGAATAAATAAAGCCAAAGGAAAAAATAAAAGATTAAAATGCAAATATCTTATTATCCCAGAGTCCCGCTCCTCCGAGTCTTTTCTTGCCACTGTCTGACTCTTGTACACAGGCACATCCACTGTTGTGAGACAAAACCTTTCCTGTTTTGAGAAGCGAGAGGGGAGAAGGGACACATACCTGGTCTCCCCAGATAGGGAGCCCAAGACAGAACAAAATACGGAAACACCAATGCCCGACTTCGTGATACATGAGTTTTGGGGGTTACCTACAGGAGAAGGGGTAACGGGTTATTTACAGGAGCAGAAATGACTCAAAGACAGCTCAACAGCTCTATCACCAAGGTCCACCCCAGCATGGGTGACAGCTTACAAATCTAGGAACCTGGAGCTCACGGCACAACCTTTTAAAAAAGCTCAACAGGTTGGAGAGTGTCCAGATGGCTCAGTTAGTCCAAACTTCTTCCAGGCAGCTTGGCTGTCTGCAGTTGGCTGCCAGCTGTCACAGGTGTCACAGCTGTCACGTTTTCTCTTGCGAGAGTCATCTTTGCACCTCTGCTTTCTTCCCTCTGAGAGGGACTCTCAGCTTTTATTGCTTACGCTAGTGGGGAGGCGCCTAGTGAATCTGTTCAGTTTCAGGAACTTCTTGAAGCTGTCTTAAGTTGTTTACCTTCCTGCTCAAGGACCTTCCCTGCAGGATGGAATGCTTCAGTCACAAGGAAACTGTTATACAACATTCACAGAGCAGAGAGAGAATCTTGAATTTCACTGAGTGGCATGGGTCTGTAATCTCATAGATAAGAGGCAGGGGAGCAAGAGTTAAAGGTCAGGCTGGAGTGCACGGTGACTTTCAGGTCATCTTGGGTTACATGAGACCGTGGCTCAAAAGACAAGCAAACAAATGTCTGTGGACCACAGAAGAGCCCAGATGAACCGTGAGGCATTCTTGCAGTGACAACAGGAGCCACAGAGATATGCAGTAGCAGAACTATCTGGTATGATCGGCGACTCTCTTACCGAGGGAGTGATCAACAAAATATATACAATATACTTTTGCTCAAGAAGTTTATCCCTGGCAACACTGGGCTTTGGAAATCAAACACAAAGAATGGAAGGCTACACGCATATACACAAATGAGCATAGGCGTCACAGAGGGAGAACGTGGAGGATTTTGGAAGGTGACCATTGGGTTATCATCTCTTGCTCGTAGTGATGGTTACCTGGAGATTTGCCTTATGGTTATCTGTTAAACAGAACATATGTTTTGTATGTTTTTTATGTATATATTTTTTTTCACCGTAGGAAGCAAAAAGCAGGGCTGATGATAAGGCTTCACCAGTAAAGATCCTTACCACCAGGCCTGAATATCTGAGTTTAGTTCCCAGAAACACACCTGCTAGACAGAGAACCAACTCGCACAAGTGTCCTCTGACCTCCAAATGTACTCCAGGGCAGAAGTGTGACCCTAAATAAGCAAATAAATAGCGGATGAACTGAGGGTGTAGCTCAGTTTGTACAGTGCTTGCTCATCACGCAAAGAGCTGGGACCAAACCCCAGCATCAAGCATGGTGGCCCATGCCCTGTAATCCTAGCCCTTGAGACATAGAGGCAGGAAGATCAGTAGTTCAAGGCCATTCTTGACTCCATAGCAAATCGGAGGCCAGCCTGACGTACACGAGACACTACGGAAGGAAGTGGAGGGGGCCGTGAAAGGAAGGAGCAGGTGTGTATGACTCTCGTGTTGCCCTCAACAGTGCAGTGGCAGACAGCACAGCCACAGGCTTACCCTCACACTGCACCTCATCGTCAGTGCCACACTGCTTGCTGTAGCACAACTGTGAGTGACAATGGAAAGTAATGACAACTCCTGGAAGTGATCAAGACAGCCTTTGATATACATGTTTGACATATATATCAAGACAGCCTTTGACACATATGTTGGGACAAATTAGATGATGAGGCACACAACAGATTTTATATGAAAGAGGTTTATTAGATGGAGATGAAGAGAGAGAAGGGAGAGCGAGACATGAAGAGGTAAGGGGGGGCCCGACAGAGAAAGGGGAGAGGACAGGGAGCCAAGAGGGCAAGAGTGGCCAAGAGAGAGCAAGAGGCAGCAAGAGAGGGACAACGTGGCAAGATGGTCCCTTTAAGGAGCAAGGTAACCACACCTTCCAGGTGTGGCCACCTGGCCATGATGACATCATAGGTTGCTAAGCAACCCAGAAGCAGGTGCCGAAATACTTACAGTATACCCAAGAACCATCAGCAGCGTGGGAATGGGTACTGGAAGAAGCCACACTTCTGTGAGTTGCTTCTGCCATGCCTTGACCAAAATAGCTGAAGGGAACAAGTTCAGGCAGGAAAGACTTCTTTCAGCTCACTGTTTCCAGGGGATTTCAGTCCATCATGGTAGGAAGGCAGAGATGTGACAGGAGTGGGGAGTTGGGGTCAAGCAGGGAGCAAAGAGTGGCCAGAACTAGGGCCTGGCCTATGACCTTCAAAAGCCTGCTCCCATTACTGTGCTCCACCCCCACCCTGCCTACTAGCATGGCCCACTGAGGAACAAATGTCCCCCAAACCATGTCTTCCTGACCAAGGCCTGTCTGAACTTCAGGGGACTTGAAGACACAAGAAAGATTCATGCAAATAACCCAACCAGGGTTGCTGCTCCGACGTGCTCCCCACTCAGGGACTAAGGAGTTCCCCTTCATAGATGCCTCAGTTGCTCTCTCAGACCCCTTATCTCAAGGAAGAAGTAACCAGTCTGAAGAGGCAACAGGAGTGTTCGGAGAGGTCCCGAACTTGCAGAACCAGAGGTTTGGGCGGGGTCATTTTGACTGTCATTCCTTCATTGGCTGCTGGTGTGTGCCGCTGGCGTGGCCTCAGGCCCTACAGAAAGGTTCAAGGTTGTTCCCCACCTGTTTTCTTTTCTTTTTTTTTTTTTTTAATGATTTTATTTTTATTTTTAATTACGTGTATGTGCCTGTGAATGCAGTGCCTGCAGAGGAGGGCACTGCATCTCTTGCAGCTGGAGCTTAGGTGTTGTGAGCTGCCTAATATGTGTGTTGAGGACCACACCTTGGTCCTCCTCAAGAGCAACAAGTGCTCTGAACCACTAAGCCATCTCTTCAGCCTCTGCGCTTTCCTTTTCAGTGTGAGTATGTGGGTCTGTGTGTTCATGTGGGTACACATGAGTGCATATGTATGTGGAGGCCGGAGGTTAACCTTGGGTGTTATTCATTGGCCATCATCTGCCTTGTTTGGTGAGACAGTCTCTCACTGAACCTGGAACTCGCCAACTGGGCTAGTCTGTCTGTCCCGCAAGCCCCGGAGTCTGCCTGTCTCCACCTCAGTGCTGGGATTACAAGAGTGCACCTGAGGTTTCTATGTAGGTAGTTGGGATCAAACTCAGGACCTCATGCTTGGGATACCCAACATGACCAACTGAGCCATCTCTCCAGGCCCCATTAAAGAACATTCAAGAAGATGCTTTAGCGTTCTCTTGGCCTTTGTCTAGGCATTGTTTTCTTGTATAACTCTGTAACTTGGAACCCTTCCGACAGACCCTGGAACCCTGATGCAGCTGGCTAGTGGTATACTTTTCATCAACTTTGGTGCGTATTATTCACTCTGTTATTTTGTTATTTGGATAGACGATAGGTCACTTTTGTGATTTAATGAGCATGTACTGTGTACCAAAAACTACTAGGTGCAGGAGTACAGCTGTGAATGAATAGACTTGTCCCAGCCTGCCAGAGCACCCAGGCACTCCGAACAAACTTGCTGATTGCGTGATAATCACTGACTTTACTTACTGTGATGAACAGATCCGCTGCCAGACATCCCTGGGTGCCCTCTGTGTGTTCACCTTTGAACACTCTCGACATGCTTTGGGGTGCTAGAATGCCAGCTGTGGAAGGAGAATGAAAACAGCTTTCTAGGGATCTAGTCTTGGCTCTGCTCCAAACCCACTCTGTGACCTTGTGGGAGTTTCTTAACTTTTCTGAGCTTCAGTTATCAGTGAAATCGAGTTAACAGTCTATAGTCTATGCCTCAGAGGCATATGAAAATGCATAGGATCCCCACACTGAGGAACCTGAAGGGAGGAGGCTGCAGGTCTCATTAGAGTTTGTGAAGTCTGGTGTCCTGAGACTGGAGGAGAGCACTTTGTGGTGTGAGCTGAAGTTAACAGTCAGAGACAACCATTGTTACACACGTTGGGGGTGGGGGAAGTGGAGGTCAGTGCAGGCCAGCAGGCTGGACCAGCTGCGGCCATGCCAGGCTTTGTTCTTCAAGGAAGGGTAGGGCTGGGAGAAGGGCAGGCTGCAGTGCAGGCCAAGGCGGCGAGGCAGAGACTCCCAGACCATGTCTGGGAGAGGTAAGCCAAGGGGCAGACATCAACAACATCAAGGCCTGGGGGAGGGGCTGCCCTTTTCCCTGGGCTCATATAAGTCCCTGGAAGCTGAGCTGGGAGCAGCTTGGATGAAACCAAAGCAAGAGCTGCAAAGGATCCCGACCGCATCTCACCTAACATCTTATCAAGAAGCAGAACGTCATGGCCGGGACCAATGCTGAGGCCAGGGCTAGGGCCCATACTGGGGCAGAATCCAGGTCACAGGATTCATTAAGTCCAGTTATGACCTCCCAGAAGGAAATCCCTGCCCTGACTGTGACCCCAAAGTTGGGAATGGGGTGAATAGGCATTTGTTTTCATCACCCCAGGAAAAGTTAATGCAAGAAATACAAAGACCATGGTCACCTTTAACCCATCTGGCAGAGGTAAGCGCCACTAGCGTTATGCAGCATTTCTGTGGAAATACCATTCCTAGGCAATCAGGTGTCCCTCAGGCTGTAAGTGACTGTGCAGTTTCAGGTCCCACCTTTGTCCTGAAAAATGTTGGATGTTTTCTCAGGAAAGGCTGATTTCGACGCAAAAGAACTCTAGAAAACATCGTTTTCTTTTCTATTTAAGAATCTCATATGCAGGGGCTGGAGAGATGGCTCAGCGAGTGGTTAGGAACACTGTCTGCTCGTCCAGAGAACCTGGGTTCAAATATGAGCACCCACGTGGCAGCTTAAAACTGTCCGTAACTCCAGTTCCATGGGATCTGACACCCTCACACAGACATACATTCAGGTAAACATTAATAAGTTAAAAAATAAATAAATAAAAGAAGTAACAAGAACCTCATATGCAGCCAGGCGAGGCGGCGCTCGCCTTTAATCCCAGCACTCTCAGTTCGAGGCCAGCCTGGTCTACAAATTGAGTCCAGGACAGCCAAGACTACACAGAGAAACCCTGTCTCTAAAAACAAACAAAGAATTTCATATGCAAGTTGAGTGGCTATATTTTCATCCTTTTCACCCTCTTCCCCCATCTCCAGTTCGTCTGATGCCCTCTATGCCCTTCTGAATACATGACCTACATGTGTTCAGGGCTAAAGGAGACTGGCTCTCCCCTCCACTGACTGTATATGGCTATCCATCTAGGGGTGGTATCTTGTGAAAATGTTTGGGGTGGTCTCTTGCAGCCCTTTCTTGCGCAGGCATCTATGTTGTGGAGAGTCCATGAGTGCACAGTAAACATTCTTTAAAAGGAAGGAAAAAAAAAAAAAAAAGAACCAGGCATAGTAGAACACACTTGCAATCCCATCACTCGGGAGGCAGAGGCAGGAGGATTACTGTGAATTCAAAGCCGGTTCTGAGATATGTAGTGGAGACCCTATTAGCAGCTTGGTAAATAAAACAGAGAAGCACGGTGAAAGGCTCCAGGCGGCAGGACATCCTGTGGGGACAAGGGTGGCTCTCACATCCGCATCCTGTGTGAGCTGCAGAGGTGGGGTGCCTTGGCCAGCCCTCGTGGACGGCTACAGCCTCCCATCTAAGGGTGAGAACTGCTTTTGATGACTTTGCACTCGCCCTTCCTTCCCCCTCAGGATGCACCGATCATTCCTCCCACACACACACACCACCACCATCATCACCACACAAACACACACACACACCAGAAGCAGGTGGATTAGCAGCAGCGGGGGCCTGCCCAGATCTTTGGGTTTCTCGCAGAGACCCACAAACTCTGTGAACCGCTGAGGCAGGCGCTGCTCTCTAGTTGGCTTTGTTCTAGTTGGCTTTCTGTTGTGACAAACACTTAGGGAGGAAAGGTTTTCCTTGGCGTTGAGGTTACAGCCATCATTCAAGGGAAGCCAGGTCAGGAACTGGAGGCCGCAGAGGAACCCTGCTCTCGGCTTCCGTTCCGTGCCTTGCCCTGCCTGCTTGCTTATCCAACAGGACCACCTGACCACTGGCCAGTCTGTGAGTGGCAGCTTCTCAGTCAGCATCCCCTCTTCCTAGGTGTGCCAAGCTGACAACCAAGATTAGCCATCACTTCCACTTCACACATGAAGATGCCGGGGCTGCCGGAGGGGCCGGCTGGTAGCCTGGGCGAGGCCACACAGCTAGTTAAGTGACTTTGTGTGGGTCTGGTTGTTTATCTAAGTCAGTGGCTTTTCCTCTAAGTGCTTTTCTTGAGCCAAACTGGATCCCCCTAGGGAGGACAGCAAAGTACTGGGAATGTTTATCACTAGTAGGTATGGCCACAGGCTCTACCCTGAGAGACCTGCCTAGCCAGATCTTGTGGGTTCTGTCTGGCCGTCCTGAGGGCCTCAATTTACAGGTACTCGTCCAGAGACAACTCAGAGCCTGCATCTGCAGTCACTGAAGGTGGCTGTTTCCTACAGGCGTGTCCTGCAGAGGCATTGTCCCTGGTGATATCTTCCTTGGCCTATACCAGGCTTGGATTCTCCCAGATGGGATCGAATCGTTTAGTAAGTCTCTGCACCCCTAGTGTACGCTGGTCCCCAGCACAGAGAAGAGCACAGGCTCTTCTCCCTGGCCAGCCCGGGTTATATTTGAGCGGTACCAGGATTGTCCTGTGACACTGACTCCAGCCAAGGTCCCACACCTGGTACAGCTGCAGCCCCTAACCCCCTTCTAGAAGCTTCTGAAGAGCGTCAGTTTCCTATTACCGCTGTAAGAAAGGGCCGTAACCTTGACAGCTTAGACTAGCACATAACTATTATCTGACGATTCTGAGGGCCCAATGTACAAAATAGGTTCAGGGTGTCAGGAGGCCTGTAGCCCATTTTGGGGCTCTCGTGGACAGTCATTGGGCAAGACAGCACACACCTGTAATCCCGTCACTCAAAAGATTGAGGCAGGGTTTCAAGAGCTGAAGGCCATTCTGGGCTATATATAGAAGTGTGAGTCCCGGCCTCAAAGAAAAAAATTTTTTTAAATCCCCTTCATCATCCAGTTTTTGAAGGCTTCCTCCATTCCTTAGTTCCTCTGTCTTCAAACCAGCATTGGATAGTCCTGTCTTTCAGGTAATGTCATTTCTTTGGTTCTATCTCTCTTGCCTCCCTCTTTCCCACTTAAGGACCCTTGTGAGCAGCTCAGTGTAGTGGTATGCTCCATTAATCCCAGTACTCAGAAGTCAGAGGCAGGTGGATGGATCTCTGTGTGTTCAAGGCCAGCCTGGTCCACACAGTGTTCCAGGACAGCCAGAGGTACATAGTGAGACCCTGTCTCATTTAATTAATTACTTAATTGAAAACACAAAAGAGAACAAAAACCCTTGTAGGAACTGAGGATACAGCTCAATGGTAGTTTAGCTAACTTAGTTTAGGTAATGCACAAGGCTTCTGGTTCAATCCCTGGCACCTCTCTGTCCAATAAAGACCTTTGTAATATCATTGGGCCTCTCCGGATAATCCAGGATAGTCTCTCTTTTATTTATCCATTCATTCATCCATCCATCCATTCATTCATGTATTGATTTGCAATACTAGGGATCAAACCCAGGGTTTTCCTCACTATGGCACACATGTCCATACACCCACCCACACACACACACACACACACACACACACACTGACTAACTGACTAAATAAATAAATGGAACTTAAAACCTTTAAATTTTGAGATAGGGTCTTGTTACGTCAGCCCAACAGATCTTGACTTGAGATGCTCCTGAGCAGGATGAATGCCAGAGGTTCAGGCACCAACCCTAAAGCCTGATGACCTGAGTTCTAAACCCCAGGACCCACACGGTGGAAGGAGAGAACCAACTCCCACAAGCCGTCCTTTGGTACCCGCACACGTGCAGTGGCACAGGCCCCTCCCAACAAATAAATGTAATGTAAATGTTTGGTTGGTTGGTTTGTTTTTTTTTTTCTTTCCTACGATCCTCTTGAGCCCTGGTCTCTTGAGTAATTGAGTTTGCAGGCCCAGGCTACCAGATCCAGACGCCTCTCTAGTTTAAAATAAACTGATTAGCTTAGCAAGCTCTGTCCTTTGTTGCCTCTAAACATAGAGTAGCTATGGGTTCCGTGTATTAGAATGTGGACATCTTTATTCCACCACGGGCTGTTATTCTGCCTACTGCGTTCAAGCTCTTCTTTTTCAAGCACCTCATCTGCAGACACAAGCCAGTCTACAGGTGGGACAGGCCTGCCATTGTCCAGGTGTCTTCTCCCGTCCTCTCCTCTCGCTCCTAGTCCAGGATGGGGGGTGGGGAGAGGGCTGGGCAATGAGGGGGAGGGGATGTGCCTATGGAGGAAAGGAAGGCATGGTCAGAGGCACCCCAGCTGTTGGGAACCCAGAAGACTAGGCCTTTCCTACCAAATGCCTGTACTTTCCAGAGGTAGAGGCCGGAGCCTTGCCCATGTCTTGTGGAACCTGAGGGCAGCTCTAGCCTGATGGAGCAAGCAGGCAGGTATTAAAGGCTCCATTGTATATCCCTGACTTCCATGGAAACTGGAATGTTCCTGAGCCCTTTTTCAGGAGATGACAGCCTGTCTGCCTTCACTCCTTCCTCTTTTCCTGTGCCCTGAGTCTTAAGCTGAGAGCTGGAGGGGAAAATCCTAGCCAGGTCTCTGCCCCCTAGCAAGAGAATAGAGGTGAGAAAGGCTAGAAACAAGGCCTTTGCCCCTCAAGTAGGGTAAGCAGCTGGCTCTGGCTTTCCTGAGACCTTCCCTCATTAACCGGAAATCTCAAATTCAGGAAACCCTCTCTTGGCTTCTGAGCAAACTGAGATCCTTGACGCCCTGACTCCTTTGCAACCCCCAGTCTGCTTCAGTCACCTCAGCTTCCTGTGGGACCAGTCCTCTGGATCCAAAGATGCTGGAAAGATGAGGATGGGGAGTGAGATATCTTCCACCTGTGCCTGTGTGGCACAGCATTCTCGGCTGTGTGCTTGAGAGAGTGACACAACGTGTTTGCATCAGAACTTCTAAAAATGTAACGCCCAGGTCACTTCCATGTGGTGCTCTGCAGATGTCTTTAATAAATGTTTTTATTTCCTCATACTTCTTCCTCTTTGTGTGACTAAACCACGTTCTTCTTGTGCATTAGAAATAGATCTTTTTTTTCATACAATAAATTCTGTTTACTGTTTCCCCCTCCCCACTTCCCCACCCACTCAAATCCATACCCTTTTCTTTCTCTCTCATTAGAAAGCACTTGAGTGGGTGAGTGTGTGTGTGTGTGTGTGTGTGTGTGTGTGTGTGTGTTAATACTTATTTATTTAGCGTACACACCACAGCACACGTGTGGGGGAGCAGCGTGTGGTTCTCTCTCCTCACCATGTGAGTTCTGGGGATCAGATTTGGGTCACCACGCTTGGCAGCAGGTGTCCTACCCCACTGGGCTGTCCTACCAGGTGTTTGTATATAGTTTGGGGGGAGGTTGTTTGTTTGTTTGTGACAGGGTTTCTCTGTGTAGCCTTGGCTACTTTGTAGACCAGGCTGGCCTCAAACTCACAGCAATCCGCCTGCCTCTGCCTCTCTGAGTGCTGAGGTTCAAGGTGTGTGTCACCACGCCCAGCTTGTGTATGTTTTAATAGGATAAACACCACTGTGGGTGACTTGTGCACTCGCGTTTAAGTTGGGGCTGAGCATGGTGAAGATGTAGAGAGGAGACACTTGCCCCCGGGTTGCTTCCAGTCCTACAGGAGAATTTAGCTACCCCTGGACTACTGTATGGGCACACAGGAAGGGGCCAACACCTACAGGACAACACTTTGCCCAGAGACTGAAAATGGAGTCCTCCCAAGTGACCTAAGGCAGACTGTGCGAGCCTGGAGCACGTGGTCTCTGGGGCTCGGCATCTGTGTCCGGCTGTTGGCTGCTTTGCAACAGACAGAAGGGTGCTGATGAAGGGCCGTGGAAAGCTGGACCGCCCCTTCAAGCCTTCCTTCCTGCCTCTGCACGCTGCGTAGCGCTGCCAGGGCCCAGTCTCTGCTCTGGCTGTCACGAAGACACGTGGCTCCCCTCTGCATTCCAGGAAGCTAGCAAAAACACTTGGAAGGGAATCCTGGGTCCTCAGCCATGACAATGACCCTCCATCTCCAGCAGGCAGGATCTTCAGCCACAACTGCAGCCTAATATTGGTCTGACAACACGACAGAACTTGCCTTGTTCATGGTGGGGATTTTTTTTTTTTAAGTATTATTTTCTTTCTTTTTAATTTTTATTATTATTATTTTTTTTCATGGTGGGGATTTATTATTTTGTGTTGTTTGTTTGAGACATAGTCTCTCTGTGTAGCCCTGGCAGGCTGGCTGTTCATTGTTTTTATTTATTTATTTGTTTGTTTGTTTGCTTTGTTTTTGGCTTTGGTTTTTCAAGACAGAGTTTCTGTGTAACCTTGGCTGTCTGTCTTGGAACTCCCTGTGTAGCCCAGGCTGGCCTCGAACTCATAGATATTAATCTGCCTCTGCCTCTTGAGTGCTGGGAATTAAAGGCATATGCCACCACTAGCCAGCTTGTTCATAATTTTAAATAAGTAATCATGGTTCTGTCCTAATAATTGCCTTCTCTATGGAGCCCACACCCACATCTATGTAACCGCGTCCATGCACGAAGTCAGCTTTCTCAGAGAGGTCTGACGTGTCCTTATTCACACCCACCCTGGGACCGCCTCCCTGGCTAAGCCTTGGTACATCCCTTCTCCATGAGCGAAGGTATAGCTGAGTGTTTGTAACCGCTGTGGAAGAGCTTATGTTCCTGTCCTGGCTCTCGGCAGAATTAGGCCTGATAGTACAAGGAGAACATGGCAGTGGCCAACCAGGAAAAAAAAAGTCACCAGAGCTGCAGGTCTAGTCCCAGATACAGAGCTAAAAGTGAGGCTGCACCTTGACCCAACAGTGGACTTAGTTTAGAGCAGAACTCGTCACCTTGCTCTGATAGAAACATGGCTGACAAGTGCGCTTTGAACTCTGGAGGTAACCCTAGCAGGCCAGAGTCCTCTGGAACAAACAAGTATGGCCAAGCTGGCCCCTGTTCTGAGGTCAAGTTACAAGCCTTGTCTGTATCTCGGCTCCCTGGGGCCCTCGCCCTTGAAAGAGCAGGTGGCCTTCCAGACATAGGTAGAGCTTTGCTTCTCTTGAAGGCCAAGCCAAACCCCACCCGACTGGGGCCCCAAGGAAGCACAGCCATAAGTCTAGGCCCTAGACTCCAGGGCATTGGGAGGGGGCAGGGACAGCCCAGCAGTCCCAAGTGCCTTCTTGGTGAAGGTCCTAGTGCCCTACTCCTTCCCAGCTAATTCTGTTTCCTTCTTGCAGGTATCTTGATACTGTGGAATCAGTCTGGGTTGTGGGGCATGGGCAGATAGATGTGGGCTGGAAGCCAGCCTCCATAATGATTAGCTGAATCACCTTCAGCAAGCCCCTTAGCTCTGTTAAACGTTGATTTCTGGCCTGTGAACAAGGGGGTGGTGTTGAGGTGATTGGCTTGACCGTGTGGCCATATTCAGCTAGACGTTGCCGTCTGAGTCCCTGCTGCCGATGTGCTTTCCTGGCAGATGGTTGGCGGGTGGATGTCTGCCTCTCTAATTTCCACTTGGTCTCCATGGCTATTGCCCCATTGACTTCAGCATCTCCCCAAACTAAAAGGAAACTCAGCATAGGCACCACAGACTTCAGCACCCACCACCACAAGTCAGGGGGGCTTCTGCAATCCCCTGAAAAAGATCAGCAGCTGCTGGGTATAGTTTAATCCCAGCCTTCAATCCAAGTACTTGGGAGGCAGCAGCAGGTGGATCTCTGTGAGTTCAAGGCCAGCCTGGTCTACAAAGTGAGCTCCAGGATAGCCGGAGCTACATAGTGAGACCCTGTCTCAAACAAACAAACAAACAAACAAACAAACAAAAGAATAGTGGCAGTGGGTCTCTCAGGAGTTGCTTGTAGCTGAGAAAACTATAAGGCCAGCTAGTGAGGCACCAGACTTGGCCCCACAAGGAGCGCTTGGGAAAGGAATGCACCAGTTCATTCCCACCAAGGCCTCCTGCCTCTGGGACAGCTGGCAGGTTCTGACCAACTGCACACCGGGAGTCAAGAAATGGCATCTGACAGAAGCAAAGGCTTCCTGCTTGATATTGTCACAGGTCAATCTGGAGGAAAACACACACAGAACACACTGCCCTCCCCTGTACAAGAGGAGGTTTTTGGATCTGACACCGTGGGCAAGACCTGGCCCTACCAACAAGAGTGCTTTGCTTCCAGAGGAAAGGACTCTATGTTCCACCAAGCTTTTCTGAGGATCTCAGCTCTGGCCTCTTCTGGCCTCACCAGAGGCTTTGAGAGGAATCTGAGAAATCTCCTTTCCTTTGAGCCAGGGATGTCCCAACACCTTGCAAACTGTATGTTGAGATGTTAAAAGCTGAAACACCATAGTCTTCTTCCTACTTCGGAGAAGTGAATGAACCTCCATTAAAGCGACACCTTCGGAACAAGGCAAGGAGACCCCTTGTGACTCAGTAGAAATGCCCTCAAATATCTGTTGAACTTGGGCCACCATGGCAAGGTGGACAGGGCTCAGCCATACCATCTAAAACCCAACGTAGACTCTAGACGTGCCTCAGCACTAAGCTGGCAAAAGTGGGGTTTCTGTGTGAACCCCCACCTCCTTGACAGGTAACCCCATTGGAGAGTGGTCCTTGGTAGCTATGATGTCAAACCCCAAAGAAATTCATCCTTCAATGACCATCCAGTTGCTCAGCCAGGAGTCTTGTCTCTATTAGTGGCTAGACAGAAACTCTTCAGAACAGCCCTCAGAAGCACTGCAAAGTCCTTGGGATCATCTTGGGTCTAAATTTAGCTCATTTTATACTCACATTGCCCCATTCCAGGCACCAGCTGGCACCTTTAGTTGAGCAGTCATACTCTACAGTGCTTGTCTTCCAGGCAAGGGTTAAAATCCATGGTAGGACCACTCTTCATCTTGGTCCTCAAGTCTTGGTCCCTGGGACTTAGCTGCCCAGTGATGGAGAAATAGTTTTGGGCTCCCTCTCTAGACATTGCAAGGGGTTGGTCCAATCCATTGGAGGAGATTTGGACTCCATCTTGGTTCTGGAGTTTGGGAGCTGAGGGCCTAATGTCTTTGATTTCCTGATAATGTACGAAAGGTGAGCTTTGCTTATTAGAGCCTGAGCGTCCCCCTGCTGCCTGCTCTCCATCAGGGTTCAGGCTGAAGCTGAGAACAGCGAATTCGGAAGTGGGGCTGGTGCTGTCTGTGGTAGACAGCCTTTCTCCCCTTCATTTCTCCTGAGTTCATGCTGGCTGGCTATCCATCTTTCCTTAGAAAGCCACCTGCTAGAAAACTCCATCAATGCTGCACGAGGCTAACCACCTCAACTCTAGTTCTTGGCAAGGACTGGGCCCTCTGCAGTCGGCCAGTCTTGAAAAAAAACAAAAAACAAAAAACAAAAACCCAAGTGGGTCTCAGATGGGCAGGACCCCACCCGCCACAGCAAGAACCCACCGGCCACTCACACAGCATGTTCACACTTCAGGATGTCCAGTCTGACCTTTGCCCATTTTCTGGTTTGTTTGTTCCCCCCCCTCATCTTCCCTTCTCACCAAGGGTATATATACTGCAGAGTCCTGTACCCAGTGAGAGGTCACCAGTCCCGGGGGTTTCTGGGACTGAGAAATGGAAGATGTGTCCAGTTTTCCTAAAGCAATGCTGTTACTGCCATGACCCATTCCCCAGGCCTTGCCAGTGGCACCTGCTGCTTAAAAGAAACCTGAGAGCTGCTAGACCTTCTGCTTATGGGAGTTGGGCTCTGTCTTAAAGAACTGTTATATATGGTTAACTGTAGCTTGCAGACACTTAAAAAAAAAAAGATTTATCTATTTATTGTGTGAGTACCCTGTCTGCTTGTACACCTGCCTGCCAGAAGACGGTATCAGACCCCATTATAGACAGTTGTGAGCCACCATTGTGGTTGCTGGGAATTGAACTCAGGACCTCTGGAAGAGCAGCCAGTGCTCTAAACCACTGAGCCATCTCTCCAGACCCCTTGAACACGGAGCTTGTATGCACTAGCCCAGGCACAATTCTGGAATAAGGGAGCAAGGGACCACCTGCTCAAGCACAAAGGGGTGGGAGGGGATGGTTGAGGGGGTGTTAGCTCCGTCTATAACGCACTTGCTTTGCAAGTGTCAAGACCTGGGTTCAGTCTCCGGGTGTGGTGGTGTGCATTGCCAATCCCAGGGATGGCAGAGGGAAGTGGACCCCTGGAAGCTCGGTAGCCAGTCAGGACAAGCTACTTGAAGGTCCAGGCCAGAGACCCAGTCTCAAAAGAAAACTGTGAAAGTACCTGAGGAACGGAACACCAATGTTGCCCTCTGACCTATGAGCATGCATACAGGTCTCCTACATGGAAGGTCAAATAAGGCTTCTCTAAGGTTTTCAGTGTGCTGTGGGGTTGGTAGTCAGCACTCGGAATTAACTACTAAAATAATCAGGTGGGTGTGAACTAGCCAGCAATTGGTAGCCCCCATCCTTCATGGTGTTCTGCCCCTAAGCTCTATCCACCTGTTATTTAGTACATATAGGTACTTGGTTCCCAGGCCTGACTAACTTCAGTACAGTGTAGGGATCATTTCCATCAAGTGAGACCCAGCACAGCAGGCCTTAGGGACGGGGCCTGTACTCTTGTCTATTCTAATTGTTCACTGTTTGAACAGAACAGACTAACAGGATACCCAAGCCTCAAGAATTCAAAGTCAACTCCTGAGCCTGAGTGCAACCCCAGGATCCACAAAGTTAAAAAAAAAAAAAACTCCTATGAGTTATTTGATCGAAACACACAAACTCAGGAGGCAGATGCAGGCAAATCTCTGGAAGCTTGAGGCCAACCTGCTCTGCATTGTGAGTTCCAGGACAAGCAGGGCCACTGGAGAGCAAGAACGGGTCAGGTCTCAAAATAAACCCCCAAATAAATAAAAGAGCATGTCCTGTGGTATGAAGCCCCCTCCTCCTGCCATCTTCTTGACCATAACTGGAAAGATTTTCATAGATGCATGTCACCGCTGGAGCTCAGGCAGAACTCCAGCAAAGACTCCCACCAGGACGTTTCCATAAAAAGTAAAATCGATTCTGATTTTCTAAGTAAAAAGCCACACGCCTTGTAAACAATTAACTTTTTATAAAAAGAAAAATATACATATTTACACAGATCTATATGTGATCAAATACAATTTAGTTAGGTGGCGTTCCCAATATTCAGAGTCACGCCAAGGCGCTCACAACCCCATCCATGGGCCCACTGAGGACTGCCAAGGCCTGAGGAGACAGCAGGCACCAGAAGGCACTGTATAAATAAACACAAGGGCCAAGATGTGGGGAGAAAAGTTAGTGTACACCTCTAACCAGAAATGTGGTACGGTCCACAGAGAAAGTGCCGTGTTTTTTCCTGAGCCCCACAGCCAGGGCAGGTAGCGAGGCAGAACTCCCCTGGGGCTGAAGGAGCCAAGTCTCACAGGACCCCCTTTTTTCTTTCACATTTCACTGGCTTTGGAACCGTCCCAGGGCTCGGCTGGGAAGGGCAGCAATTCTTTGGGAATAGGACTCACTTAGTGCAATTGTCTCCTAGTGCAGAGCCAGCCCTGGGGTCGGTGCTGTGCTCTCCTGAGGTCGCTGGTCTCTTCCCCTCACAGCCAGCCCAGTGACAAGACCCTCTCCGGGCAACAGGTCTTTAAAAAGGTAGAGGATAACTCCTGTCCCTGCCTTCTACCTCCCACTAACCTCAGAAGCCCAGTCCATCTTCCTAGAAGTCAAGGCCAGCTTCACCTCCCAAGAAAAACCCAGACCCTGGCATTCCAAGCCCTGAGAGCTCACTGACCCAAGGAAGGTAGTCCTGTCCCTGCTTGGCAGTGGGGCTATGTCAGGGGGCCACAGCAGTCTTCCTTTTCTGTATCACAGCTACCATGATGCCAGGCCTTGCTCACCGACTCAGGAGAGCAAGAACGGGTCAGGGACCCAAACTATGGTGCACAAGAAATGGCCTGAATGGGGGGCAGCCTGACAGTGGAGGGCAGCAGGCTGTCCATCCAAATGGAGTCCATACTCTTCAGATCCATGAAGGTACGCTGTATGTCCGTTCCAAAGTCCCCTAGAAGATGACAAAGAAAAGAGGGGAATGGGAATCTCGCACAGCTCTTCACAGTCAGCAGCAAGAACAGCTTATCTTTAGACCAGCCCCAGCATAGGAACAATAGTGAATTCTCAAGCTCACTGCTATACCTGTTGGCCCAGTTTAAAAAGTTTGCTTTTTCTGGTTCTGCCTCCAAGCATTTCCTTGCCTCCGTAAGCTTCCCCCTTCTCCCAGAACCCACAAGGATCTGGAGACCTCTTACCCCCAGGGCTGTCCATCTCTGGTTCCTCCTTGCAGCTAAAGTCTCCATAGACAGAAGAGGGCTGGGCTCCCGGTTCATTGAGCAAGTATCCCTTGCCATCCACGTGTGTCGGCTGCCACTCTGACTGCTCAAAAAGCTGGGGAGAGAGCACGAAGCCATCAGCTGCCCGCCACTGCACTCCTATCCCGTGGCCCTTCCATCAGTGAGCTGACCCTTCCCAGGCAGGATCACACACCCTTGGACATTTCTGGGTGACAATCCGCAGAACCGTCAAGATGAGACCCCAAGAGCAAGGCAGCACACAGAGCTACCCCCTGCTGTGTCACTGTCCCTCTCTTCCCATCTCCACCCTCTGGCACAGAATCTTCCCGAGTTCCCTCTGCTGGAGGAGGACATAGCATCTGGCAGGGCAGCCTCAAGCAAAGGTTAGCATAACAAGCCGGGGAAGCCGGAGACAAGGAACTAGACCCACATTCTCAATGTTCTGGGGCCAGAGTCGCGTGATTAAAACTACCTCAGAAAACTTTTATGGCTGCTTTGAAAACTGCAGCTGAAAAAAGTAAACTGCAAAAGAACTTGCTTTAAAAGGGGTTGATTATTTTTTTTTTTTTTAAGCCATCCTAGTATGGATTCCAAAAGCTTATGATTGAAACCTGATGTGTATTTCCCAAACCCGAAGGGCTGGGCATGCTGGGGCAGAGGACACAGCGCTGATGGGGGCCGACTCAGGGCTGCCTGGGACCCTGAGGCTTGATTCAGGATGGCCTGTTAGGAGACCAGGCTTTCTCACCAGCTGAGGCAGCAGTCCTCCAACACAGAGGAGGGGGCACAGAGGGACAATGGCACCTTCCCAAACTGACTTGGAAGCTTTCCCTAGCTTGCTTTCTCTTCACCGATGTAGTAAAGGCATTTACCTTCATGATGTCCTCAGGTAACTTCCCTTCCTCATCCTCATCTGTTGCAGCTGTGAGGAAGGGCAAAAGTTGGCCATGTATGTTTGCCCTGCAATTTCACACCCCCTACCCCATCTCCACCATCCAACACCCGCACACTCCTCCTAAGCCTCCCAACCAGCATCTGCCTGCCCTGGAGATTCCAGAACAGGACATTGGCCTGATGACTCACCCTCCCCAACTATGGAGCAAGGCTGCATCCCACCCCCTCACTTCCTTCCTCAACCTCCAAGGACTAAGTGCAGAAGCCAGGAGCACAAGCCACCTTTGACCAAGATGTGGCCCTCCTGGCCTGAAGCGCACCAATGCTGTGAACTGTCTTCTTGTGTCCCAGGGACTAAATTCATGCTTTGGGGACTAGGGGAAGCAGTGCCCACCTCCTTCGGCTCAATGGCACATAGATTTCTTGGTTTCTTTCTTTCTTTCCTTCTTCCTTTCTTTCTTGAGGGTTTCTCTGTGCAGCCCTGACTGTCCTAGAACTATGTAGACCAGGTTGGCCTCAAACTCAGAGAGATCCACCTGCCTCTGCCTCCTAAATGCTTGGTTTAAAGTGTGTGCTGACGCCAACGCCTGGTTCCGCACACAGATTTCCAAGCATCTATTCCTGATCAAGACCCAGACACACACAAGGAGGCCAGGCCCCCAGAGTACAAACCTTCGGAGGTAGAGGGCATGGGCGACACCTGCAAGTTATACAGATCAGTGGTGCTGTCTGGCATAATGTCCATCTGCATATGCCATTCGGGGATCGTGCTGCTGACGACACAGGGTGACAGCGCTGGGGGAGGAGGCAGCAGAAAGCGAAGGTCAGGATGGTGAGCTCTCAGTCTGCGGTGCATCAGCACCCCCCACCCTGCCCCAACAGGTTACTCTCTGCCACCACGATGCCTTAGACCCAACCTAAGAGCTCCCGTGGCAGCCTGGCACCCTCACCTGGAGTAAGGTCCCGGTCCACGTCCAGGTCCTGACCCCAGCCCTGAGTTGTGTAGCTGCTGTGGTCATCAGGCAGAGTGGAGCTGCTGAGTCCGTCGGAGAAGGTGTCGGAGCTAGAATCTCCTCCGCACAGCTGCTTCAGGGAGGAAACAGCTCAGGCTACAGCTTAGGCCTGCTGCAGCACTTCCACACCGCCCACCCTACCTACAGTGACCAAACGCTGCTCAGAGGCTCACTCACCTTCCTCTTGGTTTTGCTCTTAGTGTCTCGGCTGGACTTAGATTTTCTCTCTGTGGGACGAACAGGCTATGAGCCCCAGCCCGTCTTCCTTCTGCCCTCCTTCCCTTGTTCCCTAGGAGCCGGTGCCCTCGGTTACCTTTCCTCTGGTTCTTGGTGAGGGGTGGCAGCATGCGGTACACACGGACAGCTGAGCTGCCCTTGTTCCTGCTCTGGTCCTTCACTTCCTCGATGTCTGGGAGGGAGTTCATGGCGCACCGGAAGTTTGCCTTCCACGTCTTAGGATCTGGCTCTTTTTCCCCTGCTTTGTATCGGCCTACAGAATGGGAGAGTGAATACGTCTGTCAGCCGTTCCCTGGGCTGGGAGAAGAAAGCAAAACCCACTGGCAACAGGCCCTGAAGTTCTCACAGTGCCTAGGCCTGGCTCAGACATCCAGCAGGCATGTGAAGGGCTCAGATGGGCTTTCTTGGCTGTCTCTGTCCCCCGCCCCCAAATGCGCTCACTATCTTAGACTACAACACTCTCCCTGCTCTCAGTAGCCAGAGCATGCTGGGACGGAGGCTTATCTCTCAAGTGAGCGAGTAAGCACAGTGCAGGCAACAAGGACAGTCACTAACAGGTCTGAACTGGATCAAGAGCCTGATTCCTGAAGGATGAAAGGAGGCCACCACCCAGGTGGAGCTTGGGTCGAGGACCTTACTAAAGTCAGTACCTCGAGAAAGGAAGATCTAAGTCTCTTTTGGTAGCGACTCACAAACTGTCTTTTCCAGAGACAACTGTATTCTAGCTACAGACTCCCTGATGACATTCATGCTTTTTGACTTTTTAAATCCTCGGTGAACTGGCTCAAACAATGAAGTCCGTCCTAGGGAAACACAGGTGTGCCTCATCCCCTGCTCCAAAAATTCTGCAGGCTGTGTTTCGGGGAGCTTGGGGGCCCCAGAGCCTCCATGGTGATGTGTCCCCTTATCTCTCCTCTGCCCAGCCGCCCTGCACACCTGTGTGGATGGCCCAGCTCCGGAACAGACAGGCATCCTTGTTGATGTCCCAGCCGTGCTTGGCAGCGTGCTTCCATGGGATCTGGAAGATCATCTCTTCCTGAATAGCATACATATAAGACTGTGTCAGCTCGGAGACCACAGGTTTGGTGGCTACTCAGTGCCCAGCCCCCAAGTATGGGAAAAGACCGACTTCCCCTTTTCACTCTGACATCTGGCCTGGATTGACCCATCCTGACTGCCTCAAACAGGCCACTCCGCATCTTTCAGGTGATGGTGGTGGTGGAGGGTGGTCTGGGTTCTGATGAGCCACAGCAGAAGAAGCTCGACACCTTTGTCCTACACACCTGCTGCAGATGTGCTTAGAGCCGTAAGGAGCACCCTCTTTCGGGGACACTTCTCTCTGGCTAATGAGCACTGGAACACAGGAGCTCCTTGCATTAGTTTGCTCAGGACACCTGGCACCACTGACTCCCACACAGGGTCCTGCCCACCCCCCATGGGGACCCTAGACCAGACCTGGATGATGACTGCCTGTGTAACACTGGCCTACTCCTCTCCCCTTAAACAGGACTACCTCAAAGACAGAATGGTTTTGTGTATGTAGGGGGAAATGGCTTGTTTTTACTAAAAAGGCGCGAATGGCAACAACAGCCATGGTGAGTAAGGTTGTGCTTGCTTTGGGTTTATTTTTTAATGTGTGTGTGTGTGCGTGTAAGTCAGGGCACTTGTGCGGAGGTCAAAGGACAAGCTGCAGGAGCTGTTTCTTTACTTTCATGGCGAGGGGTATGGGAGAATCAAAGTCAGGCCGTCAGGTGTCTTTGCCTGTTGAGCCATCTCGCCATTCCCAGACGAAGACCTTCCTATGCCATTCTTCTTTACCGGTGGCCAACTGTATTGACTTTCAGCCAAGTTTGTTCAAGCTCAGTCTTGGCTTTCACACTTGTGTGATCTTGCCTTCAAGGGCCCCAGTTCCCTGACCTGGGACCCAACTCACAGGACCACTACGAAGACTAAAATGCACAACAGTAACATTCGGGAGGGTAACAAGGGCATAGCAGTTATCACTGCCAGGGCTATTACTGTTGCTATGCTTCCCTGTGCACCAGCTGTGGCTCCTTGGGTCCCCTTACGAAGCAGTCCCGTCCCTAAGCAGCACTGCCTGCTTCTCTGTCTCCTGCCTATGGGCCATGTAGGACGTTATGCACAAAGCACTTCTCTTGGAAGAGACAAGGACCCAGGCTCTGCAGATGCTGGGGAGTCTTGGTGCTGATAAGTTTGCCTCTGGGAGGGTGGGCTGGCCACAGCTTTGGGAAGGAAGAAACAGGAGGCAGAAGTCAGACCCTGCATGTCCTGGCATGCGGCAGCACCCACTGAGAAATCTTCCTGCTCTCTCATGTCCACTAATGAAACTTTGGTCCCCAACAGAACATGGTTAACATGGTGGCAGGAATACGCAGAGTAACACTCACTTTATTAATCCAGATCAGCCCTGGAATTTGGTTGGAATTAATCTGCATCTCCAACCAGGGTCTCATTCGCATCCGAGTTATAGGCATGGTGGCTGGAGGGAGAAGACAGAAGGCCTGTGTTTGGAGTCTGTTAAACAGTCCTGGGCACTGCCCTGCTCCACCCAAGGCCGCTCACTCAATTACTTTCCCCTGCCCTCACACCCAGGTCATTTCCCTCCCCCACCCCCTGCCATCAGCCAGGTACCAGGTCCTACAGTCATGGAGAAGGGACCCTGCAATATAATTTAACTGCTCTCCAGATTTCTCCAGCGTCTTGGGCAAAACCACCTGCCTATTCTCTCACCCCCTCCCAGCCAGTGTCGGGAGGAGACAAGCAAGCAACCTTGCATGGCTTCAGGATGTGTGTACAAAAAGAGCCAAAACACACAGACATCTTAACGCTGGAACTTTTTGCTTGTTATCATCACCAGCTCTGTGCTTTCCAGGCTGGGCGAGCAAGTCACCCTCCATCCGTGGCACTTCCCCACCACCTCCACCCCCCAATTCAGTCTACGTCCCCTCGGGCAGCCAGGGCCCACAACGTTACAGGCGGGGCGCAACCCCTTCCGGCCTGGTTTCCCCAGCTGCAGAGAAGTGGCGCAAGCGACACCTGTAGCACCTCCTCCCGAAACCCCTGGTAGTCCACGACCGGGTCCAGCCACTCGGGGCAGCGAACCAACCTCGGCCACCGAGCACCGTGGGGCCCGAAACCCGGAGCCCAAGCGCCAAGCTCCAAAAGTGCGCGCAGACGGAGGCCCGAATCCCCCAGGGCTGCTCGCGGATGCGCGCGACGGACGCTCTGGGCCACCGGGAGGCCCCGCTGCGGCTCCGCGCACGCAGACAGCCGAGAGCGGCCAGGGGGCGGTGCACGCCGCGGCCCGCCTCCCGCCAGCTCGCTCGCAGCGCCCTCCGGAGCTCGCGCGCCACCCCGGCCCAGGGTGTCCCCGGCCCCCACTTCCTGGTGTCCCGCGCGCCTTTTGTTTCACGCCGCCCGTCGGTCCCCGCGCAGCCCCGGCGGGCTCACCTTTGCAACTGGAACGATCCCCAGAGGGTACCCGAGAGCGAGGCAGGGGGTCGCGGTGTAGGCACTCGACGCGCGCACGGAGCGAACGTTGCGGGCGATGCCGGGTGGGGGGCGGGGGTCGCGGGTCACGGCTGGCCTCGGTTCGGCTCGGCCCGGTTCGGCTCGGTTCGGCTCGGCTCGGGAGTCCGAGAGCACGTCCTGCCTCGACGAAGGAGTGGCGCGCACTGGCTAGTCCGCGGCGCCGAGAAGAAATCTAAACACTTAGCGGGATTCCCCGGCCCGGGCTCGGCCACGCCCCCGCCGGGCCGCTCGCGCGCCCATTGGCCGAAGCCGCCTCATCATTTCGGGGAAATCAGGCTGTTGTAGAGCTAAGCAGCGAAGGGGAAGTACAAGGCGGCTGCGCTCCCCACCCCCTCGGGCCTGCGCCACCGCCCCGGGGCTCCCGCGGGCCCGCCCCGTGCTCCGCTCCACCCCCGGCCCCCTCGCTTGTCCTGGAAAACCGAGGCCCTCACCCTCGTTCTGCACGCTCCCAGCGGGGTGGCTCCTGGTACCGTCTTTCCCCCTCGCCTCCACCGGGGACACCTGCTTCCCTCTCCAGAAGGGACCCCGGGACTGAATTTCCCTGAAAATCAGTTTGATAATGAAGTGTCAAGAAGGGAGGGATCCGATCCCTCTCCTGCCTTAGGTGACACCTGTCTTCAGGGCCACTCTGGGAAACTGAGGCAGAACGCCCAGCTATGGGGAGTTCCTGGGCGGTAGGCACTCCCAGCCTGGACTCCTCAGACACAGCCGTTGGAGGACGCTGAGAATCTTAATTTCCTTTCCGTAGCCACGAAATGGCAATAGCCCGCTTGGTGCTCTGCAGTGATGGCAGAGCTCCGCGTCCTGATGGGGAGAGATGGCGTGTGTGTGTGTGCGCTGGTATGCTTTCCGGTGCCCCACGAGGTTCTAGCAGTGACCGAGGTCACCTCCCCCCACACCCCTTGTTTCCCCTGGGACTCCCTGAGACCAAGGGAGTGGAAGAAATTCTGAAGTGTCTGTGGTTCCTTCTAGGACCCCCGCCTCAGCTCTACCACCTCACTGTAGCCTTTGGGAGAAGAGTTCCTCCCTGATAGTCTTGAAGTCGTTTCTGAGTCCCCAAAGCCTGGCCCTGGAGACCTACCGGGCAGCCTAGACAAACTGTGGCCGAGGCGTTGGATCTAATGAAAGAAACGGGGACCCGGGTCCCAGGGGTTGGCAAGGGCAGCGGGTTAACTGGTGCTCCCAAGTAAACCTTGTCCGCTTGTTCTCCTGGCGGCTGGGCTGGTATATACTTGTTGCACCCAGAACTCTGGCCCCTCGGGCTCCTTCACTTCCTCACAGCTCCTGACTCATAAGTAAATCCATCTGTACGGCGACAGTGCCGTTCTCCTGTGTAGCTTTCCTGGCCCTGGCTGTCCTTCTAGGACAGCACCCGGTTGGAACGTCGCAAACTGTAATACACACATCAGCGAACGGCTGTAGAGGAGGTTCAGGAAACGGGAGAGTTAAGAGGGTAGGACCCTGGAGGAAGGTATGGGTGACTCCACAGTAAATAGGGAGGTGAGGATGTTTTGCGGTGTTTGAAGTGGCAAATGAGAGTGAGAACGGCTGCAATGACCGAGGCCTTCTGAGAGAGAGAGAGGAGACTGAGGAGTCAGGACCCCCATCTCTGTGCAGCGGGTGGACGCTTCTCCTCGGAGACACGGTGACACAGCCACTGGAAAATTCAAAATGAGATTAGGGAGAGGAACTCTGGCACTCTCGCAGCCCACAGAGACCCTGTTGAAAGCAACAGGAGATTTTAAAAAATGCCTTAAGATACCTGTATGGGTATACATAGCGAAAGTCCGCCCTTGTCCTGGAATGTCCAGCTGCAGCTTTGTTAGTGGCGGTACCTGTTTTCTGTCAGGATAAATAAAAATTTACCTAATGAATACCCTGTCGTAGGACATTTAGGTTATTTCCATTTCTTCCCCCAAATAGAGACAGCACCGTGAGCGAAGTCTCTCCACACGCTGACGATTTTTCCGCTCAGGAGACATCCCCCACCTCACCTCACCTCCGCTGCTAGGATTTACTGGCGAAACTGACATTTGCATCTTTTTAAATGTTCTCTGAGGTGTTTGGTTTTTTTTTCCACTTTGACTTTAGGGATTTTTATTATTTTTTTAACTGATTTTTGTTTTGGATTTTTGTTGTTGTTGTTGTTTGTTTTTTGGAAGAGGGTCTCTTGGAGAGTGGGTCAGCCTTGAATGCCTCCTCTTTTTGTCTCTGTTTCCCAAATTCTGGGATTACAAATCTGTACCACCATGCTTACCATGCTTGCCTTGTGCTTGGTTTTAAATTATAAGAATCTGCCTATGATTGGGGTTGCTGTTTTTTTGTTTTTTTCTAGATAACCATTGTTGAGTTTCCACATTTGGGGAGTGGGAGTCAAGACAGCGTTTCTCTGTGTAACCCTGACGGTCCTGGAAATCACTTTGTAGACCAGGCTGGCCTCGAACTCACAAAGATCCACCTCTCTCTGCCTCTCAGGTGGTGCTGGGTTTCTAAATTTTATTGTTAGTGCTTTCTCCTTTTTTTTTTTTTTTTTTTTTTTTTAAGAGCTGACCTTGAATTCTGAACCTGCTCCTGCTTCAAGCTATCAAATGTTGGGCTTGCAGGGATGTACCACCTCATTGGGAGCACTTGGTACTGGGGATGAGATCTAGGCTTTGTACATGCTAGGTACTATACCAACTGAGCTACATCCTTAGCTAGGGTCAAACTCTCCATCTTCCCACCCTGCTTCCTGCCCTTCAGTTTTTCTTAGTGGAGGGTGGAAAACAGAATATAGAGCTTCATCTGAAAGCTTGGAATCGTGTGCTTTTTGGCATTCCACTGGGGCTGGAGAGAAGACTTGGTGAGAAGGGAACTTGCTGTTCTTGCAGAGGACCTGAGTTTGGATCCCAGCAGCCACCCTGGGCTTCTTACAACCATCTGTGACTCCAGCTCCTGGGACTCTGATGCCTTCTTCTGGCCTCCTTGGGCACCTTCGCTCACACACACATATCCACCACACACCTACACACACATACACACACAAACACACACAAAATTTAAAATAAATCTTGGTTTTTGTTTTTTTAAGGAAAGAAGTTATTATTCTCTCTGGGCCTTAATTAGCTATCAACCAGAGATAATCTCTACCCATGTCTTTAATTGCTGAGAAGATTGTTAAACAAAATTACAAAAAAACAAACAACAATAACAACAAAAAAAAATTACCAGAGGCCCCTATTATGGACTGAGCTGCTGCAACAGACCAAAACAAAGTGAAGTCAGTCATGCTAAGTACTACATTATTAATTGATATTTTAAAGGAGCACACAGACCCTAAACCAAACCAGGTTTTCCTAAACCCAAGAGCTTTTAGTCCCCTTGAGTGAGCGTGAGGAAGTCCCCTCAAGAAAATGCACCTGAGCCGCCCTAGCAGTAGCCAATCAGCTTTTTTCCTCCTGTTTAGTTTCCTTGTTCTGGCCTCACAGAACCCATCCTGTTGTTGCCCAGCTGGAGCACTCCTAATCCATGAATCATGCCTAATTCATGAACCAAGGCCAGTGAGACTCATAATCAAAATTCTTGCAGTTTTTTCCTGTGAAATCAGGTAGACTGTCAAAGCCCTTCCCGAACCATTAAACACGGCTCAAATGAAAGGTATCGACAGGCCTTCTGCTTTGCTTCTGTGTCCTGAACATTTTCCTCCTCATCTTTCTCCCTTCTGTTGACCCTCCCCTCCCCAGATCCCCCATTTCCCCAGAGTCAAGAATATTTCTTCCTCTCCGCTAACTTCTATTTCTACCTGTCCCCTCCTTTTTTTTTTTTTTTTTTTTAAATTTCTCCATGTAGCCTTGGTTGTTCCAGACTCAATTTGTAGACCAGGTTAGCATCAAAATCACAGAGATCCTCCTGCCTCTCCCTCCCTGAGTGCTGGGATCACAGGCTTATACATCAGCACACCCAGCTTTTTTTTTTTTTTTAAGAGTCTCATGTAACCCAGGTTGTTTTATTTAAATGTTAGCTT
The DNA here is from genome assembly GCF_030254825.1 of Meriones unguiculatus. Lineage (NCBI taxonomy): Eukaryota > Metazoa > Chordata > Mammalia > Rodentia > Muridae > Meriones > Meriones unguiculatus. The sequence continues at coordinate 17,099,435 of NC_083359.1, forward strand.
ATTATTTATGTGTGTATACATGTTCGTGTTTGGTGGTATACACGCCACAGGGCATGTGTACAAGCCAGAGAACAGCCTAGGCACTGGGCTTCTGAGAACAAAGATAGGTCATCAGGCTTGCTGTGACAAGCGCCTTTACCTGCTGAGCCATCTTCCTGCCACCTTAGGTTGGCATTAAATTCCCGATCCTCCTGCCTCCACCACCCAAGTGCTGGATGGAGTTGCAGAAGAGCCCCCCCCACCGCCACCCCCCACCCCGGCTTCCATTTCTGCCCCTTAAAAACTCAGAACCAATCCCCAGTTTCTAGGAGTGCCCCCAAGGCAACCAATCAGAACTCCTCCCCTCTCACCTTTGCTCTTGGGCCTTAGCTCTCTTGTGTCTTATCTCTTCATCCCTGTTGCCTCCTGAGCTGTGAGCTGGGGACCACAGGCTGCATGTCTAGCAGGTGCCTCCCACCCACAACACAAGCTAGACAGTTAAAGCAGAATAGCTGCCCATCCCTCTCAGCAGCGCCCAGAGGGTGCCCTCCCAAAGTAGCCGGTCCTTTAGGGTGAGTATACAGTGCAGCTTCTCAGCACTGAGCCCTGGGGTTCTCCGGACCTCCAGAGGCACCGAGGCGGCACCGTCAGGGTCTCCTTGGGTGTGACTTCTGTGAGTAGCAGCCCAGCTGACAGGGTGCCTGGGTAGCAAGCACAAAGCTCTGGTTCCATGCCCAGGGCCACAAAACCTGGGCGTGGCGGTTCATCCCTGTCATCCCAGCCTGGGGTGGCTGGAGTTGGGGGAAGAGCAGGGACAGGAGAATCAGAAGTTAAAGATCATCCTTGGCTACATAGTAAGGCCTAGGCCAGGCTGAGGTTCATGAGATGGGGCAGGGGACAAAATCATTCACACACACTCTATAGGGACCTCTGCCCCCTCCTCTGGTGGCCCAAATCCTGCCACCTGCCTCCTGTTCTCTGCCTCCTTGGTTGTGATTTCAGAACCACTTTCTGGTGTGTGTAGGGGGGTGCAAGTCCGGAACCCCAGGAGCCTGGCGCCCCAACCCATTTACACACAATGGAGACAAACACTGCATGCACCGAGGCCATCGAGAGCGATGCAGTACGCTCTCCAGCCAATGCCTGGCACCTGGAAGGCCCTACAAATCCTTGCTAAATGGATGTGTCACCCCTGCTCCCGGGTCTGATGATTATTCTCGCTCTTCAGACATTCCTTGGCAGCCCGTGCGTGTGCTGACAGACAGGCGTGGGATGGGAAATGCTCTTCGGGAGATCCCAGGTACAAGGCCCGGTGAGACTTGAATTAGCGTTTTGACCGCTGCGCAAAGCAGACGAGCTCAGCAGGGCTTCCAGACCCTCGCGGTCTGCAGCCAGGGCTCTCTGAAATGCTAACAGGCTCTCCCAGCAGCCAAGCTCTCTGTTTTTCCTGCAATCCTCTTGCAAGACCCATCTCAACTGTTAGAGCGCTTGCCTAGCATACCTTAAACCCTGGGTTCGATCCCCAGTAAAGCATAAACCTGATGAGGTGCTGCGCCCACTTGTAATCCCAGCACTGAAAAAGTAAGAGGCCGGAGGATTGGCGGCCCAAGGTCACCACACAGACCCTGTCTAAAAACAAAGACACAAGTCAGACATCAAAGCGTCCCAAGCCATCCCCAAGTTTGACATGAGACTCCTCTGTGGGCAGAAGGGAAATCTTAACTTATTCAATAAGTGGGAATCACACTTCTGCTCAGGGTTAGCCCGAGCTGACTCCGGGGAATTGCCCGGGCACGAGACCAGCCCCTCCCCTCTCACAGCTCTGGCACTCACGCTGTATGACACAGCAGAATAAACGTCGTACCGTTATTTTCATTTGTCTATTTATTTTAAATCCGGAACGTGGAGAGTGGGAGGCAGCAGCTGACGGGGAAAGCACAGGCTTCTGCCCCGGGACCCAGCATGCCGGGATCGCTGCGCAGCGGTGGCGGGTGTCCGTGCTGCTCCGGAACTCACCGCCCCTCCCCCGCCCGCGGAGTGTGCGTGTGACCGTGTGGGCTGCCACTGGGGCCCGCTGCGGAGTTTCATTTCTTATAAACACAGCATTGGGAGGAAAGAGGCTTCAGTTCCCATCCGCCCTGTGGGGCCCGGAGAGTCGAGCCGAGGAGACTGTGACGCCAGGCCCCGAGGCCGTGACCCAGGGCAGGGCTTAGATAGGAGCAGCACGCCTCCCCTGTGATGGCATGTAGCCGAGGCGTCCACCCCCAGCGCCTGGCTTGGCTCTGAGGTGGACCCCCTCTTTTCCATGTGATGCGCTCTATGCTGGGTGTGCGTGATTGCAGGAGAGTGGGCAACCAGGCCCCTCTGGGCCAACTTCCACATTCCTGATCCTCCCCGACTTGGGGGTGAGGTGCAGGCTGGGCTCTGGCTGGCTTCCTGGAAAGGGAGGGAGGGGGCAGGCGGGCGGGCGGGAGAACCGCAGAGCCTCCCAGCTGGGCCGCCCAGGTGGCTGCCTACGTTCTAACCCTGTGCCCACGTCCTCCCACGCCTGCACGCCGACAGCCTGCCACACCCGTGCCAGGCAGCTCACCTGCCGACCGGCGGAGCTCTCCTTCCTCCCCACCACCCAGCCTTCCCCGGCCGCCAGGAGTTTGCACCTAGCTCAGCAGGTATAAGCTGTGTGGCCTGGACCGACGTGCTAAACTTCTCTGCGCTGACACCCATCACCTCGGATGGCTGGAGCTGGCGAGCTCTTGCTCTTAATAATCCCCGCCACCTGCCCCTCTTCTCCCTTCCCTTGCCCCGTGGTTGGCAGGCGCACAGTAGGAGAACAGCCCCGCCCCCCGGCTTGACAGGCACACAGTAGGAGCACAGCCCCGGGGTTGACGGGCACGCGCTGCGAGAGCACAGAAGTGCTGGAGGATGTCCCTCAAGACCACGCCACCCTCCCCTGCAGCGGGCGAATCTGGCCGAGGGCTGTTTGCAGTACGTGTGTGGTGTGTCGGTGTCCCAACACCCACTCTCGAGGTTCTATCGGGCCGAGCCGGAGGGGCGGGGCTTGGGTTTCGCTTTCTTGCCAACGCGAAGGCAACAGGGAAATCAAGGAGTTTCCCGGAACCGCTCAGGGAGCGCTGAGCTCTGCTCCAAGGCAGGCAGCAGGGACGGGCACGTGTCCAGAGTCCCTGGCCAGCACCTCGCTGGAACTTCCAGTGGGAACCGGGGGAAAACCAGTCCCGGAAAAGCCCCACCTCAGTGCACCTGCCCAGTTCTCTACTGCCTGTTGTTCCCAGGGAAGGGTGGACAGTAGAGGGGTGACCGCCTCACAGGGAGCGATGGTGGCCGTCCACTCGCTGAAGACCGACCATCCAGTCAGGCGATTCCGGAGGATTGACAGTCCCCATTTGAGTCATGGGCTTTTACTGTTTGCTTTTGCGGGGAGACAAGATCTCACATCCCCCAAGCTGTTGCTGAACGCATTATGTAGCTGAGGGTGACCTTGAACTTGAGACCCTCCTGCCTCCATCACTGGAATGTGGTCGATTATGCCCTATCTTTGCAATGTGGGGGATCCAACCCAGAGTTTGATGCACTCTAGGCAGACACTACTAAAAAAAAAAAAACAAAAAAAAAAAAACAAAAAAAAAAAACTGAGCTACATCATCTCTGATATGTGTGTCTTCATGTGTGGAGGCAACTAGGAAATTGAGGAGTTTCCCGGAACCACTCAGGGAGTTGAGGATGGCCTGGAACTCAGGATCCTCCTCATCTCCCATACCTCCTACATGCTGGTATACAGCACCAGCAGCTGTACTGGTTCACATATACTCTTTGGTCACTCTTTTCCCTGTTTATTGGGAAGATTTCTCCCTGCATGCAAGAAGGGAATAAATAGCCTTTCTGTCCAGTCCACCCTGCCAGGCTCGAGTCTAGGAAACAGCCAGACTTAGAGGTGGGCACGGTGACAGCCATCAGTGAAGCCGAGGGAGTTGGGGTCGTGGAATTGGGGGGGCGCTTGTGGGTCCCCATCCTCTGGCCCCTAGCCCAGTCAGTGTCTGCAGATGAAGAGCTCCTCTCTTCCTTCATCTAGGAGTGGACTCAGCCCCTTCATGAATGATGATGGAGCCTTGCCCTCCCATGGGTTCTTGGGCAGCGAGCAGACTGTTCTCATCCCAGAGGAATGTTAGCTGTGAGCTGGGCCACTTCCTTTTGTCCTTAAAGGCTGGAGCTCCCTCCAGCCATGGATGACTTGTGGGTTGGGCTTGAATCTGGGCCAGAAAGCTTGGCAGGGAGGGGGGTGCAATGATGTTTTGGGAGGAGGCAGAGTCTAGTTCCTTCCCTTGCATCCTTAGTCCAAAGAAGAATATGGGGTCAAGGTGGGCAGGGTCACCCAAAAGTCCCTGTTTCTTTAAATCCTTGGATCTCGCTCTCTGTGGCCATCCATGGCTTTTGGAAAGACAGTAGAGCTCTCTGGTCCAGAAGAGCTGGGGATGGCAGGCACTAGTGGTGGCCATTTGGAGACAGCCAACATGCCGAGGGGGAGGCAGGCAAATAGGCCAAGTAGTGGTCCTTCTTCTTTCCAGCCGGGTTCAGGATTGCTGAGGCCTGAAAGAGGGCCAGGGAAACTTTAAATGCTGCAAGAGGCGAGCTTGCGCTGTGCCCAAAGTCCCTGGTGACTCAGCCTGGGAATCCCAATACTAGGGGCCTGCCCCAGAGATGAGGGTGCCTGGGCAGCCAATGCAGCAGTTGAGGGAGGCCCTGGAGAGAACATTTTCCTGTCCCTCCTCCTGTGGCTATGCAGCTTTGGGGTGGTCTTCGTTTTTTCAGATTTAATTTTTAAGACCATTTGTGTGTGTGTGTGTGTGTCTGTGTGTGTCTGTGTGTGTAATGCCCAAGGAGACCAGTGCCAGATGTTAAAGTCCCTACCTGCTGCAGGGCATGGCTGCCATACCCTGCCCTCCACCTAGGGGCGGGGCTTCTCTCCCAGAGACCCTTCAGTATATAACCAGACACCTTGGTTCCATCACCTCTTTCCACTCTTGCTCTCCCTCTCCCCCACCCTCTTCCTTGCTGCTCCCAATAAGCCTGCATTTATATAACCTAGCCTTGTCTCTCCTTTAGCTTACTCTGTCTTATTTAATCAGTCACCAGCTTCTCTGGAGCTGGAGTTACAGGCAACTGTGTGCTGCAGGTGTGTGTGTGCAGGGGGACCCTATCTCGGATTCTCTACAAGAGCCAGTGCTCTCACCACTAAGTCCAAGGTTTTTGAGTTAAGGGAACCAACTGATCCTAGCTCATAAAACAGAGATCGGAGCAGGCCTAAAAGTGTTCTGTGTTGGGTTTCACTGGAGGTCGCCTTTGTGGAAGGTGCATCCTGCTTGCTCCTGTGGCCTCAAGAGCCTGCCTGGGGCTCGGCATAAAGCAGGTGGCCAATGGGGATGGGTGCAGTGCAGGATGGGCTGGAGAAAGGGTGGATGGGAGGATAGGGTAGGAGATGTGGATAAATGAGGATGGATGGATGGATGGGAGGGATAAATGGATGGGGGTAGATGAATAGGAGGGTGGATGGGTAGATGGGCGGGGCAGAGGTTGAGTACGTGGATAGATGATGAATGAGATGATGGATGGATGAATAAGTGGACCAGTGGGAGGGCAGGTAATGGTGGACCCCACTGGTCTTAGCAGTGTGTACATTTTCCCCAAGACAATAATAAATCAATTCCTACAAAAAACGTACAGTGCCCTAGGAGAAGGGAATGACTGGTGAGGCTTCCCTGCGTGGCATTGAGGTTGTTTGTTTGTTTGCTCAGCTCTGTCCTTCCAGTGGGACACCTGCCTCCCTTTCCATCACACTCTTCATGTGTGTGGTCCCTTGACCTCCTACTGTGACCCTGAGTGTCCTGCGGAAAGAACTGCCCAGACAGAAGACAAGGGGCCAGGCATTTAGGTCCTAAGCGGCTCTCTTACTTCCCTGGAAGGCTTGTAAAGGGATTTCCAGCTTCCCCCACCCCCATTGTTGGATCTGAACGAGACTGCTGCTCAGGCCACGCCCACCTGCTGCAGCCCCTTTCTTCGGGGAAGAAAATAACAAGCCCCCTACTGGGAGCAGCTCTGTGCTGAGAATCCCTCACCCCAGGGCTGGGGTTCCAGGTGCCATTCTCACTTCCCTGAGGAAGTTCACAGCTTTCAGGTTGCCAGACTCCTAGGGTCATCAGAGGGCTACAGCTGGAGACACTTCCTCCCCAGGAGGTCACTCCTCACCCTGCTACCCAGGACGAGGGGACAACCTTGCTCCAGGCTCAAGTTCTAAAGCCTCCGGCCCCTTTTCTCTAAAACCACAAGGAGGGACTCCCACTCAGCCCCCTGGGCCTGACCTCTCCTCACGGTCCCATGTAGCCTGTTTGTCTGCTTTAACTCTTCTAATAAGTTACTTCTTACTCGAGAGAACACCTGTCAGATAGGCAGTGCTAGACACAGGGAGTGTCCTGGAGGACTGGGCTCTATCAGTGGAGCCAGAATGAACCATGGCATGCTGGGAGAAGAAGCTCCAAGCCAGGGTGCCTGTGGCGACTTGTCTGTCCTTCTCAGGAAACAAAACCCATGCCTTAAGATTTCCCGGGAATGTAATAAAGCCTTTCCAGCAGCCACAGGGGCTGGGTTGCCAGTCAGTGGTTTATGTGGCCTGTCATAGAGCAGAGGCTCTGGGATGCTTTAGACTTAGTGAATCTGATGGCCGTGGGGCCCCAGATCCCCACCACTAGCCCACACAGAAAGGCTCCATGGGCAGAGGGAGCTTGGCTCCCTCCCACAGAAGGCACCAGGGCACACTGCTTATGTTTGTCACTCCCGGAGTGTGAGGCAAAGGGATAAAGATGATGCAGGGGTGGGGGCAGGAGCAAGGTGTCTCAGCCAGTATACACACAGATGGCTTCTGTGGTGTCCATCTAACCAGGCCTGGAGCATGAGCCAAAGTCCACGGAGCAAGGGATAAGAGAGGCCATCACCGGGAGGGGGAGGCCTACAAAGGCCTGGAGTTCAGGGGGCAGAACAGACCCTTTTCCACATGGCCTCCAGTGGCTGCCAATGGGTCCTGAAGCAGGCAGGACCAAGAGCCAAGAGCCTCCTAGGCTGCTGAGGAGGTTTGCCAACTTGACCTCTAGGAAGCGAAAGTCGCTGAATCAGCATTTAAGGAAGCACTAACTATCAGGGACTCTGCCTCTGTGTGTGCCTAAAAATTAGTGCCTCCTTAAAGGTTTGTTAGAGGTGCCTCACCCTAGTGTAAGCCCCTGCTGCCCCCTAGCGGTGGGGAGGGTAACAGCAGACACAGCTCAGGTGAGCATCCTTGGTGAGTTAGGGCTGCGCTGCAGGTTTTGTTTTTGTTTGTTGTTTGTTTGTTTATAATCACATTCATGTGTTTATCTGAGGGAGAGAGAAGGGCACCTCCCACCGTTCGTGTGGGGCGATCAGAGGACAGCTTGGCAGAGCAGGGCTCTCTCCTTCCACTGTGTGAGGCCCAGAGTTCAAACTCAGGCAAGCAGGCTTGCAACAATGCTTTAACCGCTTTAATTGTCTGACCAATTTCATCTACCCGGTAAGTCTAGGTTTGCAAATACTTGAGGTTTCTTGATCCTTCCCAAATCAGAGGATGGTTGAGTGTTGTATTTGTCATTAATATTTCTATTGATGTATTTTTTTAGTAAAGCTTCGGTAATCCTAAACCAGCCGTATACCCAGCTGAGACTGGGATATAATTAATTAACCTAGATCACAATGCTGGGCAATAGTTGTTCCATCCTAAACCTCCAGGCCCGCGTAGTTTCCTGCCATTCAGATTTTACCCATTATACTTGCTTTTAGTGATATCTTAGGTCCAGTCCATCTCTCCATGTCATTCCAAGACCTCTCTCCCAGCTTCTGCTCTCCCAGCTTCTCCTCTTCCTCTGCCTCCCCCTCCTTCCTCTCCTCTGGCTCCTCTCTGCTCCCTCCTACTCCTTCCTCTCTGTTCAACATTGTGGCTAGTTGTTTTATTTGCCATGTTTACCCAAAGTTGAGACAGGTGATGCTTAGAATAAGTATCACAATGCAATGTCCGGATTGAAACCAGAGAGTGGGGGAGAGAAATCAGCATTTGAATAAACAATGGTGAGGCATATACATTCCAAAAGAACATTATAGGAACAGTTGGGATATAGAAGGGAAGGGAGCAAAACCTTTGGGCCTTCCCCAGGTCTCCTTCTGGGAGAAGTTCAGTGAGAGACCCCACACATCCTGCCCTGGGTGCATACGTGGCCATGGCTAGGCCAAGGCCTGAGGCTGGGGATCCAGGGGCTTGAGTTAAGAGAGTAGGGCAAGAGGTCAAAAGGTCTCAGCTTGCCCCAGGAATGCCCTAGTAATTGGTGAGCACAGCTAGAGGCTAACGTGATGCCCCAAGATTGCTCAGTCTTGCCCTTTGCACCCTGACTCTGTGGCACAGCAGGGGGAGGGGGAAGAAGGTGGCCTCCGCTGCTGGGTGGGGCTTGTGGGTGGATCCACAGTCCCTCTGTTGTCCAGCAAAACCAGAGTGTCCTCAGGTCCTGCTGAGCTCCCTAGCCTCAGACCCCTGAAGTTCAACCCCAAGGTGGCAGCACCCCCTACTGACAAGTTTAGAGGACTATGCTTCCCTTTTTGGAAGGGAGGTAGGGACGGGAGGGTAGGCAGTCCAGGGAAGAGGCGTGGGATAAGGCTGCCAAGCTAGCAGGAAGGACAGGTCTGGAAAGCGGACTTTGGCTACAGCAGTTAGTCAGGTGCCACTTGGTAAACAGTTCCTGCTTAGTGGCCTTTGAACAGATGCCAGAAGGGCCAGGGCCCAGTGGAGATGGGGTTTTCTAAGGTAACCGCTAAGGGACAACAGTTCTCAGGAAGGTCCCCACCCTCTTCTTGTCCACATGGCACCAAGAAGATCCGCACCAAAGGCTGAGCCCCAGCTCTGCCAGTGAAGCCAAGTGACCCATGGGTTCCCCTGAGCAAGCCCCGGGGACTCACAGAGGATTCAGACTGAGTTGAAGGACTAGGCCTACAGAGGACAGTTCCCTCAGAGAAGGATGCAGGGTAGTGGAGGCGCACACCTTTAATCCCAGTACTCGGGAGGCAGAGGCAGGCAGACCTCTGTGAGTTCAAGGCCACCCTGGTCTATAGAGCGAGTTCCAGGTCAGCCAAGGCTACCCAGAGAAACCCTGTCTTGAAAAACCAAAAAGAAGAGAGAGAGAGTGAATGTGGTAGGCGACACCTGTAACCCCAGCACCAGGAGGTGACAAGAATTCAAAGACATCTTTTAGCTGCATAGTGAGTTTTAGGCCAGCTTGGGCTATGTGAGACACTTGCTCACAAAACAAAGCAGGAGAGGGATAGAAAGAGGAAGAGAAGAAGGTGGAGAGGGAAGTTGACTGAGGGTCAGGCCTACATGTTGGTGCACACCTACAATCATAGCACTCGGGAAGCAGAGGCAGGAGGATCAGGGGTTTGAAGTCAGCTTAGGCTATAGAGCAAGACCCTGTCTCAAAACAAACAAACAAACAAACAAACAAACAAACACATTGAAAACCAAATAACAGCTAAGATGGAGACTGGAGACGGGCCCAAGCCAGCATAAAACCCCGAAGCACCTGTGAGGAGGTGCGTTGCCTTTTCAGACACACGTCCCCTGAGCTCCAGGCCAGCCTGTGGGAGACAGGTACCGCTTTGGAGCTCCAGATAATATCTAGAGACATGAGTGGACCTGGTGTGTACTGCCCTGACTCACTTGTGAGCCAGGCGTGTGTACAGCACCGCCACGGGCAACAGTAGTTCCCAGAAATTTCTATCACAAGACAGGGGGTATTGTTTCCTGGGGAGCTCTGCCCGCCATGGTCCCTGGCATCACGACCCTACGCCTCAGACAGGAAGCTGGCACTGTGCTGGGGGTGGAGCTCAGTTGGTAGAGTGCTTATCTGGCATGTGGGAGGCACTGGGTTCCATTCTGAGCGCTGCGTCAACCAGGAGGGGCGATGCTCACCTGTGACCCCAGCCCTCAGAAGGTGGAGGCAGGAGGATCAGAAGCTCAAACTCATCCTTGCTGCATGGCGAGTCTGAGACCATCAGGCAGACTGGCCATAGAAGAGAATGGGGGAGCGGGAGGGTGGTGGCTTTGGAGAGCACTTTAAGGTCATCTTGGGCTAAATACTGAGTTTGAGGCTGGGCTGAACTACATGAGACCCTGTCTCAAAACAAACAAACCAAAACCCAGTGCTTCTGGGACATTGTTTGCCAGTAAGCACTGAGGTCACCCCAGCTCTTGGGAGCATGGTCTAGGGCTCCTCCCAAGAAGACTTCTGTCACTAGCCCTGACAGCATGGAGGGGACTGTCCTTTTCAGGACTCAGAGAGGGACCTGGCAAACCGCTCCTGATCCATTCATAGGACAGCGGATGCTTTGTGTGGCTGCATCTCAGAGCTGTCCGGCACCAGGCTCCTGGGGGAAGGACAAGCTTGCAGGGGGAGCTGCTGGTGCCTGGAGACTGGAATTGCCCAGGCACACTGCAGGCCTGGTGCCACACAGCCAGAGAGAAGACAGGAGATGTGGGAGCGAGGAGCTGTGTCACCAGTGTGAAGAGACTGAGCCATCACACTGGGACTTATGGGAAGGGAAGTCAACTCACAGATAAGGAGACAGAGCTGTAGTTCAGAAAGCCCTTCGGTCTCAGAAGCATCTGATTTCTTTTGACAAACAGGCCTGGGAAAGTGGCTGTGGTCGTGCAAGCCATCATCCTAGTGTTTGGGGTTAGGAGAAGGAGGATTAGGAGTTGTGGGCCAGCCTGGGCTACCCTTAGCCCTGTCTCTCAAAGTCAAATTAGGGTTAGGGAGATGGCTCACTGAGTAACATGCCTACTGCAGCAGTATCAGGACCAGTGGTTCCCAGCATCTGTGTAAGAAGCTGGGTGTGGCAGCGCACACCTGTGTCCTGGCGCTGGGAAAGTGGGATGGGTGGGTTCTGGGAACTCACTGGCCAGCCAGTCTAGCCAGTCTGTGAGCTCCAAGTTCTGTGAAATGCACTGTCTCTAAATTAATAAGCAAGAGGGAAGGAGGTACAGGAAGGCACCAGAAATCAGAAGCACAAACATGTACAGACACATTCTCAAGAGCACATATCCACATACATACATACATGCATACATGCATACCACAATGTTAAAAACAGGCTCAAGAAGCCTTCAGGCTGTGCTGCTAACATCAAGTTTTGTGTATTCTGTGTGGACCAGACAGCTTCCGCAGCCAAGGTAGGCCTGACCGTCCCTGGGGTGGCAGGCTGAACCATGACAGGGTCATCGCCGTTGGCTCACAAAACTCCCAGAATGCTGTGGGTGAACTGATTATTTTCTTACATTTGTTTGTTATTATTTATTTGGGGTGTGTGTCTGTGTGTGCATCTGTGTGTATGTGATGCCTGCACATGACTACACAGGTGCAAGAGCATAGAACGCACATGAGGAGGCTGGAGGAGGCCCTTGGCATCTTCTTTCATTGCTCTCTGCCAATAAGACAGGTCTTGCTGAACCAGAAGCTGCTAGTTCAACTAGGCTGGCCGGCCAGTGAGCTCTTGGGATATTCCCTTTTCTGCCCCTCACTGCTGGGGTGACAGACGCTTTGTAGCCATGCCTGGCTCTTTACCTGTGGTGCTGGAGATTTGAGCCGAGGGCCTCAAGCTTGCAGACGAGTGCTCTTGCCCACTGCATCACAGCCTCAGCCCCTCCCCTGTCATTCTTTTCTGCATACTTTTTTTCTCTTGTTATTTCCCTGCATGCTTATCTTTTCTAGCCCGGGAATGGGAGTGGATGCTGTGATAAACCCAGAGAACAAACATTTACCCCGCCAGGTGCCAGGTGCAGAAGTGTGTGACGGGCACGGATGCTCAGCAAGAGTTTATGAAGCTGGGGGTGGTGGCACTGACCTGTGATCTCAGTACTTGGGGAGGAAGACAAGAAGAGGAGAAGTTCAGAGTAAACCTCAGCTCAGCTGCATCATCAAGGTCTAGGCCAGCCTGTGTTACAGACCTTTTTAATAAAAGGGGATGTGGGGGAGGGGTGGAGAAATAGCTGCTCTTCCAGGGAGTTCAGTTCCCAGCACCTGTGTCCAAAGGCTCACATCCACTCTAGCTCCAGGGGATCAAACACCCTCTTCTGGCCTCTGCGGCACCCATACACACGGCATACACCACACACACACACACACACACACACACACACACACACACACACTTGCACATACACACGCCTGCATGCACAAATAAAAACAAAACCTTGAAAAAAAAAAACCCCACAATCAAGCCTGAGTTATATACCAGATGTGGCCAAACAGCAGAGAAACAGAGAGGAGTAAGAGAGCGCCTCTTTTAAAAATTTGATTTAAGCTGGGTGGTAGTTTCACATACATTAAATGCTGGCACTTGGGAAGCAGAGGCAGGCTTCAAGGCCAGCCTGGCCTACAGAAGGAGTTCCAGGACAGCCAGAGAAACCCTGTCTCAAAAAACAAAACAACAAAAAATTGTCTTTTATGTGTGTGGGTGGTTTGCCTGCATATCTATCTGCACACCATGTGTAAACCTGGTATCCGAGGAGGTCAGAAGAGGGCGTTGGATCCCCTGGAACCTGGGTTGTAGACCAGTGGTTCTCAACCTATGGGTTTGCTGTGAGCTACTATTCGGGTGCTGGGAATTGAACCCCGGTCCATCTGGAAGAACAGTCAGTCCTCTTAACCACTGAGCCATCTCTTTAGCTCTATATAAGTCCCTGTTCTTGAAACTAAGTTTCCAGTACCAGCGGGTTTAGGCAGTTATCACACAAGGAAACACAGTGCCAACTGTTTTGTAGGGAAATAAGGGCATAAGACCTTCCGATGTCATAGTACAAAGAAGGCCACCCTTAAAGCTGGGGTCTAAGGAATGCCTCTCCAAGGAAGGTGACCTTTTAGCTCCTTGACAGAAGGACCAGCAGAAGAGCATTCCAAACTGAAGGGACGGGTGGTGCAGAGTCCTGGGGAGATAGCAACACAGCTGCGGGTAGTGGAAGATGTGGGAAGGGAGCCGGTGAGGTGAGCAGGTCCAAATGGGGGTGGGGAGTGGGGGAGGTGGAATTCAGTTCCCAGCACCTGTAACTCCACCCCCAGGGGATCTGACGGCCCTCTCTGGCTTCCCCTGGAACCTGCACTCACACACACACACACAGTACAATTTAATTTGGAAGGATACTGTGTGCAAGACAGAAGTGACCCTACCCAGAACACTCTCTCTCTCACTCTCTCTCTCTCTCTCTCTCTCTCTCTCTGTCTCCCTGCTCCCCTCTCTGTCTCTCTCTGGTTTTGTTTTGCTTTTTTTTTTTCCAGACAAGATTTCTCTGTGTAGCCTTGGCTGCTCTGCAGTCACTTTGTAGGCCAGGCTCCCCTCAAACTCACAACCATCCTCCTGCCTCTGCCTCCCTGAGTGCACCACCACATCCGGCTTGTCTTTTTTTTTAGATTTGTTTTTATTATTTTTAATTATGTATGTATATGTGTTTCTGTATCTAAGTACGGACACATGCGTACAAATGCCCGTGGAGGCCAAAGACGCTGGGATCCTCCTGGAGCTGGAGTTACAAATGGTTGTGGCTGTCTGACGTGGGTCCTGGGGACATAACTCCCGTCTTCTAAAGAGCAGAATGTTCCCTTGATGCTGAGCTATCTCTCCAGCCCCGAGGTGTGCCCTTAGGAAGCTCACTGACGGCTGTGTGTGGGGTGGGCTGCAGTGGGGCCAGTGTGCAGAACGCTCTGGTGGTCAGAGTGGGAGGACGCAGGCAGGGTGCGCCAGGGTGGAGGGACAGCAGGGTGGACAGTAGAAAATGACCCAGGCAGAGTTTGGGGAAGCCAAACAGGTGAGTCAAATGGGGAGGTGGCTACAGAGTGGGAGAAAACAGTTAAAAAGCGCACACGAAGCATTCGTGTGTCTGGAATACACAGAGAATGTTGGCAAAACAAGCCAGGGATAGTGACACACACTTGGTAATCCCAGCACTTGGGAGGTGGAAACAGGAGGATCAGGACTTCAAAGTCATCTTCGGTTACGTGGTACGTTGGAGGCCAGCCTGGGCTACGTGATACCCTGTCCCACAAAAACAAAAACAGCAACAGCAACAAAAAATCAGTTTGGTTAGTCACACACCCTTTAATTCCAGCACTTGGGAAGCAGAGGTAGGCTGACCTTCATGAGTTTGAAGCTGGCCTGGTCTTCATAGTGAGGTCCTATCTCAAAACAACAACAACAACAACAACAAAATTAAATTAAATTAAAGATTCTTTTTGTTTGTTTTTTGAGGCAGGGTTTCTCTATGTGGCTTTGGCTGTTCTGGAATTCACTCTGTACAGCAGGCTGGCCTCGAACTCATAGAGATCCACCTGCCACCTGCCTCCCAAGTGCTGGGATTAAAGGCGTGCAACACCAGCGCCCAGCAAAATCACAACAGTCAATTACTTAAATGGGTTAGTGTGTGTGTGTGAGTGAGTGAGTGAATGCAGGAGAAGAGGAGAATCAAATGAAATATGTAGGAAGAGTGCATTTGGAAGCCTATTACTTCCCTGGAAGGTAATTTATTTGACTGATTATCAGTGGCGGGTGCGTGTTGCCTGTATGCGCACGAAACATGCTATCAGGCTGACAAACACTGCCCCCCCCCCATGGTGGTGCGCCTGTAATCCAGGATTTGGGAGGTGGACACAGGAGGGTCAGAAGCTTGAGGTTCTCCTTGGCTACGGTCCTTAGCAAGGTCAGACTGGGCTACGTGAGACCCTGCCTCAAGCAAAAAAACAACAACAACAACAACCAAAAAAAACCGAACACCTTCCAGAGAAAAATGAGCATCTGTACAGAAGATTAGCAGGTCAAATAGCTTCAGGTTTGAAAGTGACTCCCACCGTTGGAAGTAAGGAGAGTCACATCTTTGTTTGCTGTGTGTGTTTGTGTGTGTAGACATGTGTGGACATGTGTGTGTTAGTATGGGAAAGCACGTTTCTGCTTGGCTGCACAGATATGCACTGTGTGTGGAGGCTGTAAGTTGACACTGAGGATCTTACTCTGCCGTTTTCCACATCATTATTATTTTTGGTTGTTGTTGTTGTTATCGTTATCATTTTGAGACAGAACCTCTCTCCGGAAGCCAGAGCTCACTGCTTTTGTTGGACGGGCTGGCTGGCAGGCCCAGAAAATCTCTCATTCCTGTCTCACCAGTGCTGGGATTTCAGGCGCCGGCTCCTCCTCCTTCTGGCCTTCTACACGGGTGCTCAGGGTGTCCAAACTCAGGTTCTCACACTTACAGAGCAAGCACTTTACTGATGCAGCCCTCCTGTCCCCAGCCCCTGAGCTTTGTCATTTTAAAAGTATTTGTTTATTGTGTGTGTGTGTGTGGGTGCCACAGCACTCACATAGACCCCAGCTTCAGGGGTCAGTTTTCTCTGTCCACTCTATGGGACCCGGGGATTGAACTCAGGCTGGTCAGCAAGTACGTCCTGCTGAGGTAAAGCAGGATGGTGGTGGATGCCTTCAATCCCAAGAGGCTGAAGCAGGTGGATCTTTGAGTTCGAAGTCAGCCTGATCTGCACAGTGAGTTTCAGGACAGCCAGGGGCTACATAGGGAAACCCTATGGAGAGAGAGAGAGAGAGAGAGAAAGAGAGAAGAAGCAGAAGAAGAAGAAGAAGAAGAAGAAGAAGAAGAAGAAGAAGAAGAAGAAGAAGAAAGGAAGGAAAGAAGAAAGGCCAAATAAAATAAAATAAACGGCTGGAGTAAAAGCCCCCTACAGCCTCAGTTCTTTCCATGACTTCAAGGCAATAGAGGAAGTCAGCCACAGGAGTGAGGTGCTCCACAGGCTTCTCAGATAGAGGGGAACCAGGATGACTCCTTGGGGGGCTGTGAGAGAACAGCAGAAAGTTCCTCAGGCAGAAGAAGGCAGATGTTAGACCTTGTCTCAAAACAAATGGATGTTAAAAGTGAAGTAGAGGGCTTTGCACGATGGAAACAAAAATAACATTTGGGGGCCCAGCAACACAGCCCGGTGATGGGGTGCCGCCAGATATGCAAGGAGTGTGTGGCCCTGAATCCAGTCCCTAGCACTGCAAATAGATAAACATCGGGTTTTTGATCCTGCATGCTGGCTTTACAAATAGTTCTGGAGTCCTACTCAGGTCCCATGGGTGTGGGTATGCACTTGATAGCCATCTCCCCAGCTCATATCCACATATTTTTATATGTGCACCTAATGCTTTGATACTGCAAAAGCACTGCCTCCATTAGAACCACTATTTTTAATTAATTAATTAATTAATTAATTAGGTTGGTTGCTTCCCCCCCCATAAGACAGGGTTTCTCTGTGTAGCCCTGGCTGTCTTGGAACTCACTCTATAGGCCAGGCTGGCCTCAAACTCAGAGATCCACCTACCTTTGCCTCCCACGTGCTAGGGATCAAAGGCGTGCGCCATCAAGCCCAACGAGGACACCACCATGTTAAGTGAGGCTGAGCACTTGTGCAGCTTAAGTGTATACATGAGGCCAAGAGAACCCCATTTTTGCAAACTGAGGTGCTGAGAGCAACCCCTTGTCTGCAAATCTGGTATTCAGGACTCTCAGCTCCGGGCGTCCTCACGAGGGTATGTTTGGGAGAAAAAAAAAAAAAGGGGGGTTGGGAGTGAGGAGAGTAGCCTACTGCTGGCTGTTGCTGCTGCTGTTCAAGCCCTGACACGCTGCCCTCTAGAGGCACGCTGGAAAGGGCCACACGGCCTCCACCCCTTCGTCCCTCCAGCCGCCATTTAGTCAGTGATGGAGGGAATGAGTTGGAAGGCCTTTTCTCCTCAGAATTCCCACTGCTTCCTGCTGGAGGGTAAGGATGGAGGCGAGCGACTTGTTTGTGTTTGTTCATTGAGACAGGCTCTCACTGTGTAGCCCTGGCTGCCTCGGAACTCGCTGTGTAGACCCTGTTGCTCTTGGAATTCCCGCAGATCTAGCTGTCTCTGTCTCCTTGAAGGTTGGGATTAAAGGCTGGTGCGGCCACACCCGCCCCACTTCCCGCCACCTTTCAAAAATTATTATTTCTTTTAACGGGTAGGCTGATGGGAGGCATGAGCTGTATAAACCGGCAGAAGGGCTCCTCTGCAGACCTGGGTCCCTGAACCCTGGGAAGGAGATGGGGAAGGCTGATTGGAAAGTCTCTGAAGTGGTCACAGTGAGGGGAAAGAAGGAAAGAGAAGTCTGAAAATTAACCTATCAGCCACCAGGGGGCGGTGTTGGGTCTCCTCAAGCGCCCCGATAAGGCTGCCCTGGAAAGGACGCAGAGCGTGGCTTCCCTCAACCCGGGCTTCTTTTCTGATACAGCAGAAACATCTCAGATTCTTGCGCCTGTGTGAAGGGAAAGCGCTGAGCGGCCTTGCAGGCAGTACCGGCTCCCCGGCTGGTGGGAATTTGGGGAGAAATACCCAGACCGACCACAAGAGGGAGACAGTGAGCCGAGCGCTTGGTTCCAAGAAAGAACCGTTTGCAAAAAGACTTCAAAAAGTGAGCTTAAACACGCCTGCCTGGAAACACCAGTGCTGGGTAGACGAGGCAGAAAGATCGCTCTATGGCACCCTGACTCAAAATAGAATAGGGGAGTAGTGCAGGTTACATCGTGAGAACCTGACTGCAAGGGAAAAAACAGGAGCTTTATTTTATATAAAGAGAGATGCCCAGTCTTACTGCTCTTACAGTGGACCTTAGCTCTGTTCCCAGCACTCTCTTCACAGCCGCCTGAAACTCCACACCCAGGGGAGCCCATGCCCTTTTCTGATTTCCGTGGGCACGTGCATTCACATGGCACATAGCCACACACACACACACACACACACACCTGTATATATAATTATTTTTTTGTTTAGCATTGGTTTTTGTTTTTCATTTGTTCGGTTTGTTCTGAGACAGGGTTTCTCTGTGTAGTCCTGGCTGTCCTGGACTCGCTTTGTAGACCAAGTGGCCTCTGTGTGTGCGTTCACTGCCGCCCTCTGCTGGAGACAACGAGCCACCGCAGGGCTGTGTTTCTTCCGGGGCCAGGCGGAGGGCGGTGCTCAGCTTGTACCGTGGTAGATGCGCCTGAGCGCACGAACATGCGCAGACGAGTGACAGGTGGATGTGGCGCGCCAAGGGGCATCAGTGCCTAGAACCCAGCAGCTGGGGCGAACTGCTCCGCTTCTTGCTGTTGCGTTTCTTGCGGGGATGGTCCCCTTGCTCATGGGTCTTCACACTTTGGGATCATTTCCCACCTCGAAGCATGGATTTGGCCTATCAGAGAAGTTTTTACTGGCAGTAGTTGGTGATCAGCACAGACATCCTCAGCTTTGTCAGGGTACAGAGCATGCGAGACTGGGGATGCCCAGCCTTAAATGGGAGGGACATCTTTATCATTCATCCTTTCCCAAGGTTTAGGGGTCATCACAGAAAAAGGAGGTGGAAAGGGCCCAAGACCCCGAGGTGGTGGTGGTTGACTGGCAGGAAACAGTCTTCCAGATACAGTAAGACAGGGACTGCGTGAACTCAACAGCTATTTTGACAGCTTTCACTAGACCCGTGCAAACCCAAGCCTCCAACCTTCAGCATGGAGAGAGAAATGGGTACACGGTTCCCTCCCCTAGCAAAGGAACTATTAGCAACTGATAGGTGTTGGGAGGTGAAGGGTCAAAATCTGGGTAGGTAGGCAAGAGGGTGAACCTGGAAGGAGACTCGGAGGTTTAAATATGATCAAAATGCATTGTTTGAAAGTCTCAAAGAACCAGATTTTTGTTTGTTTGTTTGTTTGTTTGTTTGTTTGTTTTTAAGAGCAGAGAGAAATGAACACATGCATGCTTAGTAGCTAAGCTTCTCCACTCTGCAGCGACGGCTCAGACCCAGGGACTGATGTTGCCCCACTCAGGCTGGGCCTCACCACATCCGTGAAGGCAATCAGGACAACACCCCCTCCCCACCACCACCACGACATGGCCACAGGCCAAGCTGAACAATGAGGAACCAGTTCTTCATTGAGACTTCCTTTTCAGGTGATTCTGAGCTGTGTCAAGTTGACCATCAAAATGAACCCCCACACTGAATAACTTGAGGGTAGTTAATGACTCCTAACAATGAAAACAAGGCATTGGGAAAGAAACTTCTGGAATGAGTAAGCGCAGGAGCGGTACCAGAACAGACACTTCGCCACTCCCCAGACTCGGGGTACAAAGAACCATACACGGAGGGGCAGTTTGTGGACACTGGAGCTTCCATTTAAGAGCTGCTGCCAGCCTGCAGCAGCCCTGTGAGGAGCGAGCTGGGAGAGTTAACGTCCTGACTCCACGTTCCTCCTCCCATCCTTTGATCGCTGGCCGGTGCTTGCCAACCCAGTGCCAAGTCTATGGACAAAGAACTCAGTAACCAGCCAGTGAAACGGTTCCTGGAACAAAGGTGTTTGCTGTTGAACCTGATGACCTGAGCCTGATCTCTGAGCCCCACGTGTAGAGAACCAGCTGTGGGCCTCTGGCTTCCGCTTGTGTGCTAAGGCACACACCCATGGGCCCCTCAGGCTTAGTAAACAAATGCAATAAGGAAAAAAAAACAAAACAAAACCTAAAAACAGAAAGAAGCCATTAGCGTTATTCACCGAGGTCCACCTCTAAGTACCCAGAGAAGGGGGTGAGAGCTGGAGTGCTGGAGACGCAGGCACTCACACCCAGAATGGAGACAGCAACAGGTGAAAAGCCTCCCGGTGTAGACCCTGAAGGAAAAGATCACCTCACTCCACATCATCCAGTTTGCCATTTATGAAAACGAGCCGCAAGCCAGGGGAAACATTGAAGGCGATGGATGAATTTCCATAAAACATAACAGAGTTTTCTTAACTAATCAGAAAGGACAAATAACCCACTCCAAAAAAAAAAAAAAAATTGAAAGTCATGAATCAGCATTAACCAGAACAGGAAATGCAAATTGCCACTAAACACAGGAAGAGACCTACACTGAGTTAGTTGCCACGGAAATGAAAAAGTGAACCACAGGGAGATAACACTTCCACCCACCTGACTGGCAGAAATCAAAAAGTCAGATATTACATGTCTGCTCAGGACGTGAAGTAAAAGGAATTCTGATACATCACCCAAGGGAATAAATTGGTACTTTTGAGATACAGTTCCTAGAAACACACATTTGGGGGCGAGGTTATGCACCTATGACCCAGAGTGGCAACCCTGTATGTGCTCCAAAGAAATCCTTGCCCATTGGCCAGTTACAGCCTTGCCTTTAACAAACAGCTTCTTCTTTTCCTAACCATCTCTCCCCTTCTCCTCCTCCTCCTCGAGACAGACGGGGTGTCTGTCAAGTAACCCATGCTGTCCTCAAACTTGCTAGGCAGGTTGACCTTGAAATATCTGACTCCTGCTTCCATCTCTCAAACGTTGGGATTACAGGTGTATGTCATCATTCCCCACTTAAATGAAACATTTTAATTTATTATTTTATGTCTATGAACAGCTTTTGCCTGCACGTATGTCTGTGCCCCACATGTGTGCCTGGTATCCAACCAAGCCAGAGGAGAGCATTGGATCCCCTGGAATTAGAATGACAGACAGCTGTGAGCCAGCATGTGGGTGCTGGGGATGAAGCCTGAGTCCTTTGGAAGAGCAGCCATGCACATAACCATCTCTCCAGCCTTGAATAAAGTTTCCTTTTGTTTAATTCAGGAGTGATTTTAGATTTCAACTGGATTATTCAGCTAGAGTAGAGTTCCCACCGGTGGGCTCTCCCCTACACTGTCATTTATTCTTAATGAAAGGCCACACCTTACTCAGATTTCCTTAGTCTATCTAATAATTCTATCTGTAGCAATCGGGTTTTTTGGATGCTGGGCATTAAACCCAGGGCTTCTTGCATACCCTCCCAAACCCTCAGCATTGCATTTGATTACATCACATCAGAGAGGTGTGTCAGGGGTGTGGCAGCGGGGTAGATTGAGGTTTCAAGGGGTTTGGTTCAGTAGATTATAACGATTTCTGTTGTTAAGCAACGAACCTCTAGGAACAGCCGGTGTGGCTGCACAAGAATGTTCTACTAAGCTAGATGTGCTTAGCAGGGGCTACGGAACAGTTTCGTGAAGCTAGGACACAATGGCCAGTTCATTCTCCTTCTTCCAGGATTAAGAGCCTGTCAACATCAAATAAGGTGATGCTGGCTGTGGAGTCTACTAGTGTTTTTACCACCATGGAGAAGGCCAGGGCCCACTTGAAGGGTGAAGCCAAAAGGGTCATCCTCTGTGCCCCTTCCACTGCTTCTGCTCCTCTGTGATGGGCATGAGCCTCGGGAAAGATGGCAACTCACTTGAGAGTGTCAGCAATGCCTCCCACGCCAGTAACTGCACATGTATTTGAATACTTGGTCCCCGGTTGGTGGAACCGTTGGGAAGGGTTAGGAGGTCTGGGCTTGTTAGGGGATGTGTGTCAGTGGCGGGGGGGGGGGGAGGGAAGCTTTGAGGTTTCAGAAGCCCATGAAAGTCCCAGTTAGCTCTCTCTTTCTGCCTTGCGCTGGTGGATCAGGGGGTAAGCTCTCCGCTCCTGCTCCAGGGCCATACCTCCCTGCCTGCTGCCTCACTCCTGATGGCCATGGCCTCTAACTCTCTGGAGCTAGAGTCCCAATAAGCTCTCTCTTTTATAAGTTGCCTTGGTCAGGATGTCTCATCTCAGTCCCCCTGGCCAAGGTCATCCCTGACAACTCTGGCATTATTGAGGGACTCATGATCAGAGCCTATACCAGCACCCCCCCCTCAGGAAACTGAGTATCACCCACTTGGGAAACTGAGATGTGATGGTTTGGGGGAAGCCCAGAACATCATCCCTGCATCCACTGGTGAAGCCAAGGCAAGGTCATCCCAGTGCTGAACAGAAAGTTCACCTGTGTGTCCTTTCACATTCTTAATATGTCCTTTGCTGCCCCATTCTGCCTCCTTGGGGTATTCAGGTTCATTGTGCACTGGTCTAGACTTGAGAGAGGGAAACTTAGCCAAGGCAGGTGAGTGCAATGCAGGATCTCGGTCAGCAGTGAGTTCACAAAAAAACAGACATCTTGGGAGACAGCTCCTTTAATCGGGGAAACAAAGGCCCCCTTTTAGGAGATGATAGGGGCTATCAGGGTGAGTGTATGTCATTGGCCACTGCCAAGGTGCTGGGAATGCCTTATTTTCATGAAGAGGCACTTGCTGGACATGACCTTAGAAGGAGAGAAGTTTAACCTGACTATCAGGCTGTGCGACCACCTCAAGGGTAGCAGAGGTAGGGAACACGCATAAGGCTATGTGCTCCAGGACATGCAGGCCCAGGGCAGGCTGGGAGCAGTTCTCCTCCTGCTGGTCTCAAACAAGATTTCCAGAGTTTAGACACAACTTCACCTCACTCTTTCTCCAGACTGTCCCCCTCCCCCCTCCCCATCTCCCTGTCACACAGCTCCCCAGCCCCACATCTCCCCCTTTCTGTTTTATAGAGGGGAGCTATATCATCACGGTCATCATCAGCCTCTAGGTGGGGAATGGTTTGGTATTGAACCAGAACCTGGTTGGTAGTGACTGGCAATTTTGCTTATTTGCCGTCTTAGGATGGAACAGGGGGCCACGAGGAGGAAAGTCCCAGTAGTCAGTACGGGGCTAAGGAGGGGAAGAAGCCAAACTACTGGAGGGTTTGAGTACCATGGGGTAGGGGTGTTGGGCACATAGCATGCCCAAAGATCTCGTGAAAGATCTTCAAGGGTTTGTATGTTTTGTTCCATCAGTCCAGACTCATTGATGTAGAATCGACATTCTTCCCTTCCCTGCTCAGCAGTCCCTGAGTCCAGAGCTCTCTGGTTCTGTGGACAACCCTTCCTAGGGAGGTGATCTGTCTATGGTGGAAGCCATGGCCTGGTCAGTCAAGCTTATTCTGGAAGTCGTCAGCCAGGTGATATGTCTGGTCCTTTTGCTCTGAAAGCACACAAACTTTAGTTGTTTGTTTGTTGTGGGTTTTTGGTTTGTTTGTTTTTTTTTTTTTTTTTTTTTTGACACGTTTTCTCTTTAGCCTTGGCTCAGAGTTCTGGGCTCGCTTTGGCTGTCCTTGAACTCACAGTGATCCAACTCTCTGTGCCTCCCTCCCTGAGTGCTGGGATCAAAGGTGTGCATCATTACACCTGGATATACCCAAACTTTTCCCCTCCTCTTCTTCTTCTTTTTGATTTTTTGAGACAGGGTTTCTCTGTATAGACTTGGCAGTCCTGGACTTGATTTGTAAATCAGGCTGGCCTCAAGCTCACAGCAATCCACCTGCCTCTGCCTCTCTAAGGGCTGGGATTAAAGGCCTGCATGCCCCACCATGCCCCGCTACACACAAACATTTAGAGGTTAACATTGTAGGTAAATTTTTGCATTAACACATGTATGGAATGTGCCATGTGCACAAATCAGCTAATGATGGCTCTCTGCTCTGTGTTTGAGCAGGTGAAAAGCGCCTGTCAGCTTTACAAGTCCGTTTGTACTGTGTAATCAAACTGTAATATAACTTTCCATCCGTGCCATGGAAAAGGATGGCATATAATAATAAGTCATGAGGACTGGGTAATTAACGTTTATTGGCTAGGGTAGAGACACTCGTGTCTTAGCTAGTAGCTTGAGCTACTTCCATGTAAGAGAATCAACATTCATGTCACCTGTTCAGTTGATCTTCTAAGTCTCTTATTTCATGTCCAAAAGTCAAGATTTTTAGAGGTCTTCCCTGGTCGAATCAAATCTTAATTAACTTTGAAGGAATTCCTATTGAGACAAGAGCAAACTTTCTTCCCCAACCCAACACATTTCTTGACTTTTATTCTGAGATCTACACATCCTTAAGGTATATAAGCTGATTTAATTCAACAGTCCAGTGTTACACGTCTTAATGACATTTCCATTTATGAAGTCAATAAAGCATCAGGTAACCTATCTCTGGGAGACCTTGAGACAGTCTTTTGTTTTATGAGCATTTATTTTAAGGTACTGTTAGATCTTTTTATACCAGTAACATGTTTTATGTTATTATTGTATCCATACAGTAATAACACAACAACTGGAGCGTTGTCAGTTTTAATCTGTCAAGGTATCTCTAAGGTAGCCGTCACTTCCAATAAGTGTGTAATAACAGAATCAGTCTTTTTACAACTCAAGGCAGAAGCCCATTGAAATCCCAAATAGGTATCAAATGTATGATGTAAGTATTTTAATTTTTCAAACTCTGTAAAATGAAACCTATCCATCTGCCAAATTTTATTCCTTTGGGTCCCTTTAGGGTTACTTTCAGCACGCAATGAAACTTGATTATATAAAGAACAAATAGGATAATTCTCTGTAATTTCCTGGGCTTGTTGTGAGGTTATAGAAAAAAAAATTTATTTAAACCTCTAATATTAACGTAATGTCTTTTATGGAAATTTTGAAGCCTTCAATTGTAGTTGTATAAATAATGAAGTTAATTTTGAATCATCTGGAGTAAGTTTGGTAGTTTTTATATGTAAAACTTTTTTTTTCATATTGAGAGTCAGTAACTACATTAAGAGATTTTGGAAAATCTAATAGAACCACAAGAATAGCATCTAGCTCTGATTTTTGAGCTGAAACATATGGACCTTGAATTACTCCACTTAATATTTTCTTTATTTTATAACCTGTTATTCTTGATTTATTAGCAACTGTGTAAAAGGTAGGAGCTTTAGAAACTGGTGTTTTATTATGTGAAGAAGAATCTAATTGGTTCTCTTTATAAACTGAAGTCGCTTTTGGGGGGTTATTTGTTGTTAATTCATCCCAAGAATTTATTGCAAGTTCTTTGCCAATTGTTATTGGCTGCCCATAATGAGGTTCTTCAGCCCCCTAAGTTTTTTCTGATAGTGGACACCGGGCTGTTCCATGGACTGCGGGAGGGGTAAATATACTGACGTGACAGGATTGTTTTCTTTTGTTTTGTTTTGTTTTTGTTTTTTACTGTATCTCTCAAGTGTCTCCCTATTAGGAAAGAAATATTTTTTTCCCATAAAGGGCTCTTTAACATTGAGTTATTCCCACTACTAGGGAAAAAAACAGAAAACATTTGAACAAAATTCAAGCAGAGAAGCAAGAAAATTCTAAGTTCTGGGCGAGCTGTGCTATCTCCAGCTGCGGAGGCAGAAACTCCACCCATTATTCTTGGAATTCAGGTTTTGCAGCTCTGCGCTGGCGGGGCCTTAGCTGAAAGGCTGAGGAGCACCCCGCGGCCAGAGAGCTCTGAGCTCCAGCTACCGTCAGTTCCCGTGCAATCCTTTGTGGCGTCCAAGGCACAATGTCTCAGAGCCATCAGGGTCCCTCGTGGGGAGGGTCTCTTGTGTTTCCCATTCCTCCTGACCCCTCCACCCGAGTGTCAACCCCATCCTCTCCCACCCGGGAGCCCACCAGCGGCCACCAGCCTCACGTCCACCACAGAAGTATGCTGGCTTGGCTCCAGGATGGTTGGGGTGGCTGGGGATGAAGGGGGGGGCACTCCAAGGCTTACAGCTCCCTGGCAGCGGCACCCACTGAATCCTGGGGTGGGTTAGGTGGGGCCAGCGTGGTCCTGGGGAGGAGGGGCTTTTTTTGTTGTTTCCTTTTAAGGAGTCAAAGAGAGGATGGTGAGTGCTTGTGGGAAGGGGGAGCCAGGAGGGAAGCAAGCTAAGGTTACCCAAAAAGCTCTGGAAGGAGGCGAGAGCCTCATCTTTGCGTAGCGCCTCCCATTGTTAAAAAAAAAAAAAAAAAAAGCGGGGGGGCCTGGAGTGACGCTCTTGGGGGGGGCGGGGACGAAGAGTGACAGATGTCCTGCCAATTCTGGGGCGTGTTCAAAGTGGCCACCTGACCCTGGAGGAGGGATTTCGTTCAGGGGGCACGGATGCCGCCCTCCACAGCTGCCTGCCTGTCTGAATTCTCTCAGATCCTGATCAGGGTACCAGTCCAGTGCGGTGAACTTTGGGAATGTCTGAAATTTCGGATCTGTGGCAGAGCCGAGAGTTTTCTTGCCAGCAGAGAGAGGGGCGGAGTTGGCTGGCAGCTTCTGAGGTGTTTTCCTCTGTCATGGAATTACAGAGATTAAGAAGCTGTGTAATAGAGGGGTTAGGTGACTTCCACTCCGTTTTCTGGACGGGGTTCTAGAGTACTGGGTTGCAGGGCAGAGGAAAGAGAAGCAGGGGAAGCCGAGAGCTGGTGCAGCGGTTCCTCTGTCCTCGTAACTGAGTCCTGGGGAGTGCAGGGTTGGGTAGAGGGGAGTGGGGAAAGCCACCGAGGCTTGTTTTTTTGTTTTTGTTTTCTGTGGTGGGGGGAAGAAGGAGAGAGAGAGTTTTACTACACGGGATTTTTTATTTTATTTTTTGAGGGTGGTAGTTTTCTAGACAGAGTTTCCTGGATTCACTTTGCAGACCAGGCTGGCCTCGAACTCACAGAGACCCGCCTGCCTCTGCCTACCTAAGTGCTAGGATTACAGGCCTTCGTCACTGTGCCAACTGCCCCTATTTCCCTAATCTGAGGTTTGTTTTGATGTGATGAGGTGTTTCCCAAAGCAGAGGTCAGGGAAGAACTTTCGGGGGGGGGCTGTGCAGCTCTGAGGGGGATCCCTCAAAATCCCCAATCATAAGCTTTCCTGCAAATTACAGAAAAAATTGGTGACCACCTTTCTATGGCTTTTAACTGGACTCTGCTTAACCAGGTTTCTTTCTTTCTGTCTTTCTATTTTAAGAATTTAAAAAAAAAAAAAAAGATAGGGGTGTTTTGGCTAACACCCAAGCGGGCTGTCGGGGTCCAAGCAGCCATTTCAGGGCTTTCCACCAATGCCAAGGAATCACCTTGGCCAGAAGGTGTCAACTGCCATCTCTGTGTCGGAACCCACGGGCAAACCAAAAACAAAGGAGGAAAAGATAGACGGACAGCCGTCTGTGTGGGGAGGCTTAGGGTCTTTGGGCTAATGCCAGAAGCCCGGGGATACTCACCTTTTCCCTGCTCAGACTGAAGAGCCTATAACATCCACACTGGGCACCAGTTTAGGCCCTGTGCCTGCTTCCTCTTTGGGGTATCCAGGCTTGTTTCCTACTGAGCTGGACTGGAGGGAGGGAAACTTAGCCATGGCAGGTGGGTGCGATACAGGATCTTGGTTGGCAGTGAGTTCACAAAAAACACACACCTTGGGAGACAGCTTCTGGGAGACAGCTCCTTTAATTGGGGAAACAAAGGCCCCCTTTTAGGGGATGAGTATTTGCTATCAGGGTGAATGTATGTCATTGGCCGGTGCCAGGGTGCTGGGAATGCCTTATTTTCATGAAGAGGGATGCCAGGTGCTTGCTGGACATGACCTTAGAAGGAGAGAAGTTTAACCTGACCATCAGGCTGTGCGACCACCTCAAGGGTGGCAGATGTGGGGGGAGGGGGCCATAAGGCTCCATGTGTCAGGACATGCGGGCCCAGGGCAGGGAGGCAGCAGTCCTGCTCCAGCTGGTCTCAAGACGAGATTTTGGGGGTCAGGACACGCCTCAACCTCACGCTTGCTCTAGGCCAGCTCCCCAGCCCACAGTCCACCAAGGATTTGACCTGCTGCCTGGAGAAAGCTGTCAAATATGATGACACCAAGAAGGTGATGAAACAGGCACGTGGGGGACCCCTGAACTATACTGAGGACCAGGCTATCTCCTGTGACCTCTAACAGTGGCCCTCTTCCTCCTTTGGGGATGGCTGACGTTGCTCTCAATGACCACACTGTCAAGCTCATTCCCTGGTATGACAATGAATTTAGCTACAGCAACGGAGTAATGGACCTCATGGCCTCCACCTCCATGACCACCCGCCCCACCCCATCAAGAACAGGAGAGGGAAAGAGAGGCCCTCTGCTGGTGAGAAGTCCCTGCCTTGATTCAGCTACCAACACACTGAGCATTTCCTCCCCCCCCCACCACCACAGTTTCCACCCAGCTCTCCAGAGAGTACGGGTGTAGGGAGCCCTATTCTCTCAAATACCGTGAGTAAAGTTCACTACAACGGGGGGCTGGAGAGGTGGCTCAGTGGTTAAGGGCGCTGGCTGCTCTTCCATTTGCAACACACACACACATATGACATCTCACTACAGTCTGTAATCCAGGAGATCTGATGGCCTCTTCTGGTCTCAGTGGACACCCGCCATGGATGAGGTTCCCAGACATACATGCAGACAAAACACCCATCGCATAAAAGAAACAAACAAAAAGTTCACTGTGGCTCTTGCCCCACCGAATAGGCAAAATGGAATAAATATGTTATATTAGAACATTTACATAGGTGACAAAACTTCAAAGAGTAATGAGGAAACGAGGGTGTCTAGTGGAAAAGGGGCTGGTGATTTCTTGCTAGGAGTGCTCATCCAGAGGGCGGCTTGTGGGGGTTGTCTTTCCTTCTACCCTGCGGTATCCAAGAATTGAACTTAAGTCATCATGTTTTGTGGATGGCACCCGAGCCATGTCACTAGCTCACCTCTCCTCTCTTTTTGTGTTGTTTTCTTTGAGACAGGTTTTCTCAGTGTAGCCCTGGCTGTAGAACTCACTCTGTAGACCAGGCTGGCCCCGTACTCAGAGAGATCCACCTGCTTCTGCCTCCCCCAGTGCTGGGATGACAGGCATGTGACACCACCACCTGGCCAGAGCTCCAAATCTCCCGTTTAATGTGTATTCGTTCTGGTAGTTCTACTGCTCTGGAAAACCCTGACCTAGGAAGTTAGAATATAAAAGTAAGAATATGCCGTTAGGGAATTTCAAGTTAAAGCCAGATGCCACTACACACTTAATAGAATGGCCCGGATCCAAAATCCTATCAGCGCCAGACACTGGAGACAATGTGTGCCAGTGGGAACTCTAGTTCAGTGTGTGGCAATGCGTTGCGGTACTAAAACAGCTGGCAGTTTCTTACAGAGCTAATCATGCTTTTACCAGACTCCACTCTTTGTCCTCCATCATACACTGATTGAAGGCCTACCCGAGGATGCCCGTAGGGGCCTAATTTCTAACGTTCAAACCAGGAAGCCACGGCAATGTCCACTTAGTGGACGGATGCCTACTGTGGGCTATCCAGATGGTAGACTGTTAACTTCATCGCTGAAAAGAAGTGAGAAGAGCAGAGGCGATGCCTTGTATGTAATGGGCTGCCACACAAGCATGAGGACAGGAGCACCCACGTGCAAAAGCCGGGCAATGTTGGCACACAGCTGTAACCTCAGTGCCGGGGGGAGGGTTGGGGAACAGGAGGATCATCAGGGCTCTCTGGGGCAGCAAACCTAGCTCAATGGATACGCTCCAGTTAGTGAGCGCAGTGAGTGACCTTGACCCCCCCCCAAAAAAAATGTAGAGCTGTAGAGGAAGGTACTCGGTGTTGGTCTCTGACCTCTACACACACACACACACACACACACACACACACACACACAGAGGCAGAAGGACAGACAGGCAGACACAGACAGAGAGAAGAAATAAAAGACATTGGAGAACCTGGCAGTGGTGGCACACGCCTTTAAACCCAGCACTCGGGAGGCGGAGGCAGTCGGATCTCTGTGTTCGAGGCCAGCCTGGTCTATAGAGTTCTAAGACAGCCAGGACTGTTAACACAGAGAAACCCCACTTGGAAACAAAACAAAACAAAACCGTAGAGATTTGAATCTGGACTCCCTCTTGGTTAACTGAGTCTCAGGGGAAGTTCTTGTGTTTCTTTCGTTAAAGCAACACCGATGCATTGCTGGTGACCCAGATGCAGTTAATCCTTGCAAGAAAAGGGTGTCAGATCTTCTGGATCTGCAGACAGGGATGATTGTGAGGCACCACCAGGGTGCTAGGACCTGAACCCAGGTCCTCTGCCAGCAAAAGGCCCTCTTAACTGCCGAGCCATTACTTCAGAGCCTGGTTTGGTCTCACTGTGTATCTTAGGCTGCTCGCCGAGTGTACACCATTGTGCCTGGCTGACAGTTCACCTTTTTAAATCAGGTAGTGAAGGCACTCAGTGGAGAAAGTTTGCTGTAGCTAGGGCTTGAAATGTCCACCCGAGGCCCAGGTAGAAGGCTTCTTCCTCAGCCTGTGCTACCGTCAGGACATGTGGGGACCTTTCAGAGGTGGAGCGGAGTTGGAGGAAGTTGGGTGTCTGGAGGCTTGCCTTTGAAGGGTTTGTGGAATCCCTTCCCTTCCGCTTTCTCCCTGTTTCTCTGCCACCCTAAGATGAGCAGGTTCCTCCACCATGCACTGCCACCAAGATGCACCTCACCACTGACCCAAACAACAGGGTCGGTCAGTCAAGGACTAACACCTACAATGCTGTGAACCCAAATAGACTCTTCCTTTGTTAAGTTAGTTGCCTCTGGTATTTTGTTACAGTAAAAATAGAAAACCAGCCTAAACCCCTTAGGCTCATTCTCAATACAACCGCCCCTCTTGCCAAAGCAGGCCTGTAACCAGAAGCCTAGACAGGAGGATGGCAATTTCAAGACCTGTCTGAACTACAGAGTGGGTTCCAGGACAGCCTGGGCAACTTAGGGTGATGCCGTCTTAAAATAAGAAATAAAAAAAAGAAAGCTGGGAATAGGGCTCAGTGGTTGAATGTGTCTGAAGTGTGCAAGGCACTAAACTCAATCCCCAATACTTAAAAAACAGGCAAGCAAATACAATTAACAGCACATCAGAATTCACACACACACATACACATACACATACACACACACACACACACACACACACACACACACGGGATGGAGAGCAGTGCTGTGAAATGTTGTCCCCTGAACGTGACATGGCCATCGTGCTCATGAGCTCACAGCAGCTGCAGTTATCTGCAGCGCATCACCAAGCCAACCAAAGTTCCAGCACCAATGAAACTCATAAGGCTCCCGCCCTTCAGGAGGAGCCGTTGGTGGCTGGTGGTTTTTGGGAGAGGGAGAATGCATTTTCTTTGGGGATTCGGCCCCTGGTAGGTTGACCATGCTTGAACGGATGGCCCCACACCTCTGCTTGTAGAGGCAACACTAATTGAACTCAGTGAGCTAAAAAAGAGGAGGAAGATTTGAAATTGGGAGGGGACATATTGGGAGTCCAGGAGGAGTTGGAGCGGGAGTGGATATGATCAAAATCTACTACACAGAGGTATGATGTTCTCAAGGAAAAGTATTATTCTGAAAACTAAATCCCAGCACTCAGGAAGGCAGAGGGAGGTGGATCGCTGTGAGTTCCAGGCCAGCCTGATCTACAAAACATAAAATAAAATAAAATAAACACATAGGTAAACATAAATAAATAAAATTGCATGACTTTATTTTATCACAGTTTTAAAATGTCATATCTTAAAATTTTACATGTTACAGTTTAACTTTTTTTTTTTTTTTCCTCCTGAAACAGAGTTTCTTTGTGTAACCTTGGCTATTTTGGACTGGTTTTGTAGTCCAGGCTGTAGTTTAGCATTTTTTCCTTGTTCAAAAACAAAAACATATTAAGGAGCTGGGAGATGCTTTTCCTGGGTGTGAGTGCTCGCTGTGTGAGCCTGAGGATCTGAATCCGGCTCTCTAGCACCTGTGTAAAAAGCCATGACCATGCATGCCTAGAACCCCAACCCCGGACCTCAGCAGGAAGAGACAGGGCGATCACCAGGGCTTGCTCGCTGCCAGCCTAGCCCAAAAGTGCACACACAACGGGTATACACGGCTATATCATGGTGTTTTATACTTTAGGAAATTGGATGAAGAACTGGATTTGAAATACAATACACTAAAATGTTCCCATTTGATATAAAAGGAACGGGGCTTCTGGGCGCCTTTTTTTTTTTTTTTTTGACAGTATTGGGTTGTATGGCCTGGAAAAGAGCCTGACCCGTAAGGAGCCACACAGGTAAGGTGACGTGTGAACTCAGTGACTCTTGTTGCTGGGGTGGGGGTGGGCGGCATGACACCCAGCCTGGGAGAGAGAGAGAACCCCCCAGGCCTTGAGCCCATCAACAGGAACATTCCCAGCTTCCTTCATGAACTGGCCTTGAGGCTGATTGGCCAAAGTCTCGTCAGTTGGGAGAAAATAGGCTACACTGGCCACCTTCCAGGGGAAGCCTTAACATACACTTTAAGTCTAGATCCAGGCCTGGAGGAAGGGCCCGTCGTTCTCTCTCTCTGTGTGTCTATCCCCCTCTCCCTATGCCCCTCCCCTCCCTCCTCTGCCATGAAAGTGGAGGCCGCAGGTCCGCATCAAGGGATCTGGCTATCTGCCTCCCGGTGTTGGGATTACACTTGTGCCCAGGTTTTGGAGCTCCATCTCCGACCTTCACACTTGCACAGCCAGCACTTCATCCAAGTCCTGCTGGGCCGCTTCCACCCTTGGTGCTCCCAGCAACTCTAAGGAGCAGGGCGGTGCTCAGCTAGCATATACTCAGCCCCTCCTCTGAAGACTGTGCAGGGACCCAACCCACAGCCAGCCCTAGGGTGGACCAATGACAAACGGAATGAGAGGCGGTGTTTTTTTTTTTTTTTTTTTTTTGCTTTATTAGAATATTGCATACATTGCAATAAATATTAACTTACTGAATCCTTAAACATGTCATAAATAATATGAACATCTTATAGACTTAAATAAAAGCATGCATCTGTCGTTTCCTGGGGTGCACTGGGGGAGGCTGGATCAAATATCTCAGCCATTTGATGTTTTCTGCTTGTGGGAGGGAGTGAGGTTGTGGTATACCCCCAAGTATTTACTCGGCTTCTGCAGTTCAGTTACACTGAAAAAGCAAGGCCCAGCATGTGGCTTTGCTCTCATTCTCACGGCAATGAGATGTCCCCTTCCCCCTCCAAAATCTAGCCACTCCAGGCACAGAGAGACGACGATGGCCCGATCTGATTCCTACGGAGAAGATAAGAATTAACCTTACAGAAGTCGAGAGTAGAAGTGGGGTTACCGGAGGCTGGGGAGAGCAGCCTGGGGCTGAGGGGAGCTTGACTAGGGGGTTTTACATTGAAGTTAACAGGAACAGGAAGCCCTGGCATGGCATCCCTCAACAAGAGGGTCATTGAGCGTCACTGTCTACCTCAAGGGGCCAGGAGAAAGGATGTCGAAGGGGCACGTGTGATCCTCCTGCTTCCACCTGGTTCAAGAGTTCCAAGTCATCCTCGGCTACACACTCAGTTCAAGGCCAGCCTGGACTACTTGAGACCCTGTCTCAAAATAAGGGGATCGGGGCTAGGAAATGTAACTCAGTGGGTGGCATGCGCAGACCCCTGGGTTCCATCCCCAGAATCACACGAACTAGTCCTAATGGTGCATGTCTGTCATCTCAGCACTCAGGAGAAGGAGGGAGGTGGATCAGATGTTCAAGGTCATCCTTAGCTACATTACGAGTTCGAAGCCAGCCTGGGCCACAGGGATTTCTGTTACACGCACACAAAAGAATTTTAAATATTTTGTCATATGTAAATGATCAATGTTTGAGGAAGTAGAAGAGTTTAGCTTGACTACGTGATGTAAATATGACTGGAAACAGCACAGGGCAATCCCTTCATCGGTACAATTTTGTGGGTTTTATGCATCAGTTTAAAGTTCAGCTAAAAATCTGAGGTCCTGTCTCCACTGGGCCAGCTCGGCCTCAGCCTTCCATTGTCCACTCGGTACTCATCACCCCGAGGAACTCTTGCAGGTAATCCAGGAACTGCCGTGCTCTCCGTCTCTCCTCGCCACACTTCTCCTGTGAAAACAGACATTCGTTGGCTCCTGGAGAAACAGCTGCAGCCAGACTCACCGGGTTCTTGAGGAAACTTACTTTTTGGCGGTCAATGTATTTCTTTATTAATGATAAGTTTTGGAATAGCGTTTCCACGGCACCCCCACGGGCAGTTTGGTTCTTCAGTATGTCTAGCCCCTGAAAGATTTCTCCAATGCACAGCTGGTGCTGAAAGAGGAAGATTATAAAAAAAAAACAACACAACAAATAGATCAAGCTAACTCGTTGTATCAGCCACCCCACAGAGTATACATATTTCAAAATATCATGTCATATGCAATCAATATGTGCAGTTTAAATGCACCAGTGAGTGAAACAATCGGATAATCCAAGACATGGTAGAGTTTATCTGTAATCCCAGCATTCGGGAGGTAGAGGTAAGAGGATCAGGAGTTCAAGGTCAGCCTCTGATACATAGAGTTTGAGGCCAGCCAGTGCTACATGAGACTGTTTTTTTAAAAAAAAAAAAAAAAATCAAAACCAAAGTTAGGATTGGGGCTAGAGAGATGGCTCAGTGGTTATGGTCACTGGCTGCTCTTCCAGAGGATTTGGGTTCAGTTCCCAGCACCCTTGTGGTGGCTCACAACCATCTGAGTCCTGGGATTAACCATGAGTGACCCCACATCCAACCCAATATTTTCTTGTGGAATTTAGGTTGATGATTTTCTTCTATTTAGAAAATGACATCTTTAGCCTTCAGGGATACCAGATGTGAACATGGAACACACACGTATGCAGGCAAAATGCTCATACACACAATATAGAAACAAATGAAAGGATAACAGTTATCAACACTTTCAGAAAGGTTTTAGAGTGGGCTGGCTCTGGAGCTCAGCGGTAGGGCGCTTAGTTAGCCCAGGCAAGGCCCTGGGCTTGACCCTCAGCAATCCTAAAGAAGGAAAGGGAAAATAAAGAAACACGCGAGGAGGAAGGAAGCCACAGACAGAACCAAAGGGAGCACAGCAGGCCCTCTTGCCTGCCTGCCCCGTGTGGAAATGTGCAAAGGGTCTTTGCTGTGAGGCTCTGTCAGGCGGAGGGCCACAGCTGCTGCTGACCACTCCCCTGGCTCTGCTAGCTCACAGTCACTCCTAATACTGATTGGTTAGTGGGTTTGGAGCGTCACATAGCCCAGGCTGGCCTCTAGCTCAGTGTGGGGCTGAGAATGACCTTGAGCCCCTGATCCTCTGGCATGCACTACCGTGCCTAGTTTTCCGGTGCTAAGGAACGAGCTCAGGGTTTCATGCATATCAGGCGCTCCATCCATTAGGCTGTCCTCAATGTTTATTTATTTATTTATTTATTTTATTTCTTTTTAATACGGGATCTGGCTATGCAATCCAGGCTGGCCTTGAATTCACATGCACCCTAAAGCTGGCCTCAGACTCAGGCTACCAAGTGCTTGGATAACATCCTTGGCCACGCTCTTACCCTTCATATCTATAAGCACCTACTTTGACATCCACCCACGTTAAAAAAGCTCAAAGAACATCAGTGTTACTGAAAACGAATGATTTCCTGGGTAGTTGTTTGCACCAAGGCAAGAGAATCACTTGAACCCAAGAGCTTGGGACCTAGGGAGATGCCCACGCCTAAACACAACAACAGAAAGCAAGAAGTAAATGATTTATAGCTTATATACTCATGCAATCATGGCGTCGAAGTATAACTTAAACTTACATTTTTATGAGTAGGAACAGGAAGCCTCACTGTCTGCAAAGGAAAGAGCACAGGGTCATTTCTAAAGCAGTTTGTCTTGTTTTAAAATTTTTTTTTCAATACAGTGCTTGCTGGTGATAGGGTTTTCACCTGGGCATTAACACTAACACATTCATAGTTGCATTATTTATAGCAGATTTTTATATGTAAGAATGAACTGCCACAAATTATTAATGAGTTGTTTTTTTTTTTAAGTCTTTTTTTTGAATCAGGGTCTCACTGTGCAGCTCTGGCTGGCTGGGAACTAGCTTCGTAGACCAGGCTGGCCTTGAACTCACAGAGATCCACCTGCCTCTGCCTCCCAAGTTCTGGGATTAAAGGCATGCCCCACCACACCCATGCATTTCTGCATTTTAAAGAACAGCAGAGTCAGGTAAGGTAAAGTGTCTGCCATCCTGGTGTCCGGGAGACAGAGGTAGGAGGCTCTCAGGGGAGCTGGGACAGCTTAGTCTCCGCAGCAAGTTTGAGGCCAGACAGGGTGGCCCAGCAAGACCCGATCTTGAAAGCAAAAGGGCAGAGAGAAAAGTTGTGCTTTACCTCGTTGCTTGTCAGTAGAGCCCGGTGAGTGGACAGCTGTATCAAGGTCTCCTTCACCACGGCGCTCATGGGAATCTCCAGAGCCACGGCCCAGACCCAGGCGAGAGTTAGAATGCTCAGCTGCAGAGGCAACCTCATGGTTCTGAGCCTTCACCACTTGCCTTTCGAGGAGGAAGAACACAGAGCAGGGCTGCATCCCCAAGCAATTTATTCTCTCTCTTTGAGGAAATGAATAATTTCTAACAATCAGATAGAGGGCATCTAATAAAGGCAGGTAGCGAAACTCAACATTTCCAACGTCTTCAAAGAAAAGTGCATTTTTTTTTTTGCTCTTTTCGTAATAGTAAACACCTCCACCTTTACTCCCGTTTAAGAAGCATTTTGTGTAATGAAAAATTGTTTCTACGACCTTGATCCACAGTGACAGTCCATTCAGAATTTTCTCTTTAAAAGATGTGCAGATATGGCCAGGCTCTCTAGAGATGCCCACACTCAACAGTCTTGAGCGTGTGCTCCTCTTTTCATAAGCATCTTTTTTTATTATTTTTATTAACCCCCTGCCCCATTCCATGCTTTAACGTATTAAGCTTACTTCCTAATAAATAAATAAAAAAAAGATGCATTCAAACATATACCTCCAGGCAGAGTTATGCTAAAATTCACAATTATTGGGGACATTTTCCTAGGTGTGGTGGGACACGCACGGTCAGCCTGGAACACACGAGACCCTGCTTCAAAGAGCCAAGGCGAAGAGGGAAAGGGGGGTGTCTTTTGGGTTGACATTGGCTGCAGCTAGACCCATCCGTGCTTCGAAAAGGACTTGAAAACACTCTGGGGGGGAAGACACTTATTAAAGTAGCCAGACCAGCAGAGCTGAGTTACAGAGTGTAGAGGTTTCTGCTCGGCATCCTGTCTGCTCTTAAAAGCCCGACTCAAGCTGGGTGAAGATAAGTAGATCAGTTGTTCATACCGTGCGGGGTAAGAGGCTCCTTCCTGTGCTGCCTTAGTGGCTTGGCCTTTACCCAGTTCTCTCCCTCGCTGTTTTTAACCATCTTACTTTTTTCACTATTTATTTATTTATTTATTTAATATGCGCTGGTATTTAGCCTGCATGGGTCTGGGTGTGGGTGTCCCCTGGAACTGAAGTTACAGATAGTTGTGAGCTGCCATGTGGGTGCTGGGATTTGAACCTGGGTCCATCTGGAAGAGCAGTCAGTGCTCTTAACTGCTAAGCCATCTCTCTAGCCCACTGACCCAGTTCTCAAGCAGTTTACCATGAGGGGTTCCCAGGGTGACTCCTGGCTCTCTCTCTATCCTGTCACACACAGCGGGAAGAATCAAGTTTTGCATTTCCTTTGAGGTTCCTTCTTTCTTTTCTTTCCTTTGTGGGGGTTTTACGCAGACACAGTCTGACTATGTGGCCCAAACTGCCCATGAACTTCTGATCCTTCTGCCTCAGCCTCCCAAGCGCTGTGTCCCATTGCATCTTGCTCCGGTTTTGCTTTTTTCACTGTTCAATCAAAACAGTTCATTCTCACTGCACTCTCTAGTGTCAAGATGCAGAGGAACCACACTGGAACCAAACCAAAAGCTTTCTCCCTACTGGCCAGCACTCATGGTGCTGGAAAGTGTTATGTAGGCTACTTAGGGAGAGTTGTAGCAACAGTCTTACCTATCTGTGGATCCTGCTTGCACAGGCCAACAGGCCAAGTAAAATGTGCCATCTGATGCACTAGTGGTAAGTCTGTTAGGGAGGCAACCAACTGCTTTATGAGTCAATTTGAGGCCCGCTCCACAGGAAGGAATACACAGGAAGCCTGGCCAAAAGCTCCCCGCAGGGAAAGTGTTGCTGTTGTTGGTGCTAAACGAGTATAACATGCCTGTCAATTTTTCTAAGTAACTATGTGTATGTACGCTTACAAAGCAGTGCTGCCGTCAGCTCTGGTTAGGGACACTCCTTTTTAAAATCGCCAGTGATCATTGCAGAAACCAGTCAGTGGTCAAGGTAGTGAGAATGAGTGACTATTGGATGCTCAGCCCTCAAAGTGGAATCGATGGTAACTATATCCCCCCTGCAGTGCCAGGAAACACAGCAGGAAGGAGTGGACAGAATGTGCTGAAGGAAGTGGTAGAGGCTGTGTGGAATGCTGGCTCTGGGCATGACATGGCTGTTGTGATCACTGGGGACCAGACTGGGTCCATCATCACCCTCTCATGGAAGAAGTTCATGGGCCCCACCCCTCCGGAGCATTTGTACGCAGCTGCAGTTAACGGCTGATGGGTTCAGGGAAGAGACTTTTTCTTCTGTGATCTCATCACTGGCAAGGTGCCTGTGGTCCTGTAAACAGTCCTAAAGAACAAAACAAAGCACCGGCTCGCTGGAAAGGAAACACAAAGAGTGTTGGTTTGGAAAAGAAAGAGGATTAGCAGGAGTGGAAAGGGGATGAGAAAGGGCGTGCGTGGGGTGAATACGGCTGCAAAGCACCATCTGCATGTACAATACAGCTGATGAATGCTAATAGAAACATGGGTTGAAAAAAAAAACCAATTTGGGGCGGAAGAGACAGCTCAGTAGTTAAGAGCACTGGCTGCTTTTCCAGAGGCCCTGGGTTCAATTTCCACCACCCACATGTCAGCTCACAACTGTCTACAGGGGACTCAACACCCCCACACAGACATACATACAGGCAAGACACCAATGCGCGTAAAATAACAATAACAATATGTAAAATTTTAAATTATTTATAAATAACAGTATATAAATTATAGAAAACATCAATTCATGGCTA
The DNA here is from genome assembly GCF_030254825.1 of Meriones unguiculatus. Lineage (NCBI taxonomy): Eukaryota > Metazoa > Chordata > Mammalia > Rodentia > Muridae > Meriones > Meriones unguiculatus. Next base: position 17,138,262 of record NC_083359.1, read on the forward strand.
GAGGGATACACATTAGGACACACGGTGACACTACAGCTTCCACGATGAGATGTTTTCTATGCCTTTGTTGTTGTTATTGTGTGTGTGTGTGTGTGTGTGTGTTTTATCTGGGGGTTTTGCAAGGGCAAAGGTCAGATATGAGGGGACAAGAAGATGAGCGGGACAGAAGTGCATGATGCAAAACTCATAAAGAGTCAATAAAAAGTTAAAAGAAACAAACGAATAAACAAAAACCAGTTCAGTCTCTGGCAAAACGTGGTGTCTAATGCCTATCTCCCTGGCATTTAGGAATTTGAAACAGAGGAATCGGGAATTGAAGGCCCATCTCAGCTACAGCGTAAATTTGAGGCCAGTGTAGGCTACATGAGAGTCTGTCTAAAAAACCCAAAGCCCAAAACACAAGCAGCCATAACATTCGACCAACCCAGTCTCTGTTTGGAAAGACGGGGAGGACTAGTGGGAAGAAGGAAGGAGATGAGACAGTGAGGAGTAAATGTGACCAAAGGACGTTATAAACAGGTATGGAAACGTCACAAGGAAACCCCTTGTTTTATAAAGTTAACATACGCCGATGAAATAGCGGAAAAACCGACTCAGTGAGTAGGGTTCTGTGTTTACCACCGCGGTCCTGTGGCTAAGCCAATGGGATGCCCTTCCTGAGCCAGAAGTGAACAAGCACCCTGTCCAAAACACACAGCAGAGGCATGCAGGATCGGTCTTGGTTGTAAGAGGGGTGTAGAGGCTGGGAAAGAAACGAACACATCACAGACAGGTAGCATGTGGGCACAGCCTCTCCTGGATGTGCCCCAGGCTGAGAGGGCCTTTCCTCCCGAGGGTTGGCTGTGCATGAATGTATGTTCTTGGGCTCAGATCGCTGATCTCAGAACCAAACACCAATCGTTACCCCGAATCTTTTTCCGGAGCTGTGTACATAGTTCTGCATGAGTGGCAGAGACCACTGGAAAGCTGACATACCTTTCCCATGAAGCCACCGGTGCTAAGCATGTGTATTTTGTGCATTTTCATGTTTGTACTTAGGTTTGGGCTCTTGGCTAGACGCGTCTGAGTTGAACACTCTCAGTATTGTGGAGACATACTAGCTCAAATGCCTGCAGGCTCACATCACTGAAACCGGTAGCAGTCAAGTAGGAACCACAGTGGGCCTGACGTGATGCTCTCAAACCCCACGCTTAGTTCTAGCAGGGTCTGGCTCACCCCTGAGGTTATGAGACAATAATTCTATTTCCTCTCTGATGTCTTCTGGCTACACTGAGAAAGTGTGGGCTTAATGAAGGCTTCGGGGGAATTGCCAAATAATTTTAGTAACTCCAGCAAGGTTTCGGAGTGATTCAACACCACGACAGAGCCGCACCGGCCATGGAGGGAGGAGCAGATTGAAAGTCCTCATGCCAGCCTTCACTGAGCAGGGAAAATGTAGCAGCTGCTCACCATTTTTAGGGAAGTAATACAGGCTGGCTGTGAGAAGGATGAAGTGGGAGAGGCCATATTTACAAAATGAAGGTGGTGAGGCCTACAGTACAGTACAGCATGGATCGTCTGCCTGAAAGTACTCACGCAACTCCACCTCAGCTATTACCGTATGATTTCTATGGGCTCAGGGTTTGTTTTTTTTTTTTTTTTTTCGTTTTTGGATATAGGATCTTACATATGCTAAGCTGGCTTTCAATTTACTATGTAGCTGAGGATGACCTTTACCCTGACCCAGTTTAAAGAAAGGAACCCGAAATCTCATTTCTACCCACATGCCGATTCCCTCCTTAGAAAAACTATTTTCCTGTTCAAATTTGTACTTTTTGTTTGTTTGTTTGTGACAGTGTCTCATGAAGCCCAGACTGGTTTTGAACTTACTATGTACTCTCTGAATTCCCGATCCCCCTGCCTCAGCCTGCCAAGTGCTTAAATGACAGATGTGTGCTGCCTGGTGTGCTCAACATTGTATTTCCTTAAATTCTGTGAAACTGTAGAGAAATACACCGTAACATGAAATGTCTCATCTCAGCTTTTAGGTGTTGGGTCTAGTAGCATCACATTAAAAAAAAAAAAAAAAAAAAAAATCAGAAATCCCTGCCAGCCCTGCCAGCCAGGCCTCTGCTTTCTGAACGGGTGGGTTTCACTACAGTGGATCATACAGTGCTGTCTTTTGTAACTGGTTTATTGCATTTGCAATAATGTCGTTCTTCATCGGTGTTCTAGCATGTGTGAGAATTTTCTTCCCTGCTGAATAATGCTGTGTCTTATGTACAGATCCTGTTTGGTTTGTCCATTTTTCTATTGATGAATGCTTAGGGTTTTTTTCCCTCCTCTTTAAATTGCTCTGAATAATGCCGTGCATAAAGTGTATACAATGTTTTTTGTTTTTGTTTTTGTTTTGGATATAGGATCTTGTGTATGCTAAGCTGGTTCCTCCCCTTGCTTCCCCTCTCTTCTCCTTTCTTTTCTTTTGAGATGGGGATTCTGGCAATATAGCCCAGGCTGGCCTCAAACTCTCAATCTTCCATCTTTAGCATCTCAAGTACTAGAAGTACAGGGTATAAGTGTGTACCACCTCAGCTCAGAATCATAGTTCTCATAAAGCTACGTCACTAACTTTTCCTCTATGAGTTTAATCTCCTCAACCTCCTTGCAAGCTTTCTTAGAGTGGAAATATTATTTATTACCATCGTGCGTATGTGTGTGCGTGTACGTGAGTGCATTTGAGCATGTGTGATATACAGGCAGAGATCAGAGCACAGCTTGTGGAAGGTAATTCTCTCCTTCTACCCTGTGGGTTGAGATATAAACTCAGGTCACCAGGATTAGGGGCAAACACCTTAAAAGGTGAGCCATCTCCCATGGATACTTAGAGTGCTAACTTTAAAACATTGGAAGAGCTTTATAAATAGAAATTCCCAAAAAAGAGGCAATGATTTTTTTGAAAAGTTAGAAGTATATTTTATTTATTGTACACTGTGCCCCAGCACATGGGTGAAGGTCAGAGGACAGATGATGAAACCCAACAGCAATCAGTCATGTTATAACATGAACTTTTGAAATGACATGAAAAGAATGACATATTATCTCTGTGGTCTTCCTCCTCCAAACCATCATTTCTGCCTCACCATGAGCAAGACACCACACACACCCAAATGAAAAGACAAAATTCCTGGCCAGCGCTCACCTAAAACCATTAAGGTCATCATATACAAAACAGACTCAGATGCGGTCACAGCTCAGCAGCATCCAAGAGACACTAAGTGCTCAGATGTGCTGTCCTGGGTCACATCCAGGAAGGCAGGCACAATTGCATCTACCTGTATGGTAGCACACACCTTTAATCGTAGCACTATGGAGGCAGAAGCAGGTGGATCTCTGTGAGTTCGAGGCCAGTCAGGTTTATATAGTGAGCACCAGGCCATCCAGGGCTATACAGTCAGACCCTGTTGTAGGCACTCAATGTTTATTGAATAAATAAGCAAAATCAGCGGTCTCTCAATTGTAGATTGTACTAATTGGACAAATTAATATGAATACTGTAGAGATTCATAGTGTCTTTTGCCTACAGCCAGGAGACTGGACAAAACAAGATTCCTGGCAAGAAGACAGAGCTCGAAGAGTTGGCTCTTGTGACCAAGCCAAAAGGAGCTGAGAAAGTTTTTGAAATCTATTAATGTGACAGGATGGTGGTTCAGACCTGCAATCCTACCCCCTGAGAGGTGGAGGCACAAACGCAGCTACAGAGCAAGTTTGAGGCCAGCCCAAGCTACATAAACTGTCTCAAAAACAAGCCCCCACAAAAGAATCTATTTTATTTTGGGGGCAGGGTCTCTCACTATGCAGCCCCGGATGTCCTGGAACCTGATGTGTAGACCAGGCTGACCTCAGTCTCACAGAGACCTGCCTATCTTTGTCTCCCAAGTGCTGAGTTAAAAGTGTTCACCACTTTTGAAAGTGTCCAGTTTAAAATCTACAGTGTTTTAGGTGAACAGAAACAAATTATCCGTCAGTAATCTGAATCTTTAAGGATTGGTGACTATACAATTAAGAAAAGAGACTTTGTATGTTATTTTCATAATAATGTTATAAATTGAAATAAAAAGAACAAAATAATAGGTATTTTAGTTTTTTATGTGTGTGGTAATGTACATTTGAAAGGGCACATTAGCAGACAGCGTTCATCCCTTTTACCCTAAGCCCTTTATCTCCTTTAATGGGTTACAGATCACTAACAGTTTTTTCCAGAACTGGGGTTTTCTCTGTGATATCATTTCAGGTCAGATGTGTTTTCAATCAACTGATTCTAATCAATCACCTGGGCATGATCCTCCATAGTCTTTGTAGTGACTAAATGCAAATTGATAACATTTCCTCTTGACTCTATTTTAACCTCTAGCCTTCCAGCCCTAAAACCTATCTTTAAGATGAGGTTATTGTTATTTTTATTTTTTTTTAATAGAAACACTATAGGAAAGTCAGCACTGAATTTCCCTTGGCATAAACACTATTACTTTTTTTGTTTTTTTGGGCATTTTTTCCCAGTCTTTACTAACTTTTGGATACTTTTACGTGGTTGTAATCAACGGACGTGTGAGGTTTACATTAGTCTTTCCTGCGTATGATTTCTTGTTTGTGTCTATGTCATTTTCTTCTTAATATTTTAATGCTCGCCTGTTCTCAAAGGAAAGTGGTGTCTCTGCTCACCTCACTGTTCCCCAACTTTTGGCCATTACACTTGCCTCCAGGGCTTCATAACTTTTTTAAATTTATTTTTCCATCATAACATTTTTATTGACTATTTGGAAATCATGTGCTCCGATCACACTCACTTCCCAGTTCTCCCAGGCCTGCCCCTCCCCCCGTACCATTGTGACCTCTCCCGCCCCCCAAAAAAGCAAAACAACAACAAAATCCCCCAAGTCCAATTTGTGTTGCCTATATACTCCCTGGAGCGTGCTCAAACTCCTGGCGGCCAACCCCTTAAAGAAAACAGAGTCCTTCCCCACTCTCACCCCAGCCAAAAACCCCCAACTGTGGACAGCTGCTTTTCAGCCCAGGATTTCACAATTTTAAATAACGCCATCAGAAAGCTCCTTGTAGAATCTGTGCTCGTTTGTCTGTTCTTCTTGTTTTTAAGTCAGGGTCTCATATATCCCAGGCTGCTTTCAAACTCACTATGTAGCCAGGGTGTGGCCCTGGATGGCCTGGAGTTTGCTATGTAGACCAGGCTGGCCTCATGCAGCAATCCTCCTGCCTCTGCCCTCTGAGTGCTAGCATCCTAGCGTCACTATCCTCTTGTATCCAGCTGTTTGTTCTGAGGCAGAACCCCCTTATAAAATCCAGGTTGATCTCCAATGGTAATCCTCCTGCCTCCACGTCCCTAGTGTTTAAAAGCATGTACCACTTGCTCAGCACTTCTTTGTAGAAATTTTGAAAAAAAAAAAAAAAAAAATCCTTATGCTGACAAATGGACAAGATCATTTTCATAACTGTTGATGCCATTTTTTATCACACTGACCTCTGGAAATAATCCAGTGTACAAAGAAATCTCTTGTATTGTTACTGTTTTTAAAATTAGCATATAAAGGGCTGGAGAGAGGGGGCTCAGTGGTTAGAGCACTCTCTGCTCTTCCAGAGGTCCTGAGTTCAATTTCCAGCAACCACATGGTGGTTCGTAACCATCTGTAACAAGATCTGGTGCCCTCTTCTGGTGTGCAGGCATACATGTAGCCAGAACACAGTATACATAGTAAATAAATCTTAAGAAAATTAGCATACAAATAAGGGTGTTGTCTTGGCGTTTTCACACATACACACAAACACACACTCACACACTCTTACACACACTGGTATGCTTTGCCTTTATTCAGTCTTCTCCCTCATATTCTTAATACTTCACAAGTCATAAAGCATTTCCATAGAAATAACAGTAATTCTGATATCGGCATTGAGAGTTTATTTACTTATTTATTTAAATGTAAAGTCCACTAGCAACTAGCACTGGGGTTTTTGTTTTTGCTTTTTTTTTTTTAAAGGTTTGTTTATTTATACATGTCTGTGTACTGTTTGCATGTATGCCTGTATGACAGAAGAGGGCATCAGATCCCATTATAGATGGTCATGAGTCACCATGTGGTTGCTGGGAATTGGACTCAGGACCTCTGAAAGAGCAGACAGTGCTCTTAAGCACTGAGCCATCTCTTCAGCCCTTTCTATCTCTCCATCTTTTTTTAAAGATAAGATAGCATAAGATGTAGCCCAGGCTGGGTATTCATTATGTAACCAAGGATAACCCTGAACTCCTGATCCTCCTGCCTTTGCCTCCTGAGTCCTGGAATTACAGATATACACACTCCATCTGGTTTATGTGGTGACGGGGATTGAACCTGGGTTTTTGTGTGCTTGAAACAAGCACTGCAGTAGCCTAGTGACGTCCCAGCCTCCTGCACAAACTTTTAAGAGTTTTGCTCATGTAGTGAGGGACACAAGCAATAGGAGTTACTATAGTTTGGTAACTGCTGGTAAACCCAAATAGCAGTGTGTGCATTTAGCTCACTGGGCCCCATATTCAAGACACTTAGAATGAGAATTACAAAGAGTTATATGATAATGGAGGATGCGATGCGACAAGAATTGGTTTTTTGTTGTTGTTGTGACATTGACAAAGGTCCTAAAATGCTTAACTTTGAACCTCAACATAGCTATGTGAAAATTTTAAATAGAACTTCCAAAAAAAAAAAAGAAAAAAAGATTTTTTTCTAATTCAGATACTAAAACAAAAGAATAAAAATGTTCAACCAATCTAGAAAAATGTAAAGAATAAGAGAGACAAAAAACACAGTATTAAGACAGAAAAAAAAAAGTCCAAATTGACCAGCAGCCAGGGGACATTGAGTCTCAGAGGAGTTAAACCCACCTGTTAAAAGACACCCAGTATGAAACCGTATTAAAGTCATTTGCCAGCTCTTTTCAAGAGGTGCACAATGCAAATGACAAGGAAAACTGAACCAAAGCCAGCCACCAGAGAGCCGGGTTAGCGCTCACCGAAGACAATCAGTCAGCAAGTATTAGACATAGGTTCCTGTGGACAGAAGATAACATCTATGGTAGCTTTGTTTTTCATCACATTACTTTTGGTTCAAGGAAGAGCAAACATTTTTCCAGAAGCACTTTACTGAGCACTGAGGACCTGACTGACTGGTCCCTTGAACCTTATTTGTCATTTTTACTGGAAAACCTTTATCATCTTAATCCCACAACCCTTCTGCTTAGATTTATAGTTCCCATTATCACAAGGTAGAATTTTCTTTTTGTAATGGAATGTAACTACCATGACATGCTCATTGTTTTTTTGATTAACTATTTTTCTGAATTATTCTCTTTTCCAAAATGTGTTTGTGTGTGCTTACGTGAGATTCATGTGTTGTTCTTCCGGAGTGCAGAGTGTAGCAGAATTCAGTTCCTAGCACGCACATCAAGCACCCAGTTCCAAGGCCCCCAGCACACTTTTGAGCCTGCCACACGTGCACATGCCCACACACATACATATAAGATTAACGAAATATTTAAATAGTATGGCCCTATTACTAATACTTACGTATGAATCTAAAAAGCCATTATATTAAATTGCAAATATTTCTTAATAAGCATTCCTGTCACCTAATTTCTATTACATTCAGAATTCGAGTCCCTTAAATTTCCTTCACTTTTTGTTTTTTGAGACAAGGTCTCATTATCGCAGCCACGGTTGGCTGGGAACTTGCAATGATCCTCCTGCCTCAGCTTCCCAAGAACAGGGATTACTGGCTTGTCTCACCTGGTCTGTCTACCTGGCTGCTTTTTCATCTTCCTCCTCCTCCTCCTCCTCCTCTTCTTCTGAATTAAAGCATAAGCCAGGCATGGTGACACACACCTGTAAATCCCAACACTCAGGCAGAGGCAGGCAGATCTCTGTGAGTTCAAGGTTAGCCTGGTCTACAAAGTGAGTCCAGGATAGCCAAGGCTACACAGAGAAACCCTGTCTTGAAAAACCAAACACAAACAAACAAATAAATGAAAAAGAATTTAAGCATAAAGCCAAGTATGGTGGCATACACCTTTAATTTTAGCACTTGGGAGGCAGAGGCAAATGAATCTCTGAATTTGAAGCCAGCTTGGTCTGCATAGTGAATTCCAGGCAGTCAGAATTATATGGTGAGGCCCTGTCCCATAACCACAACAACAGAAGAATTAAAATATAATTACATCATTTCCCCCTTCCCATTCCTCCCTCTAACCCCTCTCATATACTGTGTTTCCCCTGGTCCTCTCTCAAATCCATAACCTCTTTTTTGCGCACACACATTAAGCATTAACTAGCAATATTTACAGCTTAGCAGGAATTAAAACTGATTTATTCTAAAGCACAGATATATACAAGAGTACAGTCTCTTACGACGGCAACATCAGTCACGTGATCAAGAGAAACTACTAGCCATTTGAAAATGCAAATCAACAGCAGTCAGTAAAGTGGATGTCATTAACAAACCATTTAATGGGTCTCGGAATGCACCCCAGCCCACCCCATTCTTGCAGTCCTGGGATCCGAGTGCGGACAGTCAAGTCTTGGTCTTTGCTACTTAGTTATTAAAACAAACAAACAAAAAACCAAAACAACAACAACAAAAAACCGGTCTAGGTGGCTCCAAAATAGCAACACTGAGACTGAGGCAGAAGAGAGTTCGAGGCCAACTTAACCCACAGAACTAGAGTCTGTCTCAAGAGGCCAAAGCAAGTCAAACTGAACAGTGATGCCAGCAGCTTCCACCGAGGAGCGGGAATTCAGGGACGACGTCCCAGCCTTTGTTGTTTTGTTTTTCGAGACAGGGTTTCTCTGTGTAGCCTGGCCTGGAATTCACAGAGATCCACCCGCCTCTACCTCTGCCCTTCCGGAATGATGGGATTACAGGCACGCAAGCCACCAGGCCCGACCGAGGACGAGCACCCGGAGGACCTCGTTCGCGCACCGTAGGACTCCCACTTCCCGGCATGCCCCGGGCGCGCGAGAGGCGTGGACAGATGCGCGCGTGTCCCACGTGACCCTAGGTCAGGCGAGGCGGGAACTTGCGAGCTTGCGGGTGCTTGGCTGGGTCGTTTGGCTTCCTTCGGCCGTGTTCCCGCACCCCTGAACCGGCCGCAGCCCCCCGTGGAAGCAGAAGCCCGGGGGACCGGAAGTGCCCCCGCCGCCGGAGCTCCGGGCCGCCCGGCGTTCGGAACTTTCCGACCCTCCCGGGGCGTCCGCGTACCGGCTTGCCCAGCTTCCGCCTGGAGCTTAAACTCGCCCCTGGCCCCGAGCTAAGAATCGTGGTGCAAGCATGTCCCGGATCGAAAAGATGAGCATTATGGGCGTGCGGAGTTTTGGGATAGAGGATAAAGATAAGCAAGTTATCTCTTTCTTCAGCCCCCTCACAATTTTGGTTGGGCCCAATGGGGCAGGGAAGACGGTAAGTCCTGAGGCGAGGGCCCCAGAAGGTGCTGGGGGCGTCTCCCTGTGTGAGGCGTGGTCCTCGGGGACCTCGGCCTGGCCCAGCCGCTTGTAGGGTCCGTAGCCCACTCCCGCCTGGCGAAGGCCGGCTGTGCCCGTCCTTTCCAGCTCCGCCCCCTCGTTCCCCGAAGTCTAGCAGTCACTCCCCATTGGTTGTTCCCAACGGGACCCCCGCAGCCCAGGTTTAAAATAGGAGAAATGCGTAACCCAGAAATGGAAAAACATGTCCACTGGTAAGGCAAAATGAATGGAAAAAAAAAAAAAAGGCTTAATGTGAACGTGGATGGAATAAGCCTTAAATTGGTGAGCTCTTGTTACCAGGCTTCTGAAAATTTGGGCCGTGCTTTGTGACACACACCTTTAGTCCTGGATTGCCAGAGGCATGCCCATTTCTGTGAGTTCCAGGCCAACCTCGGCTACGTATCAAGTTGCAGGGTAGCCAGAAATACCAAGTTGGATTGTTGAATGCCAGGAGATGGTGTGGACATGTCATCGGGTGAATGTTTATTATGTATGTACTTGATATTGTAAACCAGCTGCGTTCTTAGCATTAATCTCCTGGAGAGAAGACAAGTATAATACTCATCCCTAGGTGCATGAGTATGTATTTTTGTTATTATTTTATTTATTTTGAAGACAGCATCCCACATAGCTTAGGGTGACCTGGAACTCCTGATCTTCCTGCCTTCCACCTCTTAAGTGCTAGACTTTTAGGTATGCGCCTCCACACCTGCCTGTGAATTAATGTTTGTCAAATTAAATAACACAACTTTCTGTTTCTTTAGACCATCATTGAATGTCTAAAGTATATTTGTACTGGAGATTTCCCTCCTGGAACCAAAGGAAATACATTTGTTCATGATCCCAAGGTAAGGGTGACTGTGAAGTTTCATATTTGAAAAATGAAATGTTTGTAATTATAAACGTACTTGTCGTTTATTATGGAGCACCTAACAGTGGGAAGTCTGAAGAGAAGGTCATCTACAGTCTAAGCACCCAGTGATAACCATCTTTGCGATTTTTATTTCTTTTTCGCTCTTAAGTACTGTTTTGCACAGCAGAGATCATAGTCCTATCTAGGGATATATTTCAGTTTGTTCCCCCCCCCCCCACTAAGCATGGTCATACAGCATGAGGTAATTAAAACAGGATAGGCCTGACAAGATGGTTCATCAGGTAAATGCACTTGCTCTGCAGGCCAGGGGTCAAACTTGTAATGGTGGAAGAAGAGAATTGACCCCACAAAGTTCTTCTCTGACTTCTGTACACATGCTAGAGCATGTGTGCTCAGACACAAACACACAAATAAATAATTTTTGAAAAAAAAAAAAAACCACTATAATGAATTGTTAATCTTGGTGCATGGGATGTGTTTTCAATCTTCTACTTAAAGGAAAAAAATTAGGTGAAGTCTTTCTTGTTAAAACTTGTGATGCTGTCTAAATATTGTTAATAGTTGCATTATTTGCATTTAGATCGCTTTTAGTTTTTCACCACATGAAACATTTTCACGATGATGAAAATCTTTGTGAAGCATTGCTTGAATTGCACTGTTTTTCCTGCTCGTGTGTATACAGGACATTGAGTTTGACTCATAGGTTTTTCTTGTTACAAGAGTGTGAATGTGCCACTAAATCCCAGCAAGTTAAGGGTTTATTGTTAAATCCTTTCTGTGCTTGTAAAAACCATGTTTTTGTGCATCTGTAATTACACTCATACATGTTTAGTCTATCAGTAGAGTTTTGTGTATTATACAAATTAAGTTAGTGATGTGCTGTGCATCTGTTAGTACATATGTCCTATAGGGTGATTGTTGTTCGTTTGCTTTAATGCAAAGTCTCACTGTATAGTCTTGGCTGACCAGAAACTAGGTGTGTAGACAGGACTGGCCCGGAATTTAACAGAGTTTAGGGGGTTCCTGCCTCCTAAATTAAAGGCACATGTCACTATCACCAGCCCTAGTTTATTTAACCAACCACCTGTTAGTCATTTAAGTTACGTTGTTAAATGTGACTTTAAACTTTAAGCCTGTTATGCTCCCGAATGCCTGTAATCCAACACTCTAGAAGTAGAGGCAGGAGGATCAGGAGACCTAGACCAGACTGGGCAACATGGGCCCTGTCTCAAACAAGCAAAAACAAGTTGTCACACTTTTTGTCACGCTGACACAAACCTAGAAATACCTGGGAATGAGGGCACATCAGCGGAAGAATTACTTCCAGCAAATTGGCCTGTGAGTCTGTCTATAGGGTATGTTTTGGTTGCTGATTGACATAGAGGGCCCAGCTGCTCGCAGATAGTGCCATCCTTGGGCAAATGGGCTTGAGCTGTGTAAGAAAGGTAGCTGAGCAAGCCAGGTAGCAGCACTCCTCCATGGCCTCTTCTTCCATTCCTGCCTCCAGGTTCCTGTCGTGAGTTCCTGCCCTGGCTTTCTGAGCTAAAACTGACTTGTAAACTAAATCAATCCTTTCCACCCCAAATTGGTTTTGGTCAGTGTTTTAGCAACAAAACCTAACTGTACACAAACCAAACCAAACCTCAAAAACCTCTAAATTAAGTCGGGCCTGGTGGCACACACCTGTAATCTCAGCACTTGGGGGAAGGCAGAGGCAGAGGTGGAGGCAGACAGATCTTTGTGAGTTCAAGGCCAGCCTGATCTACAAATCAAGTCCAGGACAGCCAAGGCTACACAGAGAAGCACTGTCTTAAAAAACAAATAAACAAACAAAACAAACAAACAAACAAACAAAAAAACCTTTAAACTTTCATGTGACTAAAGATAGTGCTGGGATTATGAAACTAGGAATTTCAATTTGAAAATAGTCATACTGCTAAGTACATTTTTACAGGGCCCTCTCTAAAATGACTGCTTCATTCCTTCTCTGTCCTAAATCTATAATCTGCTCTGCTTAGTTAATGCTCTTGTCTTGTACTTTAATGAGAAATAGGAAGATTCAGATGAAAATTCAGTTTTTAATAATAAAATCTACCAAACTACCCTACATAGTCTTCATTGTGTTGAGTATAAATTATGAGTGATTTCTTACACTCACGTCCTTTCAATTCTGGTGTGCTTATGACAGTGCTTCTCTGTTTACTATCAAAGGTTGCTCAAGAGACAGATGTGCGAGCCCAGATCCGCCTACAGTTTCGTGATGTCAATGGAGAGGTGGTAGCCGTGCACAGGTCCATGCTTTGCAGTCAGAAAAGCAAGAAAACAGAGTTTAAAACCCTGGAAGGAGTCATTCATAGAATAAGGTACTCGCCTTGGACTTGGAGACGTGCTCACACTGTCTTCTGGACTCAAAAGGCTTTCTGTGACTTGTTTTATTTTAGGAGCGTGTATTAATTATCTTTGAACACAATTTTGTTTTCCTTTTGATACATTTGTTTTTGTTGTTGTGGGTTTTTTTTTGTTTTTTTTTTATATCTCAGCCTGGGTTGGAACTCATTGTGTAGGGCCTGCCTCAGTCTCCTGAGTGCTGGGGTTCCAGGCGTATTTCTTCACATCTGAACGCAGACTTAGTTTTTTAGGAGTAATTTTTATTCCCAGTGTAAATGCATGAAGAGTAGAGCTGCCGTCTGCTCCCGCCTCTGCATGTACAGTCTCATCCACTGTCAACATGTGGTTTTAATACCGCTTATCTTGAGGTAGAACGATTTTTTATTTATCTTGACATAGTATATTTTCTTTATATTTTTTACATTTATATATTTAACGCATATGAATGTTGTGCTTCCATGTCTGTATGTACAGTAGGTTAGAAGAAGGTGTCCCCTAGAGCTGGAGTTGCGATGATTGCCACCATGTGGGTTCTGGGATTCAAACCCAGGACCTCTGAACGAGCAACAAATGTTCTAAACCACTGAGCTATCTCTCCAGCCCAGAAGTAGAATGATCTTATTAAGGATATAGTGATGATATTCAATTGCCTTACTGTCATTTGTAGATAGTTGCTGTAATTGAGGGTGTTTAACTCTTCAAGTATGGGTTGAATAAATACTAATTCCATGTGCAGAGATGGGTGAGGTGAAAAGTAAAAAAGTAGGGAAAAGTAATAATTTAATCCTGTTGACTATTATCAATGTGTTAGAGTCATATGCTAGTAACTATAAATATATATACATATATTTAAAACATTACAAGGTAGTTATACCTGGAAGGATTATTATATACTGCCTTGTAATGGGTATGGATTTTGGAGGTAGGCTTTATCAGAAAAAAATGCCAAAGGAGACATGGAAGAAGGGGGGAAAAACAAAAGGAAGAATGCCAAAGGTTTGTGGCTTTTTTTTTTTTTTTTAATTTTATTTTTCTTTTTTGTTACATTTTGTTAACTCTGTGTCCCCACTGTATCCCGCTCCCTCATTCCCTCCCCAACCCCACACTCCCTCCCTGGTCTCCTCCCTGCCCCTTTCGGCTTTTTGGTTTTTTGTTCGTTTGTCTTGTTTTTGAGATGAGGGTCTTATGTAATCTAGGTTGGTTCCGAACTTCCTGTGTAGCCAAGGATGACTTGAACTCCTGATCTTCCTGCCTCTACCTCCCAAGAAGAGATTGTAGGCATGCACCTACATAGCTGGCAAAGTTTGTTTGTGAAGCCCAGGCTGGCCTCAGACTAAAGCCTGCCTTCCTCCCTACTGGTAGGAATATGGGTGCAAACCACCACACCCAGCTCACCTACTTGGACTTTTAAATACGCTAGTTTGAAATATACATACATAATAGATAGAAAGTGTGCATCCTCCATCCCCAGAACTAAAAGCAGAAGAGACTTAAGAGAGTAAAATAGAATAGGATCATCAGTAGCAGACAGGAAAGGTAAATTATCAGAAACATGGGTAATGTGAGTTAGAAAATAGGTTTCATCACTCCCCAGCCTTTTGGCTAAGATCAAATATAGAAGATTGTTATTGGGCTAGAGAGATGACTCTAGCTTGCATTCTCCAGAGCACCCAACTTAGGCTTTCAGTACCTGCATCAGGCTACTCAAAAATCCCCATCACTCCAGCTCCAGGGGCTCTGATACCGTCTGCTGGTACCCACAAGTATCTGCACTCCAACTGTTTTAAATTCATTATAAAAAGTCCAAATATGGGGACTGGGAAGATGCTTGTCAGTCAAGTGTGATGACCCACATTTGATTCTCAGCACCCATGTAAAGGCCTGATGAGGTCATATATGTCCAGTTCTGGGGAAACAGACCAGAGAATCTTGGGACTTCTGTGTACTCAGAATCAGTGAACTCCAGATTTAGTGGGAAGAGACCTTGTTTCAGAAGAAAGGTGGAGATTGATTAAGAAAGGCACCTCGTCTTGTCCTCTTGAACCCAGGTAGATGTGCACACACGTACACATTACATATGCAAACACATAAAACAACAACAAAAAAATTCTACTATGTTTTAAAATTTTTTCTTGCCTTCTTTCTTGCACTGTCTATTTTATATAGCCTTCTCATCAGTGAGCTTTTTGACCACGGAAGAGTTAGCATTTTTTCTCCCTGTGTGTATTTGTGAATGTTCCTGTGGGTATATCTGCAGGTGTGCAAGTGTTTGAGGAAGACAGTGTTCAGCCTTGGGTATGGTTCTTCAGGAGCCATTCACCTTTGTTTTTGAGACAGTCATTTATTGACCTGGAGCTTGACAGTTCAGCCAGGCTGATGGCCTGCGAGTCCCAGGAGTCCTCCCGTCTCTGCCTCCTCAGTGCGTGCCACCTGAGTTTTCTTCCACATGGGCGCTGAGGATTGAACTCCAGCCATCATGCCAGGTGGCAGACACTTCACCAACCAGTTTTTCTCCCAAGCTCCAAGAGTTCTCTTAGAGGACGCGATTTCAGTGGGACCAGTAAATGACCATTTTGTTTTGCTGTGGAAGAATCACAAATGCGGAGTATGTGGCGCAGTTGTAGAGAGCTTGCTTAGTGCACAGTGTTCAGGGAGAGCCCCTGTACCACATAGCCTGGGTGGCGGACCCTTGTAATCCCAGTACTTGGGAGTTGGGGATAGGATGGTTCCTAACTCATTCAAGCTCGTTCTTGGTTACATAGTAAGTGTGTGGCCAATTGCAGACAGATGAGGGCTGCCCAACAGAAGAGAAAGCTTGAAAGGTTAAACAGAATAGGGACCTCGGAAGGTCATTTCACTGATAGATTTGATTCTCGCTTTCTGTAGGCATGGCGAAAAAGTCAGTCTCAGCTCCAAATGTGCAGAAATTGACCGAGAAATGATAAGTTGTCTTGGGGTTTCTAAGTCTGTGCTGAATAACGTTATTTTCTGTCACCAAGAAGACTCCAACTGGCCTTTAAGTGAAGGAAAGGCCCTGAAGCAAAAGTTTGATGAGATCTTTTCAGCAACGAGGTTTGTAACTGAGTGCTGCCCCTGGGAAGTCTTTAGTCGGGCTTATTTTGTGTGGCCATGCCCCAGCCAGGTCCTTGTGCCCAGTACCTGTGTTTCACCGTCGTCACACCCAGCCAGGTGTTTCTGTTGGTTGTGTTGCCCGGGCCGCCCTCATGCGTCGCTGCTCACCAGCATGTGGAGCTTTAGATAATGCCACCGTGGCCAACAGGTGCTCTTTTATAAAAGTAAGAAGGCTCAGCACTCACTGCTTCACCAAGTAAAAACCACTGGGCGTATTTCCTTTTCTTGCTCTGCACGTTCATCTGGGAATAAATGTAATTTTTTCACTTAGCCCTGATGTCATAAACATTTTTCAAGTTATTAACTCAAAATGTAGTATTAATGTTTGCCTTATGCTCTATTGTAAATTAGCAAGAAGTTTTACTTTTATTTCATATCTTCAAAGGTACATTAAAGCCTTAGATACACTTCGACAGGTACGACAGACACAAGGCCAGAAAGTAAAAGAGTGTCAAACAGAATTGAAATATCTGAAGCAAAATAAGGAAAAAGCGTGTGAGATTCGTGATCAGATTACTAATAAGGAAGCCCAGTTAGCAGCTTCACAGGGAATTGTCAAGTCCTATGAGAATGAACTTGAGCCTTTGAAGGTAATTGTTTTTTTCTTTTTATGGGCAAATTAAAACTGTATGTGTATGACATATAATATGATTTAGTGTTAAGTATTTGCTATACGGATGGGGAAAGCCAGCTAATTAACATTTTCATTGTCATATCTTTTTTGTGATAGGAGCACTTAAAACCTGTCCTCTCAGCAGTTTACAAGTACACAACAGTTACTGATTGTATTTACCATGGTGTGCAATAGCTTTTATCCAGCGTACTAAGAAGAAATCCTTTCCCTCACCCCATGATATCGTTTAATCCTGAAGTACTTGCTTGTTTGTTTGTTTGGTTGGTTGGTTGGTTGGGTTGGTTTAGTTTTTCATGACAGGCTTTCTCTGTGTAGCCCTGACTGTCCTGCCACACCAACACCCAGGTTAGTTGGCCTTTAAATGCCTGGAAAGGTTGGATTTGAGAGCAAAAAGGTGAGTAAGTGGTTGGCACGGTCCCCAGGTGTTGAGCACTGCTATAGCTAGGTCTGATTTCACAGTTTTCTTTTTTCAGATTTCCAAATTGACATGTCTTTATAGAGAATTTTTCTGATTTTTAAGGATGTTCTTGACATTGTACAAAATCTGGAATTCATCTATATATATGCAAATCAGTATAGCCTTTTAAGCCTTCTGCTGTTCTTTTACCAGCTGACATATAATCAGGTTTTCTTGTGGCATTTTCATACATATTGGCTTTGGTTGTTTCTTTTTCTGCCTTCTGGGTGTTACATATTTACACATGAAGCAGGAGCTTAGCTTTTGCCTTGGCTGACCTTAGAATCCTGGGCTTGGATCAAGGGATCTTCTTCCCGACCTTTCAGAGCCCGGATGAGGGCAGAAGCTGAACCCTGTGGTTTGTAAGAGAGGCCTTCGGGAACTGCATGCATTTAGTAGCATTTGCCCACTGCTTCCTGTGTGCTGGATATCCATGTGACAGTCTGCAGGCCCAAGGAGGACCAGCAGTCCAGTCTTACCTCCTAATGGTTGGGCCATTCTTGGTTTTGTTTGTTTGTTTGTTTGTTTTTTGAGTCTGTGATACACTTTCGCTTTGTCACCATGATAAACGATTTGTAATTCTCTTGCTTTACCTTCTGCGCTCTGGGATTACAGGTGTGTAACGCCACACCAGCCTGGTCTGTGCAGTTTTGTCTAGGTTGATCAAGTCTTCTGCCTGTCTGCTTAGCCTGTGGGCTTACAGTCAGAGTAGTACCTAGTAGTCTCTGGAACACTCCTGGTTCCATCACTGGTTAATCAGGGATATGACCATTATCATTTGTAATATTACTTGGTTCAAATCTGTTTCATTTAGCTAACATTAAACACTTCTGGGAATATAGAAGGGAACAAAGTAAAGGAAGTTCCTGTGGAGATAACATGCCACCTGTTAGTGTACAGAACATAAAATACTTTACTAGTATAATTTACGTTATTTTTTCTTTATTTTTATTTTCTGTGAGTGGGTGTTTTGCCTGCATGTATATTTGTGCTCCACATGTATGCCTGGCACACCTGATGAATGGAGGCAGAAAGATTGAAAATACAAGGTCATCTTTGGCTTTATAGTGAGTTTAAAGCCCGTGTGGGGTACAAGACATTCTGTGCCAACCAGAAAAATAAGTTTGGGTTGGGGCTGGAGAGATGGTTCAGAGTTTAAGAACACTGGCTGTTTTTCCAAAGGTCCTGAGTTCAATTCCCAGCAACCACGTGGTGGCTCAAAATCATCTATATGAGATCCATTGCCCTCTTCTGTTGTGGAAGCATACATGTAGGCCGAACACTATATAAAATGTTAAAATGCTTGCCTATCGTGCTCGATTCAGCAGCACATATACTAAAATTGGGATGATCAGAGAAGATTAGCATGGCCCCTGTGCAAAGATGACATGTAAATTCGTGAAACGTTCCATATTTTTTCCAACCAGTCCTGATGAGACCTGATAGGCTAGGTCAAATAGAAGGGGAGAAGGACCTCCCCTATCAGTGGATTAGGGGAGGGGCATAAGGGTAGAAGGGGGAGGGTAGGTTTGGGAGGAGATGAGGGAGGGGCCACAGCTGGTATACAAATTGAATAAATTATAATAAATGATAATAATTTAAAAAAGAAAAAACTGCTTGCCTATCATGTATAATGCTGTAGGACCAATAAACTAACCATTTAAGAATTTTGTTCTTACGAATGTGGCATTTACAGGCTGGATTGAAGGCACAGCAGCTAAGAGGGCTCACTATTCTTGTGGAAGATCCAAGTTCAATTCTCAGCATACATATCACACAGCTCACGATTGCCTATAACTCTAGCACTAGCGAATCCAGCACTTGTATGAGCTCCTTCAGCATGTACACATGTATACTTAAATACTAATTAAATCGCTTCTTGGTCTTTTGACTAAGATCAAGTGTAGTATCTGTTCTTAGCAGTTTAGCATAAAGAGTTCAGATGTGGCATTCCACAGACCATAGCTGTCAGTGCCTCATGAACAGATTACTTGTGTGGAAGTTGTTGGAAGCAGGGTATGGGATTTATGGTGTCCTGAGCGCTTCACATCGTGTTCCTAGTGACTCCTTCACAGGCTGCTGTCAGCACTGAATGGTGGTGTCTTACTAAGCGATCCTCGAGTAACTTATGTCCCTTTCTAAATGAATCTATTCCATTCATGTAGAATACACCTTTACTTTCAGAATCGCCTGAAAGAAATTGAACACAACCTTTCTAAAATAGTGAGACTTGACAATGAAATTAAAGCCTTGGATAGCCGAAAGAAACAAATGGAAAAAGATAACAGTGAATTAGAACAGAAAATGGAAAAGGTTTGTGCTGATACATTTTGTTCTTTTTGAAAATTCAGGGATTATCATACTGAATTTCATTTAAACCTTTTCGTCTCCACATTTTGGAGGAAAAGTAAACTTGAAACTTAATGTTTGTGATACCACTATAAAAATGGATATTGAGTAAAATTTCCATTGTGTTAGGGTGGTTCTCATATTAGTACATTAAAGCTGTCTGTTTTGGTTTGACATAGGTTTTTCAAGGGACTGATGAACAGCTGAATGACTTATACCACAATCACCAGAGAACGGTAAGGGAGAAGGAACGGCGCTTGGTGGAGTGTCAGCGTGAGCTGGACAAGCTGAGTAAGGAAGCGCGCCTCCTCAACCAAGAGAAGGCAGAGCTGCTGGTGGAGCACGGTGAGCTGCAGGCCGCGCTGGGCCCTTTTCTAGAGCACACGCGAAAACTCGCCTCAGAGCTAACACTGACAGCATCCAGTCTCAAAAGGCTGTGCAGTGTGCTTCCATTTTTGTAATTATTCTGGAATGTCGAAGCTGGGGACCTAGTGGACAAATTCATGGTTGCTAGCGATAGTGGGTAGAGGAGGGGCAGGAGGAAGATAGTGTGCTGATGGATACAGGATAAGAAGATCCTTCTGGTGTTGAAACTGTTTAGTGTCTATCCTGCTGCTTGCTTATATGAGCTGACACGGGATAAGATCACATAGAACTTGAGGTTGGAGAGATGGCATAGTGGTTAAGAGCACTTGCTGCTCTTCCAGAGAACTTGAGTTTGGTTCCCAGCACCCACATTGGGGCTTACAGTACCCACTGTAACTGCGGATCCAAGGATCTAATGCCCTCTTTTCTCCATGGGCACTCACATACATGTAGCATGGATTCACACAGAAACACATATGTACACATCAATAATAATTTTAAATCTTTTAAAAAATTATAAGAAACTTGATGCATAAACACAAATGAGTGGAAATAACAATGGGGAATTTGGATAGACCTGATGGTTTATACAATGTCAGTATACCAGTTTAGACTTTATACAGCACTTTTACAGTTTCCATTAGAGTAAACTGGGCAGAGTGTATAGAAATTACACTTTACTTTTTACAACTGCATGTAAATCTACCGTCACAACAATTTTTTTTTTTTTTTAAATATCAGCTAAAAAAAGGATGTTTTGTTTTTTTAAATGAAGGTCGTCTGCAACAACAAGCAGATCGCCATCAAGAACATATCCGAGCCAGAGATTCATTAATTCAGTCTTTGGCAACACATCTTGAATTAGATGGTTTTGAGCGTGGACCATTTAGTGACAGACAGATTAAAAATTTTCACGAGCTTGTGAGAGAGAGACAGGAAAGAGAAGCTAAAGCTGCCAGCCAGCTCTTGGTAAGTATCTTGAAACCCAGGTTTGCTGTCTTTTGTGTCAGATTCAGTAGGTGATCCTGTAAACTTTTTGTTTTGTTTGGTTTGGTTGGTTTTTGAGACAGGGTTTCTCTGTTTAATAGAGCCCTGGCTGTCCTGGACTCGCTTTGTAGACCAGGCTGGCCTGGAACTCAGATCCGTCTGCCTCTGCCTCCCAAGTGCTGGGATTGCAGGTGTGCACTATCATGAATCCTATAAACTTTTAAAGTGAACCCAACTTTGTCACATTTTTAGGTGAGTTTTGAGCTATTAAGTAGAGAAAGAAAAAAAAAAAACTTTAAGAATTTTTTTTTTTAAATTTATAAGGATGAAAATAGGAGCATGGTGGAGATCTATGGTTTTAAGTAAAATTTATTTTTGAGGATAATTGTAAAACAGTTTGCTCACACTTACTAATGATCACCTCTGGGTGATGCTTTTCACGGTTGTATAAATTATTTTCTATATTTTCTTCATTGTATGTGTTACTTTAAAAGAAAGTTTCCATAGTTGCTTAATGAAAGAATTTCTAATGTGCATTCTCGACATTTAGAACGACCTTACAGAAAAAGAAACTCTGAAGCAAAAACAGATTGATGACATGAGGGACAAGAAGAGTGGACTGGGAAGAATGATCGAGCTGAAAACAGAAATCTTCACTAAGAAGCAGACGGAGCTGAGGAGCGTGAAGAATGAGCTGCAGCAGCTGGAGGGCTCCTCAGACAGGATTCTGGAGCTGGACCAGGAGCTCAAAAAAGCTGTAAGCTGTCCAAGTGATGGAGTGACTACATAAGACATGTAGATTCTTGTGTTCTGAAGTCTTTCCTGTCATCCTGAGATGACCCTTTTAAGTTTATTTACCAATTCTCTATCATTACAGCATAAAACAATAACCTGAATAAGATTTTTCCTAAAGCATATATAGTTTTTTTTTTCCCCTCCTCTTTTGGGTATAAGCAAACAGTAATATTTTTTTGCTCTTAGGAATGATTTTTGTTTTTAGTGGCAAAACTAAAGTTTTATTAAAAGAAAGCACAGTGCATTCTCCAGATAGTAGAAAGAGCTGCTTCAAAGCAAGTGAGCCTGAGAGGTGGTTTCCATTACGCTTATCATCATTTTAATTCTGATGCAGAATATATAAATGAGCATTTGTTTAAATTATTGATTAGGAACGTGAACTAAGCAAGGCTGAGAAAAATAACAGCATAGAAACCCTAAAGGCGGAGGTGATAAGCCTCCAGAATGAGAAAGCCGACCTGGACAGGAACTTGCGGAAGCTGGACCAGGAGATGGAGCAATTAAATCATCATACAACAACCCGCACCCAGATGGAGATGCTGACCAAAGACAAAGTATGATTTTCTTTCTGTGTTAGCCATTCTGATTGGTGTTTAAAGTAGTTACCTTCCATTTATAGTCAGTAGACTGAAGTACTGATTTGGTATTGGCTTTGTATTTAGAGATTATAAGAATTTAATATTAAAAATAGGCTCACTGAACACGGTGGTGCATACCTGTAATCTTAGCACTCTGGGAGGCAGAGGCAGTTGTATCTCTGAGTTCAAGGCCAGCCTACACATAAAAACCCTGTTTTTTAAAAAAGCAAAAAAAAAAAACAAAAAAAAACAAAAAAAAAACAAAAAAATAGGCCCATAAAGTAGACATTCAAGCTTAAAACTTATTTGTTTTTTTGTCGTTGATACTGTTTTTGAGATGGGCTGTAGCCCTGTTGCCCTTGCTGGCCTCTGATTCTGTGGAATCAAGTGATTCTCCTGTCTTAACGTCCTAACTAGGAATATAGGTATGTACCACTGCACAATAACATCAAGCCCAGAAATACAAACACAAAAACATGTTCTTTAGTAACTTTTTTTAGTTGTTTGTTTTTGAAACAGAGTTTTTCTCTGTAGTCCTGGCTGTCTTGGAACTCTTTGTAGACCAAGCTGGCCTCAAATTCAGAGATCCACCATCCTCTGCCTCTCAAGTGCTGGGATTAAAGGTGTGTGCCATCATACCCAGCTGTTGTAACTTGTAAGATAGACGTTTAAAATTTTTATCGCATTAGAATTATTACTCTGGTTTAAAAAGATCATCCTGGGACATGGGAAATGTCTTGAAGTTTATAAAGGTGCTCGCTGCTTGGCTGACCACCTGAGTGTGAACCCTGGAACTCATGATATAAGGAAAGAGCTGACTCCAAAGTCCTTCGTCCTTCAGCTTGTGTATGCCATGGTTGGAGTGCACACACACATTTTCTTTTTGATATATATATATAGTTTTTTAAGGCACTCCTCACTCCAAGGCTTTAAGAAATTTCATATTTTTTGCTTAAATACTTTACATTTTTAAAATCTAGTCATTCCAGAATTTGTTTATTTAATTAATTCATTTTTAAAATGTGTGTTTTTGGGCACACACATGCTTTATAGCCATCCATTGTGGTACACACCTTTAATCCCAGCACTTGGGAGGCAGAGGCAGACGGGTCTCTGTGAGTTCCTGGCCAGCCTGTTCTACATAGGGAATTTCTGGCCAGTCAGGTCTACTGAGTGAAAGTGTCTCAAAAAACTTAAGAGAGAGAGATAGACAGACAGATACAAGTTGTGGAGTTGGTTCTTTCCTACCTTCGTTGGGTTTCAGGCGTAAACTACAGTGGTCAGGCTTTTGTGGCAAATGCTTTGACATGCTGAGCCATTGTACCAGCCCCCAGAATTTATTTTTGTTCTTAATAAGATGTGGAGATACAAGCTTGACTCTTTAAAGTTGATTTGTTTTGTTGTGTTTTGTATTTTCATTATAGACTGACAAAGATGAACACATCAGAAAAATAAAATCTAGGCACAATGATGAACTAACTTCATTGTTGGGGTATTTTCCTAACAAAAAACAGCTTGAAGACTGGCTTCATTCTAAATCCAAAGAAATTAATCAGACCAGGGACAGACTTGCCAAACTGAAGTGAGTTGCTAAAACATTACCCTGGATACAAATCTCTTTAATTCTTGCTTATTGTTTTATTGTTTAAACATTCATTGTCATGAAATGCTATGTCATATTCAGTTGTCTTTTGGCAGTTGAAGTATAATGTAAGGGGAGTGGTTGAGGCCTCTTGTCTATTAAAACTAGAAAAAGATTGACATCTGGAAGTTACATAGTCAGTCTCTGAACAGTGCATTGCTCAGACTTCCTCAGATGTTCTCTTCACTGGTGGTTAGATAAGAGAGTAAAATATTTCTCATCAAGTTTCTAGGGAGATTTGGCTTTTGCTGTATTGAATTTATGAAATTTTCTTTTTTGTTTGTTTGAACAGGATCTCACACTGTAACCTAAGCTGGTCTCCAACTTGAGAGTCTCTTGCCTCAACTTTGGAGTGCTAGAATTATAAAGTGTATGTCACTATGCCTGGCTCAAATTTGTTTTGTTTTTGTTTTGGTTGTTGTTTTTGTTTTGAAGGGTCTTTTAGTGAATAGAACATTGTAAGTTCAGGAAGTTGCAAGCTGTTGCAGTTTATTATAAAGGTTAATCAATGAAATTGGTATAAGCCATATCGCCATCAAAGAACTGTACAGAGAGGGCAAGTACGATGTGTCAGAGGGTACCCTTGCTGCCAAGCCTCACAACCTCAGTTCAGTCTCAGGGACCCAAATGGTGGGAGAGAACTGATTCCTGCAAGTTGTGTTCTAGCTTTCAAATGCACAGCATGGCGTATGTGCCCCACAACATAAAAGAAAGGGGTGTACAGTAGCTAGACACTCGGGATCATTGCCATTGGCAAGCTAAGGAAAAGGAGCCAGCAGTAGAAGCGGTGACTGCTTGGGGACCCAGGATGAGGCAGAGGAGTGGTGTTCAGGGTGCCCTGTGAAGAGCTTTCCTCAAGGGGAGAGGTCAGCAATGTTTGGTGCCTCTCGGAGAATGGATAGGGTGGAGGACGCAGGCGCCGCCTGGGTTACCTGTGGCTGTAATATGTCCGGTGTGATGTATGTATCTCCTGGAGCCTTTTTGTCCAGGGTTTGTATTGACCTGCAGGGAAAGTACTAAGCACATCTCATCTGTTGTGTTCGTTTTGGCTTTATTTATTTATTTATTTATTTATTTATTTATTTCGTTTTGGTTTTAAAGATTAAACTGAACACAGCACATTGAATGCCACGACTCTAGTGGTCATAACTCAGAGAGCTAAAATCTCCAACACGTGAGCATTGAGATTGGCGAGGAGTTGTGGTATCAATGAGTTGTACTTATAAGGTGTATGGGGAGGGAGGAGTGCCCAGGGTTAAGAAGATGACCGCAACAAGAAAGGACAGAGGTGTTCAGAGTAAAAAAAGAGTAATACTGTGACGGAGACTCAATGGAGAACTGCTCTGCTACTCTCTTAGTAGAACCAGCAGGTGGCTTCTACTTGCTCAGCCCTGTAATATGGGATCTAAGACCTTGAGCCCCAGAAGCACAGCAGAACTCTGCACCTTTATCTGGGAACAGGTCCATGCTCAGGGTTAGCAGATGGATCAATGTCCTAGGGGGAGCATTCAACTAGAAGATTCAGTTAGAGCAGTCAACTTGTCCCTCTGACTTACAAAGAAAGAATGTGGCTGGATGTAGCACAGTGGCACAGCACATGCCTAGCATGCCTGAGATCCTGGGTTCTGTTCCCAGCATAGAACTATAAAAAATATAGTGAGAGTAACTGGTCTTAATGATTTTTGGCAGAATTTATCTTATACATCCTTAATCAAAATTTTCAGATTTCTGGGAAGCTGGAGAGAGGGCTCAGTGGAGTTAAGAGCACTGGCTGCTCTTGCACTGGACCTGGGTTTAGCTCCCGGCACACAGAGGGGCTCACAGTCACCTTAACTGCAGTTCAGGGCATCAGACACCCCTTCCTAATTTCTTTGAGCACCTGATACACACATGGTGTACATGCAAACATGGAGGAAAAACACTCAGACACATAAACTAAATCTAAAGAGTTAAATTTTCAGATCCCACATTTGTTTTTATTTTAGCAAAGAATTGGCTTCAGCCGAACAAAATAAAAATCATATAACTAATGAGCTGAAGAAAAAGGAAGAGCAGTTGTCCAGTTATGAAGATAAGCTCTTTGATGTTTGTGGTAGCCAAGATTTTGAAAGTGATTTAGACAGACTTAAAGAAGAAATTGAAAAATCCTCAAAACAGCGAGGTAAGTTACAGTTTATATTATCAAGGCACTTTGCCTTTTATTTATTTATTTATTTTTCAAGACAGGGTTTTTCTGTGTAGCACTGACTACCCTGGACTCACTTTGTAGACCAGACTGGCCTTAAACTCACAGAGACCTGCCTGCTTCTGCCTCCAAAATGATGGGATTACAGGCATGTAAATTGCCTTTTGAAATTTTATTCATAGGTAACTGCTGAGGATCAGATTTTTTTTTTTAATACAGCATTCTGCCTGCATGTGTGCCTGCAGGACAGAAGAGGGCACCAGATCTCATTCTAGATGGTTATGAGCCACCATGTAGTTGACTGGGAATAGAACTCAGGACCTTTTGAAGAACAGCCAGTGCTCTTAACCTCTGAGCCATCTCTCCAGCCCAGAGGATCAGATATTTTAAGAGTTACTGGAAAAAAAAATACATATATATATGTGTATATATATATATATATATATATATATATATATATATGTATGTATTTGGGGGTTTCTTTGTTTTTGTTTTTTGAGACAGGATTTCTCTTTGTAATGAGCCCTGGTTGTGCTGGACTCGCTTTGTGGACCAGGCTGTCCTGGAACTCCCAGAGATCCAATTGCCTCTGCCTCCTGAATGCTGGGATTAAAGATGTGCACCACCGTGCCTGGCCGTTTAAGAATTATTTTTAGTTATGTGTCCGGGGGGGGGGATATATATGCATATGAGTCAGGTGTGCACCAAGGCCAGAGGCATCATATCTCCCCTGGAGGTAGAGTTGCAGGTGCTTGTGTGCTGTCTAGAATAGATGCTAAGAACTAACTCTGCTCCTCTGTTAACTGCTGAGCACCCCTTGAGCCCTAAGAAAGAAGATTCTCAAACCTTGTTATGGATCCAGATGACTTGAACTCATTCCTGGATGTACAACTAACTGTATAGGTAGCTTTTGGGACTTGCTGAGCCCTTCCTGTGTTTCAGGTTTATCATCTATAAAATGAAAATAAAGCTATGCACCATCCAGAACATTAAGGAGGAGTAAATAAGATTGCATGTATAAGAAATGCCTAGCACTTAGAAAGATCTCAGTAAAATGTTATGCTTTTGTATGATACCAAAAAAATTAGTGCAAATTGAATATAGACTATCCTGAGGAAGATTTAAATCTTAAAATCTTTATTTCATTTGGGTATAAATATTTTTTAAAAAGAAAACCCAAATCTTTATTGTATAGAAATACACACACGCATCCCCAAAGATGCTGTTCTCTCATTTCCCCATCTTCCTCCTCCTCGTCAACGCCTGTGATATTAAGGACATTATTACACTTTTCAGAACTTCCCCCAGATGTCCAGACAATGCCCCATCTAGGTATTCTGTATTGTGGGCTGTGTGTCCATGTAGCCGTCTGCAGACACCAGGTGGCCCTTGTATTCCATGTTTTACCACTACTGGCTTTCTTGTCAGTCCATTGAGAAAAGACTTGGAATTGAGGGTTAAACTTATTGTGAACTCCTGTGAGTGTTCTACCCCATCGACCTGACCCCGCCACTGCTGGCTTATGACTGGAGCAGCTGCTGCTAACGTGAGCTGACCAACACTAAGCCATTTGGGTATGTTTATAAAGCAAGAATAATAATTAAGAAGAAATATGTGTCTGACTAGAGATTTTTTCTTTTTAAATAGCCATGCTGGCTGGAGCCACAGCAGTTTACTCCCAGTTCATTACTCAGCTGACAGATGAAAACCAGTCCTGTTGCCCAGTCTGTCAGAGAGTGTTTCAGACAGAGGCTGAATTACAGGAAGTCATCAGTGACTTGCAGTCCAAGCTGAGGCTTGCTCCAGATAAACTCAAGTCAACAGAATCAGAACTAAAGAAAAAGGAACGGCGCCGTGATGAAATGCTTGGGCTTGTGCCCATGAGGTGAGCCTAAGTAGTCATGGACTCGGTGTAGAATTCTACTCTGTGTTTTCTGAATCTCGGCTTGAGTCATAGTTATGACATGTTTCAAACTGTTTGTGGCTGTCATTTTCCAAACTCCACAAATTCAAATATGAACCAAAAGACAATTAAAAAAATTTTTATGTGTATGGATATTTTGCTTACATGTATTTCTGTGTACCATATGTGTGCTTGGTGCCCACAGAGGCCAGAAGAGACGGTATTAGATCCCCTGGGACTGGAGTTATGTACAGTTGTGAGCTGCCATGTGAGGGCTAGGAACTAAATCATGGTCTGCTAGAAGAGTAACCAGTGCTTTTAATTGCTAAGCCATTTTTCTAGCTTCCTTCCCCCCAAACACCCCGACTTTTAAAATTACGTTTTATTTCTTTAGTTTGGGTATGAGCATGCCATGCCAATCTTGTGGTCAGAGGACAACTTTCAGAATCTGTTCTCTCCTTCCACCGATGGTCCTGGGGATCAAACTCAGACCATTAGGCTTGGTGGCTGGCACCTTTTTTTGTTTTGTTTTGTTTTTTGTTTTTTTAAGACAGGGTATCTTCGTATAACTGTATGGCTGTCCTAGACTCGCTTTGTAGACCAGGCTGGCCTTGGACTCACAGAAATCCATCTGCCTCTGCCACCTGAGTACTGGGATTAAAGGTGTGCGCCACCACCCCTAGGCAGTGGCTGGCACCTTTACCCACTAAACAATCTCATCATCCCCAAAAAACAACTTTAAGAGTATAGTTTATAGCTGGGCAGTGGTGCTGCATGCCTTTAATCCTAGCACTTAGGCAGGCAGATCTATATAGTGAGTTCCAGGACAGCCAAGGCTACACAGAGTAAAAAAAAAGTATATTTTATGTCGCTTCCACTTTTGAAGAATCACAGATTATTTCTGTTGTTCCTGTCTCCTTCATATATAAAGAAATGTATCTACTAGTCTGTTACTTAGTACAATCATGTGAAGAAATAATTGATTTCCATCCTGGTGTCTTCTAGAACATAGAGTCTAGCCATAGAGCCTGGTAAGCCATGTACACAGGAGCTGATGGTCTACTTAAGAAAACAAGCTCTCAGGGTTAGACAGAAAGCTGGGTTTAATAGAAGTACTTTAAAATGGTGCGTACAGATGTGCTAGTTATGAAGAGAGGAGTCTAGGGGTGTAGGAATGAGAACATGGTGGGAGAGGGGATATAAAGCCTTGAGAAGTTGTGTGACTTAGGTATAAGGGCAAAAGGGGAGTGAGAACCCTGTGCAAAGAGAAGAGGAGCTTGCCCTAGATTATACTCAAAAAGTTCTCTCAGGTTTGAGTCATGATTTGTATGTTGGTTTTCCTAAATTGTAAAGATGAGGCTATATTACATTTACACCTAGTTGTAACTGCCTGCTGGGTGATTAAGGAGCCCTACTAGTCTTTAATCAAAGTGTTTTAGAAAACTTAACTTCTTGTTAATATCAATATTGAATAGGTCAAAGTGAGAAAAATCTGTGGAAATAGAGAAACTGGAATCTCCTGTCCAGAAAAACTACAGAAGAATTTCAGGAAATGAGGAAAGTCTAAGGAGAGTGCTTCATGGCAGCCGGCTTCTATGGTGCTGGTGTGTGGAGTTGCCTCTTTTATTGTTGGCAGGATTGGTCTGTGTAAATTCAAATAGGCCAGAAGTAGCTCTACCTGGTGGTGCATATCTACCATCACAGCACTTCAGAGGTGGAGGCAGCGAGGTTATTGTTCAGGGTCATCTTCTGGGCTGTGTGGGACTTATTGCAATCAATCAATAAGACAGAAGTGATAGCCTGTCCTTGCAAGACTATGTTTTCTAAGGTACTATGGCTGTCAGCTATTCTTGTCTGCCATGTTCAGGTAGCTCTGTAGAGAAGTCTTCATGATGGGGACTGAAGCCCATTTCTACTGAATAGATGAGTTTGGAAGGAGAATTCACAGTAGTTGATTTTGACATGACTGTAGTCCTGGCCAAATATCTGGACTCCATCTCCCTGAGAGAAACAGAAATGTCAGAGCGCTTCTTGGTCCTCCTGTACACTTCCTGTGAGCAGGAACAGGTTCTTTTAAGCTGCTTGGTTGGGGGTGTCTTACTATGCAACAGTAGAAAACCGCTGTACACATCTAGAGAGAAGCCAGACTGTTAAAGCCAAAGAGAAGGTGTTAAGAGATTACAGCAGTAGATTGACTTTGAAAAGAAAGAATAAGGTAGTATCTAGAAAAAAAAAAAATCAGATAATAAAACTTAAAGTTGATAGAAAACACACACCGAGAAAACATGAAGTTGTTCTGTGATGCTGAAATATTTCAATGGCCCAAGGTAACAGTGTGATATTTCAGGGCTACTGTCACAACTCCTCTTCACAGAGTAGCATTTCTTAATCATTGCTGTGGCTGTGACTCTGATTACTTTGCTGGCTGCAGGATGGTAACATTTGTTCTAGTTGCTGCTGTGTAATTAAATTAAAGCAGGGATTTATTGTGATTTCTCATGATTCTGTAGGATGGCTGTCATCTGGGTCCTGCAGGAAGCAGCAGACATCCTAAGGTTTGCTGGGTCTGGACCTTGAGGATGACTGATTCTGACTGCTGGCCAGCTGGGCTGTAGGGCAGCATGCTCTACAAGGCATCTGCATGTGTCCTGGCCTTTGGTCAGCAAAGTGTCTGGGTTACCCAAATACAACTATTCCAACAGACAAGAACCCAGTGCTCTGTGTAGTCTCTCTCTCTCATCTTTAAAGATTTATATTTTTATAATTTTTAATTCAGTATACATGGGGAAGTGGGCGTCACATGCATTCACCCGAAGAGGCCATAGGCATTGACTACTCTGGGAGTTAGAGTTGCACATAGTTGTGAGGCATCTGATGTTGGTACTAGGAGCCACACTCAGGCCCTCTGCAAGAATAGTACTTTCTCTTACCTGCTAAACCATCTCCAGTCCCAGCTGAGTCTCTTAGGACCTGGGCACAAAAACTTTCACAGTGGTACTTCTCTCATTTTCTGTTGATGATAGTCACAGATTGCCAGTATTCAGAAAAGACTCCTCAGATCTCTGTGGAAGGTGAGTCAAAGCATTAAGCCTGCTTCTTTTTTGAGACGGGGTCTTACTGTGTAGTCCTGACTGTCCTGGAACTTACTATGTATGTAGACCATGTTGGTCGCAACTCACAACAATGCACCTGCTTCTGCCTCCTGAGCACTGACTGGGATTAAAGGTGTGCACCACCACATCTGGCTAAGGTTGTCCCTAACCTGTGTGCTAGTGTTGCTACCATATAGTCTAGTAAAAGTGGAAGCCGAAGTCTTTAAGCCCAGCACTTGGGAGACAGAGACAGGTAGATCTTTTGTGCATTTGGGGTCACCCTGGTCTACAAAGAGAGTTCCAGGACAGCCAGGGCTACATATAGAAACTCTTGTCTTGAAAAACAAACAAAAAAAAAAGAAGAAGCTGAAGCCATGAAAGATCCCTATGAACCGTTGAAATGAGTCAAGGTGCTTTTGAGGCTGCCAAGTGAGGACCTGAGTAAGGCCTATCTCCCAGAAGAGGAGAAAACATTCTGAAACTCATTAGGTTTATATAAATCAACAGATTAAAGGGCAGTAATAAGCTAGGAGGACTTCCTTTAACTATGGAAAAGCAGTGACTGAGATTTCTGATTCAGGCTCTGCTGAATGGCCTTAGGAATGCTGTGAACCCACCTGTGTCATCGTTTCCTCTGTATAAACTGAGGGGCACCTTAGGTGACCATTGTGCTTCCTTCCAGCTGTGCTTATAGGTAAAGAAGCTATTGTATACCATCTGGGTGACTTCAGAGACATAATAGATCTTTATATGTACATAAAAGTGTGTAGGTAGGGGGCCATGGCTGGGAAAGGTAAAGTAGCAAGAAGGTGATGTTTCCTAGTGTGCTGCTGGCCTTTGCACTATAAAATTCACTCCTGGTGCTGCTACTCTAGAGTGTAGTGTATTCATCAGCCAGTGCTCACTTAGTAAGCACATGGCGAGGACTGGTAATCCAGCTGTAAACAGCCAGGTCTGTTCTCCTGTGAGGTTTGTTAGCTAGTGAGGAGGAGACAGCTAAGAAACCAGTCAGTAAATGCATAGAATGCTAGTGACCGCTGTCGTGGAGGAAAATATATTTGGGAAGAGAATGGGGAGTAGTTGAAGGGTAGAGGGAGTGATGCTGGTTATGGTGGTGGCATTTGAGTGGGGCCTCGAGAGCTCAGAGGATCAGTGAGGGTCAGGTTGCAGTTGCCCAGAGGAAGAACAAAAGGCAGAGGCATATGAAATATCTGAGGCA
Organism: Meriones unguiculatus; assembly: GCF_030254825.1. Classification (NCBI taxonomy): domain Eukaryota; kingdom Metazoa; phylum Chordata; class Mammalia; order Rodentia; family Muridae; genus Meriones; species Meriones unguiculatus. Next base: position 17,170,401 of record NC_083359.1, read on the forward strand.
TGTTTGATCCCAAGGCCGGTGGTAAAAGGGATCAGTAAGCAAGTTGGTGGATAGTTTAATTACTAGAGTTAGGCTTTCCACATTGTGTGTAGGAAAACATGGTTACATTTTACAGATGTATGTAATTGTAACTTATTTATTGAAAGTAACAACTTGTGAACCATGAGAAAAATTAATCTGTGGAAACTAGAGGTTAAATGTCATGAAAATGTAAACCAAACAAACCTAGAGAATCCTAGCAGATTTTTGTTGTTGGGTTTTATTTATTTGTTTTGAGACAGGGTCTCATGTAGCTGGTCTTGACCTCCTTATCCTCATGCTTCTGCCTTCCAGGTTCTGGGTATGTGCCATCATGTCCAGCTCTTAATAGGTCTTAATAGCCCATTCTCTAGGAAGGAAGTTGGTTTTTTGTTGTTTTGTTTGTTTTACTCTCTTTAGAACAATTATTGTAGCATCTTAGAGCTATCATCAAAGAGAAAGGACCACACTGAGGAAGTGTGTGTGTGACTTTGAAAACAGCACAACATTGTATGTATGCAGCTAGTTCACAAGCTGTCCCCAGAAAGTGAAGACTTAGCCATCGTGTTGCTGTCCTAACTGTCACTTCTTAGCTATTGCTTCCCGGTCTGTGGCCACAGCTTTTAGAAATTAATTAATTAATTGCTCATGTTAACGTACATATGAAGTAAGAATGCTTCATTGCTTTACTTATTTTTGTATAAGAAGTTGCCTGTTGTCACAGTATTTTCAGGTTGGCATTTCTTGGTCATAGTGTATACTTTTTAAAAATAAGTAATGGTTACAATATGTAATAGCTAACATTTGGATTCTGATTTTTTCCTTGTTATTAGCAACTAATTTGGTTTTTTGTACCTTTTAAACTTTCCATATTAACTTAATTTTAAGTAAGAATTTAGGATTTTTCATAAATAAACATGCTTTTTAAAAACAAGATTTTTAAAAATATGTATGCATGTTTTGTTTTCCTGTGTGATCTGTGTACCACATGCATGTAGTGCCCATAAAGGCCAGAAGAGGTCATTGGAGCCATGGAACAACAGTTAGACTTGTTAGATACCATGTAGGTGCTATGAATTAAACCCCAGTTGTCTGCAAGAATGACCAGTGCTTAAAGTTTTTAATTTTAAAATAATTTTCTACTTAGAAAAAAGTTACAAAACGAATGCCGAGACTATGCATAGACTCTTCCAATGTTGGCAGTTTGTGTGACCATACACAGTTGCTGGGCCCGGGAGAATAACAGGTGCAGCGCCGCTGACTGGCTACAGACCACGCCCGGGTTTCCTGAGGCTTCTCATCGCTGGCCTCAGGGTCCCGCATTGCGTCTGTCTTTCTCCGTGGCTCCTGCATCCGTGTGCAAGGACAGTGCGTCAGCCCTCCTGTTGCTTTCATGGCCTCGGACCTTTTGATGAGTGCAGTCGGTTAATTTGTAAAATGTCTGTTTGGCAACATCCCAGTAATGATTATTGCAAACAGTTATCAACAGTTACTAGCATTAGTAGGCAGATGTTTGAAAAACAGGATATTTGGGGCTGGAGAGATGGCTCAGCGGTTAAGAGCACCGTCTGCTCTTGCAAAGGTCATGAGTTCAATTCTCAGCGACCGCATGGTGGCTCACAACCATCTATAATGTGAACTGATTCCCTCTTCTGGCAAGTGTAAATGCAGATAGAACACTCATATACATAAAATAAATATTTAAAAAAAATTTAAAACAAAGAAAGAAAAACAGGATAGTTTCATATTCTCAGTTTACCCCTCTTAAGATATATTTTTTAATACAAAGGGAAAAAGTCATTTTACAATAGAGAAACATAGCCAACACCACCATAACCAAACAAATAAGGTAAACATCCCAAATAATAGACATTGACATCATCAAGGTACTGACAGGATGTCCTAGAAAAGAGTAGCAGCTCTTCTGTGCTGTTCTTCCAAAAACACAGACTTGCTTTAATTATGAGAAAACATCAGCTAGATTGATTTTCATTGTGTTTTCTCTTAGGCAAAGCATAATTGATTTGAAGGAGAAGGAAATACCAGAATTAAGAAACAAACTACAGAGTGTTAATAGAGACATACAGCGCCTAAAGAATGACATAGAAGAACAAGAAACACTCTTGGGAACTATAATGCCTGAAGAAGAAAGTGCGAAAGTATGTCTGACAGATGTTACAATTATGGAGAGGTTCCAGGTAAGTTACTGCAGTTTAAAGTTACTGCAGAATAAAGCTGATCTGTGGGGGCTTGGATGTGAAATGTGAGTGCGGGCATGTTGTACACCTTTAATCCCAGCACCGGAGAGGCAGAGGCGGGTGGAGCTCTAAGTTGAGGGCCAGCCAGGCCTACACAAGTGAGAACCTTCCCTCCTGTCCCCCCACAGATAGATAATGTATGTATATACGTGTATGCACGGGTGTGTATTTATACATACATATCTACACACGTACATATATAGTAACTAATTTTCAGGTGCAGGTAACTGATTTGTATAATTCCTAGGCTTAAAGCATCATAAACTATGGAAATTGAGGCATAGTTCATCTACCTTACTTGAAGTATTAGAACTTAACTTCACTTTTTGTCCTATTAAACTTGCCTTTAAAAGGGTTTGAATTAGCTGGGAGTGGTGGTGCACACTCGTAATTGCAGCAGTCTGGGAGGCAGAGGCAGGTGAATCTCTCTAAGTTCAAGGCCAGCCTGGTCTACAGAGTCCAGGAGAGCCAAGGCTATACAGAGAAACCCTGTCTCCAAAAAATAAACAAAACCAACACAAAAATAATAAGCAAAAGGGTTTGAATCATGATAATGCAGTAAATCTCTTAGAAGTAACTGTTCTGTTCTTAAGATGGAGTTGAAAGATGTTGAAAGGAAAATTGCACAGCAGGCGGCTAAGCTGGAGGGGGTAGACTTGGATCGAACTGTCCAGCAGGTTAACCAGGAAAAACAAGAAAAGCAACACAAACTGGATACAGGTAATGTCATGTCTTTGTTCACACCCCACAAAGACTTCAGTGCTGTTCCACATGCATTTCATAATAAGTTTTGTACCTACTCTGTGGAAGACCCACAGTACATTCATTCTCTTCTTTCCAAGTATCTCTGCTTGGTTTCCTTGCCTTCTGCAACAGACTTGGAATTGTAGATGGTTAGATGGGTCTTGCTCAGTCAGACCTGCCCTGTGAGCTTCACCCAAGAGTAGCCAGGGGGAGGACAGCAAGCAGAATACCCTCGTTACGCGCAGTAGAGCCTCCTGGAATTCTGCCTCTGAAGTCTCCACACTACAAGAACTCAAGGATGATAGCAGTGTTTTCTGCTTCACCCATTAGCCACTGTATCATTATGTTTCTGTTCAGTTTCCAGTAAGATTGAATTGAACCGTAAGTTTATACAGGACCAACAGGAACAAATTCAACACCTGAAGAGTAAAACAAATGAGCTGAAGTCAGAGAAACTGCAGATATCCACGAATTTGCAACGGCGTCAGCAGATGGAGGAGCAGACCGTGGAGTTGTCCACGGAAGTTCAGTCTTTGCACAGAGAGATAAAGGTAGGAATGTGCATACATGGTTTTTTGTTTTGTTTTAAGTTCAGACGTGAAATTCTCATTAGTGTGAGCGACAGAAGTTCAGTTGTTGTGGAAATCAAGTGAAAGTGTTATAATGATTCTTCATGTGATTTGTGAGTGACAGAGTAGCGAGCTATTAATAAGTAAGAATTTGGGAAGAAAGAGTTCAGTCACGTAAGAAAGAACCAAGTGTCTGGTTAGGTAGTGGGTTTCATGTTGCTGGAAGCGCTCAGTTGATGGCTGCAGCTGTATATAAATTCTTGTCCCCAAGTGTTGTATCCAGGACAGACACCCATGAGTTAGCACTGCTTCCAGTGATGCTGCATGTGGTGTCAGGCTGCAGTACAGTGAGCATGGAGACAGCACTGTCTTCACCTCAGTGAACCGAAGCAAAGACCCTCACCCAGGTTTTCAGAATTACAGTCCCTCATTCAGAAAGCACTGCACAAGTTATCCAGTCAATTTAGTAGTAATTGCTATAAATGTTTCTTTGTTTCTTAAATAATTCTGGGTTAAATACTTTGAGCTTATGATACAAAATAGTATTACCTTGCGCTAGTCTTGACTGGTTATAAATGATTTTTACATTGAGCATCTTCCAGCCCTGTTGAGATAGATAATCAAGTATCCCTTTATAGAAAAAAAGAAACTGGGATTTCAGAATATCCCACAGTTTTCCAAAGATCTGATTCTCAGAAAGGTCTTCTGACAGGGAGGTACTTGGCTTTCCACACCACTGTCTCCCAGTGTGAGAAAATATCAGTGCTGAACTCATAATTGAATGTCGGTGTCTGGCTATACCTTTGTAGGTTCAAAACAAGTTTCAGGATTTCAAGGTTCCCTGTTTTAATCTGTGGATGCTGTGTGCCTGTGCATGCGTGCATGTGTGCGTGTGTATGAGGTGCAGCAGCAGTGTTATAAGGACTTCTGGTGAGTACGATACTTTAGTATTTGAAAGTCCGCTTTCCTCCAGAGTAGGTGTGGCCTCACCACCGTCAATCAGTATGCTGTTACTACCATGAAAATAATGGATTGGCTATCATCTAAGAAACAATATTGGGGGCTGGTGAGATAGCTCAGTGGTTAAAAGCACTGGCTGCTCTTCCAGAGGACCTGACTTCAATTCCCATTAACCACATGGCAGCTCACAACTTTCTGTAACACCAGTTCCAGGGGAACCAATATGCTCATGCATATAAATGCAGGCAAAACATGAAATAAAAATTAATAATAATAATGAATGATGGACTGAATAAACCTTTCTAGTTTTTGATCACATAGAGCTGACATAGGTCCTTATTGAACTCTTGAAAATTTATGCATGCTATAATTTATGCGGTATAATTGGAAGCTCATGGCATAGATCAAGATCTAATCATTTTGGTAGAGAGTAATCTCTGGAGCTGGATAGTCTAGGTTAGACTCTTAGCTACTTCGTTTATTCTTTTTGTTTTTTTCGAGACAGGGCTTCTCTGTGTAGCCTTGGCTGTCCTGGACTTTGTAGACCAGGCTAGCCTTGAACTCAAAGCAGTCCTCCTGCCTCCTGCCTCCCTGAGTGCTGGGATTAAAGGCATTATACCACCACACCCAGCTCGTTTATTTTAAAAATTAACTTACTTTACATCCTGATCGCAGTTTTTCCTCCCTCCTCTCCTCCCTTGCTCTTCAGAAAAGGGGAGGCTTTCCATGGATATTAATCAACCTTGGCATAACAAGTTGCAGAAAGAGTAGGCACCTCTTCTATTGAAGCTAGACTTGGCAGTCCAGAGAAAGGGTCCCAGGGACTGGCAACAGTCAGAGGCAGCTCCTGCTCCTGTTGTTAGGGTCCCAGAAGAAGACCAAGCTACACAACTGTAACATCTGTGCAGAGGGCCTAGGTCAGTCCCATGTGGGCTCCATAGTTGGTGATTCAGTCTCTGTGAGCCCCTACGGGCCCAGGTTAGTTGATTCTGTGGGTTTTCTCTAACCCCTCTGGCTCCTACAATCATTCCTCTCCCTCTCCTGCAGGATTCCCCAGGCTCCCCCTAATGTTTTGTTCTGAGTTTCTGCATCTGTTTTTGTCAGATGCTAGGTGAAGCTTCTCAGATGACAGTTATGCTAGCCTCCATCTTTACCTTATACATCTTGTAGGCAGAACAAATTACAGGTAGAAGGTTTTTTGGCTGGGTTGGTGTTCCAATCCCTCCAGTGGAAATCTTGCCTGGTTATAGGAAATGGCTGGTTTAGGCTCCGTATCTGCAAGGAGTCTTAGCTAGGGTCACCCTCATGGGTTCCTGGGAGTTCCTATTGCTCCAGGTTTCCAGAGATTGCCATCCCTGGTTCCAGCTGTCTCTCCCAGTACTCTCCCTTTCGGTTCTTCCCCCCACCTACTCCCTCTGTTCGCATCCTTACTTCTTCCCCCATCCAGTTGTCCCCATGTCCGGACCCTTTTCCCCTTTCCACCCTCTCCCACCCATGATGTCTGTTCTATTTCCCTTTCTCAGGGAGATTCAAATTTCCTCCCTTGAATCCTCCTTGTTACTTAGCTTCCTGGGCTCTGTGGGTTGTAGCATGGTTATCCTGTACTTTATGGCTAATACCTACTTTATTTACTTTTATGATCTTGAACAAGTTAATGTTTGTACCTGTTTGTCTCTCTGAAATATGTGGATAAAAATATTGGTGCCATCTTCATGACCCTATTAAGAGATGAAAATAAGTTGAAGTTAAAGCCTGACATCTGGAACATGTTTTATTAAGGCTGTGGAGCCTGGCATCTCAAATAAGATACTGGAGTATTATATAACTGGTCTGATTTTGTGTATGTGTTTTTAGGATGCTAAAGAGCAAATAAGCCCTTTGGAGACAGCACTGGAAAAGTTCCAGCAGGAAAAAGAAGAATTAGTCCACAGAAAACATACAAGTAGCAAAACGGCTCAGGATAAAGTGAGTTGATGTTCATGTTTTACTTACCCAATGCCTGTGTTAATGCCATTCATAGCATTATTGTTTTGCAGTGCTGAACGTTGAACTTAAGGCTACATCCCTAGCCCTTGCGACCTGTGCGCACACATGTGTGTGACATCCACACATGTAGTCACATGTGCGTGCCCGAGTGTATACACAGGCAAGAGCTGGAGAGCTGGAGCTTTGTTTCTGCTTCTCTCCAGCTTATCTCAGGAGGCAGAACTATCCTGGAGTTGCCTGGTGAGCTTCCAGGACCCTCCTGCCTGACCTCCCGCTCCCCCTAGTGCTAAGGTTACAGGTACACACACCTATGCCCAGTTTTGTTTTCTTTTGAACAGGGTTGCTGGGGATTTAAAGTCACGTCCTCAGGCTAGCATAGCGAGTGTTCTGACCCGCTGAGCCAGGATAAAATTTTGACATTGAGTTAAAATTAAGTTTTAATTTAATCTTGAGTAAAGATTAAACAAAATAAAAAACTTAAAAAGCATAAAACTTTAAAAATATTTTTTTTACTTCTTGATCTAAACCAGAAGAGTTGATACTTGTACTCAAAAAATGAGATTAATCCATTCTCATTGGTAAGAGATTATCTGACATAAAATCTGATAGTGTTGGAACATGGAACATTTGGTTTCAGCGTTCTTTTTTCAAAGCAAATTTTATTCTTTGTGGATTTTATGTCATATAATGTATTTTGATCATATTTACTTTTCCACTCCTCCCACTAACCTTCCTCCTAGATCCACCCCTTTCCATTCTCCCTTCAAACTTCATGTCCTTCTTTTCATTGTAACCCACCAATTCCAGTTTGTACCAGTCATACGCTGATGGGTGTGGGGCCATCCACTAAGGTGTAGTTGACCTACCAGGGGCCACATCCTTAAGCAAAACTGACTCTGTCTCTGGTTTCTAACTTCATTATGCTCTTTCATTGATGCCCTACTCTCATCCTGGTGATTTTTTAAATACTTGTTTGTTTACTTACTTGTTTATTTCTTTTTTGTTTGCTTGTTTGTTTTTCAAGAGACAGGATCTCTCTATAGCCCTGGCTCTTCTGGAACTCTCTGTAGACCAAGATGGCCTCCAGCTCACAGAGACCAGCTTGCCTCTGCCCCCCACATGCTTAGATTAAAGGTGTGCTACTCCACCACCTGGCCATTATTTGTTTTCTTGAGGGTCTCACTATCTAGGTGTGGCTGCCCTGGCTCTTGATATGTAGACCAGGCTGGCCTTGGAGTCATGGTGATCCTCCTGTTTCAGCCTTCCTCCCAAATCCTAAGATTTCAGGCAGATACTACCATGCCCAGCTCATTTAGTGTAAATTTTTGGTTTTATTTTTGCATGTGTGTAAATAATAAATGTTTCTCCACAGATCAATGATATCAAAGAGAAGGTTAAAACTATTCATGGTCATATGAAAGACATAGAGAATTATATTCAAGATGGAAAAGATGACTATAAGAAGGTAATTTAAAACAAAATTATTATTTGTTTGTTTTTATTTGATGTACTTAATCTTTTTTTTTTTTTTTTTTTTTTTTTTTTTTTTTAGCAAAAGGAAGCTGAACTTAATCAAGTTGTAATCCAACTCAATGAATGTGACAAACACAAAGAAAAGATAAATGAAGAAATGGGAGCCATGAGGCAAGATATTGACACACAGAAGGTAGGGCTCTGCTCATGGCAGCACAGTACTTTCTATAGCACAATTTATTATAATATAAGTTAGATTGGATGGAAATGCAAACAGGAAAATACCGCAGTTTTTCCTTTCTTATCTTATTCAGTCATTTATTCATTTACCTGCCTACCTATTTATTTACTTACTTATTCATTCATGCATTCATTGGTTTTTCTTTTTTTAACTTTATTTATTTTTATTCTCTGTACATTGTTGTTTGACTGCATGTGTGTCTGTGTGGGTTGTGAGGTCCCCTGGAAGAGGAGTTAGTTACAGATGGCTGTGAGCTGCCATGTGGATGCTGTGGATTGAACTCGGGTTCTCTGGAAGAACAGTCAGTGCTCTTAACCACTGAGACCCTCATTGATGTTTCAAGACAGGGTTTCTCTGTGTAACAGAGCCTGGACTCACTTTATAGATCAGGCTGACCTTGAACTCAAAGAGAGTCCACCTGGCTCTGCCTCCCAAGTTCTGGATTTAAAGGTATATGCCACCACCATCTGGCTCTCATTTTTATTTTTAACAAAGGGCTCAGCTGGTAAAAGGTGAGATGTAAAAGGTCAGACATGATGATGGTGCCAAGGCTTTAGTCTTGGCACTCAGAAGGCAGAAGTAGATGGATCTCTGAGTTCAAGGCTAGCCTGGTATACATATCAAGTTCCAGGCCAGCTAGGACTACATATGATATATTATTTTAGGGGGAAAAAAAAGTTTAAAGATATAAAAAAAAAGAACTAAGTGGGAAGAGGTAGCTCTTCCTCTTCCCACTCTCTTCCCGCTTCCACTCTCTTACATATATGTGTGTGTGTATGTATATTGCATTTAAAGACTTTTTACCAAATATATCAATGTTCTGTAGTAAAAAAAATACACAAAAATACATGCTGTACTCATTTATTAAGAGGCTTATTAAGAGACCTTACATCGTGGTCCTGAAGGGGCAGTGTAAGCTGTTCTGCCCCTCCTGCCCCACTGGCTGAATCTCCCTCTGGTCAGTTTAGCCTGATTGTAAGGAAGGCAGTGTCACCACTAGCTGTCTGCTGATGCCTGTCAGTAGCTTGTTTATTTTTGTTAACTGATAAAATATTTATGTCTAGATACAAGAAAGATGGCTACAGGATAACCTTACACTAAGAAAAAGAAGAGAGGAACTAAAAGAAGTTGAAGAAGAAAGAAAACAACATTTGAAGGAGATGGGACAAATGCAAGTTTTACAAATGAAAAAGTATGTTTTAGTAAATAATGTTTGTTGTTTATTTTTGAGTCTCTTTGAACACCCCGTGCTGGCTCCAAACACTTGGGGCTCCTGTCTCCGCCCCTTGTGGGCTGGAATTACAGGCATGATCACTGCACCCCACGTAAAATAGTGTTTTGTTTCAGTGAAGGTCCTTACAATTATAGTATAAAGAAAGCAGGAGCTGAGAGCTAACTCAGTAGTTAAAGAGTACTGGCTGCTCTTCCAGAGGACCCAGGTTGGATTCCCAGCACCCAGTTTTATAAAATGGGGTGCCCTCCCAGATCCTTTCTCCTCAACATTATTTTGTTGTTGTTGTTTGTTTGTTTGTTTATATATTTTTCAAGACAGGGTTTTTCTGTACCCTTGGTTGTCCTGTACTTGAGGACGGCCTCCAACTCACAGAGATCCTCTGCCTCCCTGATTTCAGGGATTAAACTTGTGCACCACCACACCCAACTTCTTTGTTTGTTTTTGTTTTTAAGACAGTGTTTCTCTATGTAGACCTGACTGTCCTGGAACTTGCTTTGTAGACCTGGCTGACCTTGACCTCAGAGATCAACCTGCCTCTACCTCCCAAGTATTAGGATTAAAAGCTTTCTTTCTCTTTCAGAAAATAAAATAAAAGCCACACATGTGCATACAAGTAAATCAGAACAAATGAAAGAGCAATAAGATAAAAAATGCCAAAACAAAATGAAACAAAGCTCCCCACACAAACACACACATACACACCCACATAAAACAATGGAAGCTGGGTACATGCATAATCCCAGCACTTGGTAGGAAGAGGCAGGCAGATCTCCATGAGTTCAAGGCCAGTAGTGTCTTGAATAGAAAGACCATCTCAAAACAACAACAACAAAAACCCGTGAAGTTCATTTTGGGTCAACTACTTCAGGGCATGGGGATTGTGATTGATGTCTCTGGGGATTGGAATGTGATTGATGTCTCTGTGACACGCCGTGGTAGAAAACTGATTTTCCCTCTGCCTGCAGGTATCAGTTCCAAATAGCTTCTTGGTTAGGGAGTAGAACATGGTATCTCCCTCCCTCTTCTCAGTCCTGGGACTTCATCTCAAGTCAGAATTTTTTTTTTTTTTAATTTATTCTATGAGCATTTTGCCTACATGTTTGTGTGTGCACAGACAGTGTTGGGTCCCCTGGAACTGGCTTTTGGTGATTGTGAGCCACCATGTGGTGTTCTGAGAGTTGAACTAGGGTCCTTGAAAGAGCAGACAGTGCTCTTAACTGCTGTCATCTCTCCAGCCCAAGCCAATTTTTTTTTTTTTTTAAGTAATTACTCTGTGATTAAAATTTAGTGTTTGTAAAGACAGGGTCTTACTAGCTAGCCTCTGCCTCTGCCTCCCAAGCGCTGCGATTAAAGACGTGTGCCATTGCACCTGAGTGAACATGCTTCCGACTGCCTGGTATGTCTGCTCTTCAGCGGGCCTTTCACTGCTAGAAAGTGTCAGACGTGTCAACCAAATGCATAGTCAGGACAACTATGTAACAGTTCCATAAACTTGTGTGCAATGTCTTGCACATACCAGATACTTAATAAGTGGTTGATAAATTAAAATTTTAAGGCATATATTAAAGTCTATATAACCTGCTAGGGTACAAAAATTTTTTTAGTATTTCTTTTTGATCAGAATTGTGATTTTTAGACTTTTGCAACAGAAACTGAACTTTTTAATGAATTTTACTCTAGAAAATAATTTATTGCAGATAAAATTGTACTGTGTCTTTGATTTGTAGGTAAAACTGATTGAAACCTGTTATCCAGCAACTTCTCATTGTTGGCAGTTAGCAGTTGTATCCTTAGTTCTAAAGCTGAGTGGGTGACTTTGTCTCGTGAATCCCCAGCAGCCCTTAGCATTGTCAGGATCTAGGAAGCAAGGGGCTTTCACAGTGCTCACGTGTTGTGAGGGTTCTTACTTGGTGCATAGAAATTAGCTGCTCAGAAACCTTAAATACTGCAGACATTTAGAAGGGAGAGAATTAGCTCAAGAGTCTTAGAATACAAGGAGGACCTCTGTCGGGTGCTCATCACTGAGGAGAGCAGCACCTGTCTAAAGGGACTTTCTGCTTAGGTTGCCAAAAGTTCAACAGTGGTCCTCAGTCCTCACTAATCATTTCTCCTTTTCTAGTGAACATCAGAAGTTGGAAGAGAATATAGACAATATAAAAAGAAATCACAGTCTGGCATTGGGACGACAGAAAGGCTATGAAGAAGAAATTCTTCACTTTAAGAAGGAGCTCCGAGAACCTCAGTTCCGGGATGCTGAGGACAAGTATAGAGAAATGATGATCGTCATGAGGACCACAGAGCTGGCAAACAAGGACCTCGACATCTACTACAAGGCCCTGGACCAGTGAGTGCCTCAGTGCTTTGTGCTTACTGCAGCAGGGCGGCTAGCACACTGTGCTCATCTTCTCGGTTTTGTCTTTTTGGCGTATGACATTTCATGTATACCATAGAATGAAAAAAACTTGCATATGTATGCGTGTGTGCTTACATTATAAAGCATTCCTCTCCTAACCAGCTCAAGAGCTTCACTGTTAACCGCTGCCTGGCAGCCACTGAGATGGTCTCTCATCTCAGCCTTCAGCAGTCTTTACTCCCTTTCCAGTGACAAAGATGTTTGCTCTCTCTGCTCTTAAAAACTGGGTTTAAAGCATGTCTATTGTGTTCAGGCTTTAAGAGTGGCATCGTGTTTCAGGTGATCTTCCAGGACTTGGTGTTCTGGTTTTTTCTGTTTTGGTCTGGCTGTGGTTCATCCATGTTCTCATGTATAGGATCCTGCCCTGAATCACTGCATCCCATTCTCCTGTGCTTGCACCTCGGGGTCTTTCCTAATGTAAACCTTGCTGTGGACACTCAGGACATCTGACAGAGAGAGAAGAAAGCTGTACATGTGGCAGTGGGTTGTGGGATATGCCTGACTTGACAGAATGCTGGATTGTTTTTTAAAATGGTTTTACTAGCCTGATATGGTGGCTCAGTGCCTATGATCCCACAGGTAAGAGGCTGAAGCAGGTAAATTGCTGTGTATTTAATGTCATTGGGGTTAAAGAAACAATTGAGGCCTTCATGATAGTTCTCTGATTCATTTTTAGTATGCGCTTTTAATCCCAGCATTCAGGAGGCTGAGGCTGGTGGATCTCTTGAGTTTGAGACCAGCCGTGGTGTACAAAGTGAGTTTCAGGACAGGCAGGGCTACACAGAGGAACCCTGTCTTGAAGCACCCCCCCCCAAAAAAAAATAGAATAGTATTTTTAAATTATTGACTTTATTATTGTATCAATCCTATATATTAATGGAATCAGTATGATATTTCCACACATACATACAGTATGCACTGATTAGATCTTACCACCCCTTCTCTTCTACTTATGAGTATATTATTTTCAGGATTTGGGGGGAGGGGGATCTCTCCATGTAGCCCTGGATAGTCTGGAACTTTGATATATAGACCAGGCTGGCTTCAAACTCAAAGATCTGCCTGTCTCTGCCTCCCAAGGACTGGGATTAAATGCCTGTACCCCCATCCTCAGCCTTTTCAGGGTTTTTTTTTTTTTAGAAACAGGGTTTCTCTGTGTAGCCTTGGCTGTCCTGGACTTGCTTGGTAGACCAGGCTGGCCTTGAACTCACAGAGATCCACTTGCCTCTGCCTCTGCAAGTTACAGGCATGTGCCACCATGCCCAGCTTCAAGACATTTTTTAAGTTGTGTATAAGAGAGAACATGTAATACTTGTCTTTTTGCTGCTGTCTTTGGTTTGCTTATTTCCTTTGGAAAATACCTAGCTGGCAGTGAAATAGCAGAATAGTACTGTAAACTTATTTTTTAGTGGGATTTGGAGTTTTATATTTTTTAAACTTCAAAAAAATGTTTTGCTTTTGTATGTTTATAAGAAGTGTGTGTGTGTGTACACCTCTGTAGAGGTCGGAGAACAGCTTTGTGGAGTTGGCTCTTACCTATCTTTGCATGTTCCAGGGACTGAGTTCAGGTCATCAGGCTTGTGTAGCAAGTGCCTGACCCACTGAACTATCTCACTAGCCCTACTGCTTGTTTTTTACTTACGTGTTTGTTTGAGTTAGGTTCTTAACAGTGTAGACCAGGAGATTGGTCAGTAGATAAAGTGCTTATCATGAGGATTCTTGTTCAGATCCCTAGAGCCCACATACAAAGCTAGGCACAACAGTGTGTACCTTTAATTCCAGCATTAGGAAGAGGGACATCCCTGGGGCTTGCTGGCTGCCGTTGTAGCAGAATCATTGAGCTCCAAGTTCAAGAAGAGACCTATTTTTAAGATAAGGTGGAAAGCCATAGAAGAAAACACCCAGCATTAACCTTTGGCCTCTTCACACACGTACTCACATGTGTGCACACACACACATACAAAAAAAAACACAAGTACAAAAGAAGCACCTAGTTAAGTAAAGCACACTGGTGTGCCTGAGTGATCTCTCGAGGCTGCTAGGTCATCAAGACCCTGTCATAGTCATTGATTTAATCCATTGAAAATTTGAAGCCAGGGTGGTGGTGTACCTCATTAATCCCAGCACTCAAGAGGTAGAGGCAGGAGAATCAGCTCCAGCTACATAGTGAGTTTAAGGCCACGCTTAGCTTGAAGAGATACAGACTCAAAGGTGTGTTGAGTAGATAATTGGGAAAAGGCAGGACTGTGGAAGGCAAGACCTGGTGAGGGAAATGGGTCACCCAGGGCATGCCGTGGAAGACAGGACTCTGACCCTTCTCCTCTCATTACTTGTCTTTGCTGCCGGACTGCCATGAAGTGAACTAACTCCATCATGTCTTCCTCTGTGTCCCGCCTTGCCAGGGACTTATAAGCTGTGGAGGCAGCTGACCATGAGTGAAACTGAGCCAGAATAAATCATCCTCCCTTGAGTTGTTTGCCTCAGGAGTTGATCAGTATGAAGAACTTCTGAACAATCTTGTGTGCCACAACTCTGGCAGGAATTTAGTTAAGGTCTTGAAACAAGGCATATTATTAGGGAGACCTTGTCTGCTTCCTTGAGTAGTTCTGTCCTCCCAGCTACTCTTACATGTCTGTAGGAGGTGTTCTTCTCTTGTTTTAGTTCTTTAACAACAGATGTTGTGGGTCTAGTAGTCTTAGCACCAACTTTTGGTTGTGCAGTAAGGAACAGGATCCTGTTGGCAAGTATGCTGAAACAGTTCAGGATAGATTGTCAATAAGAAGGTACCATATGGAATACAGTCAAAGATGCCATAAGGAAAAGTGGAAGTGGGAATTACATAGCAGGGTAGAGTTTCTCTAAAAGTTGACAAATCTGATCTTCACAAAGCCTGTCAAACCTATAATATACCGTTAAAAGTACTGTCTCTGGATGCAGAGACCCACAGCTTGGGGAATCCTTCCGAAGAGGGGAGGAAGGATTATAGCAGCCAGAGGGGTCAGGGACACTACAAGAAAACCCACAGAATCAACTAACCTGGGCCCATAGAGGCTCACAGAGACTGAACCACCAACCAGGGAGCCTGCATGGGACTGACCTAGGCCCTTTGCACAGATGTGACAGTTGTGTAGCTTGGTGTCCTTGTGGGACCCTAACAGTGGGAGCAGGGGTTGTCTCTGACTCTGTTGGCTGCCTCTAGGACCCTTTGCCTCTCTAGCCTTAATTGAGGAGTTGCCTAGTCCTATAGTAGCTTAATATGCTAAGGCTGGTTGATATCCATGGGAGGCCTGCCCTTTTCTGAAGAGAAAGAGAGGACAAGTGGATTGGGATGGCGGCCAGGAACTAGGAGGAAAGGAGGGAAGGGAAACTATGGTTGGGATGTTAAAAAATTAATTAAAAAAAAAGAAAAGTACTGTCTCTGGAAGTAGTTGTTTAGCTTTGTTGTGTTAGGTGATTATTTACCACAAGCTTCTGTTTTTCATATATAAAATGGGAATTTAAAACATCTATACTAACTTTCACCGTAAAGGTAGTCAAAGACAAACTCCAAGACAATATAGAATGAATCCAGCTTCCTCTGCTACTAGTCTTCCTCCCTGGGCCTCCCAAGTGCTAGGATTCTGTCTGAGTCAGCCCTGGCTCCATGCTCCAGTCTCGAAGTTCCTAAACTCTCGCTTGCCTACTCACTTTAGAAAACTAACCCTATTAAGGACATGGAGGTTTCTGTTGCCCTTATTTAAATATTCTTGGAGATTAAATGTCCCAAAGTTGGGAGCTTTGCAGAGACCAAATTCTGTACTTACTATATTAGTCGTAACCAAATTATTTTTATCCATCTGTGAAGACAGGGTACCATATACTGTATTTACTGGAGAGATTAAGCAGCCTGCTCAAGGTTACTAAGTAACTAGCAGAGACAGACTTAAGGGGGGGGGGCTTTCTGTTGTTTTCTGCTAAGCTGCTACCATGATAACCCTTGTTAAAACCTTTAAGGAATCGGGAGTGGTGGCACACGCTTTTAATCCTAGCACTCCTGGGGGTAGAGGCAGGTGGATCTCTGTGAGTTTGAAGCCAGCCTGGTCTAAAGGAGTTCCAGGGGCATCCAGGGCTACACAGAGAAACCATGTCTCAAAACAGAACAAGACCAAAAAAACAAAACAACAACAACAACAAAAAAAACCCTTAAAGGAAAAGCCTGTATTCACGTAATTTGTATTTATAGTCATGTTTATAGTACATAAATGTGGCCTAAGTCAATTTTCTAATAGCCATGATTATTGACTAATTTTGACTTAATTTATAGCTCCTCAGGTAGATGTCTAACATAAAATACAAAGTTATTGTTTATGTTAAACTTTTGATTGCTGACATGTTTGACACTTTTCTGAATAAAGTGTATACAGATACAGAAGCAAATTAAGAAAAAAGCAGCTGGTGTGGTGCACACACCTTTAATCCCAGCACTTGGGAGGCAGAGGCAGGTGGATTTCTGTGAGTTTGAGCTGGCTTGGTCTACATAATGAGTTCCAGGACAGCCAAGGCTATGTAGAGAGACCCTATCTCCAAAAAAGGCTGGAGAGATGGCTCAGAGGTTAAGAGCACTGACTGCTCTTTTAAAAGTCCTGAATTCGTTTCTCAGCAACCATGTGGTAGCTCACAACCATCAATTTCCTCTTCTGGCATGCAGGTATACATACAAGCAAAACACTGTATACATAATAAATCTTGAAAGAAAAAAAAGACAATAAAAATAAAGAAATAACTAGTAATGGTGGATGTTACAGTAAAAATGATCAGGAGGCTGAAGAGATGGCTCAGAGGTTAAGAGCACTTGCTGTTCTCCCAAAGGTCCTGAGTTCAATTCCCAGCAACCATATGGTGGCTCACAACCATCTATACTGTGATCTGGTGCCCTCTTTCTGGCTTACAGGCACACATGCAGGCAAAATACTATATACTGTATAAATAATAGATAAATAAATCTTTAAAAAAAATGATCAGTATAAGAGTAACTGAGGGGGTACCAGAGGCCTGGCCTCTTCTAGGGATGAAACATTTTAGCTAGGTCCTGAGTGATAAGAGGGGAACAGGGCCATGCCAGGTGCAGAGTAGTGAATGCAGCAGCCCAGGGACCAGGAGAGCATGTTTGTGAAACAGAGGTGACAGGCTAAGTGTGCTGTGCTGAGTAGCCTTGGCGAACGGTTTGGTTTTACAGAAAGTGTACTGCAAAGCATAGCAGTCATACTACCTGCAATCTGGAGAATGGATTGTAATACTAAGATCAGAAGCTAGGAGGCCAGGAGAAAAGATGGACGTGGTAACCAAAGAGATGGTGACGGAAGACTTGGGTGTAGCCATGGAATTGGGAAACAGTGATAGAAAACCAGTTGACACATCTCACTAGAAGGGTTGAGGAGTGTTTCTGCAGGGTGTTGTGCAGCAGGCTCTTTGGGAACAAGTTGTTATTCCTGAAATGGGCAGGATTTGGAAGAGGAAAGGAAAGGCTCTCTTTGGGTACTTTAATATTTGTGTAGGCTTCCAAATAAAGAATTCCCACAAGAAGTGAAGTACAGAACCCAGGATCCAGAGCATACCTGCAGCAGTGTGGGGTGGTTTGCATATATGGAGAGCGTGTGGCTCTAAAAGGGAAGGGAATAAAGACTGGTTGCAAGTGGGTCAGACAGGGGAGGTGGGCAGTTGTTGAAGGTGGTTGTAACTTGGAGACCTAGAGAAGCAAACATTTCATTTCAGGAGCCATTAAGTCCTGAGATGTTAAATCCCGTGGGCTGAGAGGTGTCCTTGAATTTGACAAATCAGAGGCTTACGAATAGGAAGCCAGCAGTTGAAACTAAAGTCTAGTTGGAGTTGGGTGAGGAGAAAAATGGAGGGAGAGAAATGCTGATGGCATGTTCTGCTGTAAAGAGAGACAGAAGTTGGGATAATATCTAGAGGGAACTGGGGGAATGGGTGATGGGGTGGGAGGATGCTGCATTTAAATTAAAGGCCTCCTGTGAATTCCGTCCTTGTTTGTAGAGTGTGGCTCTGCAGACCTGGGGTTTTGTGGGTGCTGTTAGACTTCTGTGTCCAGGAGCCCTCCTGCAGTCACTGCAAAGGCACTACAGGGTTACATGTGCCTCAAAGAGGCCATAGAAGACTACCATAACCTGTCCTTTCCCTAAACTGCTGAGTCGGCGAGGGGAATGCCTTGATATCTCCAGGCTCTCTGGCCTGGGGAAGGAAGGGCATTTCCACAGAGGACCGTGAGGTATCACACTGAGTAAGCAAGGAGGAGCTGGTAGCTCTCTGGAGTCAGCCAGTAGTGGGTGAAGGTGAGGGGGATGCAGGGGTGCTTTCCAGAAATTTAGCTTGCTTAGGAGCAAGTGAGGTCTCTTATCTGTTAATCAGTGCATCGTTCTAAATAAAAAGAAAAGTGGTAGTAAAATTTCCTTCAAACAGAGTCTGTGGGGTTTCTCCTGCAAACAGTGATGTCTCGAGATTTATATTGTGATCCCTAAATTTGCCTTCTCTCCTTGCCAAAAGAAAAAAAAGGTCTAAAATTTCCCTCATTGTTTCAAGTCTTGAATAAAGTGTGCTGCCAGTGTCATTGCTGCCTAGCGATCTATTTAAGGTAACACAGGAAATCAGCAGTGCATTTTCGAGAAGAGCTGATTAGCATCTGTTATTAGTAATCATCTGAGACAGCAGAAGCATTGGCAGACACACTAGCTGAGAAGGATTCGCATGGTTTAAGACACATGACCTGAGCCACACACACGGCATCACAGTTTAAATGAAATTGGAATATGTTGCTCGCCCAAAATACCCTCCAGTATTTTCTTTCCCAGATGTGAAACATCATGGGTTACATCATTCTGCTTCTAAGACACAGGAAACGTGCAACTCTCATAGCTTTGTATCTGCCAGGCTATTGAGAGCCACGGTTCCTGCCTTCAAGGGGAGCTCTGGTTCAGAATGTAATTCAGGACTCGTTCTGTGCTGCCCACATATGGGAGCATCCTGTAGGAGACTTATTAGTTAGAAATCCAAAGATAGCCAGTGGCATTTCACATCTTCTACAGGGTTGTGGTTTTAAACAAATGTCTGTCTTGTGATAATGGTTGAATCATTGCCTAATGTTAAAAGCTGACTAGAGGAAATTAGTTTAGTAAAGCTATAATAGTATTAACTTAGAAAAAAAGTCACTTAAATTTGCCAAGTAAAGGATTTTGAGTTCAGCAAAATCCTTGGAATATGGTACTCATTTGGCAGGAGGACTTCTGCTGACCCAAATATAAGGAGGTAGGAAGTTCCCCTGGTACTGACCTGGGGCAGTAGGAACATTAGTCTGCATTACAAAGGCTAATATTGGGGCTGGAGAGACAGGTCAGCAGTTAAGAGCCTGTGTTGCTCCTACAAGAAAGAAGTTCTGAGTTCAGTTCCCTGCACCCACGCCAGCTCCAGGGATCCTCTGCCTCTGGGCTCCTTTGGCACCTACACTCATGTACACAGGCTCACAGAGACATAATTAAAAATAATAATAATAATAATAATACTTTAAAGGCTAATAAACCATAGCCAGTTTTTTGGCAACCTGTATATCAAGGTTGGCACAATTTTAAACACAGGTGAAAACAGTATATTTAAAATGCCTTTAAAGTATCTTTACTGCTTTTTTCAAATTTGATTTGCATTAACTTAGTTTTTATGCTTTCAAATTAGGAATTTGAAATAAGAATTACAAAAAAGTCCATATGTCTTTGGTCTTTTCCATTATTAGTCAGTGAGGTGGCTTGAGGTATGGGGAAATCTGGTTTTAGGGTTTGCCTTTGTGCGCTTTTTATTTTGAGCACTAATTCAGCTTTTGCATTAATGGCTTGTGGTCTTGGCTTGAGCCTTGTAGACAGTTTGAGTAGGGAGGGAAGCAGGAGCTGAACAGGCCTTGAGGAAGGAGAAGCGTGGGTCTCTTAGATGACGCTCTTCTAACCGTAGGCATGTTTTGTTCCTGGGTGCATCTTAAGCGTTTGATTCTGCACTGGTGACCAGATGCTGAGGTGGAAAAGTAGTCTTTAAAGTAAAGCAAAAGGGCTGGAAGCCATGTGTGCTTACTTCGGAAGAGGGTAACTCAGGCTCACAGAAGCTTCTCACTCATAGAGAAGCATGGGAGGTAGCAGGCTGGCTTGGGAGCAGAGGGAAGCACAGCTCCCTGCTGGGGCAGCAGCTCTGGTGCACAGAAGCTGAAGGACAGCACAGTCCCCTGGCATCTAAAGGGTGCCTGTGTGAAGAAGCAGAGAGGGCATGCTAGAAGAGCCCTGCACCCTGCAGTCACACCTCTGGGTTTGCTTGGCTTTTTCTTTTCATATTTTATTTTTTAAAGCAGTTTTAGTTCTGTAACAAAATTGCTCAGAAAGAAAGTTACAGAGATTTCTTACCTCTCCACCACACCCGTACAGGTATAACTGCTTCCACCCTCTGCTTCCTTTGCTGGAGTTGGCAGTGAGCCTGTGTTGATGCCACTGCCCTCCAGAGTCCAGTGTGCATCCGTGCACAGTTGGTGGTACCTTCTGTAGTGTGAGCAGTGTTCAAGATATGCCTCCATCACAGTAGCTTCACTAACATACTTTCTGACTTTCTGGCCATATGGTGCTGCCGTTTCCAGTGGGAACCTTTGTCATTTGGAAGATCGCATTCTAAGGCTCAGGATGACCGTTCATCTTCAGAAAATACAGTAGAGTATTAGAGAAAGTTTGAAGGAACTCTTTCAGGCTAGCAATGAGTATTTAATTATAAAACTGAAAAAGTTTATAAATTGTTGTTATCTTACATCTTAGAAAATCTTGGTTCTTTTGAGAACCAATTCTTAGGAGGAAATTATACCACTTCCAGTACATTAATGTATTCATTTAGCTGACAGACAGTGCTCTAGGCCACAGCAGGGCTCTGTGTACTTCCCGGATTAATACTTGTCCTGGAAGGTCGTAAGCCCGTGTCATTTAAATTGTTGACTCAGGAGAGGTTTTTGTTTGTTTGTTTTTGACATAGAGTTTCAGATAGTGCTGTAATGCAACTTACTGTGTGGCCAAGGCTCCCACTCCCTCAGCAGTGCCAGTGCCAGGATTACAGGCTCATTGCAGTACTGGCAATCCAACCCAGGCTTTTGTGCATGGTAGGCAAGTACTCTGCCAACTGAGCCACATCCCCAGTTCCTCGGGTCATTCTTACAGTACTTAATTAAGTACCTGTATAATGGGTGCTAAAGATAGTAAGGTGACTCGGCCCGTTGACAGCTCCCATCTGCACGGGCTTCCTGCATGGCACTGCTTCAAGGCTGCTTTCCGTCCGTCAGCTTCATCCTGTCCCTCACCTGCTGCTGCGGTAGCTGGCCCACCTCTGCTCCTCATGCTGTTCTTGCCACTGTGTGCCCATTGTTTTTCTGCCAGGTTAACAAGCCGTTCTTGGTGTCATTATAGGAAAGACTCCGTCCTCACCTTCCCCATTTGGTCCCGACTCAGGCCCCTCACCAAGCTCAACAGTTTTCTTCCCTTAACGCCCAGGTTTTTCTGCGCTGTTTCTCCTTGGAATGTTCCCTTAAGCTCCTGCCAAAGAGAAAGGGATTGCCCCTCCCTTTCAGTCCATATTACTTGTGCCAGATGTGTTACAGGTAACCTGTGTTTCTCCATACTTCACATCGACACTCACAGAACACAGGTCAGGGTAGGCATAGGTTCAGTTGGAGACAATGCCTCATACTCCCCAAAGGCTGCTGCATGCCTACTCTTGCTTTCTTCGCAGTGCCTTAGCACACAGTATACACAGGGTCCACGATACTGCTCTTTATTCATTTTATTTGCTTTTTTGAGACAGGGTTTTCTGTGTAGCCTTAGTTATAGGCCAGACTGGCCTTGAACTCAGAGATCTGCCTGCCTCTGCCTCCCAAGTGCTAGGATTAAAGGCATTTGCCACTACCTCCCAACTCTGTTCTTTTTTAAATAATCATGCAGTTCTTTTATGTTCATAGGGGTGTGTGTGCTTCATTGCTTTTATGTCTGTGTAATCCATAAGATAGGTTTTGCCTATTTCAGCCGTTGACATTAGGACACTAATATATGGCCACCACCGCTGCTGCCGTATGTTTGACTTTGCATGCTTGTGCAGATAGACCAGAAAGATAGCTTCTTAGAAATGAAGCTACTAGGTCAGAGGGTATGATCATTAACTTATTAATGCCAGATTGGTTCCCAAAAGCACTTTTTTTTTTTTTTTTTTGAGACAAGAGTTTCTCTGTGTAGCCCTGGCTGTCCTGGAACTTGCTTTGTAGACCATATTGCCTTCAAACTCAAAGAGATCCATTTGCTTCCCAAGTGCTGGATTTAAAGGTGTGTGCCACCACCACCTGTCCCAAAAGCACTTACAGACTTTCCACTTGTTGTATATGAGCGTAACATTTTTGTGTCAGTGTCACCATTGTTGCATGAAATGCTCTGGTTAAAATTAACACTTCTCATTGTAATTGTCTAGTTCAGCACAAGTCCTTTAACTTTCTTCTTTCTTCGTGGTATCATTTGTGACTTAATTTATATCTTCATAGTTCTGTGCCTTAAACAGATCACACCGCAATCCAAAGATTACAAAAATACTTTTCTTCTGGTTATTCTCTAGTAATCTTCCTGACCAGCCTCTTGTGAGTAGCAGGTGTGTGCTACCAAACTGGTTACTTTAACTTTAGTGTATGTGTGGGGGGAGAAAGACAGACAGAGACGAGTCACTTGATTTGGTGCAGGTCACTTGCAAGTGTTAGACCTTGCTTTGGTGCAGGATCTCTATGCACAGGTTCCCTGAGCTCCAGGACTCCCTGTGTGCACAGATCCCTCAGGAGAGCTGAATTACAGGCACACAGTACTGTATCTAGCTTAACATAGGTTTGGGATTTGAACTCAGATCCTCACACTTGCCTGGGCAGGTGCTTTACTCAATGGAGACAGCTTCCCACTTTTACTCTTGCTCATTTGAATTTTATTCTGGAGTGTGATACAAAGTCATGATGCTATTTTTTTCTCCTTTCCAACAGTATTGAAAGTTTTCCAATTGATTTGAAATTTCAGTTATATTATTATCAAGAGGTTTTTATTTGTGCTAATTGTGTCCAAAAATCTTAATATTTCTTCCTGCCTCAGTGCCACAGTTTTGTGTGTGTGTCTGTGTGTGTGTCTGTGTCTGTGTTCTCTCAGAATTTTAGAGTCTCTACAGATTTCGTTGAATTCTCTTTTTAAATTCCCCCAGGGTATTTTTGCTTGACTTCTGTTTATGGAGTACTTGCGAAGAATCTGCCCTTGTGAACCCTTTAGAATGTGTCTCCTGTTCAGTCATTTCTTTTTGCCCTATTGAAAAGTTTTATAACTTTTTCCCTTAGAGCCTGTACATTTTTTAAATTTCTTCCTACATATTTTATACTTTTGTTTCATCCTCCCACCCCTCCCCCCAGACAGGGCTTCTCTGTGTAGCTCTGACTATCCTGGAACTAGATAGACCTAGAACTCTGTAGACCTAGAACTCACAGAGATCCGCTTGCCTCTGCTTCCCGAATGCTGGGATCAAAGGTGTGCACCACACTGCCCAGCCATATTTTATGTTTTTATTGCCATTTGTAAATAGGATCTGTGTGTGTATGCGCCTGTGTGCACGAACATGAGAAAGGGAGGGATGGAGAAAGAGATCACATACGTAGTAGCAGCTTTTTTTTTTTTTTTTTTTTTTTTTTGAGACAGGGTCTCTATGTAGCCTTATTTTTGGAAGAGGGTTTCTGGGGCTCAGAGCTTGAGAGAGTCCTCTTGTCTCTATCTCCCCAGTGATACAAGCCACTGCATCTGGCTTTTACAAGGCTTCTGGGACTCTAAATTAGGACTTTACTGTTAAGTATTTTGTTTTCTGACCCATATAACCCTCACCCCGACCCACTATTGTCCCTCCTACCAGGGTTAGAAACTAGAAAGTATTACTTCATAAATTATTTTCAGATAGGGTCTCACTATGTATGTGGTTCTTGGTGCTAATTATGTAGGCCAAGCTGGCCATGAACTCCAGAGCTCTGCGAGCTTCAGCCTCCCAGGTGCTGGGATTAAAGGCCTGTACCACCATACCTAGGCTCATTTGTGGTTCACTTGGTAATCGTAGGATTTCATCAGTTGATTTTCCTGAATTTTTAGGTATACAGTCAAACCTTATGCACAGAAACAGTGACGGGCTCCCTTCTGTTACTGTCATCTTACTCCCTTTTCTCGTGTCTTATAAGCTACTGCTCTAGCGCTGGGCTAGCACCCCTCTCTTGGTTGTTGGGAAGAGTGCTTGTATTTGCATGAGATTGTATTTGCTGAACATGCCTGACGGATACATTTTCTTACATTAGTCACTTACTTATGATTTTTACCAAAACTCAGTGTTTTGGGTTTTTTTGTTTGTTTTTTGGTTTTTTGAGACAGGGTTTCTCTTTGTAGTCTTGGCTGTCCTGTACTCACTTTGTAGACCAGGCTGGCCTTAGACTTAGAGATCCTCCTGCCTCTGTCTCTGGAATTACAGGCGTGGGCCACCTCAAGTGGCTAAAACTCAGTGTCAGCACACAAATCCTTCTTTTATATCCACAGCTCATCAGTTTTTCTTTAGTCTGGTATGCATTAAGTTACCTTGGACAACTTTCTTCCTGTTCTGCTGTCCTTGCTTTCTAGGGATAGAGACCACTAGGTGGTGCGTGGTGGGTGTAAGGCTCCTTAGATGTACGCTTGTCTAAGATGTGCTTGCCCCAGGTCCACACAGCAGTGAAATCTCCACAGCCATGTGTTCTAGTCAGTGCCCCTACGACTAAAGACAGTTACTTAGAATGCTATTTCTATCATTACAGGCAAAACAGGCCCAAAAGTTTTTGCTCTTTTCAGTTTTTCCTTGCTTTATACTATTTTGCATACCCAGAAGGTAGGCACACCTTAAGGATTTGATAATACTCATCTTGTCTGCTCACTGCTTAAAAAAGAGAGAGAAACACTATCGTAATCAAGCTGTCAGTGTCCTAGACACTTTCTGTATCTTGGGCAAATTCTTACAGGATCTATTTGCTTAGTAATTGGAGATTGGAGAGATAAATGTGTGACTTTGAGCATGGCTTGTTTTTCAGAAGGTGAAGCTTATGGGTACCTTGGCTGTCCTGGATTCTCTTTATAGATCAGGCTGGCCTCGAACTCAGAAATCTGCCTCCCAGTGTTGGGATTATAGGCCTGTGCCACCGCACCTGGTAAAGATGTTATCTGCTTCTGTAGGTGGCCTACTGCGGTACCCAATGGTTGCCTTCTGTGCATTTACCTCCCAGAAACCAAACCTTAGCTGCTGGCCCAGTCAACAGTAGCAGTGATCAGCTCTCTGCAACACCTGAGGGGGCTGGCTTTCTACACTGGAGCACTCTCCCACCACTCTGGCTCCTGGGGTTTGTTCTCCATTCACATGCTTATTTATCAATTGGAAAAATAACATTCTAAAAAGTCATTTATAAAATTAGGATTATAGTGTATAAAGCTATGGAAAGGTAGTCTTCAGAAATGATTGGCGCCCAGAAAATTCTGTGAAGTGTTTTTTTGTTATGGTTTTCCTTTTTTAAGAAACCAACAGCTGGTTTGTATACTTTTTATTAAAGAAGCATAAAATGTTAGGCTGAGGTGAACATGAACTAGAAAATGGAGACTTGGTGAAGCAGAGTGGCTTTTTCCAGGCCTTACTACTTCAGCAGCTCTGCATCTGATATTTAGACGTATTTCTGTTGAGTCATTTCTTTCCCTTTGGCTGATGATCAGAAGATCACAGAATGATTGTACAGATGCAGCAGCATTACGTTTAGTTTCTTTTTTTGTATCTATCAGATAAGAGGCCTGCAAATGGAAGGGGGTTCGCTCACATCCTTTGCATGGTGATAGCTGTGAAACTTGACTTCTTACCACGGGAGTGACTTTTGTTAGCTGCTAGCCCTGCCTCCTGAGATCTGAGGTAGCTAGGGCAGCCATGGTGTTCAAGTTTAACAGGTAGCTTTGGCGTTTGCAAACATTTCTTCTTTCAATGTCTAGAGGCTGCTGCTTTAAGTAAGGGCAAGCCTATAGGAGTCAGCATACACTCTGACTAGCACTTGTGATTGACTAGAGTCAGGCTTCTAAAAGTAAGTCATCCTTTTGAGCCAAAGCTGCCTTCGAGTTGGTAAAATTCTCACAGATCTAAGAAATAAAAGAGCATAAGGGGCTGGCTTTTGATAAACCTTAACATTTCTAGAAAGACCTAGGTGTGGTGTATACAACTTTAGTCCCAGCACTCAGGAGACAGAGGCAAGTGAATCTCTTAAGTTCAAGGCCAGCCTGGTCTATAGTACACAGCCCTGAGCTATGCAGAGACCATCTCAAAAATTTATTATTATTATTATTTTAATTCTAGGAGGGACAGACAACAGTTCCAGAGACTTCCTTTTCTTCTGTGACAAGGATCCCTGGCTAGCTGCACCCTCGGCTTTAGCTCATAGGTCTGCCAACAACAGGCCTTCTGCAGGCAGCAGAGAGGCTGCCCCTTCATTGTGCTCTCAGGGCCTAGGAAAGAAGTCTGTTAAAGACTTATTTTCTGAAAGGTTTTGGGGGTTTGTTTTGAGACGGGGTATCACTGTGTAGCTTTGGGGAACTTGCTGTGTAGACCAGGCTAGCCTCAAACTATGGACTCTACCTACCTCTGTCTGTGCCTCCTGAGTGCAGGATTAAAGGCGTGCGCCACACTCAGCCCTTGCAGTTTCTGAGTACTTAAGGAAGTTGTTCTTGGATCTCAGAGTCAAAATGGGGACGTGTGAAATTTGGGGCCTGGCACTTGCCTGGCAGTTCTCAGTACTAGAGAAACAACACTTCTTGGTTCTGCTTGATTGTTTTCTAGCCCTTTTCACAGTCTGCTTTTATAATTGAAAGTACTGGGGCAGTGAGACTTTTTATTATCATTGCGGGTATTACATTTTCATCAGTTAGCATCTACTACTGCATAGTTACATCTGTCATACAAATAGTTCATATTGTACCAAGTAAAAGTGTCTTCCTTTTCCCAGAGCAATAATGAAATTTCACAGTATGAAAATGGAAGAAATCAACAAAATTATCCGTGATCTTTGGCGGAGTACCTATCGTGGACAAGGTAACCAGCATGGTGTCCCAAATGCTTGTTCCAAAGCTCTGTCCACAGCCTTTCCTGTATGACCATACTGTGCCAGCATTGCCTTCTCCAGCCCCTTCCTGAGCATGTCTTTGAGATTTTTCTAAGAATTCTTATCTTTGCAACATCTCATAACAAAAAGAAGGTGCAAAGTTTCTTTTCTAAAGCCCCGTAGGACTCACATTGGCTGGCACAGACACAATTAGCTGATGACATAATGGGTTCTGTGAAAGCACAGATAGGGATAGGCCCAAAAGTGATAAGAAAAACCCAAAGGAAACTCTTAGAAAAGGAGCTGGGCCCAGGCTGGGGGTGGACCATCCAGGCTGCATCTTGGCAGACCACGTGGCTCCTGAGACTTCCTGGCTAGAGAGTTTTCAAGGCAGTCAGTGCTTCTAAGGACATGAGACTCACTGTTGTGCCCAGGCTTCCTGACATTGTGTGTAAGTGTTAAATACTCTGCTTTCTCTATTAGATATTGAATACATAGAAATTCGCTCAGATGCGGACGAAAACGTATCGGCTTCTGATAAGAGGCGGAATTATAACTACCGAGTGGTGATGCTGAAGGGGGATACAGCCTTGGACATGCGGGGACGATGCAGTGCTGGACAAAAGGCAGGTATCTCGGCAATCTATCCCACTTAAAGAACTGAAAGATGGACTGGATGTTGCAGAAGCCCTAAGACCACCCTTACATGAAGGAGAAGCTCCTTACAGCGTCCTCGCCACCCTGTGAAGCAGACGTGCTACCATCATTGCACCGTCCCGGTGCCAGCTCACATGCCCTCTAGCACTCTGAAGATTGCTATTAAGAAAAAGTGTCAGAGCTGCTGCTGGTGGTGCACCCATGTAATTCCAGCACTCAGGCAGAGGCAGGAGATCTCTGTGAGTTCAAGGCCACCCGGAGAAACCCTGTCTCAGAGAGAGAGAGAGAGAGATGGCTTGAAGTTATTCAAATCCATTTTCACTTCACAACAATCCTCAGAGTAAAATCATTGTTTCATGGGCCCCCAAAGATACATTCTGGTATAACAACAGTCAGTAACATCTCAGAATTTATGTTAATTATAGTGCCAATCATAAATAACACCTGCAGGGGGTTGTGGCTCACTTGGTAGAGTACTTGTCCAGCATGAACAGACTTTGGCTTGACCCCTAAACTTGTACCTAAGCAGCACTACAGAGGTAGAGGCAAGAGATCCAGAAGTTCCAAGTCATCCTGGCCTACAGTGGGTATGAGCCCAGCCTGATCTGTACAAGAACAAACACTTGCAAACTAGGGCCTGAGTTGAACCAAATGAGTCATTCTGATCTATGTCACTGAGAATGTAGCCCCTGCACAGGCCTCTCTAGCTTTTGGACTGGGCCTTGGACCATCTAATAGAGAGGTCTACTCTCAGAGCATTGATATCATAGGGGCTTTCTGCCCTATACTACATGAATAAGATTCAGTGGCTAGAACAGGCCTCTGGGCCAAATGAGGCTCCTGGAGGCAGACAGTAGGTAGGTTTGGAGCACTGGGGAAAATCAGGATAAGAAATGATGTTTCAATAAGGCTGGAACATGAGACCTGCATTCCAGGAGCACAGGAGGTCATGAATGCTTGATTTCTGTTAATCGTACACAGGGTGCAGATTGTGAGATTTCAGACTAAAGCAGATTTTCATAAAATTTTGCATACTGAGGAAAGGATACCACATTATTGGCATAATTACTCCAGTTATTGCCAGCCCCAGATAGCTAACACCAATTTCTGGCAAATATAGATTACTATCTCAATCATAGTCTGAAGAAATGACTAATTTATAATCTATAAACAATATCCCTGCTTGCTTTGTTTGCTGACGTCTAATATTCACTATAAATGAGTTTGTAACATGGTCTGTGAGCAAAAGTCTATTTCCTGTGGCAGTATCTGCTTCGTGGTGCAGGGAGAGGTGTGTGGATGGTGTGGTGGCGGTGAGCCAACCAGCAGCCTGCATGTAGATGGGTGGTGGTAGAAAGGCAGGAAGGAAGTGTCTGTCCCCCACGGGGACAACAGGCTTCTGCAGTCTGCTGACCTGCTCTGGGCACCAGTGTGCCCTGCCCTGCATTCAGCAGCCCAGGAATTCCGCAGGCAGAGGTTAGCTCACCAGAAAGCACTGTGTCCTGCCCAGAAGAGTCTTCATTCTGGGCTGTGTCCCTTCAACCCTGAGAGAGAGGGCTGTGCTGAGACTGAGGGTTTTAACATCTGAGTTTTATTAACCATGGATATATTTAGTGGACTCCCTGCAGGTAAGTACAAATAAAACCATACCCTATCAGCTTTACCCTATGGTTGCTTTTCTCATTGACAATTACACGAGTAGGCACTGTGGTGTGATTTAGAACATGCTATCTGGTTTCTCCTTTAGACCAGAGAACATGGAGATTTAAAGATGACTCTGTAAAGAGTTAAAGTCCCTGTGCGGCTCAGGAAAATGTAACGTGTTTACATTTTCCAGTAAGTTCCATCATTGAGAAGCTTACCAGATCAAAAAGTTTTATGGCCAGGTGTGACAGCACATACTCGTAGTCCCGGCGCTCGGAAGGCAAATCTCTGAGTTTGGTGCCAGCCTGGTCTACATAGTGAGTTGCAGATGAATCTTAAGACATCTATTAAAATTATCAACTGCTTGTGGTGACACATGCCTTTAATCCCGGCACTCAGGGAGGCAGAGACAGATCTCTGAGAGTTCGAGGCCAGCATGGTCTATAAAGCGAGTTCAGGACAGCCAAGGCTACACAGAAAAACCCTGCTCAAAAAGAAAAAAAAAATCAATTGCTAAAAAGTGTCTGCATCACCCTTAGCCTGTGATGTCAGATTTTAGTAGGTCTGGGATGTCAGCGGGGCTGTTTCTCAGTGTTTTATTTCATGCACATGGTAGGCGAGAGTGTTGCTACTGGTCCATTTCTAGAAAAACATGAGCCTCCATTGAACTGTCCCTAACATCAATGACCCATGACATTTCCCGCTTCTTCCCACCCTTTTTTGTTTTTAGAGACATGGTCTTACAGTGTAGCCGGGGCTGGCCTCTGAACTCAGAGCTCCGCCTGCCTCCGCCTCCTGAGCACTGGGATTAAAGGTGTGAGCCACCACGCTCAGCTCTTCGCACTGTCCCCTTCTCAAGAAGTCTGCTGTGCAACTTTTTTCCAGGTGCTGGCCTCTCTTATCATCCGCCTGGCACTGGCTGAAACCTTCTGTCTGAACTGTGGCATCCTTGCCTTGGATGAGCCCACAACAAATCTTGACCGAGAAAACATTGAATCTCTTGCACATGCTCTGGTTGAGTAAGTATTTCAAATCTGGGAGCAAGTTGTAATTTTTTTTTTTTTAAATACCAAAATCAGAGCTGGGTGTGTTGGTACATACCTTTAATCCCAACATGTGGAGGTAGAGGCAAGCTGGTCACTTTGAGTTCAGGGCCAGCCTGTTCACACAGTGAATTCCAAGTCAGCCAGGGCCACACAGTGAGATCCTTCCTCAGAATAAATAAATATTAAAAAAATACCTAAAACAAAAAGAAAGCAGATAGGCCAGGCTATGCACTTTGCTTTTCAACAGTGATTCCCCAGAATCTCTTGAAAAAGAAACTGAGGAGCTGGAGAGATGGCTCAGCAGTTAAGAACACTGGATGCTCTTCTAGAGGACCTGGGTTCAAGTTCCAGCACCCACATGGCAGCTCACATCTGTCTGTAACAGTTCCAGGGGATCAGACACGCTTACACAGACACACATGCAGATAGAATATGAGAGCACATAAAATAAAACGAACTAGAGTATTGAAACACAGCCATATCTTGCCTCGCCCCAAGTATGGTCATAGGGCAAGTGAGAGTGAAGAGTTCTAGGCTTCGGATTTCCTGTGAATCTCTCGTCAAGCACAGGAGTCAGTGTGCCCTGGGCAGACACGTAGAGATGGTGGTAGCAGAGCCGGGACTGGCTGTCATGTATCACATGACCACCGTGAGGAATGAGAGCTTCTGTGGAAGCACACTGCTGAATGCTAAGCTGTAGTCATCCTGTACCCTGACCACTCATGTCAGAAAGGTTCCAGGGAGGGCAGCTCTGACTTTGTCCACCCCTGGGTCCAGATGACTCTGACAGCCAGCTCTGGATACTCCTGAGGAAGGAGGGTGTTGTGGTATTGAAGCATGAAGTGCATCCAGCCCTAAGCAAGTGGTAAACAAGTTTTCGTTAAAACTCTTGTTGCATCTCACTCGTAGCTGATACCTCAGCAAGCTGATGAGCAAAAATGTCCCCATACGCCCACTCAGGCCCTGTGTGTCACAGCACCGATGCATCTAGCGACTAGCGGTGGCGGAGTTCTGCGTAGACCCAGCTCTTCAGAAGGCAGGGTTATTCCCCTACCTGTTGTCTCCCTGAGTTACTTTCACACTTTCAGAGAAGTCTGGGCACAGGGCGGGAGAGTCTTGGAAGAAAGAAGGACGAGCTGGGCGGTTGATGGGTTAGATTTTCCTACAAGACTTGCCCTAGTATCAATAGCAACTTAGGATCTTGAGAAACGGGTCCAAATTCCTGAATTGGTTCTTAGCTGGATGTGTGAGGAATGAGACTTCGCACCCCACAGTGTCGAAGGAGACACAGAGTTCCTGGCTGCCTAGGTTGAAGGCCTCAACCCTCCCCCATCTCCTACAGGGCAGCCAAAGGTCCTATCACAGGAAAAGCTTGGTTGCCACACAGCTGTTGTATCTGAGCAGATTTCCAGTGGTTTTTCCAAACTTATGTCCATTAGTAAATAAAGCATTCTCAATGTATTGTTCCAGGATCATAAAAAGTCGCTCCCAGCAGCGTAACTTCCAGCTTCTGGTAATCACTCACGATGAAGATTTCGTGGAGCTCTTAGGGCGATCTGAGTACGTGGAGAAATTCTACAGGGTGAGGAAGAACATCGACCAGTGCTCAGAGATTGTGACGTGCAGCATTAACTCCCTGGGCTCTTACGTTCACTAGCTTGTTTTGTAGGGATGTGGAGTGTCTGAGAGATCCTACGGTAGAGGCTGCTTCAAATGAAGGCTGAACACAGTGCCCACAGCCTAGCAACCTCCCCGGTCTGCTCAGCCTTTCACCCCCACGTGAACATTATCCAAATGAGTGACACTGTCAGAGCGGTGCTGACAGGAGGGTCCTTTGGTGGTTTATGGAGACGGCATTTTTAAAATGTTAGTATTTTCATCCAGGCGGTGGTGGTGCATGCCTTTGATCCCAGTACTTGGGAGGCAGAGGCAAGTGGAGCTCTGAGTTCAAGGCCAGCCTGGTCTCTCTACAGAGTTAAGTTCCAGGACAGCCCAGGCTACACAGAGAAACCCTGTCTTGAAAAAGAAAACAAAACAAAGTTAATATTTTCTCTGAAGCTTGAAGTGAAATTCAATAAATGGCCCTGCTTTAACATAGATCCATGCACACAACCTGTCTGTCTGAGTCCAGATTTCTCCAGCGGAAAGCGCAGTCATTGACTGGAGGCTGGCGTGCGACAGGAGCCGGAGATGATCATCTAATGGAATACCCATTGTGCTCCCCTTGCAGCCGTGCCAGACAGTTATCCTGCCCAGTTAGAGAGGAACTTCCCTGCTCCTGACCTGATCTGCCCGGCATGCGGAAGCCCGTCCTTCTCCTCTGTGTCATGTTCCTCCACGTGGCCTAGCCATAAATCCCAGTCACTCTCCACAGCAGGCTCCCGTGGGGATGGAAAGCTAGGCTCTCCCACAGCTGGGGCCTGCTCCCCATGGCCAAACCTCATTTTCACTCCAGAGGCTGATCCTGCTGAGGTCCAGTACACACGTGTGGAATAGCCATCTGAAGCCTCCTGTGGGTGTTCTGCAGACAGGGCACATCAAGGTCACATGCTTGGAGAGAGCACTTTACAGTCTGTCACTCCGTTGGTCAGGCCAGTTCTGTGCCAGCTGCAGATCTGATGGACATCAACTCCAGAACAGGGCTCCTCCTTTCCACTCATAACCCCTTTCTTGCAGGTATATAAATCAAGTATGTAATGCAAATGCATACTGAAAATAGATCACAGGGAAATTTACTTCAAAACAGTTCTCTGGTGTATATACATTTATCATTTATTGAAGACAAAAGCAAATATTTATATACTAGTAGCATGGATATGCTTGTTTTGCATATAGAGTTAAATCTTGATGGGATATTTGATACTTCACAGGGACATAAAACTTTAAGAGTTGGTTGGCTTTTACAATCAATTTTTACAGTTGCTTCACATAGCCAGGTGTGATATCCCAGCAGGGGCCAGTGGATCTCTGTGAATTCAAGGCCAGTCTTGTATACATAGTTTTCACAAAAAAAAAAAAAAAAAAAGTATAAAATGGCAGGGCTTTGTTTATGGACATTTTAAAGGTTTTGGAAATTCTGTAATTCCCAAACCAAAATTTTTCTTACTCTGCGAGAAAAAGGCTTCAAGCCCAGGCTGGTCTTGAACCCACAGTGCAGCCAAGGATGGGCATGAGCTTCTGCTCCTCTGCTGTCCAAGTGCTTGGATTATAAGGTGCACTACTAAGCCTGGTTTGTGTGGTGCTGAGAATCGAACCCAGGGTTTCCTACACCATAGGCAAGCACTCAACTGACTGACTTCCATTCCTGGCCCCAGATCATTTAATGATTGATTCCTCTATGAAACTCAAATCAACAACTCAAGAACTTTAAAACAAGCATTCTAACACAGCACAGCCAAAGCCAGTTAATTTGACATTTGCTCCCTTAGTTACTTTTTTCTGTTTTTGTGATAAAGCACCATGACCAAGGCAACTCAGGAAAGAAAGTGCTTGATCCCGGGGGGTTAGGGTCCATGGCTTTGGAGCAGGAACAGCCAAGAGCGAGCATCTCAAGCAGGAGGCCGAAAACACTGGGAATGGTGGGAGACTTTGAAGCAGCTGAAGAATGGTGGCAGGAGCATCTTTGCTTTCTATAATTCAACGACGCGCCTCTAAAAGTGCAAGTGTGTGTTGTGTGGTGGGAACGCTGATCTATAACCCAGCAGTCTTGGACTTGAGCAGCTGTGCTATCGCGGCACGCCTAGTACAGTGTGCACTGGGTTCACAGCCGGGCTGAAGTGACGGCGTGTTGCCGTGCAGGCAAGTTCTACTGGAGACGCCCTGGAGTCGTTAGATTTGCATTTTGAATTTTTGGTTTTGATGTCCAAAAACCTTTTGCTGTGGCCAAACTTTTGGTGACCCTCATACCGTGGGGTTGTGGCCCACCTTTAAGAAGCTGAGGTATAGACTGTCTTCCCTAACATCCTCAGAATCTTCTCAGTCCTGAAGATACCCAGGTTGTCATTCCTAGAACTGAATTACATTGCATGACAAAGGCACTCAGATAGTAAAACTCTTTTATAAGGTTACTCTTTTGATGTGCTTTAGTTCTGAGCTTCACATGAGTAGACTCACCTGGAGAATTCTTTTCCCCAGTCTATATTTGGAATTTTAAATAATCATCTCAATAAGAGTTTATTCCATTCCAGGGATCTAAGAACTAAAACATTTTAAAAATGAGGAAATTAGGCAGGTAGTGATTTTTTTTTTTTTTTTTTTTTTAATATACTATTCAGCAGCAGAGCTAGGATTCACCACTGAGCCCTCTGTACCTCCGACTCCATTCTGGGCTCAGATGTAAGGTCCCAGATGTCATTTTAAATATCCTAATAAGATGGCAGAAGGAAGTGAGATGTGAGAGAAATGTGTGGATGCAGGCTGGAGCAGTGTACTTTTAAAATGAGAAAAGGTTCCAAGCTAAGTGATATAGACAGCTCCTAGAATCCGAAAAGGGCAAAGAATTATCTTGTCCCTCAGCGGGTACAGAAAGAATGGACCTACTGACTCTTGGGTTTAGACCAGTGTCTCTGGTCAGGCCTGGTTGAGGAAATAGGGTCCCAACCGTCTCCTAGGCATAGGGCTGTGCAGCAGGGCCACCACTCCACTGTCTGGGTCCTCTTTGTTACTCCAAGGTGCCTCATGGCAAGGATCACCCAAGTCCATAACACTGAGAGACATCAGAAAGAACAGCAGGCCATTCTCACAGATCAAAGATTCACTTAATGAATTCCAGAAGAGCACATCAGTTCTAGTTGAGTATTAGACTAATCAATGACCATACTGTCTATCCCAAGGACCCAAGAGGTCCAAAAAGTAAGCCTGCCCACTAACCATAGGAAAGCCAAAGGCAGATGTACTAGGCAGATACCTAACATAAATATCTTACTTGTCAAGAAGTCGAAATTAAAACCCAGCAGCATGTAATAGAACACACAAATGGTAGCCTCTGCCAGTAAGGTACAGAGGTCCTGTCGGCATGATTGGAAAAAGGCAGTGCCAGGTGTGCTCCACCGTTAGTCCCAGAGCTCGGGAGCAGGTGCAGG
Organism: Meriones unguiculatus; assembly: GCF_030254825.1. NCBI lineage: Eukaryota > Metazoa > Chordata > Mammalia > Rodentia > Muridae > Meriones > Meriones unguiculatus. Next base: position 17,205,921 of record NC_083359.1, read on the forward strand.
CAGCTCCCTGAACTCAAGGCTAGCCTGCTCTACCTAGTTCCAGGACAGCCAGTGCTACAGACACAGACCCCATCTCAAAAAAAGAAAACGGCAGTGCAAGCTTTGTATGAAATGAGAGAAGCACCCCAGTTTCAGATCTAGTCAGCACGCGGACAGGTTCCCCTGAAGCTCCTTCGAGAGCTGCTTTCACTCAGCCCCACACCAGCAGGCTTTGAAGTGGCATAGGTGCCTTTCTTGTTGCTACTTTTAGGCATTTTTCACTAAGTGCTAGCCTTCCCCACACATGGGGAATAGGGTCCCCCTTCACCTAGCAGTCACAGTGGGGTACACTACCTGGGCTTGAATCCCAATGCCACTGCTTGCTGGCTAACTGGCCCTACCTTGTTTGGAAAGAAAGTCACCCTCTGGCACACAGAAGCAGTAGGCAGGACCAGCTGAGCGTTGGCACATGGGAGCCCTCATTCATCTGTCTGGTCTTACTCTGGTTTTGGCCTGGTCATACCCTCTGTCCTAGTTCCTTTTTATTGCTGTGATAAAACACTGACCATAACCAACGTGGGGACAAAAGGGCTTATTTGGTTTACTCTTCCTCGAGTCACAGCCTGTCACTAAGGGAAGCTACAATAGGAGCCCAAGACAGGAACCGAGGCAGAGGCCATGGAGGAATGAAAACTGCTTACTGGCATGCACTCAAGGCCTGCTCACTTGGCCTTCTCTCACAGCTCAGGCCCCCCGGTCAGTTATGGCTCCACACACAGTGAGCGGACTCTTGAACATCAACCATCAATCAAGAAAATGCCTCACAGACTTGCCCACAGGCCACTCCGTTAGAGGCAGTTCCTCAACTGAGGCTTTCTCTCGCTGGCCAACTCTGGGTTCTGTTGAAACACACACCCACCAGCCAGTACAATAGACCCCTTGACTCTATTAAACTATAACTTTTTATGCATAAGCGCTTACAGTAATATCACAATTTATAAATGAGTCTAATTTTTCAAAAAAGTTCCACAGCCCTGGTACCTCCACCTGCACCTGAGGCCACACCTTCACAAGCGACCGCCAGGCCTCTCTATAGTACTCTGACTTTTCAACATAGTGCCAAGCCTCAGCATCCCTCCATATGCCTTCAAGCCCAGTGCCACGTGGGAGTTTCTTAACACGTTACCGAGTTTGGCTGCCAGCTTGAGGTCCAGTGTCGGCCCCTCTGAAGCATAGTTGAACCCAAAAGTTCGCGTCAGTGATGCTGGGCTCTTGTTGATCACACCAATTCTTCAGTGTCAGCTGACCTAAAACAACAGATCATTAATTCACAGTATCACACAGCCCCCATAGTCCTGGCTTCCCTCTAAGACTTCACAAGCCAGGCCTCCATCATTGGCACCTCTTGACGTTTCTGTTTTCCAAGCTCAGCCCACTGAGCTCTGCACACACAATGGCTTTTCTGTCTCAAGAGTTCTAAATGCCACCACAGCCCTCCCCAAAACAACACGGTCAGTCCTGTCACAGCAGTCCTATGTCGTCAGTACCCATTTCTGTCTTCACTTGCTTCTCTACTGCTGTGCTGAAATGCTAAAACCAACTTGAGGAAGGAAGGGGTTTGGGGCTTGCCCTTCGACGTCACTGTCCATCATCCGCTGGAGCAGGAACGAAAGGCAAGAACTAAAACGCCATGGAGGGGTGCTGCGTACTGGCTTGCTCAGTTTGCTGTCTTAGACTGCCTGGGGCCGCCTGCCCAGTGGTCTGGACTCTCCCACATCAATCATCAAGAAAATGCCCCCTAGGTCAGCCAGAGGAGGCAGTTCAACTGAGGCTCCCTCTGGGCCACTCCAGTACATACAAAGTTGACAAAAAAGAAAAACAAAAAGCACGTTCCTCCGATCATTGAAGACTTGAGCTTCCAGTTAAGTGTCATTCCAAACCAGTTTTATAATCGTGGGCGATTTCAGTATCCTAGTGGTTATAACATCCAGCTTCCTGGCCTCCACCCCATGGGAAGGCGCTGGTTCTGCGGACTGGCACTGGAGCTAACCTCAATGTTAACCTCATCTGCAGAGAGCACCAAAACCCCAGCAGTCCTGGATTCTACTGCAATTGTATGCCGCTGATTCCATCCCCTTTCCACCAAAAGTTGCCTTGGTCATGGTGTTTTCTTCATGTCTTCAGTTTCCCCTTTACAGCTTAAATTCTGTAGCCCACTATCACAGCTCCTAGGCGGGTGGCCTGTCCTCTCTACTCATAGTCTCTTGGCCACCTACCCCTGGGCAAGGTCGACTGTTCTTCCTAACATGAGATCTCCTTTGCTATTTGTTTCCTAGACTCACTGTTGCAGGCTTCAGCCTGTCTGCCCCTCTTCTCTGCACTCATTCCCTGATTTCACCAAGCCTCAAAGCTTTGGAATTATTTTCTTAGTTTGGGTTCCCACAGCAGAGCCTGAAAGGCTTCAGAGATAGCAGTCAGCCAGGGTGGGAGCTTGGGGAGACACAGAGAAGGCAGCCAACTGGTAGAGCAGCTACCACAGTGGGCTGTGGGGGTTTGATCCCGCAGGGAGACTCTGAGACGTGGCAGGATGCCTATCAATGTACTGCCTATTAGTGGGGGAGCTGGCCTGCGGACTCCCCCAAGCTGCATCCACAGATAAAAACTACAGAGGACTGGAGAGATGGCTCCTCGTGGCAGTGGCAGTCACAGGTCAGCTCCTCACTTGTGGGCATTGCCCCAGTGGCCCATATGCTGATGCTGGTCAGTGATTGTCTGCAGTCCAGATCTCTTCTCAACTGACTCACCCAGCGGCCCGCAGACAGCTGGCCATCCAGACACACTTGACTATCTAACGAACATCTGCAGCTGAAAACGACCCAGAGCACTTCTCCTGCAGAAACTCCAACTAGTGACTGCACATCTGTGCAGTTCCTCCACCAAGCCCAGCGTCTTGTTTAACTCAGTTCACATCCATTCCCTCAGTTTAAAGCTCCACTTTCAGAAGGCACCCAGAGGACCACCAAGATGGCTCAGTGAGCAGCTGGAAGTGCTTGCTGCCAAGCCCTGATATTCTGAGTTCCATTCCCCAGCCTCATGTGGTGGAAAGAGAGAATCAGCTCCCACAGATTGTCCTTGGACCTCACACATATGCACATGAATACACATACATATGAAATAAAATACACTTCTAAAATATTTTTTAAAGTCATCTAAGCCGGGCAGTGGTGGCACACGCCTGTAATCCCAACACTCAGGAGGCAGAAGCAGGCAGATCTCTAAGTTTGAAGCCAGCCCCCATCTACAAAGTGAGTCTAGGACAGTCAAAGCTATACAGTGAAACCCTGTCTCAGAAAACCAAACCAATTAACCAAACAACTCTTCCTCCCTCCCGCCCCCTCCCCCCCAAAAAAATCAAGGATCTGCCCATCCCTTATCAAAACCAGCAGTACTCTGGTCCAGGCATAGCATCTCTAATAAAACCTGGATAATTTGAGTAACCATCTAGCCGAAATTAGACTTCAGAGAGGTGACACTTGCCTACTGGCTGCCCTATTCAGCGACACAGTAAGGGCTGTTCCCACATCTAGACATGCAGCTGAGTGGGCTCAGCCACTGCCCAGCATTGTAACAGATCTCATAGCATGACTGGCCTAGGAGTCAACATTAGAAGTAGATTGTAGGGCCAGTGACATGGCTCAGCAGGCAAAGGTGCTTGTCAACAAATCTGACAACCTGAGTTTGATCCCCGAGACCCCCATAAAGGTGGATGGGGAGAACCAACCCTACAAAGTCATCCTCTGAGCTCTACATGGGCACATGTGCAGGTGCACACAGTATGTTTTTAAAAAATCTAAAAAGGACAGCTCTGCTCTGGACTCAGCGCTTCTGCACCATCACAAAGTTGGAAGATTATAAGACCCTACATCGGAGCTCAGGGATGGATGTCAAAGCCAAACACACTGCAGATAAAGCAGCCTCTGACATGTAATGGTGTTAAACTAGCAGTTAAAGAGCTGGGGGGGTGCAGCTCGGTTGGTAGAGTGCCTGCCTAGCATGCCTCGGGCCATACGTGACCCAGCAATGGACGCGTGCACCTGTGACCCAGGCACTCTGGAGGAGGAGGTCAGAAGACTGGCAATTCCAAGTCAGCCTTGGTTACATGGTAAGCTGTGGGAACCTGGGGTGCATGAGACGCTGTCTGTAAACACAGTTTAGTATTACTAACAAAGACCAGTGTCTTCATTAGTGACATCTGTTTGGCACGTAGAGTAACACCGATTTTCTTCAAACTGTTTTTAAAAACAGAAAAGGAGAAAGGAACAGTCAGGTTCATTCTGAAAGGTCAGTATTACACTGATAACAGCCAGGAAACTAGAAAGCCATCACTGTGTCTGTTAACGGTTTTAGACCAGCAAAAAGAAGGGCAGGTGTTGTGAGGACATTTGCATATGTATGAGGCATTAAGACATTTGCATATGTATGTGGCATTCTACCTCCCCTACGGTCCTGCTGGAGGTTCCCCTTCCTTCCCCCATTACTTTTCTTCTGCTTTCTTATCTCATGAATTCCATTACCCTTTCCCCTCCAGTGCAGTATCTTATGAAAACATGCTGGTAAGCCAAATATCTTTAAAAAAAAAAAAAAAAGGATACAAGCCAGAAGCATGGGCAACCAAAGAAAATACAGATACACTGGAACACCTCAGAGCATGAAGGGACCTGGTCAGTAGAGCAGAAAGAAAGTGTTTAGCACAGAGAGAAACATCAGTGTCATCTACATGATAGGAGACGATGGCCCAAATAAGTAAAGGACTCTTGCAGAGCAGCAGAGTTTAAATGTTTACCTTTTGCGTATGAGTGCTTGCCTTCATGTTGGTCTGTGCACCCTGTGGGTGCAGTGCCCATGGAGGCCAGGAGAGGGTGCTGGGTCTACTGTAACTGAAGTTACAGACCACTGTAATCCACATGGGTGCTGAACCTCGTTCCTCTTGGTGGCTCATGACCATCTCTAATGAGATAGCATGCAGGCAGAACGCTGTGTACATAATAAATAAATCTTAGAATAAAAGCAGCTAGTGTTCTTTATTCCTAAATTCTTAATGTAGCCATCTCGCCCTAAATAAGTAAACTGGTTAATAAATTCACAAGTGGCTTTCAACATCCCTAAATACTAGGGAAGTGCAAATCAAAGCCACAATGTGGGGCTAGAGAGATGGCTCAATGGTGAACATCACGGGATGCTCTTCCAGAGGACCCAGGTTTGATTCCTAGCACCCACGTGCTGGCTCACAACTGTCTGCAACTCCAGTTTCATGGGTTCTGATACCCACTTCTGACTTTTTTAGGCACCAGGCATACATGGCATACATACGTGTGTGTGTGTGTGTGTGTGTGTGTGTGTGTGTGTGTATTCAGGCAAAGCCACAACACAATACTTTCACAGCTGTTAAGATGGTTGCTAGCTCTCTATTTCTCTGTTTGTCGGTCCGTCTCATGCAGAAATGATGCCGCTTCTGTGGTAGCTCCTAGGAACAATGAAGACATTTAGAACGATCCTTTTAAAACACCTCACTTATAAGTTTGTGTCTGTGTGTGGGTGTGTGTACACTAGTGCAGCGTCCTCAGAGTCCAGGGTTGTCAGATCCTCTGAGGATGGAGTTATGGGCAATAATTCTTAAGATTTGTGATTTAGGGGCAGGAGAGATGGCCCAACAGTGAAGAACCTGTGTTGCTCTTCTAGAAGACCCGAGCTTGGTTCCTAGCACCACATGGCACCTCACAACCTCTTGTAACTCCATGTGCACCCACAGGCCTGTGGCAGACACTCAGAGACACAAAAGTACAAATAAATACTTTTATTGGCATTTCTGGAGTATACCGAAAGCGACTGAAAGTACTCTCAAGGATCAACGATTGGCACAGCGGCCAAGGGGCAGGAGGAGATGACATGCATGGACCGTCACATTGTGGAATGTTAGCCCTCCCAAGGAAGGATGCACACAGCAGCACAGCTGAACCTTGAGGACATCAGGCCAAGTCACAAAGCCAGTTGCAGAAGCAAAACTACTGCATGAGGCCATATGCACTGGGTATGGAAAACAACCAAGTTTATAGAGATCAAAGCAGCAATGCCCCCAGAGCCTGGGCGGGAGCTGGGGATTGGGAGCAGCTGGCAGGATCTGTTTCTCTGAAAACTTCTGGGCTTTAGTTGCAGAGCATGCTGCTTAACAATGCTCTGCTCAACAGGTAAACATGGGAAAAGGCGATGGTGGCGCATGCCTTTAATCCCAGCACTTGGGGGGTGGAGGCAGACAGATCTCTGAGTTCAAAGCCAGCCTGGTCTACAGAGCAAGTTCCAGCCAGAGCTACACAGAGAAACCCTGTCTCAAAAACCAAAAATAAGTAAATAAAAAAATGGAAAAAGGTAAGGTTTATGTGTATGTTGTCATGAAACATGGGGCTGTGCTTGTAATGACACCCAGGGAGCTGCACCATGACTTTAAAACACCGACTTCAAGAAAACAAGGCAGGCTCCCGGAAGAGGCTGACTCGAGGGCAGAAGATGAAAAGTGTAAAAAGCACAGGCGGGACAAAATAGCCTCACACTCACGATCATCCAGATTACCCGAGTGCTTCAATTACAGAATACCTGGCTTGATGCCAGGAAATTAAAATTAATTTAAATTTTAAAAAAGTGTTCACTTTATTAAAAAAAAATTATAGGACCTCTGTAGGAGTGGTGGCAAATGCTTTCAGTTCTAGTGCATCAGAGGGAGAAGGTGGGTGGTTCTCAAGGCCCAGCATTTGAGTTCCAGGCCACCCAAGGTTCCAGGGTGAGACTTTGTCTCAAACAAACAAACAAACCATAAATAAATAAATAAATAAATAATTCCTAACAGTGAAAACTGGGTCAGGGGCTGGAACATGGCTCAGCTGGTAAAGGATTTGTTGTAGAAACGTGAGGACCTGAGTTCAGGTCAATACACACCAGCCACATCCCACAATACACAGCCCACCCACATTGGGCCTGTCATCAAGTATTGGGGAGGCAGAAGCAGGCTGATCTCTGGGGAGAGCTGGCAGCCATTCTAGGGAATCAGCCTCTGGTATAATATGAGCCTACTTTAAAAGAAAATTAAGATAGAGGGTCCTTGAGGAAGACCCCCATCATCAATACTGACCTCCACGCGCATGCTCCACACAGAACTTTGAGCAGGCTCTCTGTCTCTATTGCTCTGTCTGTCTGTCTCTCTCACACATACATACTTGCCCCAAAGAATGAAATATTCTTGGGCTTAAAGAAAAAAAAAGAAAAGAAAACTATGGAAACGTACCAGCAGAGGGGAAATGATAAGAAAAGTTGAAGACCAGGCTCCAAGAAGCATAAACACAAAACCCACAGCAGTTCCAACTAGAAAAGAAAATATAGGGAAAAGTCACCATTGTCTCCCCCACCCCGGTTTTCTAGGAGTGTTCATGTGAGGATTATATGCATGCATAATCGTTCTAATTTATGTGCCACATGAAGAGCATAACAGGAAAAAGAAAAGAAAATGAGAAGGTAGGAGGAGGTTGGTTAGTTTAGCAGACCTTAGTAACTTGCTTTCCCTGGTCAGGAGCTTTAAGCATGTTTATCAAAGCTGATAGAATCAGCTGCTCCGGAGCACATCACTGGAACCTGGAGCAAAGACCAAGAAAATCCATTCACTTTCTAGAGAAAGGCTAAGGGAGGACGCTGGAGCCTCAGAAAGACAGACTTTTAAAAATTCTGAACAAATGACATTTTTTTTCCATCTACAATTTTATACTTAGCTAAACTGTGCACCTATTTAAGAGTAATATAAAGATACTTAGGTACACAGGTTCTCAAAAACTTTGCCTCTTCCACACCTTTAGTCAGAAAGCTCTCAGCAGTGGCTCAGTGTGGATAAAACTCTTGCCTTGCCGGCACGGGGGCCTTGCAAGCATGAGTTCAGATCCCCCGGCACCACCTATAAAGGCTGAGCATGGTGGCGCACACCTGTAGCCCGGGCGTTTCCTGACCAGCCGCACTAGCTGAAACATCAAGCTTCAGTTTCGGGGAGGGACCCCTGTCTCAAAAAAGTTAAAAAAAAAAAAAATGGAGAGGATGGGAGTAGACCGCTACAATCAACCACTAGCTTATGCGTGTGCACCACACTCATACACAGAGACAACTGCACACACATGCGTCCAGTACAGAGAGTGAGAGGCAAGTGCACACACACACCACACAGATACAGGCTGGCATCAAAAGGCAGACTCACCAGAATCTGACTATTGAGCCTGAGTCAAGCATCCCACGGTGTTGGAATGTGCCGGACATTACGTGGCTGTTCCATTAATACGCACAGCGTTTATGGTTTTGTATACCACTTGAAATTAACTATAAAAAAGTTAAAACTTAAAAGAAAGTTCCCACAGGTGTGGACTAGGAGAGCATGAAGAGGAGATGGGCACAGGGAACTCCCTGCACACAAGTGACCTGAAAAGACAGTGGCTCCCTACCAGGCCCACAGGAGACTTCTGGGGGGGGGGGCGTGGTTCAGGGTTAAATTCACTGGGAAAAAAGTAGAGAAAACTACCTGGCCACCCATACCTGGAATCTCAGCACTCAAGACGGAGGGAGAGGGAGGGAAAAGCGGAGTCTGAAGCCAGCCTGGTCTACACACTCCCTGACTCCCTGACTCCCAGACCACAAGCTAACAATGATGACAACAAACCCTGTGGGACCTGAGATTTGCATCCTACTTGCAAGCTAAGGAAGTCCACTGGCATGTTTAACAGATGCCAACAGGAGAGGATTCTTGGCTCCAAGACAGGAATTTACCACCGCCAGCTTGGTAGGCCACCAGCCCCAGCCATTTTCTTTGTGTCCTGAAACCCAGTTCTCCCAGCATGGTGTAGAGAGCCAGACCATTCCACGCAGTAGCAGGCTGTGGCAGGAGAGCGGAAGGCCCTGGTTAGGGACCTGCCTGGCCTTTTCTATTGAGCACTGGGCTGCCTGCCTTATGCTCTGAGGAAGATGGAATCTCTCTCTTCCTGGATCCTGTGTTGTGCAGACACCCTTAAAAGCTAAGCGCAACAGGCTCACTCAGGGGACAGGTGCAGGAGGCCCTACTGAGAACTGAGAGCCACATCGCCGGCTTCCTTTTCTGAAGTTCCTGGCAAACATAACTTCCCTGGAAATTGAATAAACAGTTATACCAACTAAAACAACTCACACCGGGTGCCATGGCGCAGGCCTGTAACCCCAGTACTCTGGGAGGTAGAGGCAGGCGGGTCTCTGTGAGTTTGAGGCCAGCCTGGTCTATGGAGTGAGTCCAGGACAGCCAGGGCTACACAAAGAAACCCTGTCTCAAAAAACCAACCAACCAACCAACCAACCAACCAAACAAACAAACAACTCACACAGTCCGCACTCCTTCCAAACACCGTCATCTTCCACCCCCCCCCCAAAAAAAAAAGAGACCCAAAGCCTGCGGATCCAGAAAGAGGCAGCTGACCTGAAATTCCAGCCAGTCCCAAGGCGAGCAGAGGCCAGGCAGGACTATCCCCACATCAAGGCTACTTCCGGAAACCCGCAAACTGCCCAGCTGCAGGCCATGGGCCCGTAAGTATTCTAAGTTCAGGTCACACCCTCTGGTAGTTTGTGTGAATTGGTTTCTCATGATGTAATAGCTGATTAGAACAGGCTGGATAAGAAGAACAACCCCTGCCCTTCTCACTCCAGGGGCAGAGGCAGGAGGATTGCCACGACTTCAAGACCACCTTGTTCTAAAAGATACCCAACCTTTTGATAGTGTCATCTACAAAGTTCACACTCAAGGACAGTAATGAAGTTACACACACACACACACACACACACACTCGCAGTTTGTCCTGTTTTTAAATCTTCATGTTTCAGTAAGTTAAAGACTGTGTGCTTGGCTCCTTTCGTAGTTGCGAGTTGGACACGCTTGCAGGAGCTCTGGACCAGCCAGTGCTGCAAAGCTAGACCTTGTCTCAAAACCCTGAAATTTAAATAAATAAATAAATAAATAAATAAATAAATAAATAAATAAATAAATAAAATAACGAAGCAGCAGCAGCCAGGTGAGATTAAAGCTGCGCACCTTTAATCCCAGCACTCAGGGAGGCAGAGGCAGGTGGATCTCTTGAGTTCGAGGCCAGCCTGGTCTACAGAGCTCCAAGACAGCCGCAGGGGAAGCCTGCCTCGAAAAACCAAGAAAAGAAGAAGGTTCTCAGCTCTCTCAGTCTCTCCCTGCAGGGGCCCTGGGGGCGGTGGCCCCTCTCCTGCGGGGTTGGCGAGGGGCAGGGGCGCGGTGCTCCAGGATGCGCAGGTGCGCGGGGGACACCGGTCCAGCCGGGCCCCCGTTCCGCCTGGCGGCGGGCGGCCGCTTCCCTGCGGGGCAGCTCTGGCTGCGCCTTCCCGGAGATCACGGAGGCGGCGCCGCCGGCCCCTTATCGACCCCATCTCCCGTTACATAAGTCCGCGCCCCTATCTCCGCGGGCCATCGCCGCGCCAGCGCGCCTTCTCCCACGCGCGGGGGGCGCCTCCCCGCTGCTCCCCGCGCGCCTTCGGCTCGTCTTGAGGGGCAGGGGCCACGTTGACTCACCCGTGCACCGCCCAAGGTGTTTCCCCTCGTCTTCCCCGCCCCGAGGAGGAGACCTCCAAGGGATCTGGCCCCCTGCAGATCCTGGCCTCCGGACTGAGAAACTGAGGCCCCACAGGGGTCATTTGGCTAGGCAAGGCGCTTCAGCTCTTGTCGGGGGACAAGGGACAGAGGCGGGTTTCCATTTCCTAGATGTGTAGCTGGACAGCGAGGCCTTCCCCACCCCCACCCCACCCCCGCTGTGGACAGAGAGCTGCCAGGGCTGTTCCCAGTGGGAAGAGCTCTGGGCGAGGCTAGGTCCTGCGAGAATGAGGGCACCAGAGTCCCTTAAGGACATCTGTGAGCAGATGGAGTCTGGCTGAAGGGAAGAAATGGGTTGGGGAGAGTCTGAGAGAGAAGGGGGGCATGGAGGGGCCGCTGCTGGCCTGAGGGAGGAAGTGGGTGAGGGTGCATCTTGACATCACTACCCAATAGGCAAATGCTGTGGCCTCCGGCGGGGGTGGGTAGTTCAGCCGGAGGAAAGAGTAGGGAAAAGGCCTTCTTCCGGTGTCCCTGCGGCCCTGGGGGCTGCCTGCAGGACACAGGCCCAGGAGCAGCCCTCCAATCACTCCTACCATTCCCAGCGTCCTGAGGCCCTTGGAGGGCCGAGGTGGGAAGCAAGGATGGTGGCCACAGTCTCGTGCTATCAGCAGCAGTCACGCTCTTTGAACTGGGCAAGAGTTTGAGCAGCCACCAGCTACCTCCCCAACCCAGATAGAGCGTGCCAGCAGAATGGCCAAGAGAAGGCCCTGGTGGGCCCCGTGTCCAGGCTGCCCGTTGGCGGAGTTTAGCATCAAAACAATGTTACACGTGAAACGTCAGGGGAATACCTGAGCTAGCTGCGTTTCAGTGAACCTTCGGGCAGTTTAAGCATCCCCTCCCACTCAGGAAGGAGCAGTGGGGTGGACGGAAGCTAGCTCTCTCCTTATTCTCCTTGTCCTGTTTGAATTTTGTATTCGAACCGTGCGTTGCTTTGATGATTTATGAGATATGTTTACTGAAATTAAGAAGAAAAAAAAAAGGAAAGACAGAGAGGAAAATTTCCCCACTCTCACAGCTATTAGATTTGATATTGTCACATGCCTAGAGGCGGCCAGGTACTTAGTGACCCACGGAAGTCAGTATTGGGCTGGCTGTCCAATAGTTGGGGCAGTCAGCAGGTGGAATTACTGGGGCAGAAGCTGGCTTTGTTGATGCCCACCCTGGAAATAAGCCACCCAGAACTTGGAAACTCTGTCCCAGACCCTTCTCAATAAATCCGCTAAATCAGACTCTTTCCTTGAGATGGCACTGGATTTTCCAAAAAAAAATAAATCGAAAAAAAAAAAAATCAAGATGAGTAAAGATGTGGTTTTCAGATAATGCCCCACAATGAGGGACCAGGGGTGAGACGTCACCACTTGGGCTTATAAAAGCTGCTACAACGGGCTAAGGCCACCAGCCACCAGCTTAGGCCGGCCCACGGTTCTTCTGCTCCTCTTTCCTCTCCCGCTGGCTCTGGGCTTCATGGCGCTCTGGTTGACTGCGGTCCTGGCTCTCGCCTGCCTTAGTGGTCTCGCTGTCCCAGGCCCCGTGGGGCGATCCGTGTCTCCCCCCGTGGCCCTGAAGGAACTTATTGAAGAGCTGAGCAATATCACACAAGATCAGAGGGTGAGTAACACACACCCCCTCCCAGAAGAGGGCATGAGCAGGCTGGGTCGGGGCCTGTGTCAATGACAGGAGAAGCCCCCAGACCCCGGGGCTCAAAGGTGAGGAAGAGGGGAAGCCAGTTTGGGAATGCAAAAGTGTGGACAGTGAAGGCCCCCCCCAGAGGAAAGGCCTTTACGATGGGACAGGTTTAATCAAAAAACAAACAAAAACCAAAAACCTGTAGAAGAGAAATCTCTAGACGGGGAAACCAGACAGCCCTCAGACTGCTAACAGCCTAGTTATGGGATAGTTTATGGGGACAGGGAAGGCTTGGAATATGGGTCCAAAGCCTGCTGGGTGTAGTTAAAAGAATGGTGAGCAAGAGTACCAGGTGATCCTCAAAGCTCTCCACAGCTGGATTGTCTTTGTTAAAGGTTTGCAGGAGTGTGGGGGCCGGTGCTGAGGGTGACATGAATTTAGGAAAATGAGCTGCTTTATTTCTGGAATACTGATTACTGTGGTTTCCAGAACCCGCCATTGTTTAACCAAAATGGAGGACTTTCAAAATGGTGTGGCAATGGCTAACAACTGGACCTTGCAGGGCTTAGCAGAGTCACTAGGGGCCTGGCTCCACTTCTACCAGCACGGCACTCTTCCGCAGAGGAAAACAGGGAAGGGCCAGCAGCTTCCTAGAACCACTTGGCATCTGCCAAACTGGATGTTCTATGCCATGTCGCTGTCATGAGTTCAGGCAGTTGGACAGGAGGGCTCTGGAGCATCAACTCCTGTCCCCGAGGGCTTATCATCTCACAGAGTCTGACCATTGACTAGTGCTAAGCCTGGCGCTGGCTTCTGTGTCATCCCTGCTGACACTTCCAGGGACGTGAAGCACGGTGGCTTCATTTTTGAAGGTCCCAGGGAGGTTGATGTCAGTCTAGACCCAAGCCTTGCAAGAATCACCTGAGGCCTTATGTGTGTTCCTAATCAGGCTCCCATTGCCTCGAATCCGATGAGGCCAGGTCAACAGCAGCCTTCCCCATTCCTCCTTTTCCGAACTCTGGCCTTCTCTGTAGGTCCCCCGTCCTCTTGCCCAGACTGTGGCGAGCTTCAACAAAGGCATTTCCCCTGCCAATAGCCACTCAATTTCCCTCTCACGACTCCAGGTCTAACCCCTGACTCATCCCCCTCAGGCACAGGTGACAACGGAGCTTAGGGTGTTGTCAAGTCTGCCTCTCTGCTACCCTAGGGGTGCTTTCGGGCCTGGCCTGGCTGGGACAAGCCTGCGACTCCTGCTACCGTTCTGCTCACGGTCTCTCTTTGCTTCCTCAGACCCCCCTGTGCAATGGCAGCATGGTTTGGAGTGTGGACCTGGCAGCTGGCGGGGTAAGGAGCCTGGGCTTCGGGGATGTGGTGGCAGCTATAGGTGTCCTTCCTCTAAGCCGGACTCATGCAGCTGGGACTTCCCAAACAACCTTCAGAGCGAGGCGTGCCTGGAATATCAGGACTTGAGAGGTTGAGGCAGGAGGATTACCATGAGTTTGAGGCCAGTCTGGATTTTATATAGTAAGTTCCAGGCTGGCCTGGGCTGTAGAATGAGAGCCTGCCTCATCATAGAACTCAGCTGAAAAAGCAAACTCTATGAGAGCGGTTCTCAACCTTCCCCATGCTGCGACCCTTTAACACGGTTCCTCGCGCTGTGGTGACCCCAGCCACGCAATGATTCCATGGCTACTCCCTAAGTGTAACTTTTATACCACTATGAATCATAATGCAAATATTACATGCAGGATGTCTGATAGGCGGCCCCTAACGGGATCGAAACCCGCAGGCTGCGAAATGCTGTCCCACGAGCTACCCACTCACTCCTCACAATTTAGGCTCCTTCTTCCACCTGTACCCATCTGGCCAGCCCAACTGCTTTCCTGTGGCCTGAGCCAGACCGGGCATCTCTCCTCTTCTCCTCCAGTTCTGTGCAGCCCTGGATTCGCTGACCAATATCTCCAGCTGTAACACCATCCAGAAGACCCAGAGGATTCTGAACGGGCTGTGTGCCCGCAAGGCCCCAGCTGTGGTAAGTTGGCCCGCCCCTGCGCCCACTCCTGCTGGCCGGCTGGGCACCCCATATGTTTGTCCACTGTGGCAAGAGGGACCCAGGCTTAGGGAGTTACCGTTCTTGGGCTCAAGAGCTCCTAACTTTTACCTGAGCCTCAGTTTCCACATTTCTGAAGGGGCAAAACCAGAACCCCCCCTGGCAGGGACTTTTGGGAGCATCGTATAGGACAGTCCCTGGAAAGCCCCTGGTGGGTGCTGGCGTCCCTCTAATGGACGGGCCTCTCTCCTCGTTCACAGGTTTCCAGAGTCCCGGATACCAAGATTGAAGCTGCCCAGTTTATAAAAAATCTGCTCGGCCACTCAAAGCAACTTTTTCGCCATGGCCCCTTCCCCTGAAGAGAGAAAAACACACATAGACAGGCCCTGGACACCTCAGCTGTGGACCCATTTTTTTTCTCTCTCACATCAGACGTGTCTTGGGGATCCAGGGGGGAGGGTTGGGGAGGGACCGAGATTGCCTCAGCTTTGACCTCAGCCTGCAATGCCTGCCTAGTGCCAAAGGGCTCAGTCTGGCCACCTCCCCTGTCATCCCATCCCTACAGCAAACTGGAGCATGACAGTGGGTCCAGCCTGCGGCCTGGGTCACACAGGGCAACCGAGGCAGAGATCAGCTTGGGCGCATTTCTTCTTGATCTTATTTATTATGGTTTTATGTTATTTAAGTAAGTCTGTCAGTATTGGGGCAAAGGTTTGCTGCCTACGCCCTAGGGGCCCCAGCACTGAAGCGGCGCACGGCGGGCTCTGGACATCCCTGGCGATAATTACTGTATACACAATTGTGCTACCTCACTGGAGCCTCCAGATCTCGCCCAGGCAGGAGACAGGATCAACCCTCCTGCCTGCCAGCCGGCAGCAACCAGCCCTCAGCCATGAACTAACTTATTGTTTTGTCCTTATATTTAAAGTATTAAATAGGTTAGCAAAGCGTTAATAATATATGGAAGAATGGCCTGTTAACACTCAAGGTGGTGTGCGGGGAGTGGGGGGAGGGTGGCAGGTTTGTCATCGAACAAGTTTTGTCATTGACTGTCAAGCTAGAAACCGGAAATAAAGAAAGATGGTGACAGATAGGCCGGCCTGCTTTTGCTGTCTTTTTTTTTTTTTTTTTTTGGTCCTTAGGGATGCTGGTCTGTGGGATCCCAGGGTGGGGTAGGCTGCCCAAAGGAGGTAGGAGGAGTGAAGGGCAGATGTGGGCTGAAAGAAAGTAAGCCCTCTGGGCTGGGTGGGGGCAGGGGGATGTGGCTAGCAGAAAAGCCCCCTGTCTAACTGTTGGTGAACAGAGGGAGCTTGGGCCAGGAAGTTGGGGTTCAGGGGGGCTGTCTGGAGCAGGCTGGTAACCTCTTGGGTATCTCTGATGACTGGCCAGCTGTGTCTGCACCACCCACACAGTCTCGGGTCTCCCCTGCCACCCTGGGAGGCACAGACGAGCCTGAGACAGGGTGAGGGCAGAAGGCTTTGCCCAAGGCACCTGCTGGGAGGAAGCCAAGCCCACGCTCTGCCTCCCCTTTTCAAAGCCACCTGCCTGAATACATGGCTCCTCTCCGCAGCCTGTCTGGGTGTGCTGGGCAGTCACTGCTTTCCAGGGACAAGCTCTTTGAATTCTGGAGCACCCACCATGGCTTTATAAGCCAGGTGAAACAGCTGACGTGTCGGGGACCAGACAGACAAGCCCCCGGAAGACGGCACCTCAGAGTAGGTGGCCTGCCTCCCCTGTGCAGCAGGCGTGGGGTGGGGTTCAGGATCCACTCAAACTCTGAATGACAGGTGGGCACCCTTCCGGGGCCAGCATCTGGGGTTCTCACAGCTGCACGTCAACCCTGCAACGCCGGAGGATGTAGCAGGAACTTGGCTAACTCTTGGGGAAGTCAGTCTCCCCTAGGCCTCAGTGCCAACAAGGAGAGAAAAAGAAGCCCAGGGGTGGCACTGGAGACCTGCTGCCCCGCAAGAGAGCGAGCCCCTGCCAGAGGGTTGTGGGAGGTGGGTGGCAGGGCGAAACTGGCTGCTGTACACAGTGCCAAAGAGGTCCCATTTGCCGAGCATCACCTGTGGCGGGCACAACAGCAGCCACCCAGACGGGGAACTGTAAGACATGGTACCGGGCAGAACTTACAAAGGTGGTGAGGAGGATTCTCTCCCCTGTTGCGCTCGTTTTTAAACTCTATTTCATTTGGGGTATTTAAACCCCCCTCTCTCTTCCAACAACGCTTTAACCCTAGGGAAGAGAGAGAAGGTTAGTGGGGAGAGGGCACAGACCCCTTTACTTCTCCCGGCTGTTTAGGGGCGATGGAATCTTGGCGGGCTATCCCAATCTCTGGCAACAGTAAACTCAGCAAGCAATCTCTCCTCCAAGATCTGTCTCTGGTCTCTCCAAGATGCCACATCTTTTCTTTCCAGGCTCTCGTATTTACATCCCTAATAGTCCTAGGCCGCGCCCCTCTCCAGACCGAACGAGGCAGGCCTTTACCAGCTGGCAAAGACCACGAGGCCGAAGGAAGCAATTATCAGCTATGGAAAAACTAAAGCTCAAGCTAAAATCCTACACTTAGGATTAAAACAAAAAACGTATTTGCGTGACTGAGTTTTTAAAGAAGCCAAAGCTTCTGTTACATCCTTCCGCCTTCCCTGCTGTGGGCATTGCTGGAAAGTCAGGTCTTCTTGTGTCCTTCCCAACCTATAGTCGAAATTCAAAGACTAGATGGATTTGTTTTGTTTTTGAGACAGAGTTTCTCTGTGTAGCCTGCCTGTCCTGAAACTCATCTGTAGACTAAGCTGGCCTTGAACTCACAGATTTACCTACCTCTACCTCTCCAGGGCTGAGGTTAAAGGTCTATGCCAGAAGTGACCAGCTTGTTCTGTTTTGTCTAAAAAAGGGATGATGTATGTGTGCACATGCCTGTACACGTGTCTGCACGTGTGTGTGACTGTGCATGTGTGTGTGTGACTGTGCATGCATATATGTGTAAAAGTGTATGAGTGAGTGGGCGTATGTGCATGTATGTGTGTATGTGTATAAAAAGCTAGAGGTCAGGGCTGGAGAGATGGTTCAGAGGTTAAGAGCACTGGCTGCTCTTCCAGAGGTCCTGAGTTCAATTCCTAGCAACCACATGGTGGCTCGCAACCATCCATAATGAGATCTGGTGCCCTCTTCTGGCCTGCAGGCACACATGCAGACAGAACATTGTATATATAATAAATAAGTCTTAAAAAAAAAAGCTAGAGGCCAACCTTGGGTGTTGTTTCTCAGGAGCGCAGACCTTGTCTTTTTACGTCTCTCGCTCGCTGATCTAGAACTGCCCCAGAGGCTGTGCTGGCTGGCCACCAACCCCCAAACGTCCTTCAGTCTTGCTTCCCCAGCACTGAAGCTGCAGGAGTGCACAGTCCCACCGCGTTCCTCATGGCTCCACGGCAAGTGATTTACCCACTGAGCCCTCCCCCCCAGGTCCCAGGAACGACGACCAAGGTGTCAGCTTGTCTGTCTGAAATAAGGAAGATGGTTCAGGGGATAGAAACACTCGGCCGTCCAAGCCTGATGACCTAAGTTCGCTTCCCGGAACCCTCACTAAAGGTCACGCAGTGGTAGCACTGGAATACCAGCGCTGAATGGCTCAGGCCCACGTGGTTAAGAGTGCTGGCTCATCTTCTAGAGGCCTCGGGTTTCATTCCTAGCCACACAAGCTCACAAGTGATCTTAACTGCAGTCCAAGGGGATCTGATGCCCTCTTCTGGCTGGTATGGGTACTGCACACACATGCTGCTCAGAGGTATAGGCAGGCAAACCCTTACCGCGTAAGATAAGAAAATAAAATCTCACTGGGCAGTGGTGGCACATGCCTTTAATCCCAGAATTTAAGAGCCAGAGGCAGGAAGCGCTCTGATTTAGAAGACAGCCTGGTGCACACAGTGAGTTTCAGGACAGCCAAGGCTACACAGAGAAACCCTGTCTTGAAAAACCAAAAAGAGAAAGAAAGAAAGAAAGAAAGAAAGAAAGAAAGAAAGAAAGAAAGAAAGAAAGAAAGAGGAAAGGAAAAGAAAAAGGAAAGGAAAGAAAACCTCAGCTGGGAGTGGTGGCACACACCTTTAATCCCAACACCCAGAAGGCAGAGGCAGACAGATCTCTGTGAGATAGAGGCCACATAGTGAGTTCCATGACATCCAAGGCTGTTACACAGAGAAACCCTGTCTTGAAAGAAAGAAAGAAAGAAAAAAAGAAAGAAAGAAAGAAGTAAAGTTCAAAAGAGAGAAACAAAAGTTGTCCGTTGACCTGCACCCACAGTACACAGGAGCACAGGTGCGTGTGCACTCGACCGAGCAGTTTTTTTTTAAATGGAGGAGGACTCTGTCCCAGGGCAGCTCCAAAGGGAGCTTTTCCCCTGGTACAAGGCGCAGAGGGGCCACACCAGGTCTTGCCACTAGGGGGCCACAGCTAAGCATGCCGTTATCCAGGGCACCGCTCCAACCCTTCACACTTCTACACTGGCAGAGGGCGGGGGGACCTGTGGCCCTCAGTAGGGCGCCCTGGGCCCTTCAGGAAGAAAGGCTGCCGTACACTGTCACAGAACAAAGCTTCCATAGCTGACAGCAGGGAGGTGGCCCAGTAGGAGCAAGAGGAAGAGGAGGAAACAGGAGAGATGTCAGTCTGGAGCACCACCTAGACTCTCCGTCCTAGATGGCCTGCGCGGCTCCCAGCAAGCTACTGGGGACTGTCTCCCATAGGCAAGGGAAACTCGAAGCAAGGCCCAGAGGCAGGGGAGCTGAGAACTGGGAGCCCTCGGTGAGTGGGAGCCAGAGCCAGCCAAGACGTGGGGGGAGAGGCCCCTCAGCCCCCCAGGCTCAGGAGGTTTTGCCAAGGGCCGGGGGCTCCGGTGAGAAGCAAGACACACACTCCACAGCCAACAAACACCCCAGCTGTTCAGGGAAGGTGCTGAAAACACAGTCGCTCCGGGGGTTTCTCCCAGGCTGGTCCCGGAGGCGCTCCGGACAATGCCTGTGTCGGTCCCCTTGTCTGCGGGCAGCTTGGAGGGTGGGACCAATCAAGCTGTCCTGTTTAGGCCACAGTCAGGCGGGCCCCCGTGGAAACCAGCCTCAAGCCTTGCTTCTCCCTCCTGAGATGGTGGTAGATGCAGCAGCTCGTGGGCCAGCCTGAGAGTCCTGGCCTGTGCGTGCGTGCATGTGTGTGTGTGTGTGTGTGTGTGTGTCCCTGTTGTGTGGTCCCACGCTTTAGGTTGGTCAGGTCTAGAGCTGCACCCCCAGTCACCTTCCCCCACGCTGCCCTTCTCTTACTCTGAAAACTAAGAGTCACGAGGGCCTCATTATCTTCATTCATTTCTCAGCTCCACCCAATAGTGACAGAGCGCATGGCTTGCAACGAACTTTCCCAGATCAACTGATTTCTCGGCAGGGGGCAGGGAGGGCCCCCATGACGAAGCCATGCGAAATCCCAGAAGCAATTTTCTACCTACGACCTCACTTTCTGTTGTTTCTCTCTTCCTTCCCCGTCACCGTGGTGCCATCTCGAGTGGAAAGTGAGCCCCTCGCAGAGTGTCTAAGAAACGCCCCCAGCCCTGCCCTGCCTGGCTGTGTGGTCAGAGGTGACGCAGACACCAGGATTAAATATAGCAGATCTTGTCACCGCCGCCCTGCGCATCACGGTGGGCCAGTGCGTGGGGGCTGTGCCACTCTTCCTGCCCCCTCACTGAGCAGCAGCCCGGCCGTCGGCCACGAGGACCTGTGGATCTGTGGTCCCTGGCCCTGCTCAGATTCCCGCTTGAGGAGCTCCAGGGACATGGAGGAAGGAAAAGCAACTTCTCATGTCCTTCCTCTCCCGTTTGCTCACCTCTGCTACATACTTTTTAAATAATGAGTGTACATCCATGCCCCAGTCTGGCCAGGGGCAAAGACCAATTTAAGAGAGAAAAGCACAACGTTCCTGAGGTCCAGGGAAGCCACGGATCAGGACTGGGGCTGGAGACAGGACCGACAGCATCCTCAGCTCTTCCAGGAAAGGATCAGGTCTGGGAAGCCTCAGCAGTAGGCCGACCGGAAGAGCCGTGTCCTCTCCAGGGCCCCCAGGCCTTCAGATCTTCCCTGATGTGAAATGTGCCAAAGGGACCGCTCACTCAGCTCTGAGTCTGAGGCTGCGGTGACACCAGGGTTCTGAGGACAGATGAGACTAGCTACTCTCCTCAATGGCCTTGGGCAAGCCTTCCCCGGCTTCCCCGGAGTATCAGGGAACAGAGGACCCCACAGCCCACCCATACCCTTGTCCACACACCAGCTGCTGCTGTTCCCTCCATGCTTTGGGGGGTCTTCTGTGTGTCTGTGATCAGGGTCCCTCATCCTGACCTTTACTTTTTAAAGGATATTTATTATTTCTATCTCCCTGCATGTACACCTGCAGGCCAGAAGAGGGCACCAGATCCCACTATAGATGGTTGTGAGCCACCATGTGGGTGCTGGGAATTGAACTCAGGACCTTTGGAAGAACAGCCAGTGCTCTTAACCTCTGAGCCATCTCTCTAGCCAGTTATTCAGACCTTTCGAGGACACAGGCAGACATGCGGCCAAGGAAGGGCTCAGGGCAAGAACTCAGGGTTAAATAAACTCTGCCTTCAAGTCTCACGGTGTCACTGGTTGCAGAAATTGTCCCTTAGGCCAAGTGTCAGGAGCCACTCTGAAGCAGGGTTCTTTTTTTTTTTTTAATTATTTTATTTTATGTGCATCAGCCTGAAGGTATCAGATCCCTTGGAGCTGGAGTTACAGACAGTTGTGAGCTGCCATGTGGGTGCTGGGAATTGAACCTGGGTCCTCTAAGAACAGACAGTTCTCTTAACCACTGAACCACCTCCCCAGCCCCTGAAGCAGGGTTCTATCCATCCATCCACCCACCTACCCACCCATCCACCCACCTACCCACCCATCCACCCACCCACCCACCCAGCCAGCCAGCCAGCCAGCCAGCCAGCCAGCAAGCAAGGATTCACTGCATTCTTACCAGCTCTGTTCCAGGGCACAGAGGTCATAGGAGCACAGGAAACCAAGAGCGCCTCGCTCGTGAGACGATTGAAAGCGGAGGTCTGGCTGGACAGAGCGCCTGTGAGAAAAGCTCTCTGCCTTAGGAAGAGAAAAGTGTCAGGTGGGAGTACTGGAAGGGCCCAGGTCTTGACCAGACGCCTAACTCCACCCTCTTGAGGTGGAGACAGGAGGGTCAGGTGTTCAACAGCTGTGAGGGATAGCCAAGACCTCCAGGACAGGCCTTACCTGATTCAGAGCCATTCCGGCCAGGGGGGAGGGAAAGGCCGATAAATCGCTAGAGGGGCAAGAGACGGTCTAATTTTGGAGGCGTGTGTATGTGCAATTCATGTGCAAATCACGTGTTTATGCTTTATATTATACAAAGTAAATGTGCAGAAAACACCTCCTGCATGTTAATACATACATGTGGCTTTTTATGATATTTATACTCGTGTGTTGTGGGTGGATGTCTGTGTGCCGCATGTAGAGGCAGATGAGGAAGTCAAGTGTCTCCCTCTACGGAAGACAGCGTCTCTGAACCTGGAACGAGACGGGCAGCCCACAAGCCTGTCGACCCTCCTGTCTCCATCCTCCACGGTGCTGGGGTCCCAGGTCCGTGTGAGGCCATGCTGGCTTCTTTTACGTGGTCTCCGGAGATCTGAACTTGGGACCTCATGCTTGCTCCTCGAGCGCTCTTACCCTCAAGACGATGTATTACCCACCTACCCTTTCCTGCAGAGCCAGAGGTGAAACCCAGTGCCTCACACATTCGCCAGGCGTTCTTCCGCTTAGCTATACCTCCTAGCAATTTTGGAGCTATACGTCCCAGAGCAATTTTGTTTTGTTTGTTTCTGTTTTTTGGTTTTTGAGACAAGGTAGTCCTGACTGTCCCGGAGCTTGATATGTACACCAGGCTGGCCTTGAACTCACAGAGATCCTCCTGCATCTGCTGCCCAAGTATTAAAGGCAGGAGCCACCATGCCCTGTCCCCCATGTCAGTTATTTTTAAATCTTTAAATTAAAAAAAATAAAATAAAAAGTTTGAGTGTGTGTGCAGTACCCCCAGCCAGCCAGGAGGGGGCATCAGGTTCCCGAGAGCTGGAGTTACAGCTGTAAGGCGGCTAGTGTGGGTGCTGGGAACCTATCGGGGTCCTCCGCAAGCCCAGCACACGCTGACTGCTGAGCCACCTCCCCACCCTCCAAGAAATGTATTATCAAAACCTTCAAATACTTACAAAACCAGCCCACAGGTATCACCCAGCCTCAGGGGTTGCAGGCGAGGGCCAGTTTCGTCTCATCCCTACCCTCCTCCCGCCCCTACCGACAAGGACTATATCCCGAACCCGGGTGAAAGCAGAGGCTGCGGAGGGCCGGGCGCGGCAGGCGGGGTCCGGGTGCCCTGTGTGTGTGAGCGCCCTGCGCTTTGGGGTGCTCCGCCAAAGGCCAGCTGTGGACACCACGTGGCTCCCGGGAGCACGGCACAGCCTGCCCTCCCTAGTCGAAGGCTGCAGCACAGGGTCTACGCCGTCTAGGCCCCTCGGGTCTGCCTCTGTCCCCACCGCGCAGAGAAGCAGCTGCCATTCCGCCGACATCACCATGCTGTCACCTCCTGCTGGCCATGACGGCCGGGAACTGCAAACTCCTCCCTGCTCAGGGCCATAGGGGCCCGCCCCGCTCAGCATTGCTGACCTCTGACCCTTCTCATGAACCTTCTGAACTACCATCTCCCAGATGGGCAGCGCTCTGGGCCAGGAACCTGGGTCGCCTGCAGCTGATTCCTCACTCACCTCAACGCGCGCTCGGCGCCATGGCTGCCGCCACCACTGTTGGTGACGCGTTTGGCTGGTGCATGTGTGTGTGTGTGTGTGTGGTATGTATTACTGTATGTGCATATGTGTGTGTGTATAGATATGTCTGCCTGCGTGTGTGTGTGTGTGTGTGTGTGTGTGTGTGTGTGTGGTATGTGTAGACGTGTGTGGAAGTCAGAGGATGGCTCCTGGGTATCAGTTTACTCCTTCCTCTGTGTGGGCCCAGGAGATTAAACTCAGGTCATCAGGCTTTGACCCTCTCTGAGTCATTTCACTGGCCCCTCGACCTTGGCCGCTCAAAGCCACCGGCTCCTTCCTACTCCCACACTGCGGCCGCTCCCAGGTTCTAACTGTCCCTGTCTGTCCTTTCTCCCTCCCGGACACCCCTCACCTTCTCTAGGGCTTCGTAGACACCACAGCGGGCCTCCCACGTGCTGCCTCTTGCCTGGTCCTGGCTCTCAGGCCCACAGTGCCAGCCCCAGCCCCGACCCCAGCCTGTGAGGGAGCGAGGCTCCATCCTCAGCTGCAGAGAGAGAACGCAAGGCAAGCCTGGCTCCGGCGAGCAGGCTGCAGGGCCAGCCAGCCAGGTCTGAGGACACTGCGGTCTTGCTTGGTGCTGTCCCTTTCTCCTTCAACCGTCCAAACAGCAATGCGGCTTGGCCGTTCCGGTGGCACGTCTGAGCATCCACTGAGTCTGCGCAGAGCTGCTTTCTCCACAGGGGTTTGCCCGGCGGAAGGGAGGTCCACCCCGTCCACTGGGCTGTGAGGGCACCAAGTTTTCTTCTGGTGTGACTGGGCAGCTGTTACGAGGCGTCACAGTCACATCTGAGGAATTGCACCGCCCAAGTCCGAGGCCCTCCTCTGAGTCCGAGGCCCAGGATGCCCCAACTCCTGCAGCCCCCTCCACACCCCACCTGCACCCACCTCCCTTTCCTGAATCAAGAGCCCATGGCAGGGCAGAGTCCTTTCCTCTGCTACCAGATGCACACATCTGAGGCTTGAAGGGTCAACGCTGAGATTCTTCAGGAACAAGTTGGGGGGCGGGGGTAAAGACTTAAGAGGAGATTGCCTGAGGGCTGGGGGCAGGTGTGGGCAGTATCCAGGTGACAAAGCTCGCACGTGCAGAGTTGAGGACGGTAGGAGAACTGCAGTCAGTCCCCCAACCACAAGGTGATGGATAAACTACCCTGCCACAGCACCCACAGGGTGCAGGGTGCTCATCTAAGTACCTGAACTGAGTGCTCAGAACAGCCTCACGAGACAAGTGCAAGTTTGGGGGCTGTGGCTGAGGTTACGCCCAGGTCACGTGGGAGGACGCAGACCAGCCAGGCCCGACAAGCTGCTGGGGCCGGGAGTCTTCGTTCTCGGTCACGTGGCAACCGTGTTCCTCTTCATTGCTTGACTCAGGCTAAGCGCTTTCCGTGGATCTCTGACTTGCCGCTCACAGGAGCCCCGGGGTGGGGGTGGGGTAGATACACAGCTCCCTCTTCACTGTGTGGAAACTGAGACCCAGAGTGAGCGAGCCTCCCACGGAGCTGCCTGCTGGACTCCACGCTCTGCTCAGTAGCTCTCGGCTCTCACAAAGGGCAGGGGAGGGCCCGAGACAGTCACTTGTCCCTCCAATGCCCACAGCTCCTGCAGGCTGGCTGCCACTGTTTCCAACCTCCGCCTCCTCAGCTCCTTTCACGGCCGCCTGTCACCGTGGGGCGGGGTGGGCCATTCCCTTCTATCCACTGGGAAGACTCGGTGTCTGGGTCCATTCGCCCTCTCTTCTCTGACCTTATTCAACCACTGAAACAAGCGACACAAACCAAAGTCACCCTGGGTGGAGAGTTCCCTCGTGACATCCCTTCCTGACTCATCATCTTTTCCGAAGAGCCCCGGGCGGCTAAGGCGCTCAGAGGAACACCTGAATGGTGTCCGTCTTTGCGCCCAGGACACTGTGGCATCCAGCCCTGCCCTGGCTGTCCCTTCTCGGCAGGATTCCTCCCTCTGTGGAGGACAAGGTCCTTCCTGGTCTCATTCTCACGAGGCCCCGCCCCTGCTGACCTGCCTGCAGGCTCAACCCCAGCCACCCTTAATCGGAGCAGCCGGTCAGCTGCTTGTCCTAGAGGCAGCCTTCCAAATGCTCTTCTCAAGAACCCCACCCTTCAAGATGGCTGGCTTCTTGGTGAAGAATCTTGGATGCTCTTCCAGAGGACCCTGATTCGGTTCCCAGCACCCACAAGGGAGGCTGACAACCATCTCTACCTTCAGTTCCACGGCTTCCAACACCATCTCCGGGCCCCCAAAGGCACCAGGTATACATTTGGTATACACACGAAAGCAAAATACACAGTGAAGGATCAACTTCAGAGCCAGCGAGAGACACTCAGCGGGGCAGGGTGGAGCCTGAGTGTGTCCCGTAGGACACGCATAAAAGCCAAGGATAACCAACTCTAAACAAGAAGTTAATTTTTTATTTTCTTTTATTTTTGTTTTCTTTGAGGCAGTGTCCCTGGCTGTCCTGGAACTCACTCTGTAGACCAGGTTGGCCCTCAGACTCAGAGATCCACCTGCCTCTGCCTCCCGAGTGCTGGGATTAAAGGTGTGTGCCACCACTGCCTGCCTTAATTTTTATTCATTTATTTCTTTAATGAATTTCTTTCACCCAAAGAGAGCTCTGGCCTTTATCCTGGCTCTCGGCCCAGGAGGACAGACCTGGACTTTGCTGTCGTTTCTCACCAGTGCCTGGTAGGTAACAGTTCCCTAAGCGTCAACCGTGTCTCTGGGACTGCAGGAATGTGACTGTGTCCAACCTCACAACAGTCACAATTGAGAGACAGATGTTTGTAAGCCGGGTGTGGCGGCTCGTAGCTGCAATCCCAACACTTGGGAGGCGGAGGCAGGAGAATTACCATGAGGCCAGCCTCACCTACAGGAGTTCTCTATTCGATTTTCATTCCTTAAATAACAATAAGGGGACAGTAATCCGACACGCCATCACCACCTTAGCGACAAATGTTTCTGGGCAATCTTCCGCAAGTTAGAAGTCAGAAGTAGAGGCAGGAACCCCGGAGTAAGGAATCTGGGGGTGGATGAGGAACCCTTTCTCCAGAGGATGGGAGGGAAGGGATCACTGCAGAGAGACCTTTGCTTCCAGGCAAATGGCAAGGTCAGTGTGTCTACTGCTGCGGAGGGGCAATGGGCACCTCCCCAGGGCCCACATGCATTAGAGTAAAACAGCAGGGAGGGCGGCAGAGGACGCTGGCTGAGAACAGCTGGGCAACAAAGCCGAGGCTCTGTGTCTTGATTAACGGAGGATGTGTTTAAGTTCACTTCAAAAGCAGCCAGCTGTTCTTGGGCCAGGGAGAGGGCTCGGTGGGAAAAGGCGCCCGCTGCGGAGACTTTGGGCATGAGTTCAATCCCCAGGAGCCACACGGTGTGAGGAGAGAATTGACCCCTACAGCCTGCCCTCTGACCTCCACACTGATCCTGAGGATTGACCCCTGCAGCCTGCCCTCCGACCTCCACACTGATCCTGCAATGCACACAAATACACTCACGTGAAATCAATAAATGTTCAAAACTTTTTATTTTTTTAAGGCAGGCATTCCTCAGGCCTTAGCAGGGACAATCTCTAACCCTGCCCAGGACCTCCTTCTTGGTAAGGCCCTCATGGTCCTGCTCGCCCCAAATGAGGCCTGCTGGATGGCACCTGGAAGGAGGTCTGCCTGCATCATCCTTCTGCCAGGGACAAGCCCAGAGTTTCCCAGATGCCCCCATGGCAGGAAGCAAGCTAAGCCCAGAGGCCTCGTAAGCCAGACTTTCTTGAGATTACTCTGTCTTTCCCCAGGACAGCACCGGCACGCTCGGACACCTGCGGCCTCTTCCTTCTGTGCAGAGGCAAAGCCAGTGGCAACCCCACGCTGATAAGATTAATCTGCAGGGCCAATTATGGTGTAATTTCCTATGCTGAAACTTTGTAGATTTTTTTTTTTTTTAAAGAAGGGGTTTCATTTTCCAATTGGTCTGATTTCACAGGAAAATTTACCTGTTTCTCTGAGGCATTTTTTCTCCTGGAAGAGAGGTGCTGATTGGCCCAAAATGACTGACAATCTGGTGTAAGAAAAATTTCCAATGTAAACTCATTTTCCCTTGGTTTCAGCAATTTTAACCCTATATATATAGAGAGATCTCTGTCAGAAGTGCATTGTTGGCATCTCTTGACAAACTTAATTGTCTCACATCCCTGACGGTAGAGTTCTATTGATGGGTCTCAGCCCCCAGCTAGCTGCTGTCCTGCTCTGCCTTCTAGTGTGTACCGGGAACTATGCTCGCAGACAGGACAGAGAGGCAGGCTTGAGAGAGATCATCCACAATTTGGACCAGGTCTTAAAGAAAGAGGTGAGTACACTATCAGGCACCATCTCTCCAGATACTCAGGTGACAGGATCTCAGTTGTCTCAGCTCAGAGAACTGAGTTGCTAGAGAGGTCGGGGTGGCTGGTGGCTGGTGGCTGGTGGCTGGTGGCTGGACTAGGAACGTAGCCAGCCTTCAAGGGGCCCTGCTACGTCCACCTTGGAGGTGGAAGGAGCTTTCTCGAGGTGAAGGAATGAAAGGTGGATCAATGATTTCTCCGGCCTGCTTGGATTAACTCTTTATTTTTCGATCTTACGCCCATCTGTGTCAAGACACCATGCACGGAGATGTTTGTGCCAGATGTCCTCATAGCAACGAAGGTAAGTGGGCCCGTGGGGTCTGCTTTGGCATGCGGGAGGGGAGGGGGGCCACCTACAAGTGTCTGAATGAGAAACTTCTGTGAGGGAAAACCAGCAGGCCCAAACTCTGTGGAGTTTATACTCTGTGGAGGCGGAGTACTGTGCTCTAGTTTGCTTTGTAGTTTTGAATTTCACTAGTCTTAGAAGACATGCCAGAGAGAGGCCGGATTTGTCCATCCTAACTCAGATAGGGTGCAGACATCTCTGAAGTCTTGCCTGGCCTTGGCGCAGCAGCTGAATCATAGGAGACACACAGTTTGTGCTGTTGGATGAGAGAATTCTCTCTCTCTTTCTGTCTCTCTGTCTGTCTCTCTCTGGGCCCATTTCTGAAAAAAACCAAGTACTCTCTCAAAAACAGATATGGAGATTACAGGCTGAGAAGGCTTTCGCTTTGTCTAAGAGACTTCCTACGGTCCCTACAGTTCTCTTTCTGGTCGTGCAGCCCGATGGGATGGTGGCCGGCTGTCCGGCTGGCTCCTCAGCTCATCCTGTCCTGCCTCAGTCCCCTTCAGCCTGGTTCGGGACTGTTCTCTGGCTGCAGTCTGGCCATCCTTGCTTCTGCTTGGGCATCTCTGTCACCTTTCCACCTCCTGCACTGAGCCACCCCCACCCCTCCATCTGTAGTGGGAGGGACAGATGTGACAGCTGATAGTGCATTTTCTCTGACAAACACATGACCGGCTACCGCCGTATCAATAGCTCTGTACACTTCAGTTCCTGTTTTCATGGAAACACACAGTTTCCATGAAAGCCCCAAAAGCCTTGGCTTACCAGTGGTCTCCCAACTGCCGGCTTCCCACGTGTGCCGGACAGGGGCGAAGTCAGGAGCAAAGCCCAGTCAGGTAGCTGAGGTCACAGCCCAGCACCCAGGCCATAGACAAGGTTTATCCTTCTTTGAAGGAGAGCTGCTCACCCCACCCCACCCCACCCCTGGCTTTGTCTGGATGGTCTCAACTCCAGGAATCTGAAGCAGGATGAGTTTCTGTGCATATGTGTGTGTGTGTGTACATATGTGCCTAGCTATCTAAAGGCTATGTATCAGATATATCACTGTTTCATATATGTGCAACCTTAAGTATTTACCGATTCTGAGTCCTTCTAATTCAGATGGTAGCTACTGAAAGCTGAGGGGCCTGGGCGTGAAAGCCTTAGGTTTCGGCTGCAGTTCAGCCAGTCACTAGCTATCTGGCCTTGGTAGTAGGCATTCACAAACCCTGGAGCCCAGTTGTAGGAATTGAATTGGCAGTGTTTTCGGATGGCTCTAGACTCTCACCAAAGGCACAGCCTGGCTGCAGAGCAGGAGGGCTGCCGGCCCGCCAAGCCTACGTGGCTCCTTACTGGGCCTACTCCTTGAAGGCTGAGCCTGGAAGACCCAGCGTGCCTCACTCCCGCTCCTTACCCACCCGCTGCCCTTCCTCTCCCTCATTCTGCCCCCAGCACTTACATAGGCTTGAAAACCAGCCTCGCCTGGTTCCCTGCCCTGACTGCCTCAGTGCCTCCCGGATTGTTGGTTTTGTTCTCCCCCCCATTCTCGCCTGTCCCGGAGACTCGGCATTGCTTACCTTCAGTGCAGCATTTCTGACCTAGGAAAGGTTATTCTTCTCTAGAGCCAGCAAAAGTCAAAATCTGGTATGTTAACCTTAACTCTTTTGGGGATCAAAAATCCCAGCATCTCCACGTTGGACTGGTGTTAGAAAGAGCACGCTGAGGTAAATCCCGGCATCACAGGCGGCACAGCTGGGGCATCGGTGGTCATCTGAGGAGAAGCAAGTGGCAAGCACAAGCTGGCTGTTCTGAGAAGGGATTCTGGGTGGCTCATCAGCTGGGGTATTTCCAGGTGACAAAGAGAGTTAACGACTGAAGTCCTTTAGCTGCTCTGAGGGGTGTGTGTGTGTGTGTGTGTGTGTGTGTGTGTATGTACAGGTTCACATGCGTGCATACATGAGTGGTTGAGTCATACTCATGGTAGCATCCTCTGTATTGTTGCCTTTTTTTTGAAGACAGTTTCTCTCTGGCCTGGAGCTTGGCGAGTAGGCTAGGCTGTCTGTCTGGTGAACCTCAGAGATCCTCTTGTCCCTGCCTCTCCAGCCCTGAGACTACTAAGGTTACCACCACGTCCAGCTGTTAAAAAAAAAAAAAATACAGGTTCTAAAGATTGAACTTAGCTCCTCGGGCTTTCGAGGTGAGTGCTCTAGCCCTATTTGTTTGCTTTTAGCGGATTACCTCATCTAGAGCACTGGCTGATTAGATTTGGGCCCAATTGGAGATAAAGAAGTTTAATAGGGATAGGACTAAATTTTCACGGGCTCAGACAGGTCTTGTGGAGACCTGACGGTGGAGACCTACTGTGGACGCTGAGAGGCTTGCCACCCCAGGAGACACCTCCTAGGTAGCCATTTCCTGCCCGTCTTTGTGAGCAGCTTGTGGTGAGGAGGGCCGAGGTACATGATTGGCTGTCTGTCACCGTGCGCTGCCTTGGTGTCGAAATCAGTGGAACCGAAATCGGACGGTCCTTTGTCTAAGCTGCCTTTGAGGCTAATTCTTTTGAAGTGTCCCCACTCAGCGCAGTCTCTTTCCAATTCCATTTTTATCTGATTATTTTTAGAGGGTACTTACTAAGAAGCCAGGCCTGGTGGCTCACACTTTCAATCCCAGCACAGGAAGCAGGGGCAGGCAGATCTCTGTGAGTTCCAGGCCGGCCAGGAGTGCACCGTGAGACCCTGTCTCAAACAAATAAAACTTTAGTAGGATATTTGGGGTTTTTTGCTTCTTCTCTTTTTTCACTGTAGTGGAGCTGGAATCTAGGACCTCACATGTGCTAGGCAAGTGCTGTACCACTGAGCTCACCCCAGGTCCTGATATTTACCAAAAATATTAACACAATAAGAGTTATCTCTGGCTGGTGGGATAAGTGAATTCATTTTTTTGTTAAATAGACCTTCATAGAGAAAAAAAAAAAATCAGGCAATTGTGAAAAGTGAAACAGCTTTAAGCTGCTTGGACCTGTCAGCTCCCCCCGGGGTCTCTCACTGCACATCTTGACTCAGTGGGCCCAGGGTGAGTCATGAGGGTTGCTACCAAGCTCCTGGTGTGCAGGCTGCTGTGTAGCCAGGGTTAGGCACACATCTGCACACGTGGCATAAGCTAGAAGAGGCTTCTCTCAGTGTGATACAGAGACTGGCTTACACTCAGACACTCTCCGTGATCTGCCTGCGAGTTTCAGGGGAAACCAGAGGAAGCATGAGGCCTGGAGAAACAGAGACGTCCCTCTCCAGGGTTCTCCACTGGTGCATTTTGTCTTTTGAGATCTGAGTCCTCAAGAAGAGCCCAAGGGCTCTTATCTCTACCAATGATGGGCAAAGGCTAACCAAGGCCCAGGTCAATGACACCCTCTCCCAGAAGCCTTTTCTGACATGCTAGGCCAGGCTCCTGGATACCTTGCCCACACTGGGCTCCTAGGTCTGGCTTTCTGGGAGACAAGCCTTAATCCTCTATTGGACAACGACTGTCTCCAGACACTGCTCTCTCCTTTGGGTAGAGCCACATGGGGCATGTCCCCAGCAGGTAGTCAGCCATCGGTAAACATGGAGGATTTGCGGGGCCCTGCAGGGACAAGCGCCATGCCTGGCTAAGTGCTCATGTGGGCAACTTGAGCAGAAAGGAAAGCCCACCAGGTAGAAAGATGAGGACTGGCAATGCGGACAGGTGCCGTTTACCTAAATGGACAATTTTCCTTGAAGTCAGCCTTCAAGGAAACCCTCCATGGAAAGGAAGCTGGGAGGTTCCTCGGAAATACTGTCACACAGACTTAAAGCTGGGCAGACCCACCTTAAACGGAGGCGCTGACAGCTTTCTTCACCTTGTCTCTTTACAGAACACCACAGAGAAGGGACTCCTCTGCAGAGCTACCAGGGTGCTCCGCAAATTTTACTTCCCACGAGAGGTGACTCCATGCTTGAAGAACAACTCCGGGGTCCTCAGCATCTTGAGAAAACTCTGTCGGAGCATCAGTACCCTGCATCCACAGGTAGGCAGGGAAGGACCACAGCTTGCACATGGCTTGGCAAAGACCAGCACACAGAGCTCCTGCTCTCACACAATGTTCCAGGGCAGTAGTTAGAAGAGCCAACCAGCCGTCAAGGCCCAGCTGTGTAGAAAGACACAGGAATAAAGAGAGCGGGTAGCTGGTTTGCATTAAGGGAGGAAGCAGGCCATGTGACTAACAGACAAGGGCCTGGGTGAGATGCATGTTCCCTGAGTGGCCGGATCAGAGTCAAGAGAGTAGGTTAAAGCTGGGTGCGGTGGCACACGTCCTTAATACCAGCACTTGGGGAGGCAGAGGCAGGCAGATCTCTGTGAGTTCGAGCCGAGCCTGGTCTACAAAGCGAGTCCAGGACAGCCAAAGCTACACAGAGAAACCCTGTCTTGAAAAACGATAAAAGAAAGTACGTTTAGCAGCTGGGAGCCTTTGGATGCTGTCCCGGGACGGAGGGAAACACCTGTAGAGTCACCCACAGGGTGCCCATGGTGCGCACCCAGTGATATTTGTTCACTCTGCCCCTGGGTGCAGGTAAGTGGAGAGCGAGCTGGTTGCACAGACCGGGAACAGGGAGGTGGCCAGATCTCCACTGATGGGTGATGTCAGCACTCCCTGCCACCCCGCAGTTGACCCCCAGGGAAGGGTTTTGTAAATGAGACAACTACGTAAGAAGTAACGGGTGGAGCGGAGACCCCAAATGGCAGCGCTGGCCTAGGGGCTGCTCCCTAGACCGTCCTCACTGTGAGAGGCAGCTGCTTCCTGGGCAGGCGAGGAGGGAGACTTTCATCTCCTCCCCAGGCTGAATGGCGACAGTCTGAACCTGCATGTTCTTGTATGCCCTCCAGCCGTCCCCGCCTGTGACATGCCCAGACAAACTCAGGGTCGAGATAGTCTGGAAGCCCTGGCCTGAACACTATTGTTTTGGAGGCTACCGGAGTCGGCTTGACCAAGCTTGACCAAGGCCTGATGGCAAGACCCAAATACATATTCACGCAATGCAACGTTTCTCTTGTAGGAAAGCTGTAGTGTGAGCACGCCCACACTCACGACGCTGAATGACTTCCTGGGACGCCTAAGAGGGATCATGCAGATGAAAAACTGGCAGGGTTGAATTTCCATGTTTTAACTTAGGAGTTCTTAATGGTTTTATTTTTTTAATATTTATATATTTATGACTGATAAAATAAAATATATGTATAATCTAACTGCAATGATGACTAATGGCACTTATTTTGGTAATGAGGTCACAGGTCAGACCGTTCCAGAGTATTGTTTGTTTGTTTATTTGTTTATTTATTTATTTACTGTGGCTGCAAGTGATGTGTGCACATGACAGAAAGCCGGCTTCCTCCTCCCGGAGTCCCCACTCTCATCACGAATATAATGCACAAGATCACTGAAAGATAGAACGGGGGGTGGGGCTGCAGAAATGGCTCAGCCGTCAAGAGTACTTGCTGCTCTTCCAGCGGACCCAGGTTCGATTCCCCAGCACCCACATGGCAGCTTAAAACAATGACTCCTGTCCCAGGGGCTCTGATGCTCTCCTCTGGCCTCCTGTGGAGGTACACAGACCACATGTATGTAGGCACAAATAAGTGGTATGCACACACACACACACGAACTAAATAAAACATCAGAAGCAAAGACACCTGTCACCATACTCCACCTTCCATGAAGCATGAAGAGGGTCCCTGAGACAGGAGAAACTGCAGTTGACGAAACAAGAACCAGAAATGTAAGAGTACATTTTGAAAGGACAAGAAGTGTTCAAAGGGGGCCAGCGTGGATCCCCAGAACCCAGGGAAAAGCGGAGGGAGAAAACCAGCGCCACAAAGTTGCCCTCTGACCTCCGCATGTGCGTCAGACGGACATACCATCATAATACATGTATTAAGGAAATCAAGAGACTGAAGTGTTTAAAACTGTTAACATAATAGAACAACAAAAATCTTTACTACAGTTTCATGGGGAATCCAGCCACGGAGGTATTGCCTTAGTCCTGGGGGAGACTGTAGTGGTTTAAATGAAAATGGCCCCCATGGGCTCATATGTTTGAATACTTGGTCTCCAGTTGGTGGAATTGTTTGGGAAGGGTTAGGAGGCGTGGCCTTTTGGGGAGGAGGTGTGTCACTAGGGACAGGCTTTGAGGTTTCAAAAAAAATCCCGGCCATTCCCAGAGCCATGCTCTCTGCCTCCAGTTTGCGGATCAAGACATGAGTTCCCAGCTGTCCCTGCCAGCCTACCTCTGCTCCACCATCATGGACTCTAACCCCCAGAAACCCAAAGCCCCAAATTAAATACTTCTTTCATAAGTTGCATTCGTCATGGTGTCTTATCACAGTAACTAAGACAGGGACTAAGACCGGCCAGGTTTAAGAGCAGCAGTAACTGGCTAGGTGTGGTCATGCACCACTTTGATCCCAGCACTTTGGAGGCAGAGGCAGGTGGATCTTTGTGAGTCTAGGCCAGCCTGGTCTACATAGCGAGCCTCAGGCCAGCCAGACTATATAGTGAGACCCTGTCTCGAAGAAAAAACAAAACTAAAACCAGATGAGCTCCTGAGCTGGAGAGATGGCTCAGGAGATAAGAGCACTTGCTGTTCTTGCAAATGGCTCACGTTGTTTCCCAGCACCCACACGGCTTTCACTTATTTATAACTCCGGGGGCTCTGACAACTCCGGCCTCTGAGATTACTGAAATCATGTGCACATATCCATACGCAGACACACACACTCAAACATCATTTAAAAGAAAAAAAAAAATAGCCCACCTGTGGTGCATTTGAGAGGCAGGGGCAGGCAGATCTCCGAGTTTAAGGTCAGCCTGGTCTATGGAGTGAGTTCCAGGACAGCTACGCAGAGAGAAACCCTGTCATGGAAACAAAACAAAACAAAATAAACAGACAAACAAAAAAACCTAACTAACTAAATAAATAAAAATATTTTTAAAAAGAACATGAGTTATAACCAACCTGAATAAGTAGAGATTTTGCCTCAACTCTGTGCCCACTCCCAAAAGAAATAAATCTTCATTTTTCAATATATATATAAAACTGATAATTAAGAAAATAGTTAAGTGTAGTCATGAGTTGGGGCTGAAGAGATAGCTCAGTAGTGAAAGGCACTGGGTATTTTTCCAGAGGACCCGGGTTCCAGTCCCAGTACTCACGTGGTGGCTCACAATGACCTATAACTCTAGTTCTGGGGCATCTGTCGGCCTTTTCTGACCCCTGTGGGCACTACATGCAGAACACAAACTTGCCGGCGACACATTCACACTCACACGAGACAGAAGAAGAAATCTCAGTAAAACTTAAGAGAGTAGACATGGGTTTGTGATGGCTGTAGCTGGGGACAGGTCACAGGGTGAACTATTTTGCTTTTGCACGTATTTGAGTTTTCTTAATTAAAAGTGAAAAGCAATGAATGAATTTTTTAAAAAATCTTTAGATGTATGATGTTAGCCAACGGAGGAATAAGAAAAACCAAAGGGAAGACAGGTTAGGTCTTGGGTTCAGGAGGGATGAAGCAAGGTGGAGGGGGTTATTGGCAATCAGTCAGTCCATTTTAGATCTGTGTGCCCATGCGCATGAGTAGTGTGTGTGTGCGTGTGCGTGCGTGTGCATGTGTGTGTGTGTGTGTGTGTTTCTGTTCGTGTGCATAGAGATAAAGTTTTGCTTTTGTTACCCAGGTTGAATTCCTAGCACCCCTGTGGCATTTTACAACCATCTAAAATTTTAGTTCCAAGGGATCAATAGACACCGCATACACCCACGAAAGCAAAACTCCATACAGTAAGAATAAAAATATTTTTTTAAAAAGAGCAAGAGAGTTAAGCTGGGCATGGTAGCCCATGCCTTTAGTCCCAGTACTTGGGAGGCAGAGGCAGGTGGATTTCTTTGAGCTCCAGGCCAGCCTGGTCTATATCGTGAGCTCCAGGACCGCCAGAGCTACACAGAGAAATCCTGTCTCTGTGGGGAAAAAAAAAAAAAAAGAGCAATAATTATATCTTAATAACACTGTACAGAGCTAAGCAAGTTCCGTGCCACCAAACCCGCCCATCAGAAGATACCCTGCAGGAAGTAGACCTACTCACCATGAGTTGGCACTCTTTTGACCCTCAATCAAACTCATGTGACAAAAATTAACACCAATACTAAAATCACACCAAAAATACATACTGATTTTTTTTAACCCCTTCAAAATAAGGGGGAAAAAATCAAAAGCCTAAAATCTCACCCTGACCACAGTCAGTTTCACCCTGCCCACATGAAATACCAGGATGCCAAGGGCAATAGACGCTTCTAAGGCCAATGGGGGAAGGTGCGCAGTGAAAACTCTAATTTCCACTCTCCTCTGATTGAAACTCATTTGCATGTGCTGGCTAATGTCTGCCACAGGATATGAGTTGTGGGTCTGCCCTTGGTATCTGAGGCCGAGATGATAAAGGAAAGGCTGTCAAAAGGAAAGACAGAGCACAGGACACACGCAGGCTCCGGGTCAGTCAGCACTGTAAGCTTGGACGTTAGGACACACTAATGTTCTTGCTGGCGTCCAAACCGGAAGTCCTGGACTCGATTTACATAGCCAACCCTCCGCCTCTGATTGCACCAAGAGAAAAAGAGAGCGCAGGTTAAGGGCAGAGAGAAAACACGTGACCTTAGGATTAAGTGAAAATCCTGAGGCTTGCGGCTGGAGCAGTTGCCGAGACCACATAGCCACAGCCAGCGCCTGCTCGGCGGAGTGTGCCGTCACTGACGGCGGAGGTGGACACCATCACTGCCTTTGCCCTCAGCCAGTGGACGGGTTCCCTCTAACTGGCATCTGGCAACGGGTGGCAAGTACCTGCTGGGTAGGCACCTACCGAAACCACAGAACGTGTCCTGCGCGCAACATTCTGGCGAGGCCGTTAAGAAGTGTGGACCCTGATAAAAATGCCACGGGGGTATGCCAGCAAGGTGGCTCAGCAGGTAAAGGGGCTCACTGCCAAACTCGAAGACCCGAGTGTGGTCCCCAGGACCCACATGGTGGAAGGAGAGAGCTGACTTCCACAAACTGTCCTCTATAGTCACACAACAGCACAACAGCACACGTGGTGCGTGCGTGTGTGCGCGCACGCGCGCGCGCGCGCGCACACACACACACACACACACACGCACAAATAAATAACTGTAATTTTAAAATGAGCCGAGCTTTCTCTTCTCCCTACACTGGTCTC
This sequence comes from Meriones unguiculatus, assembly GCF_030254825.1. Lineage (NCBI taxonomy): Eukaryota > Metazoa > Chordata > Mammalia > Rodentia > Muridae > Meriones > Meriones unguiculatus. The sequence continues at coordinate 17,243,148 of NC_083359.1, forward strand.
TCTGCACCATTGCCTGTGACTTTTTTTCTTCTTCATCTCTCTGCACCTGTTCTCTCCGTTGGCACCCCACAATACCAAGATCCTCCGAGGATGCAGCAAACAGCAGCACGCAGCTTCCTCGTGAAAGAGACACGGAGGGGTCCCATCAACACCCAGGCCAGTGTCTCAACCTCTGTCATCCTGCACCTAGGGCGAGGCAGGGCCTTTCTCTAGTGTTGGGGCTAATGTCCTGTTAACTTCCAAGATTAACTTATTCAGCCCAACGTAGGGGGCTACTCTCAGGAACTGTAGTCCTGTAAGTAGCTATCATGGCTGACATCTGAACTGGTCTTTCTTAAAAAAGTTAGGCCGGGGCATGGCAGTGCACACATTTCATCCCAGCACCCAGAACTCTCTGTGAGTTCAAGGCCAGCCTGATCTGCAAAGTGAGTTCCAGGACAGCCAGGGCCACACAGAGAAACCCCGTCCTGAAACACCAAAAGCAAGTTTAAAATAGATCCCCCTCCTGCTGGACTAGAGACTGAACCTGCGGTCTTGTGCGCAGCAGCGAAGCATTTCATTGTGAGGTGTACCCTCGGCCCTCCTGTTCTCCAGCCCTGGGATATGACACTCTCATCTTAGCTCTCCAGACCGCCTGTGTGTGTGTGTGTGTGTGTGTGTGTGTGTGTGTGAATGTATGCGTATTCTTTCTCTTTTTATAAACGTCCCCAAGGACACATTACATGCCTCGGGGTGGGTAGGTGGGGGTGGAGGGTGGGAAGTGGTTAATAGAGACGCTGCTGCTACACAAGGAGCACAGGAAAGACACGATTAATTTTTGTTTGTTTGCGGGTGCGCATGTATGTGTGTACATGTGTGCACTTGCCTTAAGCAGGCCCAAGGGCAGAGTCCGGAGGATGACCCTGGGGGTCCTGTTCTACAACACTGCCTTGTGTCTTTGAGACGGGATCTCGACAGTCTCCGTTCCCCAATGGTGCTGGGGTTACAGGCACCTATTGCCTGTTACAGGCCTGTTACATGCATGATGGAGAAGTGACCTCCAGTTTTCCCATGTCCTCACCCACGGAGCCATCTCTCCAGCCCCAGGATGCGCCTAACGGAGGGCGCCAGCATGCCCGCACATGGCACGCTACACAGACGCCTGGACACTCAACAGTCGCCTCGGCACTGCACAGCCGTGGGGACAAAGAGCCAAGACAGACGTCCGCGGAGAAGTGGAGAATACGTTGCTCCCATGCGCAGGGGAATCGCGCTCAGGAGCGAAGATCGACGTCGCCACGTTTCCGGAAAGCAGACGTAGCCCGGAGATTACGTCAAACGAAATAAAGCTAGATGAGGGAGACCAATTGCTCCGTGCACCCGTGGGCAAAGTGAAGAAGAATTGAGAGAGGAAGGGGAGGTCTCCAGGGATGGGGAGGGCGGGGTACCATGTGACCTGTGAGAGGCAGAGGCTGGGGCTAAGTGAAGAGGGGCGGGGGAGGCACCAATTAGACATTACAGAGTGAGACCACTCCGTAGGCTAAGGAAAAAGGAGGCCGTCGGGCCAGTGAGGGGCGAAACTCTCGCAGGAGATCAGAGGTTGAGGCCGGCGTAGGATTTCTGCAGCGTCTCTGGTACTTTTAGGTCGGGTTAGGCAATATCCTCTCTGTTAAGATTGGTATCGGACTCTGAGAAAATTTTATTCAGTTGTAAAGTCCCAGTTCAACTCTTAGCTATGCAGCCTTTGATTACAACTCAAATTTCCCCAGCCCTCCCGGGAGGCTGGGGGAGGGGCACGTGTGGGAGACGTCTGATCCGTCCTGTGCTTCGGTGGCGAGAGCCATAACCGTGTTTGGTTAAGACAACCCGATGTTCTGATAAGGCTGATAAAAGTAACCTGAAGGCTGGGTCGCAGGAAGCCCAAGATAAATGCCGAGAGGAAACAGCTTGTTTTTGAAGTAGCCTCTTCACAATCACTTTCCCACACAAGGGCCCAGCTTCCGAAGGAAGACGGAATACCTGATTTGCTTTGCAAATCAAATGGTTTAAGGAGCAATTCTGCTAATACACTGACAGATTGGCCTGGAGGCTCTGGAAACTCAGGCCGGGGCTTCAGAGCCCTTTGAACTGCTCTAGCTGGACTTGGACTGTGATCATCATTCATTCAGATAGATACTACCTAGTTTTACAAATGAATTTGAGTGACTCACCGGAAAAGGGGAGGAAGCAGCAACGATGGCTGGCCTTGGTGGCTCCTGCCTTGATCACGGCACTCAGGGGGTGAAGTCAAGATGATCAGAAAATGAAGGCCACCCTTGGCTGCATACAGAGTTGGAGCCTGGCCTGGGCTAAATGAGACACCCTTTCAGAAGAAGGCCTGTGGGGTGGGACGGGGAAGGTGGGTAGGAGGAGGGAGGGCTACGGGGATGGCTCAGAGGTTAAGAATACACGCGGCTTATCCAGAGGACTGGAATTCAGTTCCCAGCACTCATGCTGTGTGGCTCCTAACTCTGACCCCAGTCTGAGGGAATCTGACGCCCCTTCCATGGGCAACTGCACTCATGTATACGTAGCTTCCCATCCTCCCCCCCCAGCAAACACAAACAGAAAATCTTAAGAGCGAGGAAGGGGCATGGCTGGAAAAATAGCTCAGTAGGTGAACTGCTGAGTCTGACCCTAGCCTAGCAGCATTGGGCCTGGGGAGGAGGCAGAGAAAGGAGCGAGTGTCCCTGGAACTCACTGTCTGCCAGCCTAGCCTGCCGCTGCTTCAGACCAAGCAGCACCCGGTATTCCCAGGAGGTCCCCATCCAAGTATTAGCCAGGCCCGACCCTGCTCAGACAAGATTGGGTGCGTTCAGGTTGGTGGTGTGCGGCTCCCGTGATCTCAGAGTGCTTAGTTCCCTGTGTTGTGGCCACAGCCACCTCTGTTCCAATCTGAGTCAGGACACCAATGTTGTATGGTTACGCCATGCAACATACCTGGCATAAGGAAGTTTATTTGGGGGAGGGGAGGGGAAAAGGAGTTAGGGCCCCCAGGAGGAGAGGTAGAGGCTGATGGCTGGATATGTAGACAGACAGGGACAGAGTCTTGAGGGCAGGGAAGGACAGAGAGAGAGCGAGTAGAGGGAACATGGGGACAGAGGGAAGCTGGAACACACAGAGAAAACGGAGGCAGAGAAAGATAGCTGGGGTGGTGGGTGGGCCCTTTTACCCCCCTCCTCTGCACACACCTGGCACACCTGGAGGTGGCAGCAGGTGGTGACAGAGGACCTTGCTAGGACGCTGAAGGCCGGTTAGCTGAGTCGCCTGTACACTAACAGCCTAACCAGAGCCCTAGAGCAGAAAGAGGCCTGCACCTCCACACACGCACACACTCAGCCCCAAAACGAATGTTATTAGTCTCAAAGAACAAAGGGAATAGGAAATGGTGATTCAGAGTCCACCAGGCAAAAGGGAAGGAGGCAACCGTTACATCTTACAATTCAATCAAGAAAAACTTGAGGGCTCAGCCTTTACGTGAACCTGCTGCTCTTGCAGAGGACTGGGGTGCGGTTCCCAGGACCCACGTCACGTGGTGGTTCTCAACTGTCCAGAACTCCAGTCCGGAGGGATATGATGCCCTCTCATGACAACTGCAGGTACCAGGCACACGCACACAGACGCAGGCAGAACATGCCAGCACATAAAATAACTCAATCTTGAGAAGGGGAAAGGAAAGTCAAAACCCTCTTCCCAGAATACTCCCGGCTTTAGAGACGAGCATGTTGTGTCCAGTCGTTGCCCCAGGCAGTTGTGTGTGATTCTTCCCTAACTGGCCTCTGCTGGGGCAGGATGGAGGGAGATGGTCCCACCTATGCAGCATGGAGAAGACACCATCCCTGCTGGGGATGGCACCTCGTGTGCCCTCCTCCCAGGGACTGTCAGGACCAGCTGGACTCCTGAAGATGGCTGCAGTCTGGCTCAGAGGACAGTGTGTACAGCACCTGACAGGCAGGTCCTATAAAGGCTGCTGGCTGGGAAGAGAGCAAACCCCGTGTTTAAAAATTCAAACAGAAAGAATCCTTTGCACGTAAGCAGAGGAATGATTTGGGTAGAGGAGAGACCAATAATGAAAGCAGGGGATGAATAAGAAAGCCTAAGGAGACGGAGGTCTGAAAATGGCATAATCAAACTCAGGCACTTTGTGTGCTAACTTCCAAAAAAAAGTCCTTTGAACTAGCCGTTAAATCAAAACTTTTCAAGGCTTGCTTTGAATTTCTTTAGCTTGTCTCCCACACATATGGCTGCTCATAATTGTAGCTCCAGTTCCGGGGGATCCGACACACTCTGGTCAACACAGGCACACAGCACACACATGGTGCACACATGTGCAGGCAGACATTCACACACAACAAAATAAAAATGAATAAAGATGTTTTAAAAGACAGTAGGCATTGGGGAGGCATTTTATTTCTCATCTTACCATGCTGCATGTACACACAACATTGATATGTATATGTATATATATATATACAGCTTGAACAAGTACAATTTATACATAAAATACAACTCAAGTGTGGGTTTTTAATTAACACAGCAAACTTACTGTAGAGTTTGTATCCTGGTCAGTAACAGCAATAGAGTAATGCTATTCAGGTTCTCACTGATTCTAATGGTCAAACGGCAGGGTCAGCTCAAAGGCACTAGGAAGGATGTTGTTTCCTAATATTTTAAGAAAAAAAAAAATTACATAAATTAAAAAGTGGGGTGGAGGAGAACCTGGGAAGAGTGGTGCGTAAGTGTAATCCCAGTAGTCATGAGGTGGAGGTAGGAGGATCAGGAGTTTAAGGCCAACCTGGGCTACAGAGAGGGCTTATGGCCAGCTCGGACTACATGGGACTCTATCTCAAAATGGATGGCGGCGGGGGAGGGGAGACACTGGGCAGACACAGGTATGTGTCAATGTAAACTCCGCCCATTCCTCAATTCACAGCTCTACAGGAAAGAGGGTGTCCTGTATGTTAAAAGAGAAAGCTGTGAGCCTATAATCCCAGCACTCAGGGAGGCAGAGGCAGGCGGATCTCTGTGAGCTCGAGGCCAGCCTGGTCTAAAAAGTGAGTCCAGGAGAACCAAGGCTACACAGAGAAACCCAGTCTCGAAAAACAAAAGTTAAAAGAGAAAAGGGGGGATAGGACACACACCCCTAAAATGGATTAAAACGCTGAAACTAAAATCCTAACTTTAAAACATATTGAAGATGAAGTAACACTTTCCCCCCTCCTTTCAAAATAACCATGATGTTCCAGTGTCCAGAAAACATAAATTAGAAAGTCACCTTTTCCAGAATATAAATGAGACAGCTTGCCAGGGGGTTCTGTAAACACTGGCTGCAGAGCATCCCCTCAGCTGAGCCTGACGGCCATCTTGCAACACTGAGTGGAGAGCCTGGCTGCTGGAGCATGCCTGCAGAGCCAGCCATAACCTCCTGTTACAGCTCCTCTCAAATAAATAAATACGACTTTTTAAATTAAGGGAAAAAAAGGATACTCATCGACAACCTATTTATAGACCTGTTCCACTCATTTAAATCTGTACATTTATTTTAAACATTGAACAAGTTTGTTCTTCAACTATATCCACTTAAGAAATTAACACTGAAAATACAAACAATTCCATTTGTGAACAAAAACACAGTAAATGAGATGTGGCCACAGCACTGCTGTAACAGAAGTGGGTGTCCTGCCATCTTCAAGTGCATCTTCCAACCTGGTTTTCATAAACTGAGCAATGTCCACCTGATCAGAGTTTTAACACAAACGCTTTAAGAAACACCTGCTTGGCCTGAGAACATGCACCTGCCATCTCAGCACCCGGGAGGCTGAGGCAGGAGGATCATGAGGCCTAGGCTGGCCTGGGGTGACACAGAGAGACCCTGTCTCAGAACAACACACAAGCAAGCAAACAAAACTACTAAGTCAAGCTGCTTAGAGAGATTTCTAATATTTTCAGTTTTATCGAGTTACTTTTGTTACTGTGATAGGCTTTAACTATCTATTTCAATTTCTCTTAAGTTTTATCTTAATTAAAAGCAGATATTCCTTCCAGGCCAAATGAACTGTCAAATGATAGAAACATGAACTGTTTAAAATGAAAAAATACAGATTATTTTTCTTACTGGTAAAATTAAGATTCTATAATTACTAACAGTTAAATTTACGTCATGGAGAAATTTCACATCCCCAAGATGCTCACATGAGTCTTTGCAAGACACCCACTTAGCTCATCAAAATCACAGTCCCCAAGCCACACTCACTACCTTGAAGATGCTGGCCATGCTTACATCAGCACCCTGCAGAGACAGGACACTCGGCACTCCAATTCTGGAAAACCCAGAAATGTACTGCCTCTCACCAGGGCTGTGCCTCTACTCAGCTATCCACAGCCTAAGACAGTTCTGCAATTCTAAACCAGTATTTATCCAAGCTTGTTAAAATATCATAGCGATCTAATTAATCCTAACTTGCGAAATCTCAAAACTTCTGCAATAAACAGCTCAGAGTTGATTGTATAATTTCAAATGTAGAAAGCATGGCAAGTTTCAGAAGCATATAGAGCAGTCAAAATTTTTTTTGTAAGTAGACAACAAAACCAAAAACCTATTTATTTTAATTTATCATACTATAGAATTAATATAATATAATGTTTCTGGAGAGGAATATGGTCTAACTGGCTTAATTAATGTGAAATTCAGAGAAGATTACAAGATATTTTTCTGGCTCTGCTTCATTTTCCTGAAAAATGAGACGGGTTTCAATTTGTATACAGTTGTTTCCATTGAACTTAACATTCAGACAAGGGAGTGTTTGTAAGCCGTATGTCCAAGAGTATTTTTTTTGAGAGGAGGGGTTGAGACAGGGTTTCTCTGTGTAGCCCTGTGTGTTCTGGACTCGCTTTGTAGCCCAGGCTGGCCTCAAGCTCACAGATCCACCTGCCTCCGCCTCCCGAGTGCTGGGATCACAGGCGTGCGCCCCTGCATCCGGCTTATCCAAGAGCATTTTTAAAAATGTGTGTGAGCAAGGTAAGTGGCCGGTGCTGGCTTTGGGAGGCATGGAGAAGCCGAATCAGTAATGACAAAGGCTGAGGGTGGAGTCAGAGTGACAGAGACCAGAGGTGCCCAGACGAAGCACGTGTGCAGACTGCGACTTTAAAATGGAAACCTGCAAAGCTGTCAAGTGAGACAACTGTCTACAGGAGCTCACCAAAGTCAGGCATCTCAGACTCAGATGCAATGAGCCTTAGTATACTGCCGGACTGCATTCAGACAGGGCAGTCAGGGTCAGGCGCAGGTCACGGCTTAGATATTGACACAGGACCCAGGACAAGGCGAGCGATCTTCTACACGCTGTGTGTGGACAGACAGACTTTGCTCTAGTCTGAGATTCTGCTTACCTAGATACAGAGGAGCTGAATACGGGGCTAAGAGACGCACATTCACGGACAACCACAACACCCGGCAGGAACCGAGCCCTTACTTCCTACAGAGCAGGGTGACACGGCACGGTGTCCCCAACGACCACGAGCCATGTGTGCACACTCACATTACAGGAACTTAGAGTCTAAAAGATACTAGGAAAACTGCAGTTTCCAGTCTCACTCCATGATTTACAGCTTCCGAACATGAATTATACAGACGTCTTCAGTGTCTTAATTAAGGATTTCTGTCCAGGCATGGGAATATCACTCTTTTTTATTGTAACTTTAATTCTGTAACATTTACTGAAGTAAAGAATCTATTACGGTCTCAGGTTTTGCAGAACGCTTTCTGTTGAAAGAAGAAGAAAAAAACAAAACAAAACAAAAACAAACACGCAAGGTGAGTGGTTTTCCCTAAGAGACGAAACTGTCAACTCTTTTTTTTTTGTCTTTTCAACTTTTTTCTTTAATTTTATGTTTTTTTCTTTCTTTTTTAATTTTTTTTATTAATTACACTTTATTCACTTTGTATCCCCCCATAAGCGCCTCCCTCCTTCCCTCCCGATCACACCCTCCCTCCCCCTTTTCTTCACGAATGCCCCTCCCCAAGTCCAACTGTCAACTCTTTATGCGGCCAGAGTCATGACTGGACCAATGCTGGCCATGCTTGACCATGGCAGTTTGTAGGTCACCAAAAGCAAGCAAAAGAGCATGCTGCCACAGCAGTGTTCCAGAGTGGTGAGGAGCCAAAGTCTTGCTATTGGTTGCATTTGCTCAGTGTAGGAACACAAGGAGCATTAGCCCCAAGCCAGGTTCCCACTGAGCTTATGTGACGAAGCAACAGACAACCCAACTATCAAAACTGGTGCTAGAGTCACAGAAGCTTCCCCTAAGATCTAGGCAATCAGTGTCTTTGGGGCAGTATCTATTGTTAGAAAAAAACTGATCAGCTGAATACAGTATTTTGGGAATCAAACTAGGCAAATTATCATCTTAGTAGAAGAACTAATATGAAAATGAAGACTCTAAACAAGACAGAAGGTAGAAGGTAAACACTAGGAAAGAACAAAGCGAGTGAGGTTAGCTCTGTCCCTCCCGTGGCAGAAGCTGGAAAGCGGCAGCTCTCCTTCTGTTTTCTAAGAGTCAGGGTCTCACTATGGAGCGCTGGCTGTCTTGAAACTGGCAGTGCAGACCAGGCTGGCCTGAAATTTAGAGATCCATCCACCTGCCTCTGCCTCTCAAGTGCTGGGATTAAAGGCATGTGCCACCAAAACTGTCCAGAGTACAATTCTTTATCTCTATTTTGCTTATCAAAGCGTAACTGCAGAAAGAATATAATTTCAAATTATATGCCCTGTTAACTGAAGTTTGACGCTGTCGCTTCAGGGACTCAGGCTGTCCTCACCTTCGCCCTGTCTTTGGCCTTGCTTTTCCCTTGGAAGTCCGTGGTCTCTCTAACTTCATCAGAGACTGACGCAGACTCTCCTCTGTATAGGCGAGGTACACGTGGGAAAGGTCTACCTCAAAGGGCTAAAGAAAACACACACAAGGGAGGTTAAAGCAGATCTGGGGAGGGCTGAAAACACGTCTGACACCAGGCAGAAGAACCACTGCAGACAAAATCAAACAGCCCTTTAAGCATCTCTTCTATCCCAGCATGCAAAGCTTAAGAATTAGAGAACCTGCCATGCCACAAAGTTCTCCAGATGTAAAGAAAAAAAGTTCTCTGGCTGCCCTCTGGCTGAGGGAAGCAAGGCATCCTAGACCCTGCCAGGTCCTCACAGGCCAGAGTGGTGAGCAGGGCACATCAGAGTGACAGCAGGCCGCACTTGTGGAAGGATCGGAAAAGGGACCTATACTGGAGAGCAGACCTGTCCTAACAGCCCCACCCAAGAGCCTCTGTTCACGGAAGATGAGCACCAACGAGCCACACTCATTAAAGACAAGGCAGGGGTTAAAGGGGTTCTTACATCTCTCTCCTTCTTGTCGGGCACTGGAGTTTGTTTCCTCATGTTATTTCCCGTGTAGGCCACACATTTCTCAGAAAAGGAAAAGAGGGAAGAGACATGTCTGAGTTAATACTGTGAACCGGGAAGGCTGCTGCGAGGCATCCGACAGCTTGCTGGTAAACAGTGTGACTCCTGGAGCAGAAAGGACCCACCAGGCCGCCCAGAACCGAGAGGCCCAGGGCCAACCCACTGCCACACAGGGCCTCCACATGGCTGTGAGTCACGTGTCCTATCCGGGCCACTGAGCTCACGTCTGTCCTCCCACAGCAGCCAGCACCGTCTCCCTAATTTCACCAAGTGTGAGGGATACTCACCAGCTGCCACTCTCCAATGTCTTCATTCCAATGCACGTAGTTTTCAATCATTTCCTTCAAAAAGAGTCCAAGCTTATTCTTAGCTAAGAGTTAAGATACTGAAAATATTTCCAGGACAAGATAACCATGCGCGATGTCTTCCCGTCTGTGTCACTCTGTCTTGCTCATACAATCCCTCTGACTTCCCTGTGGCTTGAACTGAGCTCTTTTAAAGGCACTGCATTTTTATCACTATTGTGTAATACATATCCACGCTTGCATGGTGGGGACAGACACGTCACGTACTTATGTGGAGGTCAGAGAACAACTTTGTGGAGTCAGTTTTCTCTTTTTAGACCTTTATGTGGGTTCTGGTATCAAACTCAGGTTGCCAAACAACTTCGCTTGCTGAGCCACCTCATTAGGCCTACACTTTCAATGTTAAGTGAAAAAAAGTTGCTTTTAAATATTATGTACTACATAACAGTAATGCTGGCTGTCCTGGAACCCACAGAGATCCAACCACCTCTACCTCCTGAGTGCTGAGATTCAAGGCATGCGCTACCACCACCCAGCCTCCATTGAGCATTTAAAGTCATACACTCCTTGGGCTGGAGAGGTGGCTTAATGGTTAAGAGCAACTGTTCCTGCCGAGGACCTGGGTTCCATTCCCAAGTCACAACATGGTGGTTGACAACAGAATGTAACTCTGATTCCAGGGATCCGACACCTCTTCTGGTCTCTGTGAGCACCAGGCTTGCACACGGCACACATACACACATACAGGCAAAACATCCACATACATAAAAATAAATTTAAGTACACACATATGTACACACAAACATCTTAGGAACACATGTAGGTTCTATTCAACTACATAAAAAGAAAAGGCAAAACTTGGGATCCTGGGAATCAGGAGGACAGACGGGCTGGGCTAGAAGAGGCAAAGGAGTAAAAAATCATTTGGCTAAAAATAGGTTACAGTCTAGATTAGATTTCAGCTCTGATTATGGGTAATGAGTTACAACATGGAACTAGGGCATCCTGGAGTGTGCCAGAAATCCAAGATTGACCCTGGGTACTCAGGGCCCAAAGGAAAATGCAGACAAATTTCTCAGAACTACGCTGAGATTCACAACATTAAACACACACACACATTAAAGCTTATTAAGACACACTAGAGGATGGGCTGGAGAGATGGCTCCAGGAGTTAAGGATGTCCACTGCTCTTGCACCCACATCCAGCAGCTTACAACCTCCTCTGACTCCAGTTCTAGGTGACCCGACACTTTCCTGGACTCTGTGCACAAACCCATATTCTCACATAAATACATAAAGTTAAAAATAAAATAGAATTTTGCTAAGAAAAAGGTAAGATTTTAAAATTATGCTGGTGATAACATTACTACCTGTTTGAAAATGGCTACTGATGATGGTTGGTTGTACAAGTGAGTGAGTGAATTTGGAGTTATTAACTGTGTGAGTACAGGTGACTAGAATGGGCAAGTTCACGTTCTGTCTGTTTACACAAACACAGACACACAGACACACTGAGGGGACCGGGACACATCCATCAAGGGAGAGGACAGCAGCGCATTCTGTTTACTTTTATTTAAAAATTATTTATGTAGCTTGGGGGGAGGGCACAGGCGTTTAACCGCAGCACCCGGGAGGTGCGCCACATGTTGGCCTAATGCCTGTGGAGAAGGAGGAGGTGTTGGATTCCCTGGAACCGGAATTACAGATGGTTGTGAGCTATCATGTGGGTGCTGGGAATTGAACCTGGATCCTCCGGAGGAACAGCCAGTGCTCTGAACCCCTGAGCCACCTCTCCAGCTCCCTCTCTACTTTCTAAGTATGTAAGTAAGTATGTTAACGAATCAATACGACCTTGTTTATGCCTGTATTTATGAGAACCAAGGTCCCTGCAATGGGCTGACACATTCTTATTTAGATACTTAAGATACTCAAAAAGATAATTACATTCTAAAGAAAGTTAACATCACCCTTGGCATGGTAGTGCACACCTTTATAAAATCCCAGACCTCAGGGAGGCAGAGGCAGGCAGATTGCTGTGAGTTCTAGGCCAGCCTGGTCTACAAAGTGAGTCTAGAAAAGCCAAGGCCATACAAAGAAACCCTGTCTTGAAAAACCATTTGAAAAAACAAAGTTAATATCTTTTATGCTGGCTAGCTTTTTTTTTTTTTGGTCACAGAGTAGCTTATTTATTGATTCATTAATTTATCTTGGTCATAGGCCTCCTCCCTCCTCTCCTCCCAGTTCCACCTTTCCTCCTGCATCCTCTCTCCCCTATTCCTCATAATAGGGGAGTCCCCCTACCAAGACACCCCAGCTCACCTATTCACATGAGGACTGAGTTCATTTTCCTCCCATGTGGTTTTGTAGAGAAGTCCCATTAGGGGGAAGTGATAAAAAAGCAGGCAACATAGTCTTTGTCAGAGACATTCCCTACCCCCCCCAACCAGTGGGTCCACATGAACTTATCTTATCGGACTTATCTTTTTGGGGTCTGTGCATTGTAGTATGTCTATCCTGTACTGTATGACTAAAATCTGCTTCTAAGTGAGTCTATACACGCTGTGTCTTTCTGAGTCTATGCTGTCTAGTTTTGTGTCAATGTGACTCAAGTTCAGAGTTCTCTGAAAGGAGGGGACCTCAGCTGAGAAAATGCCTCCATAAGATCCTGCTGCAGGGCATTTTTGTAACTAGTGATTGATGGGTGAGGGCTCAGCCCATACGGGCAGTACGCTCCTTGCCCAGCTTTTCCAGCAGAGACTAATGCTCTTGTCTTTAATTCTGAAACCCAGGCAACTGCTGCTCTAGGCTCACGCCCCCAACTTTGGTAGAACTGAAAATGCACACTTAGAGAAATTCAGTCACATGATAGCTATCCTAATCATTAAGCACACATTAAGGCAGGCAGCCCTGGGTTCTATAAGAAAGCAAGGCACGAGGAGCAAGCCATTAAGCAGCACTCCTCCATGGCCTCTGCATCAGCTCCTGCCTCCGGGTTCCTGCTGGGCTTGAGTTCCTGTCCTGACTCCCTTCAATGATGAACAGTGATATGGAAGTGTGGACCAAATAAACCCTTTTCTCCCCAGCTCACTTTTGGTCATGGCGTTTCATCACTGCAATAGTAACCCTAACTAGGACACTTTTATGTTACAGCACTAGTTCAAAGCAAACTTTACAGAAGACAGTTGCAATGTAAACATTTAACATCTGAAATTAGCTACGCTGGCTTGCTCTTTAGCTCTCATCAATGACCGAGATCAATGTCTAGATCGGACTCTCCCCTCACCTGGTAATCCTGAGGTATGAAGTTATCGATAATGAGCATCTGAAGCCGAAGCTCACGGCTGAGCTGCCGAATGTTCTCCAGGAGGCCTTCAATCTCCCTCTGATGCTCCTGCTGGAGATCAGCCATCTACCAGAGAACACACCAACAAGATTGTAAGTACAAACGCTGCACCTGGCCAAGTTCTTGAACGCACTGACACTGTCATTGACTATTTCCGATTATTACTTACAGCTCAAAGGTGGAGGAGCTTAATAAGTCAGGTTTTAAATATACAAACAGGAGTGACTGTTTCAATGCTTTAAAACTGTAAGCACACAAATCCAGGGTGAGGTGGCGCACATCTTTGATCCCAGCACTCAGGAGGTAGAGGCAGGTGGATCTCTGTGAGTTTGAGGCCAGCCTGGACTACAGAGTGAGTTCCAGGACAACCAGAGCTATATAGATAAACCCTGTCTTGAAAAACAAAACAAGCAAAAAACCCCAACCAACCAACTAAAAACAAACAAACAAACAAACAAACAAACAAAAACCCATAAGCACGCACTGAGGCTCTAAACCGCATTACAGGCAACTTTTAGCCTAACTTTCCAAGACACTAACCTCTGACTTTGCAGCCATTAACATGGTCCAGACTTTCTTCAACTTCTTGGTCTTCCCCTGCGCCTCCTCTTGCAGACTGGTGTATTTCTCCTCAATGTCCAAGCGTTCTTGCTATAATAAAAACAGGCCACAAATTCAACCGAACACATGATCTAGATGTTTAGCTACTGTCTTCAAAATGATCCATAGTCTCTTTTTGCTCTATTTTCCGCATTTAGCTCCCTACTGGAAAAGAGTGAGCACCCAACATGGCGGTACCTCTTTTTCCTCCAGTTCTTTCCGAAGTTGCTCAGCTCTTTTCCTCCTCTCTTCCAGTTCCATATTGGACTCCTCAAGAAGCTTCTCTTGCTCTTCAGCTTTGGCCAGCAAGTCCACACCACCGACAATTACCTTCTTCTCCAAAGCAGACAGTTTTTCTAGCAAAGACTGATGCTCTTGTCTATAATTAAAACAAGACATTCTAAATCCCCATCACCTGCTGCTCTAATCTCACTCCCCCAATTTCAGAGGAACTGAAGATGTACACTTACAGAAATTCAGTCATGTGGTGTCTATCCAAACCATACCATTACACGGCATTAACCCGTCACCTAAGGTACAATTTCAATTGGCCAATATTTTCTCCTACACGGATATTTGGTAATCAGAAAGAGCCAATTTTAGAAATGTATCACACACAGTGGACCCTCTTCCCCAAAACAGCTACACTGGAGACAAGAGTCAAGCTTTTGGTTGCTTTTAATTGATCAATTTTCCTGATACCCAATCCTACGAAAACACTAGAAACTCAGTCATGAACCCACCACACCTTCACCAGCACTCACTGGGCTTTCAGAAGGTCTTTCTCCCGTCTCTCGAGTTCAGCTCTAGCCTTGTTTCTTTCTTCTTCTTCCATGTCAAGTTTTGTTTCCAGTGCTTTTCTCTCCTCATCAATTTTCGCTTGCATTTCCACCATCTTATCTGGGGAAACTTTCTTTTTACCTGTTTGAGTCATTGAATTGCAGCAGTCACTAAAGCAGTCTGTTTCAGACATAAGAATTATCTTAGCATAGCACTGCCTATACGCAGTCAGACATCAGCAAATGTTAAGCTTCCAATTCTACTTAGCAGTTCTGAAATTTTTTAATTCATTAATAAATTCAAACTGTTGTCTTACTGTGTAATGATATGTAAGGAAAAAATGAAAGAGGAACAATACAGATGAGCAGAAAAATGCAGAGAGAAAGTTAATAGAAAAGCCAAATTAAAGAAAAGAAAAAGAAAAAAGCAAAGCCTGTGGGTTCCCAAACAGCACACAGAAGCTAAAAATGGCTTGCACGCTCATTATGTAAGTTACTTACTTAGGGCAGGTGTTTCACACTGATAAACTGCCCTGGGAAATCATAAATGAGTCACCAAAGTAACTTACTATGTCAAACTAGATGAGCAAAGTTCCTAACTCAGATCAAACATGCCAAGTACAAACAGTCAGCAGAAGCACTTCCAACTGATAACCAAGAGTCAGTGGAATGCAGCTTCCAGCCGACCGCAGTGTCCAAGCGTGTGTAGATGGACAGCTGCACCCTGCCACACCAATGACTCTCAAAGCCATCAAGTTATATGAAAAAAATCACAAAGGCAAAACAAACGCTGGGTATTAAAATGGTTCTGAAACTGAGCCAATGACAATTCGTTTCTGGTTGATGCAAGTTCTTAGAAATGCACTCCTTCAGAACAACAAGCATTTCATAGAACTGTCAGGCCTGAGACTCCTGAAAGCTTGGCATTGTCAACTTCCTTCCCGAGGGACGAGGACAGAGGATTACAAATTAATACTCCACCCCAAATAAGCCCCTCCTGCTAGGAAGGAAAAGACTGGAAAACAATCAGGATGGCACGTCAGATCTGAGTATCTTCTCGCAGGAACCATGAGAGGAAGGGTCTGTGCTTTTTTAACTCTCAAGACAAAATCTCATTAGAAACTCAAGGGTTTAACGGCATCCTTCCTTCTACAGAACCAAAGTCTAAAGCAAAATCAAAGGCACAAAACCAAAGAGGAACTAGGAGCTGTGACCCGGGCGGCTGGTGTGGTGTGATTCACTGCACTCTGTGTCGGAGGTGGGCCCGAGCCCGGCGGCACAGCTGCTGCCTTGAACCTCCTGAATTACACCGTAGAAGAGGAATTTTCACAAGTAATTTAATTCCTATTCCCAATGAATTCCTTCAAAAGATTTTCTATCGGTAATAACATTTATTAAAACTATGAGGAGAAAAGTCTAAATTCAGGCTTACAGGAAGTACTTGCACACTAAAACACGTACCTTCCACCTGAGGATTACAAACATTTAGAGCGAGGTGGCAAATACGTTGAGACCGCAACGGCGTGTGCGGAAGGCAGGGGTAACCAATGGCATAGATGAAATGACTGGATTAATATAGGAGCGTAGTTTTGTATTTTTGGATCTGTAGTGTTTTGCTCATAGCTATCAACAGTTCCAAATACCCGCCAGCAGTTACACAAAAAAGGCTGGCATGTAAGAAGAGACAAATGCTGTTTCTTGATCAACTGACTGCTTTACACAGCAATCCCTTCAAACCCATGCTTTAGAAGACAATGTCACCCTGTGCTCAAGAGGAATTCATGAAAACACTCCATATCGCTATGGTCAGTTCAAAGGTCCATACATCCAAGTCCCATGTGGCTCTAGCTAGAATCACTATGCCAAGCCACGTTATTTTTTTCAGGTACCCCTTTAAGCTAAATGTGACTGTGTAAAAATTTGGTTGCCAAGAGTAACTTCACATAGGTCTCTAAGGGATGGAGCTTTCACCCCGTGCTCCCCTGGAGACAAGCCTCAGCCTGCAGCGGGCTGTTTCCCACTGGACAAGGCTGCGAGCAGCCTGCAGGGAGCCGCCTTCCGTGCAGCCAATGAGCACTGTGACCCCTCAGTGGGATGAGACACTACATGTGCTCTGAGGAGACCTTTACACGGAGATGGGATGGAGCTCAGTGCTTGGTCACCGTGTGCGAGGCCCTGGGTTCATTCTCAAGACCGTCACACAGTCTTATCAGCCAAATCAATAAAAAACAAAACAACAATAAAAAAACCCCAAGAGGGGGGGAAAAACAACTGCAGAACTTTTTTTAGTTCTCAATGATAAAATTCAGCACAAAAAAAATTAAGTAATCTAAAAGTAAATCTAAAAAGGCATGTTGACAGTATAAAAAATACTAAGCCAAGTCAAAGGAAAGTTGTGAACCTTCCGTTCCCCCATGGCAAGGTGCTGCCCAAGTGAGGGTGACCTGGCAGGGTGGGTGAGGGTGGGGCTGCAGCAAGCAACAGCTGGATTAACGCTGTGTGTTTCACAAGCACCTATGATGCGGGCAATAGGAACTGACTCTCAGCCTTCAAAAGGAGGAAAACGCCTGAATGTCAAATCAGTGATGAGTGTATTTTCAAAATACACTTAGCGGATCTTTAAGAATTTAGGGGAAAAGTTTTGTTTGTTTGTTTGTTTTTAAATAGCTAAAATGGAATTGTTTTTAAAGACAGATACTTACCTTGTAAAAATTGTTAAATTTAAAAAGTGAAGTAGTTAAGTGAAAGGTCTCGAGAAAATGAGTAAGTGCACCACGGGGAGTGCAAGCCAATCACACCAACCTGCTTGGTCTTGCAAAGAAGCGGTAAGCGAGTCGCAGACAGGAAGCATGTGCACAGAGATGAGGGGGGAAGAAAGGAAAACATTATTTCCTTTGTAAAAAAGAGAAAACGTAACAGCATTCATTTAGCATGAGCATAGACATGGATCAAATAACCAAAACTGAAATAGAGTCACAGAAAAAGAAAGCATGTTCCATAAGACAATCACGAATGCTAGACTCGGTTCACTCTGTGGTTCCCACGCAACCTCAGGCGCCCACAGTGCCCCCTGCAGGTGGTACAGCTCAGTGCATGTGCTTATGCTGATGGAGTAGACATGGAATTGGGAACCTGCTAAGACAGGGGAAACATCTAGAAGGGCAAAACCAAAAATAGAGTCAATTTTTAAAATTAGTAAATGAAAAGTAACAAGTCTCTTACTGTCCATTTCCAAAATTTCCCAATTCAATGTTTCTTCTCTACACAGACCCATTACAGGTGTGCCCCATTTTAAGAAAATCTACCAGGTAGACCTGAAGCAACGAACACATGAACTAGTTCATAGGAGTTTAAACTGGTCATGTGACTAACAAAAGGGCTAAGAATTAAGTTCACAACATGTTATTTCCCCACTTGGTTTGTAAGCAGCCCTCCAATTACATAAAATGAAGTGCACCTGTATACAGCAAACTTACATTCAGCCTACGGGTAGACAGTTCTGGGTATGAAATAAAGACCCAAGAAGTAAATGGTAACTGATGACTCAAGCAAGGGACATCAACGGCCACTGGTACTGTTTACTGGGAGGGGTCACACGCACAAGTTACACACAGCACCCACATGCTGGGACAATCATCTCTCCACCTCCCCAACACATCCATGTTCCGGCAACAAAGGTAAATGTTAGGTATGCAAACAGCAATTAAAGCTTCTTGAACTGGAAAACAGTCCTGAATTGAATAAGGTAGCACTCATTTCACAACTTTCATGTAACTACTCTCCAAGAATGGTAAGTTTAGGACAGAAATTCAATTACAGTGCTTCCTACTCAGATAGTTTCCCCTCCCTCATTTCACAGTTTACAATGCAAAACTGTGCTTCTATGTGGTGTCTGAACAATGCCATGCATTTATAAATTATCCGGTGAGATCAGCTGTTCTGGTAACCTGCTTCAACAGTGTCAACAGACAGTGTCTTGAGTCTTAAAGTACTCCCTAGTAAAGCTAAGAGCAATGGCTTCTGGCATTAGTCTGGGTCAGGGTAAAGATAATGCTCTAAGAGACAGCAAGCTGCGAGCTTGAGGAAGCAAGCTTCGCTTCCATTTTCTTCTGAAAGTAGAAATAGACAAAATTAAGTAATGCTTTTCAACTAATGGTTTACAAAAAACCTCTAAGTCTGAAATGAGTCTACCCAGACTTTATGGTCTCTTTGTGGCTGAGTTTTCTAATCACGTCTCAGAAAGAGTCTTACAATCAAGATGGTAACTCAGCAGTGGGGCGCATCCCGCTGGATGGAACGCGGCTCCCCAATCTTCTCTACTTGACCTGGACTTTACACAGCTCCTTATCTGAAGCGCGTACGGCTTGTTACAATGGGGGCTGCTGCACCAACAAACTTTAATTTGTGCTTGTAGAGATTCCAGATTCGTTGTTCGTGTCTCTGACACTGACCAGAATTAAAGATGTACAAAGCAGCATAGAAAAGGATCCTGATGATTATTCTTTCACACAGCTTACTACCTCTCTTTACATTATCTCAGCGGCAAAAGCATGATTCTCTCGGCCACTGTCTCAAACATAGGCTCTGGCCTATGTTTCACAGTTAACTGAAGCCATGGCAGGGCAGGGATCACATGCTTGTTCTACTGGGAGCTCAACAAGGACCAGTCATGACAGGGAGTGGGGCAGCATCTCCCAAATGAAGCCCATGAGTGATGGAGAAGCCAGAGCTCTGTTAGAGAGGTGAGGGCCGCCACTCACGAGGCAGGGACTCATCCAGAGGCTTCTCTATGACAGAACATGTGGAGTCTGAGCTACTGCTGCTGCTACTGCCTGGAAGACAAAGAAACGAGCCCACGGGAACCAGAGAGAGGGAACAAGAAAGGAACAAATACACAGAGAAAACTTGAGTTGTGCAGGAAGAATTTAGAGCACAATTAAGCTTTGCATTCAAGAGCAACTCACTCTAGCTTAAAACTAGGTAGTCCAGCCACTGTCCTCTTGTCACAAAGCCATGCAGGGAATTAAAATTGCATTTCTGTAAAGATCTGCAGTAGTGGCAAACCCCACTACTCATCAGGGGGCTGAAGTGACAAAAACATCACTTGGTGACCTGCAAGTCTATTTAAGCTGCTAAGAAAGAGAGACAACTTTAAAGCATACAGACACACAATTCCTGTTACAGAATAAGCTGCCCTTCAGCACAGTCAATATTGTCTCCAATTCCCCATCTGCCCTCAAGACATCAAGCTATCAGACTTTACTTATGTTTAAAGCTTGACAGCATAATTGACGAGGCTCACTGAAAAATGTCAAGGTTCTCAGCACAGGGTAAAACATATTACTTTAAAATATTCTAACATATCAAACACTGGCACTTTTCTTCTATATAAAATTTATTTTTCGTAAGTCTACTATCTGCTTCAGGCCAGAAAAGAATAGTTTACTCTGAAAAACTAGCTATGAATAAAAACACATTTTAAGTCAGGGCCGACTAATAGTTTTTGTAAAAGGACCAAGAGCCAGGTCACATGCTTTGGTGTGAGAGAGCCAGAGAGCACAGGTAAACAGACGAGCGTGGCTGCTTTAGAACACTTATTTACAGAATCAGGTTCCACGTGTTTTTGGCTGGCACCCTGTACTCTGCCAACCTCCGCCCTACATGCTACTTTTCCTGCGTTCTGAATGGAGAGAATCTTCAGTTTTTACTCTGGGTTCCCTCCAACAGTGACAGCTCTGTCTTCAACAAGCCCGGTTAACTGTGACCGTGCAGCAGCCTGCAGGAGCTGAGGAGAGCTCTGAGTTTGAAATGAGGCGGGGACACCCTTTCTACATGCCATCTGCAGCCTCGGTACTGCGGTTTTAATTCACACTTAGGAACCGCCCCGAAAGGTGACAATGACACACCGTTTACAAAGAAAGGAAGTCAATGAAAAAACTATAATCCTCATTCAAATTTACCACCGGCAAGTGATTTTTAAAGGCTAACCTCACTTGAAGAAGAAATCCCCCCATTATCCTAATTTCAAGAGCAGGTAGGAAGCTGACAGATGTAAAACTATGTGATGGTGTATCTACCACCACAGAGCTTTACAAGGATGGTATGGCATCCTAGGTCAGCAAGGTAAACAGGAGGCAGCATTTACACAGATACCCACACACAGCATACATTCCCTGCCGGAACCACTACCGTAATTAAAAACAGCACATTGAAAAGTGGGCACCTGCACCATCAGGACGTGAACTGAACTTACCCCTTCTCTTTTTCCTTTTTTCACCATCTTCTCCAAGTTCCCCCTCCTCATTGTCATCCTCCTCTGACCCACTGATGTCAGAGCCTGATACTTCTTCCCCTTGGACAGAATTCAACAATGATTTTTAGTTTGTACCAAGTCTCATTGGGTATTTAGAAAATCCCTACGTCTGTTCTCTTCATTAGTTTTTGTACTCCAAACACAAACTGAACGTCTACTTAAATGTTCATAAACAGTGTATCTGATATGCTTAAACTGACAGGGCAGGTGGAAAGGGAGGGTTCTTGGGGTTTGCTGACAAGCCAGCCTAGCCTACTTAGGGAATTCCAGGCCAGTGAGAGAGCCTGTCTTCCCCCAGCTCCACTGAGAGAGTGGACATGAGCTGAGGAACAACGCCCCCACTGTCCTCTTGTCTCTAAGCCTGTGCACACGCACAGCTGCCCATACAACCACACATACAGTGGACACAGAAACTTTATTTTACTTTTTAAGAAAAAGTACGCTTTTGAGACAGGTGCACACTGCGTAGCTCTGACTGGAACACGCAGCACTTCCTGCTTATCTCCCGAGCGCCGGGATTGATGGCGTGTTCCTTCACGCCTCGCTAGCAACGTTATCTAACAGCCCTGAAAGAGAAGTTAGAATCTGACCCACTGCTGAGTACAGCTTCAAACATACACGTGGAACATGCGCTAGCAGTTGCTTTAGTAAAAACGTGATCATTTGGGGGAGCATTTTCTCCCGTTTTCTGTTTAAGATATCCGCCTTTGTTTTTGAATTTTATGTATAGGCATCTTTTACCTGCATGTATATGTGCACCAAATGTGTGCAGTACCCACAGAGTCTAGTAGAGGGTGTCCTAGTTCCTGGGACTGGAGCTACATATGGTTGTGAGCGACTGTGTGGGTGCTACGAATAGAAACCGGATCATGGGCTGGAGAGATGGCTCAGAGGTTAAGAGCACTGGCTGCTCTCCCAAAGGTCCTGAGTTTGATTCCCAGCAACCACATGGTGGCTCACCACCATCTATAATGAGATCTGGTGCCGTCTTCTGGTGTGCAGGCAAACATGCAGCAGAATAGTGTATAAATCAATCAATCAGTCTTTAAAAAAAAATCGTCTGGAAAATCAGCCAGTGCTCTCAGCTGCAGAGCCATCTCTCCGGCACTTACATATATGTTTTTAAAGAGAATTAAGCCTTTGGAAGTGAGAAGGACTGCCAGGGGATCGAGGCTAGCCTGTGCTACTGAGTGAGACCCTGTATCAAAACAATAGCCATAAACTGTCATCTCACACAGGGGTCTGCTGGGAAGGAAACCAACAAAGTCTGGGGAGCCTGCAGGTTGGTTAGCGACTCTGAACCAGCATTTTCTGGACTCAGTCCCAAGACCCTGGCTTGAGTAATGCCGAGCAAGGGCAGATGGAAATTCTCCACTCTATATGAACTTCTATAAGCCTCAAATAATCTTGAAACAAGTTTATAAAGTTATTTCTTTAATGCTTTTGCCTGCATTTTGTTGATTTGACCATTCTGTTAACTAGATCATAAAGACAAGAGTTCAGGCTCAGGACACAAATAAAGTGAACCATATTACAAAGAATATGAGTATGTGCTCTGCCTCTGGATGCGCACCCAGCACACTATGGACAAGCACTTGAACTTGTGTGTATCTAATGTGTACAACCACACCAGTCACACAGACCACAGGGTGCAGCAAGTCACATCCCTAACGCAGTGTAGAAGCAGGGTGGAATCCCAGCCATCTAGAAAGAAATCTTCACAAGCCACAGCGCAACAGAGCCCTGAGGCCCTTACACTGTGAATAAGATGGACACAAAAGCAAAAACAATTCTTTATGTGAGGTGCCTACAGAGTCAAACGTCAACTTCTACTATGTAAATTTGTCATATAAAAATGTGAAAAATAAGCGAATCATCAACATGAAGGCATGTGCTCAGCATTAACTGTGACATAAAAGATTTTGAAAAAGAACTAGCTATAAATGCCACCTAGTGGCCATTTAAAAACACCAACTTTCATTTTCTGCGAGGCTTTTTCTCCTGCCTTTTCTCAGAAGCTTTTCCCCGGATACAGGAGTGGCAGGTTGGCACCTCTGGGTCTTCCCCAGAGACTGCAAAGGCTTGGTCTCCAGGCCCTTCGCCTGCTGTACAGGGAGCTCTACGGCAGTCAGAGAGGAAGTGCCCGGCACCCACCAGGAAGCTCCTCACCACCATCAGCTGCGATTTCCTCTCCAAAAACATTTTCTTAGAAGACACATATCCCTCAGATATATTATTTTTAAATGTCAGTGCTAGGGACCACAAATGGCTCAGCAGGCAAAATATTTTCCATGCAAGCCTGACATGAGTTTGATCCCTAGAACCAGAGTGCAAGGAGAGAACCAGCTCCCACAGGTGTCCTCTGACCTTCACACATGGACTGTGGTATGTGAGTGGTTGCCTTCACACATGTCCAACACACAGACAAACAGACACAGACACACAAACACACACACACACAGATACTTTAAGTATCAATATTAGAGACAGAAGGCAAATGCTTGGTCACCAGTCTGCCTCAGCTGACAGCAATTTTTGTGAGAAGTTACCTTCCTCAAGCTTTTTCTTCAGCTCTTCTATTTCTTTCTGAAACTGGCGAAGCAGAGCATCCTTTGGGTCTTCATTGATTCTGGCTTTGTTTTTAATGTTTTTGGCGCGGTTGGCGTACCGCAAGGTACTGATGGTTTCATCATAATTATAATCTGCTGGCCCAATATTTGCACACTGTTGAATTAGAAATGTAAATCATTCTACATCACTTCTTTTTGTTTTGTTTTAAAGATTAATTATGTATAGTTGTTCTGCCTGCATGTATGCCTGAATGCCAAAAGAGGGCACTAGATTTCATTATAGATGGTTGTGAGCCACCATGGGGCTGCTGGGAATTGAACTCAAGACTTTTGGAAGAGCAGCCATTGAGTGCTCTTAACCTTTGAGCCATCTCTCCAACCCTTTATGCCAATTGTAAGACCACCATTACCAAAATATACAATAAAGCATATATGCAATTTGGCCTTCTTAAAATCAGTATCAATCATGTAGGTATGGAAACATACAACCACAGGCAATTACTTGGTGCATTACACAGAGAAAAGAGATTGATTTGTAAAATGCTATTCACATTGATTACAGGCATAAATTACAATCTTAAATTTGCCTCATATGAATTAACTCTGACATGACTGAAGTCTTACCATCATGGTTTTTGAGTTCCCTCCTAAGGAATCCTGCAGAAGACGCGTCAGTTTAGAGTTCCGATAAGGCACATGAGTGCTTTTTCCATCCACCAAGGCAGAAATGACATTGCCCAGGGTGGAGAGCGAAAGGTTGATTTTTGTCGCTTCCTTGAGGCGCTGTCCCGTGGCTCCAGTTTTTGCCTGTCTTTCTGACCCCTAGCAATAAACAGACAAAAGTTGAACTAATTTTTTTTTTTAAATCAAGGATGTGTTTTTTCTAATATCTGGTTTTTTAAAAGTAATTTAAAATATCAAATATGACGTCCGGAATTCACCTCAAAGTAATGAGGGAAGAACACACACGCAAAAGCCTAGCCAGCTGCTGGCAGCTGTTAATGGTGACAGAAGTACAGAGAATCATGACATTACCCTACTTTCAGACACATCCTAGAGTAAAAATTTAAAATTCCATGGAGGTCGTACTTTTGTCTTTAACTTTTATTAACAGATAAATGGCCACAGAGAACTGTAAGGAGCATGCAGTCACTCACAGCAAGATCCACGAGGTGGAGTTTCCCCATCCTGACATGCATATTTCCATCAACGCCTTTCTCACTGCATTCTATAGTGATTGTAAAGATGGCATGGGATCGGGAACTGTGCTCATTCATATTGGTCGCACCAACAGAACCTTTAACAAAGGAAAGAAACCCTTAAAAACTGTGACAGAATGCCTTTATGCTTGCTTTGTTTGTTTAGACAGGGCATCCTGCAGCCCAGGCTATCCTTAAACTTTGGTGTCCTATCTCTGTTTCTTGAGTACCTCCACACCAGTTTATGTAGTGCGGGGGCTGAACCAGGGCCTCCTGCATGCTAGGTACACACTACCAACTGAGCTATCCTCAGCCCAAAGAGTACCTTTATTAATTAAATTCCCAGGACATTTAAAATACTTGGTCTCATCACAGTCAAAGCCACTGACAAGGGTTAACCATAAACCACAAGTTGTGTTTGGCCATTGAATACTTTTCTTCCTCCCTCCCTTCCTTCCTCCCTCCCTCCCTCCCTCCCTCCTTCCTTTCTTTTTCTTTCTCTCTTTCTTTCCTTTGTCTCTTTCAAGACAGGGTTTCTCTGCGTAGTCCTAGCTGTCCTGGACTTGCTTTGTAGACCAGGCTGTCCTCGAACTTACAAAGATCCACTTGCCTCTGCCTTCCTGAGTGCTGGGATTACAAGTATGCACCACCATGACCCCCTGTACACTTCTTTTGTAATTCACACTATAACCAAAGAATCTGCATTAAAACATAATCAGAGCCAAAAATTCTTCACTTCATGCCAAAAGATTACTATCTAAAGATTATACCTACCTATGAACCTGGACATGGTGGTGTCTACCTAGGAGGCCAAGGCAGTCTCCCAAATCCCCAAAGACTACAGTGAAGCCTTAGTGATCATCCTCAAACAGCACATAGCACAAGCACCTCCCACTCACTAAGAGCTCAGGCAAAATGCTATCACGAGTTTAACCTGCCCGGTGGTGGTGCCACATGCCTTTAATCCCAGCACTCAGGAGGTAGAGGCAGGCTGATTTCTGAGTTCAAAGCCAGCCTGTTCCAGGTCAGTCAAAGTTACACAGAGATATGCTATTCCAAAAAAACAAAATACAACAACAACAAAAAAAGATTTTTAACTAGTAAAACAGCTTCAAAGATTGGCACTATTAAGAGACTGGAGAGCCAGGCATGGTGGCACACGCCTTTAATCCCAGCACTTGAGAGATAGAAGCAGGGAGATCTCTGTGAGTTTGAGGCTACCTTTGTATATATAGCAAATTCCCAAATAGCCAAGACTTTGTATTGTAGAGAGATCGTGTCTCAAGAAAACAAAAAGCAAACAAACGAAAGAGGCTGGAGAGATGGCTTTGCAGTTAAGAGTGTTGACTGTTCTTCCAGAAGACTTGAATTTGGTTCCCAGCACTCACATGACTGATCACAATTGTCTGTAACTCCAGTGCCAGTAAATCTGGTGCCCTCTTCTGGCCTTTGTGGGCACTGCATACATATGGTGCACTTACACACATGCAGGCAAAACACTCATACACATAAAATAAGTAAAACCTTACTAGGACAGTAAGACAGTAAGACCCTGTCTCTAAATAATTAGATAACGATTGGTGCTAGGGCTGGAGAGATGGCTCAGAGGTTAAAAGCACTGGCTGCTCTTCTGAAGGTCTTGAGTTCAATTCCCAGCAACCACATGGTGGCTCACAACCATCTATAATAAGATCTGGTGCTCTCTTCTGGCGTGAAGGTGTACATGCAGAAAAAATATTGTATACATAATAAATCTTTAAAAAATAAAGATTGGTACTAACGAAAAGAAAACTTTAGTCAGCATGGAAAGCAATCTGTGCTATTGTTCATTCACATATGTTCCCTAGATAGTGAATAAAATGAGTGGACTTTAAAAAATAAAAATTTGCTGGGCAGTGAATTAGTGCCAGCACTAAGGTAGTGGAGGCAGGTGGATCTCTGTGAATTTGAGACCAGGCTGGTCAATAGAGTAAGTGCCAGTACAGATAAGGTTACACAGAGAAACCCTATCTCAAAAAAAGAAAACAAACAACAACGACAAATAATAATAATAATAAATAAAAGGATAAAAGGATTCAACCTCTATGGGGCAAAAGCCAAACTTCTTTGCTTCACAACCAGCACTCAAATATGGGCATTTCACCATAGTAATGTCTGCACTTACGGTTTTTGTGGCCCAGAGTCATGATTCTATCCATATCGTCAGCATTATTGACCACATAAGCTGATAGATCTTTGATATACACTCCCACATCAGGCCTTTCTTTAACCTGAAAAACAAGCAAAAAATCATGCCTAAGACTTCGATTTATAACAGAGAAGTTTTCCAGTTACTTGCTGAGTATCTACTGTTACGCGTGGGAAAACAGTAGGGCACGGTTATGAGAGATGCCTGCTTCACAGAGGTGAAAATGTGTAAGAACTCAGAGAGGAATACTGAACACTAAATTAACTGTGATGGTGCCATAGCACACAAGACAGCATGAGAAAACAGCTCACGCTTCCCTCCTTCCTCCTGTGGTCTCAGGGACCAAACCCCGGTCCTCAGGCTCAGTGGCGAGCCCTTTACCTGCCGTGCCCTTGAGCATGTACCTCAGCCCAGGAATGTATTCAGGGACAAGGATCTGGTGAAAGGAACAGGGTAGGCCTCTGCAACATGACTTTAACCTAAAATTTTCAAAAATCGAAGACAGGCTGGTCTGGGGTAGGATACGGCAAGGATCTTCAAATAATAATAATAATAATAATAATAATAATAATAATAATAATAATAATAATAATTAAAAAAACACAGACAGGACACAAACAGAAATTTTAAAAATTCCAATACTAACATTTAAGAGGCTTTTTTTTTTTTTTTTTTTTTTTTTTTTTCCAGAGCTGAGGACCAAACCTAGGGCCTTGCACTTCCTAGGCAAGCTCTCTACCACTGAGCTAAATCCCTAAAAGGCTAATTTTTAAGAAAAATTAAAAAACAAACAAACAAACAAACAAAAAAACCACAAGAGTTTGTTTTGTATCCTCAAGTATCTTTAGGCTGGCACTATCTATCAAATTCACTGCCTGACGTGGCAGCCATGCTCAGCGACTTTTGCTCAAATGGGTCTGCTGGTAAAGAGGGACAGAGCAGGTGGTTTTAAAAGCACCTCTTATAGGAAGGGAACACACAAATGAATGCAAAAGAACCTCCGTCTAACAAGCACTCTACTCTAATTTTTATTTCAACTCTATTCCATCCTTACCTCCAGCCTCTGAGTCTGATCCTTGCCTAAAAGGTCCCGAACTTCTTCATTATATATCTCTAAGTATGACACTCGAACCAAAAACCTGCAAGTACAACAGAACAGTCAGTGTCTTAGCTGTGTTTATAATTTCCACGCTTCCGGTCCTCCCCTCTCATGTTAGGAAATGGGAGCACTCTCACCTTGTGTCACCCTCTGCTTTCGCGATGTGACCAAATATGTGGGCAAATGAGTTGGGGATGACCCCTCTGAGCCCCGGCACTGAGCGAACACCTTCCATGGTGAAAGTCTTGCCTGTCCCCGTCTGTCCATATGCAAAAATGGTCCCTGAGAAGGGTGCATAGAGTCTGTTACTTCCAGAGTCTGGTGATCTTGACATTAAGCGTTGACACTTTTAATTCCCTGAATTAAAACTCCACTCTCCGGCTGGGCACAACGGCACACATCCATAATCCCAGTATTAGACAGAGGAAGTAGGAGGATCACTGCATGTTTGAGGGCAGCCTGGGCTACACAGTTGAGACTCTGTCTCAAAAAAACAAAACACAAACATATTCTCATATATGTTTGACCTTTAGTATCAACATCAACAATAGGTGTTATGACAAATAAGCAAAATACTGTTAAAGCACCAGGATCAACAAAACACTTCTAATTAACCTCTAAAAAGTATCCTAAACCCTAAATGTAAAATTCTTACACTGGCTGGACATGGCATGCTTTTAATCCCCACACTTGGGAGGCAGGGGCAGATGGATCTCTGGGATTTTTTTGTTTTGTTTCAACACCAGGTTTCTCTGTACCCTTAGCTGTCCTGGACTTAGCTGTCCTTTGTAGACCAGGCTGGCCTCAAACTCACAGAGATCAGCCTGCCTCTGCCTCCCTTGGTGCCGGAACCATAGATGTGCCACCACGCCTGGCTGGATAGCTGGGATTTCGAAGCCAGACTGTTCTACACAGTGAGTTCCAGACCAGACAGGGCTACACAGTGAAACCCTGTCTCAAAGAAAGAAAAGACAATTTACATTATAGTTCATTCTAAGAAATTAAGTTGGAAGATGCCATTAAGTTGGAGTCAGTTAAAGCACAGCAGAGAAGCAGAGCAGACTTCAGAGCAAACACATGTCCGAGTCCACCGTAACTGGTGCTCTTTAGCCACCTGACCTTAGACACGTTAACTTCCCAGAGAAGTCTCCACAGAGGTAAGACAGGCTGATAACCCACTCCACATAGCAACAGGAAGAATCAAATGAAGCAATGCACATCCAGGAATCAACACATACCTGATTGAGGATATTGCTAAAATGGCATTTTCTTCTTTTTAATTCTAAAATAATTATTATTTAAAAAGAAATGGTCTGTGTGCATGGTGGTGCACACCTTTAATTGCAGCACTCAGGGAAACAGAGGCTGTTGGATCTCTGTAAGTTCAAGGCCAGCCTGGTCGAGAGAGAGAGAGAGAGAGAGAGAGAGAGAGAGAGGAAGGAAGGAAGGAAGGAAGGAAGGAAGGAAGGAAGGAAGAAAGAAAAAGAAAGAAAGAAAGAAAAAGAAAGAAAAGAAGAAATAAGAAAAGAAAAGAAAGGGTCTAAAGTAACAGTTACTGTAAAATACAGAGACTATTAACTAAAAAAGTGATAATTATTTTAGGCAACTGGTTACAACTTACGCTTCCTAAATCCATCTATTTACAAATATTTACCACACACACCTAAGTACAGCACTAGGCACCAAGGACAAATACAAACTCTGGTGTTATGGTGAGAAACCAATCTAGATGAAGTAAAGATGTAAATCGGGCAGGGTGGCTGGGGTGCAAGAAGACAGAGGTCAGGGAGCTCTTTCCCAAATAGGTGAGTTTACACTGAGAACCAGAAAGCACAATGAAGAACCAGAAGAGAGACAAGAAGAATGGAGACTTCTAGGAACTGAAGCTGTCAGGATGGGAGAAACAGAGAGGGGGAAGGGAGGATGGATTCAAGCCAGAAAAACTCACAGGACCCTAATCACACAAGCTCACAGAAACCACAACCTAGAACAAAACAACGCGAGAGCGACTGTTCTGTCAGAGTGCAGCCTCCAGGCCACTGTGGCTCCAAGTGCCAAGGAGCAAGCAAGGAAGCTGGAGACGCAGAGAGCTGGAGTCACTGGCCAGGACACTGCAGAGTGAACCTGAGTGTGAACGAGAGGTTCTGGGTGAAGATAACGTGGCAATGCTGGGACATCGGACTCAGGGCACTTTGCTCTGGTGGGGACAGTCACACTGAGGAAGCTCTGCACACACAGCACTGGGGTCCATCGGAGTTGTCTACACTTTGCTGTGACCCGAAAACTGCTCTAAAAATAGTCTATTATTATTTCTTGACATAGGGTCTTATTATGTTTCCCAGGCTAATCTTGAACACCTGGCTTAGGTGAGCCTCCTACTTTGGCTATCTTCAAGTAGTTGGTATAGACATTCATCACTGAACCTAGCTAATACTATTTTAAAACAGGTGAAGATTAATGGCAGCCCCTGAGAATCCTAAAGATTACACCTGAATTACATTCAGTAACGGAGAATGACTTGCACTAAGTGTTACAGTACTCCTATGTAATTATCTCTTCCCAACTGGTCTACTGTTATCAGTTTCTAGAGTTGGCACTAGACAATGGAAAACAGGTACAATCTCTTGGTAGTCAAAGACCATTCTTCATACTGTTCATTTTTTATTTTTATAATTTAATTATTTATTTTGTTTTAAGTACATTGGGGTTCTGCCTGCACGTATGTCTGTGTGATGGTGTCAGATCCTGTGGAACTGGAATTACAGACAGTTGTGAGCTACCATGTGGTGCTGGAACTTGAATCCAGGTCCTTTGGAAGAACATTCAGTGCTTGTAACCACTGAGGAATCTTTCCAGCCCCCATATATTTATTTTTAAAAAGTCATAATTCTGTTAACTCAAAATTAAAGAAGTAACACTTTTGATTCCAACCAAGATGGAGTATCAAGGACTAAGTTAGCTATACTGGCTAGAACTGAAAATAGAAAACCAAAACCAAAACGAAAGCAACAGTTTTCAAAACAGTTAATTAAACAATCTAATTCCGATGTGGTGGCTTTTACCTTTAGCACCAGCATGCAGGAGGCAGAGGCAGGTAGATCTCTGTGGTTTTCAAGGCCAGTTTGGTCAAATACAGAGCCTGGGAAAAAAACAAATCCAAGTCACAGAAAAAGAGAGGGACACAGAGAACAGCCGATTTCCTATGAGAACGCCACAGTGAGACTAAAGTGACCAGAGCCTGGAGGAGGCAGTGTCCTGGGGAGAGGGCAGCAGAGAGAGAGCTCTGACCACTGGCAGAGGATCCTCCTCAAGTACCTAGCTGAGTACTTGTATGAGAAAGTCATCTAACAGGGTGGGGGAGAGGCATCTGGGAGGACTGGCAAGAGGAATGGTCAGCGTTCACACTACCAAGTGACAGCCAGCCTGGAAAGCCCAGGATGTTTAGTACGGTACACAAAAGGATCATACGACAGTGGGGAAGGGGGGACATTGCTCTGGTTTTTACTAGACAATCCTGGAAGGGACCTGAAGCCAGGCATGGTGGCAGTTGGGAGGCAGAACAGGAGGATTCAAGATCATTCTTGGCTACATGGTGAGGCTGAGGCCAACCTAAGCTACGTAAGACCCTGACTCCAAACCAACAGTAGGAAAGGAAGAAAAAGGGAAGTACGGAGGGAGGGAGGGAAAAAAGAAGAGAGAATGAGAACATGTCTCCCAAAAAAGATCAAACTGGTTTTCCGGTAACTACTGAGAACAAAATGTTCATAAAAAACTAAAAAAAAAAAAAAAAAAGATATAAAATTCACAATGTCTAGCATCCAACCAGAACTTGCCAAGTCTACAAAAGAAAAAAAAAAATGATATGGTCTATTAAAGAAATCTGTCAACTAAAACTAACTCAAAATCGACAGAGGCTAGAATCAGTATGCACATCAACAGCGCTAGAAATGTGGGCGTAGGACACACAGACCCCAGACATCTAGACCTGCAGACCATGGTGTGGGTGATGGGAACTGCAGTGAGAGGGTTAAGGGCACAGGAGGCATCGCAGAGGAGGTCAGAACACTAGAAAACATAACAAAGCAAGCAAAACAGAGAAGCTGGAAAACAAAGACAGCAGCGCATCAGGAAGCCAGGTCAGTTTTTAGCACCCCTACAGATCTCTGGAGTTTCCCTAAGAGTGATGGCAAGGACGGTAAAATACCTGAAGAAAAAACAGCAGAAAATGCCCCACAAAGGATGAAGTCAATAATCTACAAATCCAAAAAGCTTAACACCACAAACACAAGAGACTCAAAGAAAAACCCAACAAAGCATATTAAAATCAAATGAAGTGAGACCGGTGATAAAGCAGAAAGTCTTCAAGGCAGCTGAGGAGCCAGACGTACTTGGGATGATGGCGGGGAGGACTCCGTGGCAGCCCCTGTTACAAGTCCACGCTAAGGGCACTGAGCTGGTTCTGCAGGCAAAGAGGCTCTCGCCACCTGAGTTTGAACCCTGGCACTACCGTGAAGGTGAAAGGGAACCAACTCCTCAGATGCGTCCTCTGCTCTCCACACAAGCCCTTGTGGCATGCACATGCCCCGCTTCTGTTTCTTTCATCTCTCTCTAGCATCTCATACACAGAAACACACAGACTAGAAAAAAATATGCTTCTAATATCAAAGCACAAATTGATTAAAAGGATGGAGAAAAGCACACGTCAATAAAAGAAAAGTCAGAGTGTCTATATCAACACCAAACAGCAGATTCAGGGCAAATATTACCAGGAGGAAGGGGGTGATTTCACAGGGATGAGGATAGAGCTTAATAGCAGAGCACATGCATGAAGCCCTGCGGGGAGAGACAGGGAATCCAAAAACAGAAAGAACAATTTCACAATAAAAAAGTCACCAAGATTAAAAAAAAAAAAATCCTAAGCATTCACACACCTTCTCACAGAGCTCCAAAATACATAACAACAACAAAAAAGTAGAAAGTCCAGCATGGTGGTTCATACTTTTCATTAATCCCAGCACTGAGTGCAAGGCCAGCCAGGGGTGCATAGTGAGACTCTGTCTTTAAAAAAAAGGCAAATCAGAAAATAAACAAGCTATTCCGAGGCCAGGCGTGGTGGAGTATGTTTGTAATCCCAACACTGGGAGGCAGAGGCAGGCAGATCTTTGTTTGAGGCCAGCCTGGTCTACAAAGTAAGTCCAGGACAACCAAGGCAAAGAAACCCTGTCTCGAAAAAATACAAAAAGCAAAGAAAAGATACTGAGAGATTTTTCAGTAACTGTTAGACCGAACAGACAGAAGAGCTAACCAATAATAGTAAATCAACTGTGTAGGAGATATTAAAAGAACACCCCTGCCTCAACAGAACACACAGCACTGTCAAACATACACAAAGCATTGACTAACAAGTTACATTCCGGGAAAGAAAACAAGTCTCAACAAACCTAGAAAGATTCAAATCACATAAAGTATGTTCACTAGCTAAATTAGGCTAGAATCAAAAGAAAAACCTCTGGAAAAAACTTAAAATATCTCAACTAAATAACACATTATCAAAGAAGCAATCAAGGAGGTGGGCGGGGCTGGGAGATGGGCGGGGCTGGGAGATGGGCGGGGCTGGGAGATGGATGGTTCAGTTGGTAAAATGCTTGCCACACAGGCGTAAGGACTTGAGCTCAATCACAACAAAAACTCCAAAGGTGGCGGCATGTGCTTGGATTCAAGCGCTGGGGAGGTGTCTACAGGAAGATCCCGGGGCTCACGAGCTAGCCCACGCGGGTCTCGGTCTCAAAGAACAAGGGGGATCCCTCCTGAGGAACAACGCTCAAGGTTGACCTCTGGCCTTCAAACCATGCGCACAATACAACATCTATGCACACTGGCACACACGTAAACACGCACATACACACCCGCGGTGGAATAGAAAGCATTCTGGAACGGCGGACGTGAAAACACGGTCTGAATGTTCTAGATGACACTAAAGCAGTATGTGGGGATGGGTATATGGGTACATCACTAAACTCCTAGACAGAAGGGTGGAAAGTCTCCGAGCAGTGACCCCTGTTCCCACTGTGAGACAACAGAGGCTGGGCACATGACTTTAGCCGCAGCACTTGGGAGGCAGAGGTGGAAGAATCTCTGAGTTCCAGGCCTGGCTGTTCTACATAGCAAGTTCTAGGTCAGTCGAGGCGATGAAGAAAGTCCCTGTTTCAAACAAACAGAGAATGAAAACAGAGAAAGAACAAATTAAAATCCAAAGTCAGAGAAAAGAAGAAATTGAGATCAGAACAGAGCAACAGGACAGAAACATCAAACAACACAGGAAAAGTGAAAAACATCCAAGGTATAATCTTGTCAACTAGTCAGGAAAAGGAATCACCATATGGGGAAGAGAAAGGTTAGCACCGAGCGTTCCAACACGTGGAGCCATGAGAACAGAGAACAACTTCGTGATTAAAATGACAACTGCCCCCTTTAATCCTAGCGCTCAGGAGGCAGCGGCAGAAGCAGGCAGGTTTCTGAGTCTGAAGCCAGCCTGGTCTACAGAATTCCAGGTCAGCCAGGGCTACACAAAGAGAAACTCTGTCTCAGAAACAAAACAAAACAAAACAACAACAACAAAGCTCACTCAAGAGAATAAAAGTCCTGGATCCACTTGCATAACTGCACCTGAAGAGCTTACCAGCCTACCTACAGAGAGGGCTGCACCCAGCTGCAGCAGTGATGAGTGCTCTCCAGTGTCTGAGGAAACAATCGTAATTCTACACAAATTCTTCTAAAAGTTTAAAAAGGGACTAATCGTAATTAGAGGTTATTAGAGAACTGGAGGCCAGAGAAATGGCAGAAGACCCATGTTCCACTGCCAGCATCTATACTGTGCAGCTTACAACCACCAGGGGATCCGACACCTTCTGACCTCCACCAGCACATACCCCCCCCCCCACATACACGCACACATAGTTAAAAATAAGTCTTTTAAGAAAACTAGCAGCTTTAGCCCCAGCACTCACAGGAAGAGGCAGGCAGATCTTTGTAAATTCAAGGCAAGGCTGGTCTACAGAGTGAGTTCCAGGACAGCCAGGGCTACACAGAAAAACCCTGTCTTGAAAGACCAAAAAAGAAAACTAGCATTATTCTGATAATCAAACTAGCAAAAGACATTTCCAGAAAACTGTGGTTTTATATCTGTCATTAACACAGGTGCAAGATTTTTAAATAAAAACTTGGCAAATCAAATGTAACAATATGTGAAAAAGAACAAAAATCCATGATTAAGTGACAAAGCTGGTTTCACTTATAAAAACCTAGTAACAAAAAGAAAAAAAAACTGCGTTTGAAAAAATGCAATATACATCCCTGCAAGAAATAAAGGCAAACAAAAAAAACCTGTCAGCAAACTGAACTAGAAGAAAGGCACCTCCTCAGTCTGACTGAGAGCATTTCTATCTCTAGCGAATACTAGGTTCACCAGTCAAAGAATAAGTACATTTTCCCCAAGATCAGGAGCAAAACCACAATGTCCACTTTCTCCAATTATGTTCTACATTTATTGGAGTTTCTGGCCAGGGAATCAGGCAAGAAAGTACATTAAAGGCAAAAGATTGGAAAGAAAAGTAAAATCTGTCTTTATAGGGAAACAATATAATTATGCATGTAGAAAATCCTGGATAACTTTTTTTTTTTTTTTAAGTATTAAGGGCCTGAATTTGATGTCTACCTCCTGCCCCAGGGAAAAACACTAAAATCAACAAGAATTATTAAGTTTAGTAAGGTTTCAGATACAAGGTATTCAACTGCAAGTCATGAAACAGCCATTAGGATGATGCTACCAAAATGACAATAACAGAAGCTGGCAAGGGAATGGAGAAACTTGGAACGTCCATATCACTGGTAGGAATGTAAAATGGTGATGTCACTAGAAATACCATTTGACAGTTAGTCAAAGAAAGTTACCCCATGACTTAGCAACTCCTCTCCTAGGTATGTATGTTCAGGAAAAAGTTAGAAGCTTGTACAAGAATATGCAAAACAACATTATTCCTCAGCCCAAATGTTCAACCGTGAATGTCCAAACAAAATGCATCTATACAAAGGAATATTATTTGCTCATGAAAAGAATGAATGCTGACACAGTCTACAATAAGAACATAGAAAAACACTGAAAACATAGAAAACATAGAAAAGACACTGTGGTATGTGAGCCTCTTTCCAAGACATGCCAGAGCAGGAAAACTCCAACAGAGCAGTCGCATGAAGAGGACTCAAGTGGCTGAAAATGAGATCCAGATTGCTTCCTGGGTTGCTGCAAACAATCTTAACAAAGGTGGTAGTGACACTGTGATCTGCTGAAAAACGTGTGAATCCTAGACTGTCCAATGATGAGTGGATTTATGTCACTTCAATTTTATCTAATAAGAAAAATTACTTTAAAATCAAATGCATTTCTGTGTATTAGCAATATATACAATATACCAATATAAAATATATATACCAATATAAAATTATGCAAACAATTCTATTCGCCACAGAATGCTGAGAAGTGGGCTGAGAGAGAGCTGGCTGAGCGGGTCAGACACTTGCCACCAGACCTGAAGCCTGAGTTCAACCCTGGAGTCCCATGGTGGAAAGCCGGAAACCACTTTCCCAAGCTGCCTTCTGGTCGCTACACAAATGCCATGGCACAAATGTCCTCACCTAAGTAAGTAAATGTAACTTTTTAAGTCATAAGAATAATGTGAAGACTATAAAAAGAAGCGAAAGAGTTTAATTAAGCAAGACATAAACAGTAATGTTAATGAAAAAGAAGACTCAAAAGTGTCCACTGTGATCAATAGCCCAAAAGGGATTTTTATGGAAACTGCTAAGGTGGTTATAAAATCTATATGAAAATACAAAGGAAAAAACCAATTATGGAAACTAACAGACAAAAAAGAAAAGCAGTCAAGTTGGAGAATGTTTGCCAGCTCAGAGATGCTACCTAACTTCAACAGCACTACAAAGCTACGGCCATCGAGGCGGACTCTACACGGACAGAACAAGCAGCCTGAAAAGTAAGTATACCCATCTCTGTCAACAGAGTTTTGACAACCCCCCCCACCAAAAGCTAATTCAATATCAAAAGAAGGAACGACTTATTGGTTTTGTTTTGTGGATTTTTCTTTTTCTTTCTGTCTTTTGAGACAGGGTTTCTCTGCGTAGCTCTGACTCTCTTGGAACTTGCTTTGTAGACCAGGCTAGCCTCAAACTCCACTCCAGTGTCTGAGGAAACAATAGTAATTCTACACAAATTCTTCTAAAAGTGCTGGGATCAAAGACACTGGCCACCACCACTAAACAGTGCTGGAACAACTTGGTATCTATATACATATTTAAATCTGTCTATGTGCTTACCATTTGACAATCTAATTTCTAGGTAGCTCTCCAAGACAAACTTTACATCCTTACCAAGAATTAAAGCAGTATTATTTATCTTAGCAAAAAGTCTAGACTTCCATCAACTGATAAATGGACAGGGTGTTACATACTTACAGTACAATGCAATTCAGAAATGTGGATGCTTAAGAATCAGTTAGTTCAAGGCTAGCTTCAACTACTAACAAGTTCAATGTCAACCTGGGCTATTCGAGACCATGTCTCAATAAAGGGACACAATTTAAAAAGAATAAAATCATGAGATAAGCCAAGTATGGTAGCGCAAACCTTTAATCCTAGCACTGGGGAGGCAGAGGCAGGAAGACAGGAAGATCTCTGAGTTTGAGGCCAGCCTCCCTTGCTGCTCTTTCAGAGGACTCTTTCAGAGGCTCCTGAAACCCACATGGTGACTCAGGAATCAACGACCTCTTACGGCCTCTGAAGGTACCAGCAACATACATGGTGCACATACATACAGGTAAACGCTCAATCGTACAAATAAAATAAGAACAAATAAATCTTTTTTTTCTTGGTAAGTCACAAAGTATTACTATGAAAAGAGCAGTAAACTTCAAAAACATTACACAAAGAGAAAGAAAATGGTTTGTTTGTTTTTTTTTTAATTGCACTTTATGGGCTTGAGAGATGGCTCTGCAGTTAAGAGCACTGGCTACTCTTCCAGAGGACCCAGGTTGTATTCCCAGCACCCACAGGGTGGCTCACAACCATCTGTAACTCCAGTCCCAGAACTGCCTGCCCTCTTCTGACTTCCATGAGCACTGTACGTATGCAGAGCAAGCACAGACGTACATCAAGGCAAAATACTCATGCACGTAAAATAAAAATAAATCTTTAAAAACAAAAAGGTAGCATCTTATGATATCATTTCAATGAGATTCCAAAAAGACAAACCTACTGTGACGCGAGAGCAGGTCAATGGATGCAGGGTAGGAGAGTGTAAAAAGGGTGGAAAGGAATGCCTGAGGATGACATCAGCATTCCAAAACAGAACTTCGGGGAGGTCTCACAACTACATATGTTTACCATGACTATCAAGCTGCAGGTGCAATTACATGGACTACCTATGTACTGGGCATCACCTATACAATAATAAAGATTTTTGGTTTTTTTTTTTTAAAGTAAGCCACATAGTCACTCACCATTGTAGCCTTCCAGAACAGAATCAATAATAGGTCTTGCAGTTAAGTTATATACATCAAGCTGTTTACTTTCTGGTCCAAAAACAGTATCAAAAGTAAATGTCTTCGGAGGTTCGTTGGAAGAATCGGTCTTATGGACAGTGATGGTACCCCTCATCTCATCCACGCTGACGGCCTGTCTATAGCACATTGATTTCTCTCTTTCATTGAGGGGCCGGCACCTCACAACAACCTTCACATTATCGCAGCTTTCGGGCTTCTCAGATTTATTGATCTGATGGAGACAAGGTTTACAAAGAATAGAAAGAACATTCATTTTGTCCTAAATTTATAGCTGGAAAAGATGACTTTTCCACCTCAGCACCCTGAATGTGTTATGACTTCACAAGTCTTTGTTAAATGCGACGAAAGATCTCTACACACACAGGAAGGGTTTGTTAGGATGCAATGAGAAAATGTCTCTTTTGCAGTACAAAAGAGAGAGAAAAGAGGCCGGTGTTCCTCGGTGAGTCTGAGACCAGCCTATGTAATACAGTGAGATCCTGTCTCAAAACAAAGCACCCATGTCTGAGGGCTTTTGCTCTCCCACAACAGCTTGTTTCATTTTCTAGAATGCATTTATGAAATTTTTATCATGACAATCTATACATGACCTACCTTCTCTACACAACAGTAAGTTAAGGACAACGACATACAGAGAAAAAGGTCTTAGGAACATTAGTATAAAGTTTTGAGTTTCAAAATTTTACATGTCTAGGAAACTAAGTCCAAACAATCCCATTACTATCAATATGCTTCTCCCCAGCTTGGCTTTCATCACCCTAGGCCCTGGCACATTACCTGGGCCCTGCATTAGTCTCCTAACCATGCTCCTAAATCTAACTAAACTGCCCTTCAGTCTGTCCTCTTACATGATGGTGTAAACACAAACCAAACCACATTACTCTCCAATGTGAAAATCTCCCACAGACGACAGATATTAAAAATGTTAAGGTGGTCTAGAAACGCCTGTAGGCTTCACCAAATACTCTGGCTCCTCTTAGCAGACTTTCGTGATCTTTTCTAATGCCAACTTCTTCCCCCTAGCTCTCCTGGAGTCCGTCTGCCTAGAACATTCCTCATGTCCTCCTTCACTTTTTTATCCTTCAGTTTTCAGCTCAGCAGCCACTTCCTATGGGAACACTTCTGACTAGGTCAAACGCTTTTTTTTAATAGACTCTGAGAGAGAGAGAGAGAGAGAGAGAGAGAGAGAGCCCAGCACATCCTGCTTTTAAAGGATACAATTTTACTCCTTTGCTCCTTGATTGATATCTGTCATTCTATCACCTCAGGTCGGAACAAGTAGTCAACAGGCTGAATTCAGCCCATAAATTCTTTCATTTGGTCCAGAGTATTTTTGTTTTGTTCAGACACTGGGGTCTCAGGCAGCCTGGAACTTATCAAGAAGCCAAGGATTCTTTTTTTTTTTTCTCTTTCTCTCTCCCTCCCTCTCCAGACAGGGTTTCTCTGTGTACCTCTGGCTGTCCTGGAACTCACTCTGTAGACCAGACCGGGCTACCTTCGAACTCATGGCGATCCACCTGCCCCGGCCTTCCGAGTGTTGGGATTAAAGGTGCCATCACCGCCTAGCTAGCCTTCAACTCTTTTTATCCTCCTCCTCCCTCAGCCTTTCAGAGTGCTGGCCAGCTGGCTCACAGTAGTTTTCAGTATTTTAATCAGCTGCTAAAATTGAGAAACTCTACAAATATAGCAACTTAAGTCTTCTGAAAAGTAGATCTGATATCCGTAGGCCAGCATTTTCCAGTTCACCAGAGCCCACTTCTGTCATATGCCACTTACCCACTTCATTTACTAAGACTGTCTTTTCTCTGTTACTATGTACGGCTTTCACCTCTGCCTCAAAAGGCGAGCTTCTCTTTCTCCCAAGTCAAAAATTTGGCAAATGGGGGCCGGGGAGGTGGCTCAGTAGTCAAGAGCACTTTACTTTCTACCCCTGCAGAGGCCCTGGGCTGGGTTTCCAGCACCCACATGGCAGCTCACAACTGCTTATATATAACTCCAGTTCCAAGAGGTCCCACACCGTCTTCTTCCATCCCCTGGCTCGTGGTGCATACACGCATGTGAACGCTCATGCAACACATGAAGTAAAAATAAAGACACAAAAACTGGCAAGTTTCGCTCAACCAACCCTACCACCTATATAACCAACACACACACACATATATAAGGCTAGTGTCCAATATTTATCGAATACCCTGCAGGTAATGAATGGAAACAAATAGTGAGCACTTTGTGTTCAATGCCAAGTCCTTGAGGCGTCCTGTGCATTGTTTTATTTCGCCTTGATAAAAACCCCAAGAAGAAAAGTTTAATTGTGTGGGAACTAAGGGTCCAGGCAATTTGAATAACCGTCAGAGGCCTCATAACCAATAAATAACCTTTAGTGATTCGAGTCTTCTCCAAGGGGACTTAAAACCACCCCCTTATTTTGGCACGATAACAATCCGTGAAACCCTAGGAGGTAACCAAATCGCCACCTCGTACTCACACAAAGACACCTACGGGTCACACTCTGCACCATAAGCTAAAGTGCCCCCAGGGGAATGACAGCTTACACCCCGGGAACGGGAGGCCAGGGCGGGGGCTCTAGGGGCGCGGGCACCCCGTACGACCCCCGCGGCCGCGCGCAGCCACCAAGCCCCCGCTGCCCGCGCCGCGCTTTCCCGTCCGACAGCGCAGGCCCGGTGGGAGGCAGCGCGGGGCGGGGCGGCGACAGGGCGGGTCCCGGGCGACCCCGGACGCGCGCTGGACCCCAGCCCCGCCGCCCTGTCCCCTCCCGGGCCTCGCGGCCCCGCCCGCCCGCCCGCCGCGCGCTTCTATGGCAACGGCCGCGCCCCCGAGCAGGGCCGCCACGATGAGCCGGAGCCCCAGCGGCCGAGTGGCCGTCCTCACCGGCATGGTGGCCGCGCCCCGTGCTCCGCCAACGTCCCCGCTCGGGATGCAGCCCAACAACCCCGGGTTTGCGGGCGACGCTGGCCGCAGGCGACCGAAACACCTCGGCGTTCCAGAGACTGCGGCTCGCTCGGCGCAGGGCGCAGTACGCAGGCGCACTCCGAGCCCGCCCCGCCCCAGCTCGGGTGCCCTGGGCTTCCTGGAGTGCGCGTGCGCAGGGGCTCTTCGCCTCCATCTCCACGGACGCTGCGCTGTCCTGTCTCTGCGCTGCAAACCTGGAGTTTCAGGTTGCGACTCTGGGGACACCTGACCCGCCCAGATTGCGCGGAGCTTCTGGCGCCCCCAATATCCCAAATATTAAAAACAGCAATGGACAATAGCGCACCAGAATTCCAATGAATCCTTATTTCATGAGGAATATCAGAGGTTGGGTTCTGGATATCTCTGCGATCTGCCTGCACCAGCAGTTTGAGAATTTGAGTAAGAAGTTGTGCTACGTGAACTTAGTCTGTTTATGTGCGTGTACACGTATGCATCTGTGCATTCCTCAACCATTCAGTTGACTGTAGAGCGCTCCGGTAGATAGGTGAGGGCTTTTGTTTGGGGGTGGTGCCATGGATTGAACCTCAGGCCTCAGCCAGGCTGGGCAAGGGTCACGCTCCTATTTAAAACTGAGCTCTTTGAAGACAGAGGTTTATTTCTGGCCTGAGGTATCTGAATGAAAAAAAAAAAAAAGGAAAAGGAAAGGACACGGCTGCTCCTAGGTATGGTGGAGGAGAAGGTTTATTGTAGATAAAAGAGAGGGCACAGCCAGAGTCAGAGACATCTGGGAGAATTCAGGGTGAACGTGACCCTGAGCCAGGTCTTACGAGTAGAGTGGGGAGGAGAGAGAAGAGATGGAGGAAACCAACGGATTAGTGGAGCCAAAATGGTTGGATTATGTAGGGAAGAGCCCCGGGAGGGCAGCCAGCGCCTGGGCGGGAGAATTCAGGGGAGGCAAAAACCCTGTAGCAGGTGCGGACTGAGGGATGCCGGGAGTGCCTGGCAGCCAGGTCCACTTTCATAAGTTAAATAGGCAACCCAGTTAGCCATTCGTCCCTGGTTTGAGACATAACAGTATCCACCCCAGAAACTGGCTCAAAGCAGAATCTCCATCTAGATGACATTTGCTCAACAGGACCAGTTTGGATTCTTCAGTTACGGGAATTGGTTTTGGTTTGATACAGGGTCTCACTGTGTAGACCAGGGAGTTGCCTTGAACTCACAGAGATCCTTTGACACCCCAGTGCCGGCGTTAAAGTCATCTACATTACACCTGGGAGTTACGGGCGATTTTAAGTTGCAAGAAATTGCAAAGCATGTTTTGTGTTAACATTTAGGATGTTCATCTTGGGGCTGGAGAGATGCTCAGCAGTCAAGAGCACACACCGCGCTTGGGGAGGGTGGCGTTAGGGTCCCAGCACCCAGCTCAGGCATTCATGACACTCTCTTCCGGTCTCTGTGGGCACTGTACTCACGTGTATATACACATTCACAGGCACACACATACACTTAATTTAAAAATAAAAATAGCCGGGTATGGCGGCGCGTGTCTTTAATACTCCATAGCAGTTGGTCCTTTCTTCCCCTGATGGAACCGAGGAAGGTCAGGGTTAGTGGCAAGTAGATTGCCTCTACCCACTGGGCAATCTTAAAAGATGTCTTTAGGGGCTGCAGAGATGGCTCAGAGGTTAAGAGCACTGGCTGTTCTTCCTTAAGGTCTTGAGTTCAATTCCCAGCAACCACATGACGACTCATAGCCATCTATAATGAAATCTGGTGCCCTCTGCTGGCATACAGGCACACATGCAGGCAAAATTTTTTAAAAGTTTTTTTTTTTCAATATATTCTAAATGAATCCAGCTTCATGGCTCTGCCCATTTTTCCTGGTATAATCCTGCATTCATTACATCATACGACATAACATGGAGATATTTAGGCTACCATAAGCATCTTGAATCTAGAGGCTTTATATGTATGGTTTTTTTTCCTCTTTGTGTTGCATCTCTGAAAGAGTATTAAAATGTTTGCTGAAAGGATGAAATCAACCCATTTTGAGTGCACTGCTTTGCATTCAGATACCTTCTACTAGTGTAAAGGTTTTTTTTAGCTGTGTAAAAATCGCGTTATTAATACCATACAAAAGGAAAAATAGAAGAA
Organism: Meriones unguiculatus; assembly: GCF_030254825.1. Classification (NCBI taxonomy): domain Eukaryota; kingdom Metazoa; phylum Chordata; class Mammalia; order Rodentia; family Muridae; genus Meriones; species Meriones unguiculatus. The sequence continues at coordinate 17,286,730 of NC_083359.1, forward strand.
ACGTGGCCATTGTACATTGCGTTCCAGTTGGGGAGCAGAGCAAAGGACCTTTCAGAATGACCTTGCTGATTAATTTGTTTATTTCATGGACCACCAGCAGGAAGGGAGTGTCTTCAAAGCGAGCCCAGATCCTCACCTGCCTTACCACAGCCAAGCACAGACCCTCACCCAGAAGAACCAACGATCCACCTCCCTCCAGCCCAACCTCTCACCTGGGTGTCAGTCCACTTGGGTGTGTAACAGATATTCTAAGTTTGTCCTGTCAACGTTTAAACCCCACTCCCCGGTTAGCATCCCTCACTTCCCTACTGCCTTATAGTAAAAGCAGAGTCTGTGTCTCACCATCACTACCTGTTGTGGGGGAAAAAAAAAAGCGGCTACTAACATTCAATATTGATTTATATGACGATTAGGGTGACAGTTATCCCTTAACCCGCTGTATTAGAAATAAATGGGCACAGAAACCTGTTAGATTTTTAATAAGCCTTAATATGCCTGGGGCTGGGCAGATATTACCCCTCTAAGCTAGCTTGTCTATTTTCCATCTAAAAGCCCCATCAAATGCTTGCACAGGTTCCACTTGAGCTGTTCCTGCTCCATCCGGCCAGTCCTCAGAGCGAGCTGCTTTTGGCCACCTGTACCTGGTTCACCCTAACCCATGGCAACCTGCTCCTTCTTTTCCTTCTCCTCCCTGACCCCCTCCTGGTCCTTCTGCAATCCCCCAAAAGCCCTCAAACCTAGGATCCACCTCCCTCTTCCTGCCCAGCCCAGGTGTAGGCACTTTATTCACCAATCAGGGACAATTTGGAAAGCAAGGTTTTGGATACGTGAGGATACGCGAGGCTTTGCTCCTAAGGAACTTGGGAAGCGAACAGTTAACATTTGAAAACACAGTAGCTCCATATCAACCACAACAACTACCACTGTGGTTGCTCACAGGCATTGCTACTTTCAGAGTTGGTTTCCATAATAGCATCTTTGAGGGGTGACAGCTGTGGCTTGGTTGGCACGTCCTTGCCCAGCAAGCTTGAATCCCTGGGTTCCATTCTCAGTGCCTCATAAACCTGGTATACGCAGGTGGAGGGAGGAGAATCAGAAACTCAAGGTCATTCTCAACTACACGGTGAGTCTGAGACAACCTGAGAGCCACGAGACAGAGGAGGCCAGGTGTGGTCATCCCAGCACTCGGAGGCAAGAGACAGGTTGTTAGCTATCTGTGAGTTCAAGCTTGGTCTGTATAGGGAGTCCCAGGTCAGAGCAGCAAAGTATGACCCATCCCCAAAACAAACAAACAAACAAAAAACAGAAAACCCAAGGGGCTGGAGACACGGCCCAATGGGTAAGAGCACTTGGGAAGGTGAGTTCTCTTCTTTGACCCTATTGAGCCTGGACATCAAATTCAGGTCATCAGGCAAGACAGAGAGGTCTTTACCCACTGGGCCATCTTGCTTACCCTATGTACAGACTTTGTTAAGATATAATTAATACCCCACACCATACAATTCATCAATTTAAATTGCTAAGATGGGTGGAACGGCATGTCTATATAACTACAATCAGCTCCTTTACCCTAAAAAGAGGTGTAAGCCTAAAAAGTTCTGTGCTTAGAGTAGTCACTCTGTGACGGGGCCCCAGACTTAGTGGGACCACAGGCCATAGCATGACTGACTCCATGAGGGAAGTACCAATCGCACTGTAAAACTCAGCACATTGACAGCACCGCCTGCCAAAAATGGAAACAGAAACCTGACCTACCAAAGCTCTGTGAAAGTCTCTAAATGTACCAACCTTGCTTTGGGCTCTGTAGTCCTGATTCTGGCGAACTGTTCTTGTTAACTGAGTGATGTCAACCCATATGTTTGTGCTTAAAAGCTCATCCTGAGAAAGGCTCAGGGCTACGCTGTGATCCCAAACACCCAGTGTAGTTGCTGGCTGGCTAATAAAGACTTTCTGTTGGCTTAGGTCCATGTGCGAGCAGTCTTCTCTGGCAAATATCCCACAACGTTTCATTCTCTGTTTGTTTCCTTTCCGTTCTCCCAACACCCCGGGTGCTAGATCATCATTTTCTGTCTCTGTGTCTTTGCCTAGTCTGGACATTTCATGCAAATGGAATTACGTCATGGGTGACTTTTGCGAATGAATTCGTCCACATTTTTAGCATGATTGATGTCATAACCTTTCTCTGACCTGTATTCATGTATGTACACCAATGTGAGTGAGTGCCTGGTGCTCATGGAGACCAGAAGAGGGAAAAACAAACAACAAACAAACAACCCAGAGCATTGCCAGTTCCAAGGTGAGAACGTAGTTCAGTTGGGAGAGAGCTCACCTAGCATCCCTGAGTTCATCCCTAGTGCCCTCTCCTGGTGATGGAAGTAAGGAGGTTCAAAAGTTCAAGAGCATCCCGGGCAAGCCAGAAATACATGCGATACTGCTTCAAAAACAAAAACGTTACTAGCCCCCTACACATTCCCTGTACCCCTTTCCACCACTATTCAACCATTCCAAGGCTGCTGTAATGGTTTGAATAAAAATGGCCCTCGTTGGCTCAGAGATCGGAGTGCTTAGTCATCAGGGAGCGGCGCTGTTGGGAGGTGTGGCCTTGTTGGAGGAAGTGTGTCACTAGGGGTGGACTTTGAGGTTTCAAATGCTCAAGCTGGGGGCCCGGTGTCTCTCACTTCCTGCTGCCTGTTGATCCGGATGTAGAACTCTCAGCTACTTCTCTAGCACTGCACCTGTCTGGGTGTCTCCATGCTTCCCACCGTGACAATAACAGACTGAACCTCAGAAACTGTAAGCCAGCCCCAATGAAATGTTTTCCTTTATAAGAGCTGCCATGGTCATGGTGTCTCTTCACAATAATAGGACATAGACTAAGACAGCCACTGTGTAAATGGATAAATGCAGAAATGACTAACCTACCTTAGAGGGTGGGCTTATCACTTTTTCTGTGAAACAGAGTCTTCTGTAGCCCAGGCTGTCCTCAAATGACTATGTAGTGGAGGATGACCTTGAACTTCTGAACCTCCTGCCTCCGCCTCTCAAGTGCTGGGATTACAGGCATGGACTACCACACTGGGTTTATGTGATGCTTCGACTAAAATCCAGAGCCTTGTGGGTAACTGAGCTACATCCACAGCTGGGATTTTCACCCTTTTGGATAATCGGAAACCCAAACCCTGAGATCAATGCGCGGTAGGTCAGGAGCTATCCCAAGACTCAGGAGTGCTTTCTTGAGGCTCCTCATGTCCTCACATCAATTCTATCAGGTAAGATGCAGGATGGATGGCCAGGCACACACCAGACAATCCAGGAAGACTGTGGAATTCTGTGTGGGGACCAGGCCTGTTTAGGGAAGAGGTGTAAAGCATGGGTATAAGGGAGGAAGAGGAGGAGCCTCTCACTCACAAGTGGATGCAGACTTTCACTTTTTCACACACTAGGTGCCTAGCACCCAGTTTCACAGTGAGGGCTAAGATGCAGCCACCCGGCAGCAGAGCAAGTAAGTCCAGCAAGCCCACCCCTTCCTTGAGGTTCCCCAACTATAGGGTCACAGCACGTGGCCGTGAAAAGCTAGCCTGGATCTAGACTCCATCATGCTGGTGCCTAGGGTGAGAGGTGTGAGCCATCTGTGTCTTGTGTTGGCTTTGCTCTCCTGGAGGACCCCTGGTGGCCTTTTGATGAACAGCATGGGTTCCTCAAGCCTAGGCGGGGTCCAGACACCAGTAGCCTAAGCTGCATCCCAGAGGCACCATCCGGAGTGCTCCTGGCCTGCCCTCCTGATGCACATCCCGAGTGAAGACACGCACTGTGCTTTGGCAACCTCTGCGGGACCCAGACCCAATGCTGCCGGGCGTGCTTTCCCTCACCTAGCTAGCAGGTGCTTCTGCCTTAGAATAGGCCTGCAGGGGACTTAATTCCATCTGGGTTTAAGATCTTCTAGCCCCTTTGGTCTTTGGTCACCTTAATCAGGAGGCCTTGCCACTGCTGGACCCCAGACTCTGCCAAAACTCTGGCCACCCTCCTTGATTCTTCTCCCAACAAGATGAGATGTGCTATGCTTTGCAGGAAATCCTCTCCAGGCTAAGAACGTCTTCTATTTTTCTGAGCCAAAGTATATATACATATGAATAAGTTTAAATCCTGTGGATGTGTGTCTGCCTGTGAGTTTGTACATGTTAAATGTGGGTGCCTGTGAAGGCCAGAGATGTTGGATCCCCCTGGGAGCTAGAGTTCCAGGCAGCTGTGAGCCACCTCATGTGGGCACAGGCAACCAAACCCTGATCTTCCGCAAGAGCAATGTGCACTCTTTACCGCTGAACCAGCCCTTCCTTGCAGGCCACGTTCAACCTGGCTCTTTTTGCTATCTTCCTACAGCAATATAGTCACAGTAACGGTAGGAAGGCTCCTGTGAGATGGTGACAGTTGCTAGGACAAGTGACTTCAAGTTTACTTCCAGAAACTTGACCTGGCTGTGCCCATGAACGTGGTCCCTAATGACTTGAGACCCTTCTCTGAGAGGGGCAGGAGGTCCAAGTGCTGGGGAAAGAGCAGAAGTTCTGTATGTGCTTCAAGTTTGCTTGGCCGCCAGAGTTTTACTGTGGCATTCTGTCAGGAGATGGTTTCTCAGTCAGCTTCCCAGACCTTCCCACCTCCGGCTGCCCTCTTCCACCTTGAGGGTAGGGACATTCCTGCCATTTCTCCAGCACCTACCCTGGCCAATGCCAGTCTCCAAGGAAGCAGGAGAATATGGCTTGTGTGTCCAGTTCCAAACCTTGAGTACAAATGTTTATTACAATATAATCTGTGGGCTGGAATGATGGCTCAGTGGTTAAGAGCTCATGCTGTTCTTGCAGAGGACCTGGGTTTCTTTCCCAGGACCCACGTGGTGATTCACAAGCATCTGTAACTCCAGTTGAAGGGCATCTGTTGCCCTCCTCTGGCTTCCTGGTATACACAAACCCCCTCATAAACACGTGAGTGTGCATGCACTCACATACAACACACACACACACACACACAATTTTTTAAATCTTTTTTTGTTTTGTTTTGTGTTTTGAGACAGGGTTTCTCTGCATAGCCTTGGTTGTCCTGGACCACGTTGTAGACCAGGCTGGACTCATAAAATCTTTTTTAAAAGATATACTTTGTGCCCACTAAATTTTGTTTTTGTCTAATGAAACCTCAAGTGAATAACCTTTAAAAATAAGTAGTTCGGGAGGTCATAGTAATATTTTGTTTCTCTAAAAATGTAGTCTCAAGTCATTAATGCCTTTGGTATTTGGAAGTTTACAAAGGCTTCCACGGTTAGAAGCCTAGTTGTTTGTTTTGCTTTTGGCTTTGACTTTCAGAGACAGAATCTTCTGTAGCCAGGCTAGACTCAAATTCACTAGATAGCCAAGGTTGACCTTGAACTCCTGAGCCTCCTGCCTCCACCTTCCCAGTGCTGGGATTTTGTGTGCATATCACATCTGACAGACGTAGTCTTCTCAGACCTGAACCATCTTCAATACAGGCTGAAGGACGGGGGTGGGGCAGTGCATCAATTGGTAAAGCGCTTGCTGTGTGAGTGAGAGCCTGAGCTGGCTGAGATGAGAGGCATTTATAATCCCAGTCCCAGGGAGGCGGAGGAGATAAATCCCTAGGGATTGCTGGCCAGCCACTTACTGGAGCCACAAGTTCCAGGCACAGAAGAGACCCTGTCTCAAAAAACAAAACGTGGTCGATGCCTAAAGAATGATATTCGAGTATATCCTCTGGCCTCTTGTACACACACACACACACACACACACACACACACACACACACACACACAGAAGGGATAATAAGGTTGAAGGAAGATATGAGGCTACAGAGCTTTCAAGGCCCTGGGCAGTTTTTCAGAGTGCCTGTCCAGGAAACTGGAAGGTATCTTTTTTCTTTCTCTTGGTAGCCACGCTGGGATTGAGAGGAGTGAGTGAAACCCACAGCTCCCGGGAAACTTGGGGTGAGCTCTTGCAGCTGATCACACATGACCCAGCCCAGCCTCCGAAGCGCCCCTGTGGCTGAGCTGGCAGGCAGTGGAGGTTTTAGACCTTTTGCAAAGGGAGTCCCTCTGAAGTACGTGACAGTCACCACTTCCTAGTGACTTGCCAGACAGGCAAGATGTGGTTTGGTTTTTCTTCCAGAAGTATTTTCGGTGGCAGGCCACTAGAAGACAAGTATGTTGTGTGTGGATGCCCCGGTCCCCATGGATAAGAAAACAAAAGCTACTGTGACATGATGTAAGGCTTTGGCCTCTTTTATTTTCTTTTTCTTTTTTTTTTTTACAGTCAACTCCACATGTAAAAGACTTCATAAAGCATTGTGGCTCTGGCTGTACCCCGAATGAGCTGCTGGGGATGGGACTGGCTATTCCGAGCAGACTTCGCCGGGACCCCCACGCGGGGATGGTCGCTGGGGTTCTCCGTTATAATAAGCATGAGTTCGCTGAGTCTCCCTGAGACTCATCCGTGCCTTTGGAACAGCTGTTTTCACAACACAGAACAGGCAAGGCACAGGCGTGCAACACCTTGCCCATGCACCACGGCGAGGTGATCTGATTCACAGAGGCTCACAACATACCGCAGGGTGGAAAAAAAAATGTCATCTCTATATCCCACACCATTCCACCGGACTCGCACGTCTAAAGGACACAGGGTTCACTGGACGGAGACATTTGGACGGTACTATTATGGTCAGTTTCTCTCTTAAACACACACTGCAAAAATATTGAACTTTCCGTTCTATGAATATTGTAATATAAATATCTGTCTGCCTTTGCTATACTTTACACACATTCACTGAGCTGTCTCTATTCACCTACACACAGTCCTTATGGAGGCCTTAGACCCCTCTGATCTGGCACTTAAAAAAAATGTATCAGATATCGGTTCGTGTTGGTTTTAGTCGGGGGGGGGGGTAGGGGGGGGAGGGGATGGGGACATCCTTCAGGACGTGCTTGTTAGTAAGGCAAAATTATGCAAATGAGGAAATGTCATGGCGTCTTGGTCTGTTATGAAGCGTGAAAGTTAAACCACTAAGGGCAGTTTCGTTAGGAAAAACTGGCGCTGTTGACAAGGTTCCAGGTTTCTCCTCAGGACAAACGGTTACAGGTAACTTTCCCCGCTCACGGTAGGCTCACATTGCTCAGAATCCAAGCGTGGCCATCTATAAGGCTCCCGCCTCAGAGGGACCACGTCACAAATCAGACTCTCTGGGGAAGAAAAGGGTTGGGCCCACGCCGGATGCTCCCTGATCGGAAATTGGAAAACCATTTGCAATTTTGGTCATTGATATGTGACAACTGGGGGTGGAGGGGGGCGCTGGGGGAGTTGGGGGCGAGGGAAGTCTCTGTTCTAAATTAAAAAACCATGGTCTCCACTTCCACGCCCTGACGGTCCTGAGCTGGCCCCCACGTGGCTGAACGGCTGCCTCAGAGGAATCCTTCCCTCCACGTCGCGTCCCTGACCAGGCAGCTGCAGCACTGGATGGCGGGCCACCAGCTGCTGCAGTTCAAGGGTTCCACATTGGCTTTGGTCATCATCACCTTAGAGCTGGAGAGGCCCATGGCCGACTGCTGTGCTCCTATATCTGATCTGCTAAAGAAAGCACAGGTAGACATCAACTTGGCCCTTCGGGGCTGGCCCATGGCCCTGCTTGCTCCTTTAGGAACTCCAGAAGATGCAGGATGGCAGGAGTGACTGCGGGTGCCATGTTTTCTGTACAGGGTCATGCTCTGCATTCCCCCAGGATGGCAGACCTTGAACTCACGGTGGAGAGGTTTTGGCAGCGAGGAACAAGAATACAGGCAGTCTTCCGGCCAAGAGGATAGCAAGTCCTCTGGCAGAGGACTTGCGAGCTCAACACTGAGGACTCTAATGAATAACGTGAGAATGAACGGAGGATTATAGACTTCCATGTTACATGAGTGTGCAGTGACAGGCGCGGGGTTGGGGGGAATGCTGTTTTGAGCAGGTCAGATTAGGATGAAATGGTCGATTAAAATGATGGTGATTGAGGTTGGAGGTGGAGTTTCCTAGGATGGTACAGTTAATGCTATGAAGCAGGGGAGTTGTGCCACGTTCATAGCGCCTCACGAGACCACGCTGGCACTTGGCTGCCCATTCCTGCGTCTGAGATGACTCTGCTTCAAGTTTACCACTCTGTGTCGACACCCATCAGTGCTGAACAGCGCAGTGTGGCTGAGAGGCACTCGGGAAGCCTCACCTGACAAGTCTGTAGTTACCTGCCTGCACAACCAATTCTGTTTCACCCAGCAGCCGGCCCCTCTGCCGCCATCCCAAGGCCTCCAGGACCTGTGGGAACACAGCATGCTTGCACGCCTGTAAGCTCTTTGGCTTTATGAGTCTCATAAGGAGACTGGGAGACGATTCTACAACAGCGGCTCTCAACCTTCCCAATGCTGTGACCCTTTAATGCAGTTGCTCATGCTGTGGTGACCCCCAATCATCATAATAATAAAATTGTTGCTACTCAACTGTAATTTTACTACTGTTGTGAAAACAGTAAATCTCATAGGCTGAGAACCACTGCTTTAAAAGCCCCGCTGGGGAAGCTCCCTAGTCCTCAGAAGAAAGTTAGGAGAGATCAGGACCAGCAGAGGTGAGGTGGCCTGAAGCTGTGGCCCTGCCTTTCCTCTGCCCCCTCTCGGGGGCCAGGAAGCCAAGGAGAAGGCCATACTCTAACTTTTTCATTCCTCAGCAGGGGCTGGTTGTGTCCCTCAGAGCTGGCCTAAGAGCTACGGTGAGCTCTCCTCAGCCTGAAGAACAGGGCTAGTCCTCACGCTTTTTCTGTTGACACAGGGTCTCACTGTGTGACCAGAGCTGGCTCAGAACTAACAGAGATTCCCCCTTCCCCGGCACGCCCAGTGCTGGGATGAAAGGTGTGCACCTCCAGGCCTGGCTCCCTCACTGACCATTTCTTGCTGTTCCCCCTGCCAAGCCAAGCCAGGTCCTTCCAGCTTCTCAGACTTGTCCCCAACACAGGAGCAGCACTTCAGTCCCAGCTCCCTCTAAAAGATGGTCTCTCTGGACCTGTCCTGTGCAGTGGTAACTTATGTCTTCTCTGAACATCCAGATTAGAGAGCATCGCATTTCCCCTGTGAGCTCTGCAGCTCCCCCCCCCCCCCCCCCCCAGTGTTCCCTCATCCAGAAGGCTTCATGCTAAGGATGCTTCTGTGGCAAATATGGAGGGAATTACGAAGTCCCAAGCTGGAGTGGCTAAGTAGGCTGGGCCCAGCCTGCCCTGCTGCCAGGAGGAGAAGGGGACTTGCATGATGGCAGGGAAGAAGCCAGCTGCCTCTTTGAAGCTGTACTGCTGTTGAGCCATTCTCAACTCGGTGGAGCCTGGCTGGCCAAGATGCCACCTGGTGGCCTTGTGTCAGTCCTCAAGTTGGGGGCTTGAATGACCAGGCCATAAATTTAGAGGTGGTCTGTGAAGCTTTGTCACTGTGAACGGACCTTTTATGAATGTGCTAAGCCATGGGGTGGGTATGGGGATTGGGTATAGTCTGCTGTCGGATGCTCACTGTGGTCCGGGACCAGACAGGCCATATTGTGAGGCCAAGGTACCATTTAATCCTTTCTTTGGTTTTGCTTATAGGAGCTTTTTTTTTTTTCACATTTATTTATTTGTGTGTGTATGTATATGGATATTGGAGGACAATTTGTGGGAGTTAGTTTTCTCCTGCTACATGGGTCTCTGGGATCAAACTCAGGTTGGCCGGCTTAGCAGCAAGCGCCTTTACCTGATCACTCATTTCAACAGCTGCCATCATCATCATCATCATCGTATCATCGTCATCTTTCTGAGCCCAAATCTTATTGCAGCCCAGGCTGACCTCAAACCTAAAACCCTCCTGCTTCAGCCAGGCATGGTGGTACATGCCTGTAATCCTAGCACTTAGGGAGGCAGAGGTAGGTGGATCTCTGTGAGTTTGAGGCCAGCTTGGTCTACAAAGCGAGTCCAGGACAGCCAGGCCTACACAGAAAAACCCTGTCTTGAAAAACAAAACAAAAAAATCATCCTGCTTCAGCCCTTGGAGTAGTGAAATGCCAAGGACATGGCACCACAGCTGGCTATTGGGGGGGGTCTCTCTAAAAATACAGTTGGAATGGTTTTCAGTGCTGCTGGAGGCCTACTTTCCATTAATGGAACTCTGAGCATCTCTCACTAGAGTCATCTATACCTGGAATCCTATCCCCTGGATCCTGTCAATGGTCATCATCCAGGTAGGTCCTGAGGATAAGGGTGGGAGCTGACAGTTGCCAGGAACCTGGCATTCAGGTATCTTCAGCAAGATAGACATGATGACTGGCCTCTTGCTGCTCCATCCAGTGGACACCATGTGGGAATGGGATGGGAGCTCATTTCAAGGGCTCGCACTAGTGACTGTTCCCTGTGGCACTGGGTGTCTCAGGGGCTCTGGCCATAAAATGTTCCTAAGCTGATCCTATTCTCAAGCTCATGGAGAAAGCCAGAGAGCCTCCTACCAGAGTAAGGACGTGGCCTGTTGCTCTGTACATCTATAAATGAAAACACGTTTTGCTTTGTTTTGTTTTTTGAGACAAGGTTTCTCTGTGTAGCCTTGGCTATCCTGGAACCAGCTCTGTGTAGACCAGGCTGGGCTCAAACTTACATAGATCCCCTGCCTTTGCCTCCCGAGTACCGGCATTAAAGGCGTGCGCCACCATTGCCTGGCTACAAGTGAAATAACTCTTCTTGGGCAGTTCAGGCCTCCACTGCCGACATACCACTGCATTGTTAAGACTGGGATCGCACCGGGGGCCTGGGGTCTGTTCTTGCCTCTTTTAGTTTCTCACCTCAACATACAAATGGGAATCCCTATGGTTGGTTAGTAGAAACACATTTCACCTTCCTTCTGTCCCCACCTGGAAAGACCGGGGACAAGTGAAGGACTCAAACCACAGGAAACAGACATGAGAGAAAGCCCCAAGGTAGCTTAGCTTGTCCTTTCAACCACCAGTCCACCCTCCCTCGGCCAAACATTTCCATCTCCCAGGGCCTCCCACCTCCACAAAACCATCTCAGCCCCATGGCCCACACCATCACACTTATAATGGAAAGAATGACCACATGTCTACTCTTTCCATTATCCCGCTGGGATGGCAGGTTTAGTTCAGGAATTAGGGATACAGATAACCAACATTCAAATCCCAGCCTTCCGACTGCTTGCTGTGTTGCCTTAGGCAATTATCAAGCCTCTCTGGGATTTCCCTGATAAAATGGGGACAATAACAGTACCTAATCATAGGATGGTGAGGATTACAGATGTTAGAACATGTCATTACAAGAGCGGAGAACACACAAGCGAGCTGTCCCAAGCCAAGCTTTCTTAATAAAGATGTAAACTTTGAGGGCAGGGTATGCCTTCTCAGTCTTGGAGCCCATAGCTCTTCAAGAGCCACAGACTGCAGTTTCTCTTTCCTGTGATTCCTCCAGCCCACAAGCATTCCCAGGTGCCTGCAGCAGGATTCACTGGGGAATGGAGTTTGTTCAGGAGATCTGCCTCCTGAAAGGTCACAGGGGAAGCAGGCTGCGTACTGCCACAGCTACAGGATATTAATAGGCTCAAGAAAAGCTACTGCCCAAAAATGACACCATAAAAAGCTCAAAATAAATGCAAAATTTAATGAAAACAAATGAGTACAAAGTGGATGGAAAGGAACAGAAATGAGTCAATGGATGGAAGAGTAAATGGATTAACAACTGAAGTGCCTTTAGAAATGCATGGTAACATAACAGACAAGCAAGCTGGCTTTCCTGGGCCTCCTCTTACCCAGTCTGAGCCCCAGACAAGGGGAGTCCACACAAGCACACAGCAACATATGCGGGGCCAGTGTGCAGGTGACAAGATGCCGGGACTCTAGTCACCCAGGATGAGGGAGAGCAGACAACCTGGTTGGCCTGGGATACATCTGCTTGCTGGCTGTTGACTTGGTTTTCTGAGTGCTAGGGCGAGAATCTGGTCCCCAGTCATGCTAGGCACGTTCTCTAGCTACGGAAGCACATGCTCAGCATTTGTTTGTTTGTTTGATTTTGACATGGCCTTAAACTTTTGATCCTCCTGCCTCAGCCTCCTGCGTGCCTAGGGATCTGACATGATTACTTTTCTCTCTCAGAAGTGGGACCATAATTTACATGGTGATTCTACCACAAAACAAAATGACTAAAGGGGAGACATGACAGTAAATGGCCACATGATCCTATGGCAGTCCCTGTGAAGACAACTGACAGGGAGAAAACAAAAACGAAACAAAACAGGAATGAATCCCAGCTGTACATGGGGTCACACTCCAATAGGCAAGCTTCATGTCTTTCTTGCACACCAAAGACCAAGTTAACCTCAGCTAAAGAAAACAAAATCCCACACAGCGGGAAAAGAGCTTGCCATGGCTGATGGTCTCCACGGGGGAAAACTTAGACCCTAGAAAATGAAAGTTAGGTCTCTCCAGGGTCCAGGGATGCTGGTAAGCTTTGGGCCAAGGTGGGCACAGACCATAAACAGCATGCCCATGTTAGTGAGCTGCAGAGGACAGTGGTGGAATTGGCTGGCCCCAGAGTTCCCAGCATGGACTACAAGCTGGCAGTCCTGTTTTTCATACAACCAGTGGACCTGCTGGGTCATCCTGGTCTCTGGAATATGGCTAGGAAAGGCTGCTCTGACAGTCAGGCTTCGACCGACATGAACATGCTGTCAGATATTTTCCCAAGAAGAGCCACTGGCCTACAGTCCGCCTCTGCCTCACACACCAAGGTCCAGCATTGGTTCCGCCATAACCAGAGATGAATCAGCTGTGACACTCAAGAAGCTTCTAAGGCCTGAACCTAATTCTATATTCTTAAGACAGTCTTTGTAAATAATACCAGTGTCCGGCCTCGCAGCCAGGATCCGCCCCGGTCATGGAGGAGGTTTCCTCAGAGCATCGACAAATCCTATGCTCCTGCTGTGTGGAGCCTCTCACAGGTTCAGGCGGCCTTCGGGGAGTCCTGCCTCAATGCACTCACAACACCCTTCCCTTCCAGCTCATTCTGAATGAACCATCATACCAGGACAGGAAGAAGCCACACCGGTCGGGGGAGAAGTGATGCCGGCCTGGCCAAAAGGGGGAAATGGTGGTGGGGCAGGAGATAGGCTAAAAAACTGAATGCAGCAGAATCAGTGTGGTCCCCTCAGGTTCTCAGTGAGGGGCCCTCCGGGCAATCAGCCCCTCAGAATGAAGTGTATGCTTGGGGGGGGAGGGGAACCCAGCCTGGTGCTGCACCAGTGCTAAGGACATTAGTTCTCCCCCCCATTTTTAACCCTGAGGCTTGCAAACCATCAGGAACAGAGCAAAGTGGGTGTTTTTCAGTACTTTCCTTGTTTTTATTTTGTTTTTGAGATAGGGTCTCACGTAGCCCAAGCTGGCCTCTACCTCACTATGTAACTAAGGCCAACCTCTGGCTTTCAAACTCACAGGTCATCACACCTGTCAGGCAACCTCTTAAGTGTCCACACACAAAAAGCACAGCTAGAGGGGGGAGATCTTGGCTGCTAAGCTTTCGTTTTCCTTTCTCTCTCTCTTTCCCTCTCACACTGTCCTAATACTTCAGACGCCTTTATTTCCTTGTCCTGTGACTGGCCCAGGAAAGAAGTAATAATGACCTAGACATGACAGCCTTCTCCCCACTGAACACGCTGGTTGGGAGCAGGCAACTGTTTTGAGTCAAACACTGAACACACGTGTAGTTGGTCCCTGTCACAGGTAGCACCTTCTAGGGCAGAGACAAGGGCTTTGGGCTGTTGTTCCATTTACATTCACAGTAAAAAAACGTGGGTGTGGTCTCATTCGGGGTCCACTTCCGTCCATAAAGAAGTCCCAAACACTGTCAGAATAGGAACTTTATTTCCCACCTCTCCCTATATATTATAGAGGTGCTTTCTATATAAGGAGGTTTAGAGATCTTTTTAGTTAAAAAAAAAATTTCAGGGAGTCTGTGTTACTTATGAAAATAATGAAAGATATATAGATATTATCTGTCTTTAGGCTGGTGCCAAAATAAAAATTCAGGACTGTGGAAAAAGTTATTGGAATTAAGCTCTCTAGGTTAGAAAAATTAAAATGAAGAGGAACCAGGCGAATTCTGCAGCATGTAAATACCAGACCACAGGCCACGCCTAGGGCACCACAAGAGTCGCCGGCTTTGACGATGATCAGTTAGGCCCAGCATCGCTGGCTGGGCCCTCCCTAGAGCGGCACATAACTGCTCCGTCAAGGAATAGTGACACTGTAAATGGAAGACCAGCCACCGGCTCTGGAAAAAATAAACCTTGTCAGTTTTGGATTCCAGCATTCATGGCTTTGACGCATTTGCATAGAGAGGGGTGGCTGGCCAGGCCCAGGCAGCCTAGGGCCAGCAGGTGGGGACAAGGCAAAGGCTGTAAACACTGGAGTCTGTACCGGCTCCCAGTCCGTCCTCACACCATGTTATGGGAGAAGGGTCACAAGGTGTAACTCAAGCAATTTAACACATGAAAGTCTAAAGTCCGCTCTCGACATGTAAATCTGTGCGTGCTTTAACTGAAAAATAAAAATAAAACAAACAGAACAAAAACAGACACATTAAAAGATACGCAGAACAAATCAAACAGAAGCAAAAGACAGCAAGGTGGACACTGGGAAAGGGCAGTCAGTTTGGCATTTGTGATGAGCAAAGCAGGGAACTCGCTTCAGTTTGTGGCGTCCCGGGCTGAGGGTCAAAATCTGATTGGGAAGTAATTTCGCAAAAATTGATTAAAATTTAAAGAATAAGTACAAACCAAACAAAGCCATTTAACTAAACGGCCATGAAAAGCACCCACTTCCCAAATGCATGCCTGGCCCACCCTGTCCCATCGGACCAGTGCAAGTGGAAGGTTAGCCCTGAACCCCAACTCTGGCTCCAGAGGTACAGAGTCCTCTCTCCCGGGGCCAAATTGACTGAAGCTTTCCACTATATCCAGCCAGCAGAAAGGGCTGGTCTTCCAGACCCACATCTGGAAAACAATATCCCGGGAGACCAGACACGAGCCTCCATGAGAACTATGTCTGTCCTTTGCAGTGTGGGTTCTACCCTCAACTGCCCTGCAAGCTCTGTTTTTTCTCTTTCTTTCTTTCTCTCTTTTTTTTGAGATAGGGTCCTAGGCTACTCTAGCAATTCATTACATAGTCCAGGTTGGCCTCAAAAGCTAAGAGCAACCCCTCCTGCATTTGCCTCCCTGTCCTGGGAACACAGGCTTGTGCTACCACACCTAGCTGGCCCTGGGGGCTTCTCCCAGTTTTTTTGGGCACACTGATTACTGACCTCTACTTTCACAGGGTAGCCTGGGCTGAGCTGGCAGAGAACAGGGCAAAGTTATTTTGAGTGTACAGGCTCTGTCCCTGTTCCCCCCAGAAGGAGGCGCATTTCTGAGCTGCCAGCTTAAAGCCCCGCAATGCTTACACCTCAACTGTCCTCCATACTCACTGACAAAGGGCTGGGCGTGGGACCAGGGCTGAAAGCAACCGTAAAGTTCTACTGGCTGAGGGGAGCTGAGCCTGGGGTCCTCCCTGGGAACAGGGAGCTGGGGTGGGGAAGACTACAAAAAGGGGTAACACCTGTCCCACAGCAGAGAGCAAGCCTTGGGAACCACCATGTGCATCTAGTGCATTGTCTGCCCCAAGGAGACAAGGAGAAGCATTCTAAGTTTGAGGCAGGAGAGAGAGAGAGAGAGAGAGAGAGAGAGAGAGAGAGAGAGAGCTTGTGTGCATCAGGGAATTCCACCTAGGAGTGAGGCAGGATACAGAAGAGTTTATGCACAAAGATGCATCCCAGGACTACAGCTAACAACCCACTGTGTGGCCCTGACCACTAGACTCCACTGCCCCCAAGAATGAAAGGCCTGGGTGCTTATGTCCTTAAGCAATACAAGGGAAAACAGGAGCCCAGGAATGAGGGTGAGGATGGATGAACCTGCTTGCTTATTTTATGGGTTGGCAAGAAAACAACGAGGCCAAATCCAGGCTAAGGGCCAGGGAAACTGAGGCGGATGGGAACACCATGTATGGTGTGGCCTGAGACTGTGAATGAGGTAGCGCGGGAGACTGAGAGCCACTGGAGACAGGGAATCAGACAAGGACACGGGAAAGCTCAGTGGCAGCAAACTTATCTAGCTTGTGCAAGGCCCCGGGTTCAGCCCCCAGAACCACAAAAATAAATAATAAATAGCTTTCTTAAAAAGGCAAAGAGAAAAAGGAGGCAGCAGGGGCTGAGTCTGGGTAAGCAAAGAAAATGCTAAGGACACGTGACTAGAAGTCCTTTGTCTGGTAAGCTGACACACCTGGGAGGAGCCTCCTTGCCATCTGTCACTCTCTACAGGAACTGCTCCAGACCCTACAAGGGGAACAGCGCTGCTCCCTGACACAGCCCTGGAGCCCGGCCAGGAGCCACTGTGCTTTCGGCCCAAAGGAGCTGTTAGAGACGACAGTGACTGGGACAGTGCTGACTGGCCTGCCACTGTGAGTCACCTCCTGCTAGGAGTCCCTGTTGTTCTGGGTCACCATCTACCAGCCAGTGAGTTTCACAGTCCCAGCTGGCCTCAGAGGTCCAGGAGGCATGGGCCACAGCTGCTCCAACAGGAGCACGGGGTCTGCATCTGGCAGGAAATGAGGACAGTCCCACCTTCATCCCTCTCCTGGCCTGACAGACTTGTCCCAGTCTCCTGTAGCTACACCTGCTTGGCTGTTTCCCTGCTACTCACCGCCCATGTGACCCGGCCTCCTTCACTACCACAGCAGTGATAAGGCCCCAGATGCTGAGGATGTGGTGGGAGAATGAGGGAGGGCAGGGAGGAAGAGGGGGAGAGAGAGAGAGAGAGAGAGAGAGAGCAAAGGGGACAGGGTGAGCATAGGCCATGGGGCTGGATGGAGAGTAAACAGCTGCAACAGAGAGAAAGATCCAGATGGTGAGGCGTCAAGAAACGGGTAGAGAACAAGTGAGGAGGTGAGGGCAAACTGCAGTGAGCGTGAGGGATGGAGAGGTGGAGGGCAGGAATGACTGAGCCCAGGGGTAAGGAGCCAGCCCAAGGAGGGAGACACCACTCACTTCTTCTTGTCCTTGTCTTTCCTCAGGGGCTGTTGCGAAGTGGCGTGCAAGGCCTGAGACTGCAGGGCCTCCATGGCCGCCTTTCTGCAGTTGAAGGCTTTGGTCTCCTCCTCCAGCTCCTTGCGCTTCTCCTCTACCTTGCGCTTCTCCTCCTGGTGGATTCGCTTCAGGTGCTCAAACTTCTCATGGAGCTGGGGGAAAAGGGAGGCACCTGGGTGTGGGTGGGACAGCTCCCCAGCTCCACACCAGCCAGCCTGCCCTCCGACATTTCCTCTCCAGGGCGCCCCCACCCCAGGCCTGGCACACACCTCCCGCTCCTTCTCCTTCAGCTCTAACTCCGTCTCCTTCACTTTGTTGACGAACATCTGTCTCATCTCTTCCTCTTTCCTCTGCAGCTCGCTCAGGAACTCCTTCCTCTTTGCCTCGTATGTCTCCTGGAGGCTGTGGAGACCCAAAGGAGAGATCAAAGGTAGAACTGGGGCTGGCAGAGCAATAGAGCCAGATAGAGGCTGGGGCAAAAGACCACAGGCCGCCCCCCCTCCCCCGCCTCTGCCTGAGGCGGTGCGGCGCAGGCTAGCACCTGAAGGGCTGGCTGTCGCCGTCGCTGTCCTGGAAGCCCATCTCCTCCAGCTTGCAGCGCCTGTAGAGCTCGTAGTGCCGACTGTGGGTCTGCTCCCTCAGGTCCTCCATGTTGACCCGGATCAGCATCTCCCGAAGCTTCACGAAGTCACAGTGATTCTCGTTCTCCACTAGAAGCACAAGATGGACATGCAGATAGGTGGGGGAGCAACGGGGCAGCAGTTGGGTACCGCGGTGGCTCCGAAGCAGCACGAGGTGTGCAGACGGGCATAGGATGGTAAGACAAGGGGGTTCCACAGAGCAACACAAACACGCAGACGGTGGTGGGGACAGCAGGACAATGGCTGGGTGCCTCATGGCTCCACAGCATGAGGTAGGTACGGAGACGGGCAGAGGAGCAGCAGGAGAGTGGCCAGGTGCCTCAGGGAGTTCCGCAGAGCAAGGCAGGCATGCAGATGGGCAGAGGGAGAGCAGAACGGTGGTTAGGGGCCTCAGCTGGCAGGACAAGGAGAGAGGGAGCCAGGGTGGCAGCTGGGGGTGCACTTTTCCCACACTCACCCTGCACCACTCCCCAGGGGTACTGCCGTGCTCGAACTAGCTTGTTGCCCACCTTCACCTCCTCTGTGCTGCCCACCACGGCAAAAGGCAGGTGTGCCTGGAAAGTGGCCCAGGCATGTATGTGAGCAGCATGCCGGAACCAGGGGGCAGACTCTCTCACCACCCCTGCACTCTAGGGAGGGGCTGCAGGCCTTTGACAAGGCTCTGGGGTCAGAGGGTCACCTCCCATCACTCTCAGAAGACTGTTCTGGACTCCAGCCTGGGTGTTCCTGTATGTGGCGTGCTCTTATCGGGACCAACAGAGCTCTCTGACAAAGACTGTAAGCCTGGTTCCTTCCAGATTCCCAACCCCTGGCCATACATCTTCCAACTCACATTCCCACCCTGAGTCTAGAACTTGTGACCCTCAGATCTAGGCGACCCTTGGTGCAAACCCAGTATCCAAGTCCTCTAATCCCATGGCCGCAGAACTCAGGCCTGGGAAGCGTGTGGTGCCCACTTCTCTGTGCTGGAGACACTAAAGGTACCATACAGGCAGTGGGGTCCCCAGGGGCTGTCTTAGATTGGCATCTCCAAGCCCTCTAGCTCTGGAGGCCCCTCCCCGCACTCACGTTCATGACTGCATTGATCTCAGCAACAGCCTCGTCGTCGGTGGGAAACTGGTAGATCTGGACTCCGTTGCTGACCAGCTCACCCATGATCTTGATCTTGAACTTGTGGAGCTCGCTCTTGGAGATGGTGTCAGCCTTGGCAATGATGGGAATTATGTTCACCTGGGAGGGTCAGGAGAGGCAGGGCAGCCTGGTGGGTTGGTTATTTTAAGTAGCGGTCACTGACTGTGGACAAGCAGTAGGAGCAGGAAACCAGGAAGAGAGCCGCGGCCATGAGCAGTACCGGTCCAAACCCACCCACCCATGGCCGCTGTGATGCCCGGAACTGTAACAACGGGCTGTAAGGCTTCTCAGGGTCCCGGCTCCCCAACATAACTATCCAGCCCCCAGCCTGGTCACCCTGGGCATACTCAACTTGGACCCCGGATACTCTGAAGGTCTTAAGTGGTTTGGGGACTGGCAGAAACAGTCGTGGTGACCAAGCCACCCATGAAGCAGGTACAACGACTAAGGAGTAGCAGCTATGGAAAGGGCCTTGAGCTCTCCCAGGCCAAGATGACTCCATTTTTCAGTGACAATTGACTCCTGAGATGGAGAGGCAGCCACAGGGCTGAGAGATAACTAGAAGGGGCACAGGTTCTCCAGGCAGGACCCTAACCCTTCCTGACAGCCCCTGAAACTGCCCGCTACCCTCGTTCACAATTCACTCCTGAGTCATCTCCTCTCCTAGTGAGCTCAGAGGACAGCCAAGGGGAAGTCATGTCAGAAGGGAGAGAAATGCAGGGAGGAGCTAGAGACTAAGAGGCTAAGGTGGAAGGGGAACACTCCGGGTCAGCAGGAGGTGGTCATTTGACAAAGAACAAAAAGCAAGGCTCCAAATGAGAAGGAAGGGGCCTGGGGCCTGCTGGGAAGAAAGGGCTCTGAAAAGCTCAGTGAGGGCCACTGAAAGCCCAGATTCCCAGAGAGGACCAAGCTAACCACAGGATGGCCACAGGATGACCACACCTCCTTCCAGAGGAAGGCGGCAGAGGTCAGGTGACAAACAAACTACCTTGCTATCTAGTTTCTTCATGGTCACCAGATCCAGGGACTTCAGGGAGTGCCCGGTGGGCGTGATAAAGTAGAGGCAAACATGGATCCTCGTGTCGTGGTAGTCAAAGAGGGAACGGCGGATCTTCAACTCCTCCTGTAGATAGTTTTCAAACTGCGCATCGATGTAGTCAACGATGGGCCTGTAACTACAGACAGCTTCATCACCTGGGAGGCAGACCCTGGCTGCAGCAAGGGCAGCCCAGGGCCCAAGCCAGGCTAGCCCCTGGGAACAGCTTTGCCCTGTCTGGTATAGGAGGCTGGTTGAACCCTTCTCCTATAGCCCTTCCCCTGGGGCCTTTCTAGGTCACCTTAGGGCTAAATGTATGGGGCAGTTCAAAGCAGGAAGTCCTCGGGAAACTTTAGGACAGGGGTCAACCAGTGTGGGGTGGACGAGGCTAGGTGGAGCCGCCCTTCCCGCCTCTTGCCTGTCATCCTTATTGATCTGATCCCCAAAGCCCACAGCATCCACGATGGTCAGTTTGAGATGAACGTTACTCTCTTGGAGGTCATAGGTCTGAGGCCGCAGGCGTACACACTCTTCATGGTGGCTGGCTTCCTCGGTCTCAAAGGTCGTGTTGAAGAGTGTATTCATTAGGGTGGACTTGCCAATTCCAGTCTCCCCTGGTGAGTGGCAACAGCAGGGAGAGAAGTCAATATCAAAGACTAGACCCAGGGTTCTCTCTAGCTGGCAGCGAGGTGAGGTGGGGACTCAAAGACCCTCAGCTCCAGAGTGAGAGAAGGAAAGCCTTCTGCTCCATCACTCATTGTCCCGTCCTTGACGGCCTCTGAAATGCGGGGGCCGGGGTTGTTGTTGCTCAGTTGTAGAGTACTTGCCTGGCATGGATAAGGCCCTGGGGTTCCATCCCAGAATCCTCCCCCCCCGCCCCCCCCCCAAAAAAAACCAGGTCTGTGAGATGGCTCAGAAGGTAAAGAAGCTGGCAACCCAAGTTTGTTCCCTGGGACCCACAGCAGGAGAGAGCGTCCACTGGCATGTGTTCCCTCAAAAGGAATAAATGTGTTTAAAAAAAAAGGAGGGGGAGAAGGAAGGGAAAAGTAAAAGAAAGAAAGAAAGAAAGAAAGAAAGAAAGAAAGAAAGAAAGAAAGAAAGAGAGAGAGAGAGAGAGAGAGAGAGAGAGAGAGAGAGAAAGAAAGAAAGAATATTCAGAAGGAGAGTCCTAAAGGAAGCCTTTGATGTAAGATGTGGCTGTTCAGGGTATCTGACATTTCCCCAGGGAGTGGGGAAAAGGCAGCACCAGGCGATGGAGATACCACTGTATGCTGGCTTCAGAGGGAGTTAGTCACCAAACATATAGCCTGTCCTGGGCATCCTCCCTCTTAGGCCAATGTGGCCATGGGTCCACAGAACAGGACCTGAAATCATCGGGAGCTGATAGCTAGGGCAGTTTTACTCGGCGTGGTCTCCTTCCCAGGGGACACCTGCAGAGGGCCTTGCAGTCTTGCCATGGACACATGGAGACCTACTCCACCCCGTCAGGTTGTGTTTGTTCCAAGGTGTACTTGAGATTTACCCTGAGACCTGGAGACAGGACAGGGTCTGGGCCACCACTGTATCCCTGTCACACAGTAGGATGGAGGATTTTTGTTTTAAGATTCATTTTTATTTATGTGTGTGTGTGAGTATGGGCCTGTGTCTACAAAATCCAGAAAGAGGGTGTCAGGTTCCTCGGAACTTGAGCTACAAGCAGTTGTAAGCCACCTGACATAGGTGCCGGGAGCAGAGGTCCAGCCCTTTGGAGGAGCAGCAAGTGCTCTTAACCACTGGGTCATCTCTCCAGTCACGAGAAAAAACATTTTCATTTATTTATTTGTGGGAGGAGGGGGGTTGTTTGTTTTTTCCAGACAAGGTTTCTATGTGTAGCTGTGGCTTTCCTGGTCTCGCTTCTTAGACCAGGCTGGTCTCGAACTCACAGAGATAAGCCTGCCTCTGCCTCCCTGAGTGCTGGGATCACAGGCGTGTGCCACCACACAAGGCTTGTTTTATTTTTTTTAATTGAGTTTTGTTTATTTTATCTTATGGGTATTTTGCCTGCGTGCACACGCTGGGTGCAATGAATCCCCTGAAACTGGAGTTACAGACAGGTGTGAGCTGCCATGTAGGTGCCGGGAATTGAACCTGGGTCCTCTAAAGGAGCAGCCCTTGCTCTAAACTACTAAGCCATCTCTCCAGCTCTGAAAAAAAAAATTATTATTTTTTAAATAAATGAGAACTGTGAACCTCTATGATAACTGTGAATCTCTATGATAAACACCCATTTTTAGTGCTTTAGACAGCATTTTCATGGGCCCACTTCTGTTTCCTCTTTGTGGCATCTGAGTCAGATCCTGGCTCTAACCCTGACAGAGGCAGGACCAAAGCCTGAACCGAATATCTCCCTCAGCATGGGAAGCCCTCAGCCCAGCTAGACAGATGACCAGTATGGCAGAACACTGTCTCCGAGAAGTCTCCTCCTCCTCCTGCCACTGGCCAGGCCGCTTACCCACACAGAGGATGTTGAAGCTGAAGCCCTGAGTGACCGACTTGCTGACCAGCTGGTCAGGGAGGCTGTCGAACCCCACATGGCCGCCCAGGGACAGGCTCCGGGGCTCGGGCTCTGCGTTCTGCCAAGAAAAACACAGCAAAACAGTGAGCCCCCTGGGAAAAGATATGTGTGCATCAGACCAGCCCTGACCCTGGTGCCCGTGTTCTCAGCATGGCCCAGGACACTCTTCGAAGGCACCAGGATGCCAATTCCATGTCATGCTCCCACAGAAGGAGCCCTGGCTTCCCAACCCCGCCCCACAGCCACACACACACTTTTGAGACAGTCTGGCCTTGAACTTGCTATCCCATTGCTTCGGTCTCCAAAGTCTGCAAGATGATGAGTGTGTGCCACCACACCCAGCTCCCTGAGCTTTTTGCTAAACAGGAACTCGTGTAGTCCAAGATAGCCTTGAATTTGCTGCATAGCCAAAAACGACATTCTCATCTCTGCTTCCACCGCTTGTGTGCTGAATTACAGGCGTGCACCCCAGGCGGGTAGATGTGGTGCTGGGGACCCCAGGGCTTTGTGCATGTTAGATAAGCCCTCCCCTGGATCTTAAAGAGCCCGGGAGGCCCAGGTTGGAGCATGGATATTCCTGCAGCCAGCTCTGAGAAGGTGGGAATGCTGCCACTCCCCCATAGGCCTTTCTTTCCCAGCCCCTCCGACTTGAGTCTATCAAGGGCCCTCCCTGTCAGGGCCGGCTGGGCTGCTGATCCTCCACAGCAGCTTTCCCCTCCTCAAGTATCCAACACAGAGAGAGTCTCTGCTAGCAGAGCCAAGACTCCTGAGGACGGATGCAGGGTGAGGGCTCAGGGAAGGCCTCTGCTTCCTCCTCCGTGGTGGCCTCTGGAGACCTTAGGCTCTGGGATCTCTGACCCTACCCAAGCCGTGACTGTTTAGAAAGAGGATGCTGGGAGGGAATGTGGAGGCCTGACCTCAGCGGAGATGTGGGCAGCAGGCCCTGAGAGCGCAGGGACCACCGGACTTGGTCTGCAGCACTAAGAGAACCCGTCAGGCCCAAAGAGGGAGTCAAGGATGGATTCAACTTTGTGTGGATATTTTCTCTGGCTTCTCTGGGAGTGGAGTGGCCAAAAGAGTCGGCGGGGGCAGGGCAGGTGGATAGACAGGAGGCCTTGTGGCTTCAGCTACCCAAGAGCCTCCTTGGCACCTGGGCATCAGCCCTTGGCAGCTACACCCTGTTGCCTTTGGCCAGTCCCCCTCTAGCCAGTCTGGCCTCTGGCACAAAAACCCAACCTGCCTTAGGATACTTAGAGCTGTACAAACCATCCCTAAGGATGTCTCTAAGCATTCTAGATCTTATGTGACCCTTTAACGTGCTTCCAACAAGCCAGCTTTGCCCTAACCCTGTTTTCTCCAAAGACTCTTAGTAGAACCTATTTTTCACAATGACCCTTCCTACCTACCGCCATTCCCAGGGCATCATGTCCCCACTCTAACCACTCAGGGCGAGTCCCCTTAGGGCTGCATATGTGACCTGACAAAGGGCCACCAGGCAGCTTTCTTTCCTAGGTGCCCACATCACACAGAGCCTTGGCTACACCATGCCTCCCCCCTGTCTCCCCCTGCAAGGCAGTCAGTCCTTCCCAACAGGCTCGATTCCAGCCCCACTGGTTACTTCTAAACTTCTGTGGGGGGGGGAGGGGTTGTTTTGTTTCGAGACAGGTCCAAGCTGGTATTGAACTTGCTGTGCCAAGAATGACTTTGAACTTCTAATTCTCCCGTCTCCATCTCCCCAGTGCTAGAATCACACTTGCTGCCGTACCTAGTTTTACGCAGTACTGGAGATCAAGTCCGGGGCTTTGTGCATGCTAGGTGAGCATACGGCCTACTGAGCCATGCCTGCATTCCCCCTTCTCTCACACTTATTGTTTGTTTGTTTACTGTTGATTTATTTGTTTGTAGGGGTAGGAGTGGGGCTCACACACGCACAAAGCTCCTGCAGAGGTAAGAGGGCAGCCTGTCGGTTCTCTCCCTCCACCGTGTGGATTCCAGGGATTGAATTTAGGTCGGCAGCCCTGACAGCAAGTGCCTCTACCCACTGAGCCATCTCTCTCAGCCCCAAAATCCCCCTTTTAAGCTCAGCAGCTTCTCTGAACTGGGCTCCCAGGACTCTCTGCCTTCTTGCTGGCACCTGTCCCTAGCTGGCCCCTACACAACACAGCAGGCTGTCCCGGACAGTGGTCCTGTGTCCTGGCACCGATCCTTAACGTTTTATGCTTCCTGGTTCTCTACTTCTCCCCACTTCAGAAAGGTCGACACAGGCTGGGGAAGCCACACTCCCTACGCTTGCCGCCCTTGCCTGCTGTAACATCACCGCTCATTTTTAGATTCATGAACACCATCTTCAGCTGCTGCCACGCCGGAGGTGTCGCCTGCACACCTTACACAGGACTCCGTTATTCAGTCTTCCTTCCTGCTTGTGGCAGCCTGAGGATCAGACGCAGGACAGAATAGTCTGGAGCTTATTTTTAGGTGAGACTGAAAAATCTCCCAAATTGAAGGCATGCTGCGCTTGCCGAGAAGGCTGCGTAGCTATTCGTGCTCTCCTTTCAAGGGTGACACATCAGGAGGCAATCCAACATCCTGTAGTCTGCCCCCAAAAGTGACCGAGTCAGCCGTGTGGAAAACACACACACACACACACACACACACACACACACACACACACACACACTATAGCAGAGAACTTGGAAAGAAAGGAAGGAAGGAAGAAAGGAAAAAGAGAGAGAGAGCAGGCCTAGGTCTCACACTGAGGACCACACAAGCCCACCTACCAAGGCTTAGCAGCCCTGCCTGCCCTTCCCTCACACAACACAGATCTCTCTGTGGAATTGTGTGGAGGGCGGGGAGGTCATCACCCCCAAGTTATTGCCCAGGCTGCACTGCGTCTACGCAGGCCAATCAAGGACCAGAGTGGGGTGTCAGCTTTAGTACACTCACAGAGAGAAACAGCTACTGTCTTGACAGAGCTAGTGTCCTTCCCTGTCCTCGGGAGACTGATGTGACCTTCCGGCTTCACTGAGGGACGGCTCTCGCTAAGGCCGGCCTTCCTGATCACACATTTGGCATCAATAACTCATGACCCAAAATGTCCTACTTACTGCGCAGTCTCACTGTCCCCTCTGACGTTCGCTGGCCTGAGCAGTCATAGCAGAGGAACAAGTAGTAATGCCCAAGGGGTCCCCTACATGATGCAGCGACCGGGACTCAGCCAGAACATCAGGTCTCCCACTGGGTACCAGCTCTGACATTTGGCGGTAGCCAGTCAGCATGATGCCAAAGCAAGTGGCTCAGGGGGAGCCTTTATGATCATCTGGGGGAGCCAGTCTAAAACTAAAGCCAAGAAAATGCCAGAGCAGTTAGGGGGCCCTGTCTGGCCTACCTCTGGATCCCTCTCTCTGTGTCCGGGCTCTATCTCCAGCTGAGTAGAACCTTAGCTTAGCGCTGTGGTTGAGGGTGCCTTGACTGCTATTCTCCATAGAACAAGGCACAGGGTCAGGACAGAGTGGGGACCCCCTGGAAACTCCAAGAAGGGGCTTTATAGCCTCCAAGGAGTTTATAGCCTCGGAGGCAAAATGGAGGTCACCAGCCACTTGCTATGAGCCACTGTGTGTGACCCAAACCAACAGAGCTACAGTCATTGTGTCCCATCCTGTGTGGCACTAACCAAAGCCCGGCCCAGCAGGGATGGAAAGCAGAACAAGCCCTTAGCCAAAGCGCTCTGCTTCCGCCACTCTCGGAAAGCTCCCAATCCATCACAGTCAGTCATTGCTGGACACATCTGCTGTGCGGCGGGCACCGGGACAGCCAGCTGTGAGGAGAGGAGGGCGCTACAGCCTCGACTCCAGGCTTGTTCTAAACTCAAGTGCTACAGAGGCCAGAGAGGCACTGTAAATGGCCAAAGAGGACTGATAGAGCAATGCTGAGGACCCCCACAGTCACAGCTACAACTACTGAGTTCTAAAATATACGGCTTCCATCTTACTCCACACAGCAGGCCCATGAGGTTAGAGTGCAGTTTCCACTGTACAGGTGAGACCACTGGGGCACTGTGACACAAGTCATTTCCAGAAGGCCATGCTGCTCAGGATCTGCGTAGGGATGACGTGACTGGGAGATGTACACTCTGGCCACATTACTCTGGTTCAAAGACAGCAGCTGATATGGTCAAATATAGAATCCTTCCGGAAAGAGGTAGACATGGCAGAGCCCATGCTCAGACATGACTCAGGGTAGCCACAGGTCTGGGACTGCTGTCAACGGTGAGAATGCAGGTCTACTGTTGCCAAATCTGAACCCCACCCCCACCCCCCAGAGAGCCAAGCCGGCCTTGGCAACACCTTCAAACAATTCCAATGTTAAGGAGGCTGAAGCAGGAGGATTAGGAGTTCAAGCCCAGCCTGACCTATGCAGAGAGACCCTCTCTCAAAACACAAACAAGCCATGTGTTGGTGGTGCACACCTTTAATCCTGCACTCGGGGAGGCAGGGGCCTCTGAGTTTGAGGCAAGCCTAGACTACAAAGAACAGCCAAGGCTACACAGAAAAACCGTGTCTCATAACAACAACAACAAAACAACTAAACCAAAACCAAAACACCACAAACAAGGCAGCAATGGTGACACAGAACATGCCATCTGAAAGGCCCCAATTTCTAGCCTTAGTTCCTCCCCCAAACAAAACAAAGTGGAAAGGAAAGAAAAGATGTACGACATTAAAACAGGAGGATCAGGAATTCAAGGCCATCCTTAGGACAGCCTGGGCTGTTCTTTTTCCTGTCTCAAGAAAGAGAGATGTAAAAAGGAAGAAAATAATAAGCAAAAGAGAAGAAGAAGAAGAAGAAGAAGAAGAAGAAGAAGAAGAAGAAGAAGAAGAAGAAGAAGAAGAAGAAGGAGTAGAAGAAGTAGAAGAAGAAGAAGAGGAGGAGAATGCTGGGCCCAACACGGTGTTCAGGCATGTTCGAGAACAGATCTAGACCAAAGATATTACTGTGCGAGCCAGTCTGGTAGGAAGATCTGGGGAGATGATGAGTCCACGCTATTCTGGGGACATGGAGACATGGAAGATTATTCCATGAGGATGAGCCTTTAGGCTAGCAGGCCCTAGACAGGGGTAGACCTTGCTGACTCCTGCCCTTTTCATATCCAGCAACCTAGGGTGCTCATTAGGCGCTTTCAACATGAAGATCCTCTGGGCACAGAAAGGGGTGGCAGCTTGGAGATGTACACACAATAAAAAACTCGATGGGCCAATATCCCCTCTTTAATCACTAACATGCTCCTGGATCCTGAGCCAAGCCCCTGGGTTTCTACGTCACCCTTTCTTTGGCACATCAGAGAAAACCCAACTAAGAAGTGCAATCCTGCACGCCTGGCCATGCGAACAAAGCAGAGGGCCTCGTTTATTACACAGCCCACTGGGTAACTGGGACATCCCGCTCCCGGTCCGGAACTGCTCTGTCTGAACCCTAACTGATGGACACGACAAACTGCCCATTTTACCAAGAATTGAGGTGCCATCTGGGGAGAAATCAGGTCTCAAAACTTGCCCCTACCCACAAAAACAGACTATCCTCAGAGACTGGAAATCTGCTGAGATTGGCGAAGCTGTGGATGATTAAGGAACCCCAAACAAGCTGGTTGTTGGGGGAAGGTGGGGCGGTGCAGAAATCAGACACACAATCTAAGAAATGTGGTTCCTGAATCCTGGATGCAGAGCAGCTCCCTAATGCCAGGCTTTCCACACGTCCCTAGTACCTTGGTCTCTAAACACATCTGTCCCTGTCTCCCGTGCCTAGCATCCACTGGCCTCCTAGACTATCTTAGGGCTTAAAATTCAGAAGGCTTTATCTTCTTGTTCATCTCAAGGCATCCATGGTTACCCTGCCAGTTAGACAGGAAGCCCACTCTCCAGGAGAACATGAGGCCCTGGGAAGACCGCTCTGAGCAGTGGACCCAGGAACCACTGTACCACGGGGAGCCTTCTCCACTCATGCTCCTGGCACAAAGCAGCTTTAGCTACTTCCGAGCAGCCTGGGCCTTAAAAATAGCCAGAGCAGAGGCCTGCAGGCCAGAACTGTGGTGTTAAACACAACTGTCCTTGAGCCCAAGAGGAATCCTAGGAATTTTCCCAGGAAAGGCTGAAGCTCTGGTCCCAGGATTCCAAGCAAGCTTCTAAACCCAGGTCAGAGGTTACGGGAAATAACTAAAAGGCTGTATGTAGGAGGGCAAAGATGGAGATGCTGTTATCCTGGACCTAAGGAGAACAGAAGTAAGACACACCTGCCCTCAATCCGGAGGACAGCTGAGCTGCAAAGTGTCTGTCATTGCAGTAGGAACACCTGGGAGGAAGACCAGGTCAACCTTCATAGTGCCACCACGGTGAGGAGGGCTGCTGGGCCATCAGTCGCTCTCACTGGGCTAGTCATTACCAAGCTCCTGTAGGAAGGCCAGGTTATCCCTGAGCCCCAGGACTTGGCCCTTTGCTTCTCTGCCCAGGACACTCTCTCCTTTTTCCGACCGCCAGACTGTAGCTCATCAACCAGGGATGGTTTGATTCGCACTTCTACCAAAATCAGGTTTCCAAGGGGAAAAAAAAGAAAAAGCACAGACCCTGGGCCCATGCCTGTCCCCACCACCCACAAGGCCTGGGACACAGACACGGTCTTAGGCTTTGGTGTGTTGCTGGAGGAAGAGGAAATGTTCCATCCTGCCGCTGCACATGTGGAGCGCCCTGCACAGCAGCACGGCCTGGCTAGGGGCTGACTGGGGCAGCCACCACTGTCTGCAAATGGGGAAAGCCGCAAATGGTCCAACCTCATTGAAAGAAGGAGGCATCCTTTCCTTGTGAATGAAACACCAGCCTTGGAAGGGGGACTGTGGGTTCCAACGTTTCCTTGCCTTGTTTACCACCACAGGATGGGGGGGGGTGCTGGTTAGGTCTAGAGGGTTGCCCTAGCACCAGCCTCGGTCGCCAGAGGTGGCTACAGCTATGCATCTCTGATGGCCATTCACCCCAGAGGCAGACAAAGGAGCTTCTCTGTCCCCGAGGAGAATTCTGGGTCCATCCCACAGGCCGCCCCTCCCTCCCAATGCCCAGGTCCCCAGTGGCCCATACCCAGAAGGCCCCTCATAGAACAGCCAGAGAGCATGATCAGAGATGGACTCCCACTTCCTCTGGTCTGTCCCTCTATGTGCCTGGGAGCCACTGGTCCTAAGACTATCTAATCTGCCCCAAAGCAAACAGGGCAACTGTAGCTATTGCCAAGAAGCCCCTTGCCCCGTCCCCTGCTGCCTCTTCCCAGCCAGGCTTCCTCACATGAGCCCTGAGGACGCACACAACTCCTACAGAAGCTAATAGAGAACATCCCAGCTCCCGGTAGGGCGTTCTGACTCTTGGAGACATCCCTTTCCCCAAGCACATGTGTCTCCCTCCTGCCTAGCCAGTTCCACATCTGGCTGACCACAAAGCGAGTGCATTGTAGGAGGTGGCTGAGGGTCCCGAAACCCTAAAGGCGACACAGAAACAGGAAGCTGAAGAGGCCCGGAGAGACAGCTGGAGGCCAGCCGGTCCTTGCTTCTGTGCCCAGTCATCCCGCAGCTGGCCAATGGCCCCAAGGAAGCTGGGCTTCAGCCATAAAGACATTGGGATAGTTATTATCCCAAACACAGCCTAGGGCTCAAAAGTCAATCTCCTCAAGGGGCCCTCAGGTGGAAACTAGCATCTGGGTATCGGGCCCATCTTTGACTGGCCAGCAACCAAAATCTGCTTCCTCACCCAACCTCAGCCTGCTGACGTCAAAAAGACGATGAGCCCAAAACATCTATTGCCCTCCCTGCCATCCAAACTTCGGACAAGCCCTGAGTTCTCCGCCTCCTCTGATCCTCCTCGACAGTGGTCAGTCTCTTCTTGCCTCAAGCAGTCCATAGTTGGATGCTCTCTTGGTCCATCAACACCTTCTCGCCAGACTCACAGCTCTGATCCATTCCATAAAGTCCCAGTAAGGTTGGTCCCCTAGCGTGTTAGGTAGGAAAGGAAGGAAGGAAAGGGCACCCCTACCTCCTAGGTAGAGTAGAGCTATGGCTTTGCCTGGGGCATTCACATGTGACCCCTCAAGGCTGGTGACCTCCCGCTGGGAGCTACACAGACATCTCTTACTCAGCTATGTTTCTGTCCAGAAAGGCCCGGCAAGGTTCCTGGTCATTTTCACAAGATAGGGAGATCCCAGGAGACAGGCGCCTTGAGCCACACATGGGTGAGAAGGCTGCCTCCCACATCTCAAGCTTCAGGACAAAATAGGCACTCCTTGGATAGCATGCTTGTTGGGGAAGTGTCAAGATTACAGGGGCGACAACGGATGTAACAGATGGTGCCGGGGATAAAGCAGAGATGGGGGGGGAGGGTGACTGGCTGGGGAAGATGCCAAGTATGAGGCAGCTTCACGTTTCTTCCCGCTCCCCCGCAAATCTTCACTTTGCCCAGGACCCACCAGGTCCCTCGGCTAGCAGTCTGAACCTTGCTCCATTAGATGCAGACAAGACAAAGGATCACAGGATCTAGTCAGGGTAGGAGGAGAGTGAGCCTCAGAATCAGAGACTCAGGAAACAAGAGAGGGGCCCTAAGAGTATGGAAAGAGTCTGACAGCCCAAGGAAGGCAAGAAACGACAGAACCTGTTGGGGGCTGTCCCCACATACATAGACAGCAGCCAGCAACCTGAGCCCCTGAGCTGACCCAAGGCCGAGCAGGACCCAGTCAGGGGTCAAAGATATCGGGCCAGCAAGATGGCTGTAGGTGAGAGCACCTGCTGTCAAACCTGACAAGACTAAATTCCATTCCCAGGACCCGTATGATGGAAGAAAGTTGTCCTCTGACTACCCCACCCACCCCACCCCCGCACACCATCACACATGCATACCCACATACGTACATACTCAGACAACATATATACAACACGTAAATAAAACACAATTAAGATGGGCCTATGGTGCATACATCATGCTGGAAAGAGTTGGTCAAGATGCCAACACACCACCAGGCATGGTGGTGCATATCTTCAGTCCCAGCACTCGGGAGACAGAAGCTGGAAGATCTCTGTGAGTTCAAGGCTGGCCTGGTCTGCATAGTGGGATCCAGAACATCCAGGACTGTGTAGAGATACCCTGACTCAAAAACAAAAAAGATGCCAACACATCTCCACCTCAAAGTACTCACTGTGTGTTCATTTTTTCTTCCAGGCAGCACAAGGGACTGAACTGAGCTTCCTACATAAGTAAGCCGTCCACCCTGAGCTACAGCCAGATCCCTTCTGTGTGACTTTGTAGGCTCCAGATTAAGACAGTTTTCAGGTCCTCAGGAGCTAGTCTGTCCACCTTTGCACAAACCAGAGGGACAGTGGATACCTGCCACAGTGCCACCAAACCTTGCAGCTGGCAAAATATCCATCCAGCATGGCTCCCATAAGCCAAAGACTACAGTTAACCTTTAAGAAACTCTCTAAGGAATGAGTGTGGTTATGCACAAGATAAAGGAGGAGATTACCTTCCCAGGATGACAAGGAAGGGAAGAAAGAGACCAGACTTCTAAATTCCAGCCAAACTCCACCCAATATCTCCACCCAAATTCAATCCCATCCAAGTCCTCCCAGGAGGCTGATGGCCCAGAGTACAGAGGGCGGGGGCAGGCATCCATCCCTCTAATGTAGCCATCATACTAAGCAAGGCCCCAGGATGCCGGCATTCCAGCTGCTCCAGGCTGTCCCCTCCCTGTGCTTTGACCCACTATGGGGATAATATGAAGACTTCCCACAGAAACGGTCCAAAAGCGAACAGAGGCAAGGTCCTGCCAAGCCAGCCACAGCTGCACAGTGTAGGCGCTCAGCTGACCCTCTGAGGATGTCTCTGGCCACAGCAGGATGGAAGTCGCCGCAACCAGGCAAACACACTCCCTGCAGCCGTCTCACTCACGGCTGGGTATTCCCTGAGTCCTTATCAAGTACCTCACCTGCATTCCTTCACTCAATCCACACAACTCTGTGAGGGAGATACTGTTTTCCTCTCACTGTAGAGACGAGAACGCTAAGGGTTAAAGAGGAGCTTGCCAGAGGTCCCGTGAGCAACAAGTGGCCTCTCCAAGAATCCTCTCAGGCCACTAATGCCAATTGCTCTACACACACTCTCATCTGGGCAAGATCAACAGTTAGACAAGCATCTGACCTCAAAACAAACCCAGACATAACCTTCTGGTCAGCTAAGCACCGAAAATGCCGCACACAGACACACACACATCTTTTGGTCTTCATGGACTCGGCAGGTTTATAAGGACTCGGCTGTTTTCCTGCAGTACATAAATTCCATTTACAGCCACGGGAGTGAAGTGGATCTCAGTTTGGCCTAGCCTCCGCATCTGCTCCCCACGTTGTCAAACTTACTTAACAGACGCACAGGCCCCCTGCCCAAGGAGCACAGAACACACCAGTCTACACATTACGAAACCAAGAACCCCAGCTTTGGTATGCATATTCCCAAAGACCAACAAATGTATTTTCAGATTAAAGAAGAAATTTGCATATATAAATTCAGATGACAGTATTTATAGCATAATTACATAAGTCCTGGCTCCTTTATTTAGCCCCAGAACCAATTCGTTATCGGCCACACATTCAGAATTCTCCCTCCCAACAGCCCTAAGCCCTCCTCCACCTCCTCCCTCCCTTCCCCTCCTCCCCTTCCAGCCGACCAGGGCCTCTCATGCTGGCAAGAGGACACAGCTTCCTTCACTGTCACAGCCTAGCCTCCCAGACACACCCAAATCCAGCCTTAGACACCAAGAGAGTGCAAGACAACCCCCAAAAGGCCTCCCTCCGCGTGCAATGGCCTGGCTCAAGTCCACAGACACCCGCGTTAGGACCACCAAGTGACGTCAGCCCGGAGGAAGGCAGACCCCTGACTGGGGCCCAAACAAACATTCAATGGGTTGGATCTGGAATCACTTCGGCTCCTGGGAATGGCTGCCGCAGACCCAGAGCCTACCACTGAGGCTCTGGACCTGTCTGGAGTCGCACCTAGGGTTTAGGCTAGGGGCTAGGGGGAGTCGTGGAGAGGATGAACAGCAAGGCCTGGGTTCTTCCGGACCAAAGTCTGCAACTCCCCTGAGCTCCTTCGGGAGTGTGTGTGCTGGGGATGAAAAATCCCTGGATCCCTGGCGCTCCACCCTCACTCTTTGCACCCAGCTATCAGCACCTGCACGACTAAGGCAAGTCCCCAGAGATGCAGGAACACCTTGGGAGAGAAGAGTTGGGGGCGTCCGGGATCCTCCCGTCTGGACACGAGTCTGTCTTCACACCAGCCCAGAGCCGCCTAGGTCTTGGCTTCTTCCCCCCAAAAGGAGCTTCTGTCACGCGAAGCCTGACACTCCGAGACCCCCTCCCGGGGTTGGCTCCGGAGTCCCCGGGTTCGAGACCCCGCCGTGCGGTGCTGACAGCCCGCCTCGCGCCCCCTCCCGCGCCCCGGCGCGACGCGGGCCTCACCGAGATGCGTTCCAGGTCGGTGGCCGCCATGGCGAGCTGCGCACCGGGCGGGCGGGCTGCGGGGAGCGCCGGGGCCGCGGCGGGGACGAGCCGGCTGCGGGACGCGCTCCGCCCGGGCGGCTGCGGCTGAATGGATTCAATATGGCCACTTCCTGGAAACTCCCCTTGGCGGCGGCGGCGGGAGAAGCCGCGGAGCCGGCCCCGCCCCCGCCCGCGGGACCGGCCTCCCTACCCGGCTCGGCCCCAGCGCAGCGCGCTCCCCGCGGCTGGGACCGACCGGGGGTCTCCGCGGCTTGGCGGGAGGCACGAGCTGCGGGTGCTGCTGGGACTTGTAGTCTGCAAGGTGTTGGGGGGGACCAGGACTGCCACGTCTGGGGGACCCGGGGCTCTTCCCGAGGCCTGCTGCGTGTCCCTAGGAAGCTGCATTGGTGCACAAGGCAGAGGGGTGCTACGTGCGCCCTGGGGGTTCGGCCTTCAAGCTGACCGTCCCTGCTGGAAGCTGCGAATGCCCTGGGACCACCAGCTGGCGGGTTCACGTTCTGCAAGTGCTGGAGAGGGCCCCTCAGTCTCTTCTGCTTGTGCCATGGGTTCCACCTGATGCTCTAAGTCGGAGCCAGGGCGGGAACCCTGGGCTGGACCAGTGCGTCCGGCCAGGCAGCCTTTGGCTCCTTGCGCAATATGAACCGGAGAAAGATGCACAGTTCGGGAAGCGGAGCTCGACCATCTGCGTAGCATATTGCTAGTGATCCTCACCTTGCCTGTCCCACGAGTTTGGAGTTATGTCATTGTGCAGGGAGGACCTTGGTTCTCACAGCACGCGCTTCTTCTTCACCAACCATACCACTCAAAAAAAAAAAAAAAAGTCTCACGTCGGGGCTCCGTAATCTTTTTCAGTGACTACAAGAACCAGCTTGCCCGTCTTCCCTTCCCTGCCTTTCTCTCCGGTCTCTCTGATGGTGACGCAAAATTTGCCTCTGCGCCTCCACTTCCCAAGAGTGTGCACCCCCACCCCCAATATCTTCTTGAGAAACAACCCAGTCCTCCCACACAGTGGAAACTTGCTTCTGCTGGAGGTATCTGGAGACCACATCTGGACTTGGCACGCCGCTGCTGTGGAACACTTCCTGTCCCCTGCATAGCTCTACCGATCACCTTCTCTCCCTGAAGGGCTTTTCCCTCCTTTCCTTACAAGCCATATCTAGTCTCCAAGGTTCCCAGCCGAACTTAACAATGTTTTTATTTTGTTGTGTGCTCCCCTGTGCTGTTGTTTCTTGCACATTTCTCTGACAAGAAATGCAGCCGGTTCGCAGCTCAGTTTATAGAGTGTTTGCTTGCTAGCACGCAGGAAGCACTGAGTTCTGTCCCAACACTACGTAAGACAGATGTGACGGGTACATCCATAAACCTAGCAGGACAATTCAGAGTTCAAGGTCATCCTTCCCTGTATAACAAATTCGAGGCCAGCCAGGAGACAAAACAGTGGGGTCACAGTACAGTGGTTAAGAGTGGATCAATGGCAAACTTTTCCTGTTTGAATCACACCCCACACCCAGCTTCTTAACCTATGAAAACTACTCCTGTGATTGTAAAAATGTGGGTATTCACGGGCCAGCCAGATGGCTCAGGGGGTGAAGTTGCTTGCCACCAGATCTGATGGCCTAAATTCAGTCGTTGGGATCCACAAAATGGAGAGAACTGGCTCCCTCAAACTGTTCTCTGAAAATAAAGAAAAATTAGCAAGGGGGCTTTAAATTGGGTTTGAAATCTATTGTTTAGCGGTAATTCCTCTAGACCACAATGGCCCTAATGTCTGACCCCACAGAGTGAATGTATGTGGCTGATGATGTCATCATCCTTCCCCTTCTCTTTTCCTAGAACAGGCAAGGAGTGACTCCCAGCTGCCCTTTTCTTCCTCACACATCCTTGGCCCTAATTTGCCTTTTAAATGCCCTTTCATTTCTGCTTGAGCACTATTTTCAAAACATCCCCAGAGTTTGGCATGATGGCACTCACTTTTAATCGCAGCGCTCGGGAGGCAGAGGCAGGCGGATCTCTGTGTGCTGAGGTCATCCTGGTCTACTGAGTAAGTTCTAGGTCAGCCAGGGTTACATAGAGAGACCCTGCCTCAAAACAAAAGGAGGAGGGGAGGGAGAGATGGCTCAGCAATCTTTTAGAAGACCCAAATTTGGTTTTTAACAACCATTTCCTGGGGCAGCTTACAACAGCCTGTAAGTCCAGCTCCAGGATTGTCTGCTGCCTCTGGCCTCCTTGGGCACACATACATATACACACCACATACATGTACACACATCTAGCACTTCCAGTTGGCGTCTGAGATGGAAAAGTGCCGGGGAGACAGGTTACTACTCTCTCCTGAGATGTGTCCACACTCCTAGGAAAACTTTCTCCTAATCTCCAAGCCTCCCATTTCTCATATTGTGAGTGTTACTCTGTTTATGCTGCCTTGGGTTTGCACTTGTGAAGGAGGAAGGGCTGTCTGTGGGGGTGGAAAGGTGAGCAGAACAAGCTTTTCACAAGCATCGAGGGCTTCCTACAGCAGTGCCCCAAGTGATCCTTATACACCCAGAAATACAGCAAGGGCAGACGGGTCCCAAAGTCACGTGATCACAGGCTGAGAAGTCTCTGAGGAAGTCCTCAGAGGTTTTGGTTGCCTGATGTGCATTGTCACAGAGAACGCCTACTGTGCCATCTCTGCCCAGCCCTGTCCTGCCCCACCCATCTCCACCCCATAAGCAAAACCAGCAGGAATCTAAACAAGGCCGACCTCGCTCCAGGAAGCAGGGCCTTCCTGGCCTCTTGCTTCTCTTGTGTCTGTTTACAGCCTGCCATCTCTTTTGTGGCACTCAGGTTCAAGTTTTTCATGGGTCCACTGTTATTTTTGTTATGGCTTTCATTTCTCTTCTTTAATAAAATCTCTGGAATGGAATGTAGCTCTGGAGGGGGAATGCCTAACTGACAGGAACAGGGCTCTTGGGATTCCTCCTCAGCAATGGGGGGGTGGGGGGATAAAAAGAAGTTCTTGATCCTTTTGATCCTTGTCTCAGATTCAAAAAATGTTCAAAGGATGGGAGGGTGGGGTGTGGCTGAGCGCTAGAGCACTTGCCTAGCAGGGGCAAGGCCCTGTGTTTGATCCCCAGCACCACGGAGGAGTGCTTGCACTCTAGTTAGAGCTGAGCCCACAGACGTCTTGCAGAGGATTTAATAACTTTTGTAGACCAGTCACTTCAACAGCATTAACGCTTCTTCCCTCCCTCCCTCCCCATGTTGTCCAGGTAGACAGCCTAGCGCTTGGCTGACTCTTCTACCTGTTGTCGGTATCCACAACTTTGCCCTCATGGTCCAGCACGGTTGATACTGTGTGTGACAGTGCAACAGGTAGCAAAAGGCAATGGAGATGATACAGAGGAGATGAGCGAACACTCTCAAGTGATTCCAGGGGCTGCCACAGAGTTCCTCCAGTAGTTCTGCATACATCCCACTAGCCAGAGCTGGGAAAGGAGGTCTTTATTTTGCCCAGCATGTGTTTAGTGAAAAAGTCTATGAAATACTAGAAAGGAGACGGGGAAGTAGAAAGCCATGTATGGCAGCATAGATCCGTAACCCCCGTGCTGCGGGTGCCAGCCTGCTAGACTTTATAAGGAAGATATATACATTTTAAATAATTTTAATAGTACAGCTAAGTTTAAGCGGCCCCAGTGCCACCACCCAGAAATGACCAGCACAAGCATCACTTTGTGTTATCCTGGAAAGCTTTATGTGACTGTCTACAGACAGGATGAAAGGTAACAGATGCTTTGTAGATGTGTCCACCTTGGGCCAGCGAGATGGCTCAGCGGGTGAAGGCGCTTGCCCACAAGTCTGACGGTTCCTGGAACTCACATGCGAGAACTGACTCCTGAAAGTTGTTCTCTGACCTCCAGGGGCCCTGTGGTCTGAAGGAACGCACACATACAGACAAGAAATAAAATAAACAAATGCAGGCCAGGAGTGAGGGGACCCACGTTTAAGCCCAGCATTTGGGAAGCAGAAGCAGCTTGAGACCAAGTTGGCCTACATCAAAAGATCTTATCTCAGACAAACAAAGAAATAAATATTAGATCTATAATATCGATGCTACTGAAATATTATTTAGTATTCCTTGAACCTATTAGAAAAAAAAAATTTTGCGGTGGAATGTTAAGAAAGAGTTGAGCCTCAAAGACTGTTTCCTGACCGCAGGAGACATTACTTCCTACAGACAGCTCTGAGGTAAAACAGAAAGTTGCAACACCCTCCAGAGAATTGTTTCCTTAAAGTTCACACTTCTATTGTATGTGCTGGTCATTGCTGCCTTGGTTTCTTCCCTCCGCTTTGTTAATTGTTATTCTAACAGTGTCTGGCCTAGGAACAATGACATTCCATTCTGGAAACAGAATTCCACAACTGCTCGGTACCAGTTTAAATTAATTCATTTCTCAGCAACTGTCCTTTCACAATATGTTTTCATCTGCAATTAAAAAAAAATGAGAATCTCAGTTCAGCTCTTAATGGGAGGAATCTGTTTAGTTGTTTTTCCAAGAAAGGTTACGCTGCTTAAGAATGTCAATTATCCTAGCTATAGTGGCACTTGGAAGGCAGAGAGAGAACCAACAAGTTATCCTCTGACCTCTACAGGTGCGCTCTCTCTCTCTCTCTCTCTCTCTCACACACACACAGGAAACTTTTTTAAAAAGTTGTTTTAAAGAATGTCAGCTAGTCAGCAGGAATGGGCACATCTTTATTCCCAGCACTCAAGAGGCAGAGGCAGGAAGATCTTCATGGGTTTGAGGAGAGTCTGGTCTGCCTGGTGAGGTCCAGGCCAGTCAGAGATGCACGGGGAAACCTTGTCTGGAAAAGTGAAAAGAAAAACAAACAATATGAGTGTCAATGGCCTGTACCTGGAAACCATAAGGGAGCTGGGTAAATCATGGCTGCTGCTACTTTGCACTGCTTGGGACTGAACCGAGGGCCCAGGGCATGCTACTCAGTGTGTGCACACCTCACTCCCAGCCCTGCCCAGAATAGTTTTAAAATCGTAACTCCTTCCTCACAGAATGCAGTAGCTTTGGCTTTTTTCTTCTTCTAGGAGGCAATCTAAAGCTAACCTGAATGAATTTTTTTTTTTCATCAGAAGTAACGCTTTTCTCTTTGGAAGCGCTTTTAATCTTATTTGTTTGTTTCTTAAGACAAAGTCTCTCTACATAGCTCTGGCTGTCTTGGAACTTACTCTGTAGACCAGACTGACACCAAATTTACAGAGACCCACCTGCCCCTTCCTCCTGAGTGCTGGGATTAATGGCGTGCACCACCAGGCATGGCCCATTTTAAAAAAAGATGATTATGAGATGTCTTAGTAGTCAGTATTCCAGCGTTTTCTGGAACACTGCATGTTCTGAGTCTGCAGCGGCAGGAGGTTTTTGCTTTGTTTTGGTGTGGTTTAGAGGAATCCCTTGGCCCTGGCTTTGGTTTCTCTTCTAGAATGTCTGTCATGTCCTCTTCATTATCCTTCATTCCTTTAGAGCTGCTTTCATCTCTTCATTTACGTTAATTATCTGGCATGAGTGGGCTCCATTCTTTTTGCTTTTAGTTCTAATTGACCTATTTGTTATATAATGATGTTTTTTTGTCTTCAGCTCGTTTCCTTTATGTCTCATTTTTCTGGTTTTATTTTTCCCTCTTTGAGCATTCTAGTTATTAAATTGATTTATTTTAAAAATATTATTTTTATTATTAGTGTGTGTGTGTGTGCGCACATGTGTACAGTATGTGTGTATCTAGAGGTCAGATGACAACTATTGGGGGTCAGATCTCTCCTTGTACCCTGGGTCCTGGGGACTGAACTCAGGTCTTCAGGCTTGGAGGCAAGCACTCTCACCGGCTGAGCCAGCTTGTCAGCCCTTATGTTCTTATTAACTGACTGCATAGCATGAGGCCATTATAAGGATCTCCTTCTACTAGGATTTTTAGGGAAGATGGCCTCATTCTTTGTCCACATCCTCTTTATGTTTCTTACATACAGTGTCAGGAAAGACAGACTTTCTGACCATTGTCCCGCTGCCTTCCAGCCTGGCTCTCCTGCCGAGAGCAGCGTAAGCAGCGTAAGTCTGCATTAGCAGGCTTCACGTTTTGTTGGAGCCCTTGCGAACGCTCCCTGGTTTAAGGTTCTGTTTAACAAACTCAGGCCACACACACACACACACACACACACACTAATAAAAGCAAAGTAGATATGAAGTTAGCTACTTACTTAGAATCAAAAATACACACAACAGGATCTAGAAGGGGCACCTTCCAGTGAGAAATCTGGAAATGGAAGCCTCCTTGTTGTTTGTTTGTTTTTGTTGTTGTTGTTTTGAGGCCCAGAGTGCCTCAGTGAATGAATCATAAAGACACCCCTAGACCTCCAGTTCCAGAGGATCCCTGGTGCATCTCTATGGTCCAGAGCAGCCCAGAAGGAAGGAAATACCACTTCAAGCCTGTCTGGGAGAAGCCTTCAACTTTGTAAGGACTGTGCAGTTTGTCCATGTTCTTTGACTGTGGCCTGGCCTGCCTTCGGGCTCACTAGAACTCTGGTTCTCACAGGCTAGGAGCTTTCTCCTGCCCCCCTCCCCACACTTTTTTTTTGAGACAGGGTTTCTCTGTGTAGCCTTGGCTGCCTGGACTCACTTTGTAGACCAGGCTGGCCTCGAACTCACAGAGAACTGCCTGCCTCTATCTCCCTGAGTGCTGGGATAACAGGTGTGTACCACGGAGCTGGCTGCTTTCATCTGTCTTAACTATGGCCCACCACTTTTGGGGTGGGGTGTGGTGGTAGTGCCAACTATCTAAATAACCAAAGAAATACAATCTATAGCACAAAGTGCTTTATCAGCCCCAAAGAGCAGAGATAAGAGCAGACGGCAGGCTGCCGCACAGGGATGAGAAAATTGAAATGTTTTCCTTTGGGGGGAAAAATGTGACCTTCAAAGAGCAGAAGAGAGTGAATGCTTCATGCTGGCTGTCACGTCAAAGAAAGCATTTAAGAGAGGACAGGTACGTTTGTGAGACCAGATTCAAAACGGGGAGAAGGTCCTACAGAGCCATCCAGCTGGGTCCAGAGGGACCTTGAGGACAAAGAGAAAGGGCCCAGCAGGTGGAGCCTTCCCCCTCCCCAAATAACTCAACCCCATCTGCTTTATACATCAGGCTCGCACTTCAACAAAAGCTTCTTCTACAGCTAAAAATAAATCAGAAACCTCGGCTCCTGGGGGAATTTATTCAGAGACAACATGAGTCCGGAAAAGGCTGCAGGAGGGAGGAACCTGAGGGGGGCCTCTGAGGCGGAGTTCGGAGAACGGACAGGAAGAATTTCACCTGACGCCAGTGGGCTGGCCAGGAAGATGGCGAGAGGTTCTGTGGAGAACCACCAGGAATCACTCAGGAAAGAAGAATAAATAAGCAATAAGGAGAGGACAGGCACCCTAGGGGAGGGCTGAGGACCTGATTAATGGACAAAGATCACCTAGAAAGCCTAAGGAGCAGGGGGCTAAGGCCTCACAGCACATCTGTCTGGTTCATATTACTGATCTGCAAGTGTTTTTGGAGGGCAGAGGCAGAGGCAGGTGGATATCTGTGACTTCCAGGTCAGCCTGGTCTACATAGCAAATTCTAGGCCAGCTAGGGCTACATAGTGAGGCTGTATCTCAAAAACAAACAAAAACAAAACCTGGAACTAAAATAAACTAACTCTGTCTGCCTGTCTCTCTCTCTCTGTGTCTCTCTCTTATGTGTGTATTGTATGCGCATGTTTATGTGTGTGAGCGTGGGCAGCACGCGTGTGGAAGCCAGCAGCGACCTTGGTCCTTGCTGTTCACCTTGTCTGGAACAGGATTTCTCGCTGCTTGTCCGGGAAGCATGCCTCTTGGCCTGTAAGCTTTCAGGGATTCTCTGCCTCCTGTTTCACCCAGGAGTGCTAGGAGCACAGATGTGAACTGCTGTGCCTGGCTGGACTCGGGTTCTAGGGATCCAACCCCAGGTCTGAATATTGGATGCTAAAGACATGGACAGAGAGAGACTGAGGACTTCTCCCTTCTATCACCGTTGCCACGTGCGCGTGTGCGTTCATGTGTGTGCAGGTGTACACCTTCGCACACGCCCACATGGGGGCCAGAGGAACTCAGGTGTCATTCTTTGGGCACTGTCTAGTTAAATCACAACAACAACAAAAATAAAAACAGGTCTCTTCTTGGCCTGGAGCTCAGCTAATAGGTAAGGCTGGCAGGCCAGGAAGTGTCTACTACCGTGGCTGATATTTCTTACATGGGTTCTGAGTGCTGAACCCTGAGCATAGCACCAACTGAGCTACCTTCCCAGCCCCTGCTCTCCCTTTTATTGAGGAAGCAAGCTTTCCCAGATGCCTCCTGGTAGAGTTTATTTTTGTTTGTAAAATGCGGGCAGCTTTTTGCGTGTTAGTCAGTACTTGGTCCCCAGCTGGGGGCGCTGTTTTGGGAGTTGTGGAGCCCCGCTGGCTGGGGTTGGTCACAGGGGAGTGTCCCAGTTAGGCTTGTTCTGCTTGCTGAGCTGGCCACAGCAGGAGCTGTCACACACATACGGCCTCTAAGCCCCTCCCTCTACACCATGCCTTCCAAAATTCAAGTGGCTGAGCCCTCTGAAACTTGGAACCAAAGTGAACCGCTCCCTGGAGTTGTTCTGAGACAAGCTAAAGTCATGTGGGAAGAGGGAACCTCAGTTGATAAAATGCCTCCATAAGATGGGCCTGTAGGCGTGTCCTTGGGGCATTTTCTTGATTAGTGTGAATGATGTGAAAGGAGGGCCAAGCAATCCCTGGTGCCATCCCTGGGCAGGTAGTCTTGAGCTATATGAGCAGGCAGAGCAACCCATGGAGAGCAAGCCAGCAAGCACGGTTCCTCCATTGGCCTCTGCTTCAGGTCCTGCCCTGACTTTCTTCATTGAGTGTGACCTGGGAGTCATGAACCGAAGTAAACCCTTTCCTCCCCACGTTGTTGTTGGTCATGGCGTTTATCACAAAAATAGAAAGCAAACGAGGACACTTGTGTGTTGCCAAGTATTCTGTCATAGCGATAGGACAGTTCCCATGGGGCCTCCCAGGCCAGGACTGAGTCATGTGACTGCAATAGGTCCCAGGATTGCAAAAGGCAGGCCCAGGCTGATGCAATGTTTGTCAGCTGTATCGAGAACGTTGAAGTCTGAGGGAGGAGACAAGGAAAAATAATCGAAGAAGCAGACAAGAAACAGCAGGCGGAGTTGCTAAAATGTCCTCAGTATAGATAGCAATTTGGCAACCTGCGGGCCGCACTAGATGCCGAATAAACGAAACCCAGGTGTTAACAGGTATGAAGAACAGGGCACAGTGGGTTACCTGTAGAGGAGAAGGCACCGGGGCTAGAGAGACGGATGGCTCAGACGTTAAGCGCGCTAGCTGTTCTACCAGGGGACCCAGGTTTGATTGCCAGCACCCACACAGCAGCTCAAAACCATCTGTAACTACAGCTCCAGGGGATCTGTCACCCTTCTTATAGTACACACTGACATGCAGGGGGAAACACCCACATGTACTATGCAAATAAATAGATCGATGATAAATAAATAAATGAATGAATAGAAGGCACTGAAACTCTAACTGATGAGGTAAAACTCTGCCAACTCCAGACTGACAGCTGTTATCCTCACGTCTCACCCCACAGAGACCTCAGGATGCCCCTGCTTGCTCCTCCCCAGCTGCCAGGAGGGTCTCTGGTACCGGTTAGCTCTAACTAGGTATACTTGCACCCACGTCTGCCACACAGCCTGCCCAAGACTGGCTTGGAACTCACCATTTCTTCAAGGGTGACCTTTGAACCCGATCTCCCTGCCTCCACCCCCCGGGTGCTGGGATTACAGGCAGGCACCACACCAGGATATTTTTTTTTTCTTTCTACACAAATTTATTAGGCAGATATGTACCATACATGGGAGAGGCAGGGCATTAATATCTCATAAAACTGGGTACTTGGGCCCCTACCCCAGCTCAGTCCTGCAGAGGTGGTTAACAACAACAACAACAAAAAAACAAAACAAAACAAAAAAAAAAACAAAAAAAACTCCAGACTGGGCACAGAGGTTCACGCCTGTAATAGTGGTTACCCAGGAACATAAGGCATGAGGATTCCAAGTTTGAGACCAGGATGGGCAACTCAGTGAGACCTTGTCTCAGTATAAAATAGAAAGGGGGCTGCCAGTGCAGATCAGTATCTCACATAGACCTGAGTTGAGGCCTAGTCCCGCAGAAAAGAAAAAGAAAAAGAAAAAAAGGGGACATAAAA
The DNA here is from genome assembly GCF_030254825.1 of Meriones unguiculatus. Taxonomy (NCBI): domain Eukaryota; kingdom Metazoa; phylum Chordata; class Mammalia; order Rodentia; family Muridae; genus Meriones; species Meriones unguiculatus. The sequence goes on from NC_083359.1 coordinate 17,331,182, forward strand.
GTAAAATAAACCACCCACATCAAGGAAGGTCTGGTCCCCGGAAGCAAAAGGGGAAGGGGGGGGAGGTTTCCCAGAGAAGGATGCAGGAGGATGAAAGGATAGCCTAGCACAGGGATCAGGCCAAAGATAGCATCCATCTTCCAGAAAAAGGGCCTACTTACAGTATGATGCTCTGCAGATACCTTCACACACCAGGATTTTACACAGGGCTGGAAACTGAAGGGCTCCTGTGTGCCGGGCACATACTCTCTCACCTGAGCCACAGCTGCAGCCCCTCACTGTGAATCTGAAGAGGAATCAATAAACGTGTAACCTCCAAGCACCTTAAATCGGTCAGTGAGTCTTTCATGACCTTTAGTCCACTTGCCTGAGAGAGGACTCAACAGCTGTTCCTTCACCAAGGTAAGTCCACTGGTGACAAACAATAATGACCGTCCCCTAGGGCTGGAAACACCGCTAACTACGCAAAAAACAGAGCCCTGTTAGTCAGGGAAAGGGGAGAAGCCTGGAGGCTTCAGAGCCAAATCCCCTGAGTTCATTCTGGACAAAGGGAAGAAGTCTTTTCTCAGACAAATCACAGGGCCGCTCCTTCAGAATTAGCTCATCAGTGATGCTCCTGCTCAGGATCAGACAGCGCGGCTTCTCCCATCCTTCTGACCATAGAAGCTTTGGAATTGTTAGTTTTCCTTAACTGTGACAACCTAAGATGTCTGGCTTACAGGGAAGAAAGGTTTACTTGGGCTTACGGTTCCAGTCTGTTGTTTGAGGCCTGTGGTGGCACCATATATTATCTCAGGGAGCACGAACAAGAGGAGGCCAGCTCACCTCATGACAGCGGCAGTGGGGGGTGAGGTGGGAAATGTCTTGAGACCCCCCCCTTCAAGGGCATATACCCAATATCCTAATTTCTTTCCACCAGGCCCCACCTGGTTCTACTAACCTTTCAAAAGCCCCACAGACTAGCCCCAAGCCTGAACATGAGGTCATTTAGTCATTATATGACAAGGATTTCCTCATAAGCCAGAAGTGGTGGCTCACAGCTGTGATCCCAGCATTCAAGAGGCTGAGGTAAGAGGGTTGCTTGTGAGTCCAGCCTGAGCTACAGTGGGAGAGGCGTCTTTGAAAAAAAAAAAGTAATAGATTTACTGAGCACTTATTTTACGCTGTGCGCAAAAGGATGGCTAAGGTATGGATGCTGGCTGTCAGAATTCAGACTTCGACGTGAGAACACAGTACAATTCAATTCCAGCATTCAAGCAGCTGAGGCAGGCAGAGTTCTGTGAGTCCCAGGGCAGCCTGGTCTACCGATCAAGTTCCAGGACAGCCAGGACTACAAAGAGAGACCCTGTCTCAAATACTATTAATAAGATAAATAAATAGGACTGGACAGCCCGGTTCCTTTAAGAATCTTTTCTCATGGGTCGGTGAGATGGCTCAGTGGGTAGAGGAACTTGCTGCCAAGACTGCAAATATGAGTATGCTCCCTGGGACATATATGGTGGAAGTATATCTGTGGTATACTCACTAAATAAATCATTTATTTTTCAGTGTTCAGATCACAGATACAGTAAGCATTCTGAAGCCTAAATCCTAAGTCACCACGTGCTAGCAGTCTGCTTACGTCTCTTATTACCAGCCTTCACCTGTCTTTTTATCTGTCTCGCTCACGTGTGCTGCCTCAGTTGGCCTTTCCAGAACCCTGTTCCCTGGTGAGCACCCACGTCCCTGTTTCTACAGTCTGGGCTGCGCTACCGGAAGCCTGGACACAGACATCTGAAGAGTCCACCTTGCAAAGACGGCAAAGTCCACCCCGTGCCCAGGTGGCCGTGGAGGACAGGGACACACACACAAATCAGGAAGTGGCCTGATTCAATATCCCCTGCCAGCACCCAGAGGGGGACACAGGGCGGGATAGGGAAGCCGAAGGCTCCTCAGGCCATGGTATTCGGGTTGAGGCTTCAACACTAATTTGCTGTGGTCAGCAGCAGCTTCCAATAGAAAGAAAAATGAGCCCACCCAAGGCAAAAACAGTCTCTAGGAATGTAGCCAGGGCCTTGGGGAGCGACACAACTCTTCCAGGTCCCCACAGAGAGTGTGACAGCAGGTCAAATCGCAGTACAAAAAAACCCATCTGTTTTCTCTGCATGCTCCAAGCTGCTCAGAACGGCCTGAAGAGAAAAAGGACCACAGCCTGATGCCAGACTGCGATAGAGCCTCACTTCCATGTCCAGCAGGGCCTCCCACAGGGCAATCCTGCCTGGTCACCTCCCTGCCCCGCTCCCCCACACAGCTGCCTCGAGGATTAAAACCACCACCACCATGTCGGCCACCATCTCTTCACAACACACGTGGCCTCGGCCTTGAAATCTAGTCAATCAACGTGAGCGAGGGGGCCTCCTTGGCACCGGAGGCCTTCTTCCTGTCCTCACAGGGTAATGAGGGCCAGGAAAGCACAACCCAGTGGGCCCAGGGTGGCCAGCTATAGTGGAACAAGCCATCCGAGGCTAGCCTCTGAAACCCTCCTTTTAAGCCCACCCATCACCGAGCACCCACCCCAGGACTGTGCCACAGTGCCTGGGCTCCATGAAAGCTGTGTCCTAACTGCTCCCCAGAGCATGTGTTTCTTCATTTCCTTTTCTTTTTCCATTTCCGAGTGTGCGTGCATTTACTCGAATGTTTTCTCTGCCACGTTATTCGTTGAGGCACAGTCAGCCAATCAAACTCAGAGTTTGCCAAGATGGCGAGTCTTGCTAGCCAGCATGCTCCCAGGTCTCGTCTCCACCTTCTGAGGCTGGAATTACAGGTGGGCTAAAACACCCAAGAGGTATTTGTGAATTCGCTTGGATAGTGGAATCCAAACTCTGTCCCGTAGTTTGCAAGGCAAGTGCTTTTTACCATCGAGCTGTCTCCCAGCCCTTCCTGGGTCATGTCTCAACTCCCCCTCCCCCAACCCCCGCATGCCACCCTCCCCCACCCCCGCAGCTTGCAGCCTTAGTGGTTACTTCTTTTTCCCACAGCTGAGATCTCCTCTCGCCTTCATCTACCCTCTTACTCGACAAGTGCCCTCCAAGACCCTGCCAGGGAAAAGGCCTTGGGCTGGCCCCAGTGTCTCTGAGCCTTCCTCATCGCTCTCTTGCCCTTTGCTGGCCAAGCTCCCTAAGAAATGACCTCTTCAACAGCATCTTACAGTATGAGGCCAGCCATATTCAGGACAATGCTGCCGGGTCCTCACTGCTGAGTATTCTGCTCTTTAGCTCTTTAGCCTTGGGTCTTCTGTCTTTTGTCACATACCTTAAAGGAAGCTGTTTTTGTTTGTTTGTTTGTTTGTTTGTTTGTTTCTGAGACAGAGCCCGGGTTGTCCTGGACTCGATTTGTAGAGCAGGCTGGCCTTGAACTCAGAGATCTGCCTGCCTCTCCCTCCCAAGAGCTGGGCCTAATGGCATGTGTTTCCACACCCAGCTTTCCTTCTTTATTTTCTTTAATTTATTTATTATGTACACACACACATATGCACATGTGCCATGTCAAGTGGAGGTCAGAGGGCAACTTGCAGAAGTGAAATCTAGCCTTCACAGGCACTGCACAAACATGGTGCCTGAACCATGCATGTAGCCAAAACACCCACACATGAAGTAAAAAGAAAGGTTAGTAAATAGACGAGTAAACTTCTGAGAAAAAAAAATTTAAGGAAAAAATGGCTAGGGAGGTGGCTCAGTGGGTAAGGTACTGCTGTGTAAGCATGGGGGTCTGAGTTCAAATCCCCAGCGAGCACGTGTGTGGTTAAAAACTCCCGCAGCTTCAGTGCTGGACACGGAGAGAGGCAAATCTGCAGCTCAGACTGGCTCAGCAGTCAGATAGATCAGTTTGCTGACTCTCCAGACTGAGCAAGACCCTATCTCAAAAACACAGAGGTGGCCAGGCAGGAGAGACGGCTCAGCGATTAAGACCGCTTGCTGCTCTTGCAGGCCATCCAGGTTTCAGGGTGGCTCACAACCACCTATAACTCCAGCTCCGTGAGATCCAGTGCCTCCTTCTGGCCTCCAGAGTGTGTGGCCAGGGGCTGCTCATGGGCTCTCTCTCTCTCTCACACACACACACACAGGAACAGAAATAAAAATAAGAAGTCTTTGGGGAAAAAATGACCAAGGTTAGATATCAACCAATCAGGCACACAGTACACATGCATTACTACACAGCCATTCACACACAGCCACCACCACCCCAACACATATCAAAATGTAGAATGCAGACCATATAACCAAAAAAAAAAAAAAATCCTCAGAACGGATTTAAATTTCTCATTTGGAACACTGATTGCTTAGAGGAAAATGCGTCAGCATTCTCGGGGAAAAGTATTTTCAATCCAGAATTCTATAATAAGCCACACCATCAACTCACCACAAGAGAAGGGTGTGGGAGCTGGAGAGATGGCTCAGCAGTTAAGAGCATGTGTGCTTAGCACCTAAGTCAGGTGGTTCTAATTGCCTATACATCCAGTTCCAGAGGCCCCGACGCCCTCTTCTGGCCTCTGAGCGTAGCTACACAGCTGTGGTGCAAATAGAAAAGCGCACATGCATGCTCATGGGAGTGCACACACATGGAAACAAATCTATTCTTAAGAAGAGGGTGGGGAGCTCATGACATAAGTGAATTAACAATAAATGTAGCTGGGCATTTCGGTGGTGCACTCCCGTAATCCCAGAACTCAGGCAGGCAGAGGCAGGCGGGTCTCTGTGAGTTTGAGGCCAGCCCGGTCTACAAATCATGTCAGGACAGCCAAGGCTACGCAGAGAAACCCTGTCTGGAAAAATTAAGTGAAGAAAAAAGTTTGTCATACATTAGGTGTGGAAGAAAGGAGAAAAAAGAGCTAAGACACTATATAAAAATGTAATTAAATAGCCTCATTTCCAATTGGACTAAGCTTTTGTTTGTTTGGTTCCCTTTGTATTTTTAAGAAACACACACATCAGACAGGGGTGGCGCACACCTTTGATCCCAGCACTTGGGAGGCGGAGGCAAGCAGATCTCTGAGTTCAAGGCCAGCATGGTGTACAAGTTGAGTTCTAGGACAGCCAGGGCTACACAGGGAAATCTTGTCTTGGAAAAAAAAAAAGAAAGAAAGAAAAAGAAATACACACAAGTGTGTAGTGGAGGAGAGAAACAACCCACTCCTATAGTCATCCTCTGACCTCCACATGCACACTGTGGTATGTGTGTGTGCGCACTCACACCCACAATAGAGAAATAAAGTTAATTATAACTCCTTCAGTGAAAACAAATCCCTTGTGATTGTGTGTGTGTTTTTTCTATTTTTTCGAGACAGGATTTCTCTGTGTAGCCCTGGCTGTCCAGGAGCTCACTCTGTAGACCAGGCTGGCCTCAAACTCAGAAATCCCTCTGCCTCCTGAGTGCAGGGATTGAAGGTGTGCACCTCCACCACCATCTGACTCAGTTACTGTCTTTTCTTTTCGTCATGTTCCCCTATGGTTCCTGAACGTAGCTTCTGCTTGGGTCAGGTCATAGAGACTAGATTATACACACTGCAATCCCGGACTTCTCCCTCTCACCCCTGCTCCTGGCTTGAAGCTGGCCATAAAGAAATCTAATGCCCCATCCCAGTGTGATAATACATAGTAAGACTCCTACTTCCCAACCAGTGCTGTCCCCTGCCTGTGAGGACAAATGCCACCTTCCCTCCCCCCCCCCCAGCATACAGGCGTTTGAATCCAGGGCTTCCCTAAGGAAAGCCCTCCACCACTGCGTGACGGCAGACTCAACCTCCAACACTAAAGAATCTGAACTGACCGGCCTTGCTGGGTATCCCTGCCCAGTCGATTTGCCTAACATGACAGCCTTTTTGCCCAATCACCTTTGTACATAGCTGTCCATACTCACATCATGCCTGTGGAATGCATTCTTCATAAGAGGAGCGGGCAGGGTTCAGAGAGTCTCTGGACAGCTGGCAGGCAGAGGGTTCCGGCAGGACAGAGTGCTCAGAGAACATGAGGACACGTTGTACTCCTTCTCCTGAGCCTCGACCCACGCACCCCTTCCTGTGTTCTTTGTAATATCCTTCATAATAAACAGGCAAGCCGGCTCCCCAGGACTCTGTTAGCAAGTTACAGATACCCTGCTTTACAGCTGGTCAGTAGGTCAGAAGCAAAGCCTGGGGTTGCAGGAGCAGTCTGGATAGATGGCTTGGTAGTTAAGAGCACTTGCTGAGGACCTGGTTTGATTCCCAGCACCCATATGGCAGATTATAAGCATCTGTAACCCCAGTTCCAGGGTCTCCAATGCTCTCTGCTCGTCTGCCTGGCGACCAGACATGCATGTGGGTACACAGACATACACGCTGGCAAAGCACCCAAACACGTAAAATAAAAATACATACATCTAAAAAAGAAAATAGGAACTGTCGTAGGACTGAACCCTTGATCTCTGGGTTATGATGCTCTCTTCTGGTAGTCCAGTTGTATCAGAACTGAACTGACTGAACTGTGCTAAAGGTACTTGCCCACTACAGAACTGTCCTAATTTGCCTCTAGGTTGCCATGATAAAAATTGACCAAAGGCAACCCAGGAAAACAAGCTAATTTGCCTTTGGCTTCCAGGTCACAGTCCATCACTGAAGAAAGCAAGGCAGAAACCTAGAGGTATGAACTAAAGCGGAGACCAGAAAAATGAGGAACACTGCTTCGTGGCTTGCTCCTCAGGGCTTGCTCAGCTTGCTTTCTTTTACCACAAAGGACAACCTACCTAAGGAGGATCTAGGCCCTTCTACATCAATCATTAAGAAAATGTTCCACTGGGGGCTGAGAAGGTTGTTGGTGGTGGTGGCCTTTTATCTTAGGAATTGGGAGGCAGAGGCAGGCGGGATCTCTGAGTTTGAGGTCAGACTGGTCTCTGCTTCTGAGTTCTTGGACAGCCAAGGCTACAGAGAGAAACCCTATCTCGAAAACAAAACAAACAGAAAAGAGAAAGAAAGAAAGGAAAGGAAAGAAAGAAAGAAAGAAAGAAAGAAAAGAAAGAGAAAGGAAGAAAGAAAAGAAAGAAGTCACTTTAAAGACTTGACTCGGCCAGGCTTCTGGAAGCATTTTCTCAGTTGGAGGTCTCTCGTCCCATATGAGCCTGGCTTGTAGCAAGTGGACAAAACACTAACCAGCCCAGCCTGTTTGTTGGTGCGAAATAATCCACACACCATTTGTAGTCACAAAGTCTTCTGTGTTCATTGTTGAAGTGAGAGAGCAGAGGAGATTAACAAAAAAAACCAAAAAACAACAACAACAACAAAAAAAACACCTAAGCAACTTCCCCCTCCCCCTCAGCTACATAGTGAATTTAAGGACATGAAGGCTTGTCTCAAAAACAACAACAAAAAAGCCAGTATATTATCCAAGGACACGAAGATGAATAACACAGCAGCCGTAGATGCCAGAGCACCAAAGCTTAGAACTGACCATACAGATTCTGCTGGGAGAATGGTGTCCTGAATCCCCAGGGAAGGCCCCACGAGGACACCTCCACCTTCTGCCAGGAGCTCCTCCCTGCTTGCAGTGTTTCCAGTCTCCATCAAAAGCTGTCTCGCTCAGGACCTCTGGGCCCTTTCGGTTTCTAGTGGTTTTTCACAGACATCTGGATTAGGTGGTTTCCTAAGTGGAGCCCTTTGTTTAGGTATGGGCCAGGGCAGAGGGGAGTGAGGCTGAGGGCCAGGGGCAGGGACAAAGGAAGGGAAGGGCCAGGGCAGATGTGCAGGGGAAGTGGTGAGTGCCAATTGCAGGAACAGGGGAGCTGGGTAGTTTCAGGAGGAGTGGTGAGGAGAAGGTAGAATCATGCCATCTTCGGGAACCTGTCACCTGGGTGACAATGTTGTCCCCTTCCATGAGCTCGGGAAGCCTGGGGGAGGGGCAGGGGGAAGATGGCCAGCTCACTTGGACCCGTTGCTTTCTCATGGAGTGTGCGTACTGCCCTGAGTGGTCTGGCACCATGTACCCTCTCCGACCTATCTCTGTGTTCTACTATTCCTTTGGCCCTGAGCTGTCAACCTGAGCCTCCTGCTGTTCAAATCACTGACGCCCAAAACACACATGCCTTCTTTCTCAGGCTCAGAGCAGTCCTGGTCTCAAGCGGCTCTGACGAGACTTCTCCCCGCCTTTCAGGGCCCAGCTGGCTCACAGGTCACTGCCCCATCGGGTCCACACCCTCCCACACATTTGCTTATAGGGCTGCTACAAATACAGAAGACAGGAACGTCACACGTTACCTTTTATATGCTTCTTCGTAAAGGAGAAGAACAGGCAACACATTTTACTCCGGACATTCCCACTTCCTGGATGCTGTCTGGTAGACCATTCCAGAAGGATGCAGGCAATGTGAGGTGTGGGTTGGAACTGGGAAAGTGAAGGTGTCACAAGACAGGACCAGCTCAGTCAAGAGTGGAAAGCCACTCGTGGCCTACAGGCTCAGTACACGGATGCCTCTTACAGGGAGAAACTTTTCTCACTATCTGGATACCTTAAAACTGGGAGAAATTATATTTTATTTAATTTTTGAGATAGGGTTTCATATAACCTCAAACTCAGTAGGTAGCTGGAGGCAGCCTTGAACTCCTAACCTTCCCATCTCTACTTCCCAAGGGCTAGGTAACCTGTGCACCACCACACCTGGACCTGGATATTTTAAAACAAGTGAACTTCATTTTCCACAGTTCCCAAGGCCAGAAAGGCAAGGTGTTAGCAGGTTCCTCTTACGTTCCTGAGAATCCGTCATCGCCCCTTCCAGCCTTTGGAAGGCCCAAGCAGCCACTGGCAGCGTCACTCCTGTGCTGGCTGCTTCCACCCTTCCTCCCTCTTCTGCCTCTCGTATCTGTACACACCCCCAGGTTCACTGCCTTACCCAGGGACACCCACTGGATTCAGGCGCCACATGAACAATCCAGCATGAAAGAGGGTCTTGTTCTGAAATCCTCTATTCAATTATATCTGCAAAGATTTTGTTTCCAAATAACATCACCCTGAGTCCTGTGACTCAGAGCTTTTAGGGGGTCAGCAGTCGGCCTGCTATAACTTCCGAGTGCAGAGCGGACATAAGATGTATTTTAGAAACAATTTGTCTTTTAGAGTTTTAGTGTAGTATTCAAGTGTGGCAGTGTGTGTGTGTGTGGAGGGTCAGAGGGCAACTGTCAGGGAGCATTCTCTCCATCCACTATGTTTTTGGGGGACTGAACTCCAGGCCATAAGCGTGCCTGGCAAATGCCTTTGCCGGATCCACCGAGCCATCTCTCCAGACCAGTAAAAAATTTCTAATAACGGGAAACCTAAACAATATTGGTAAAAATTTAGACGGACCTCTGGAGTGGAAAAACCACCACCAAGAAGCAGCTGTTCGCAAGAGGAGAAAGAAAGAAAAAAGGGGAAAAAGGGCCATTTCTAGCAAACATTAATCTGATTGTTTCTATCCCAGCTGCCGTAGCCACACAGAAGGCTCTGTACAGACTGTGGTCTTATTGTCTATCCCCTGGAGAGCTTCTGAGACCCAGTGATGCTGGCTTCTCGGGACACGAGAACATTGTGACATTTTGCCAAATTTTTCCAGTCTAAAAAAAAAAAAAAAGAAGAAGAAAGAAAAAGAAAAGACTCTTTTGCCGGGGAAATTCTATGATCAGTGCTAATGAAGGGAAAGATTGGACAAGGAAGAAAAAAAACACAGTGACACACAGAAATAACCAAGCATAGATTTGCCTCTCTTGGGAACACGTTCCGGAGGTGAAATGGGAGACGCTTTGCTCTTTCCAGGCGCTCACAACACCATTTTTTTTTTCCAGTTTCTTGCTCTGGCTTGAATTGGGACCCTACAAGGCTAATATAGTGGGGTTTTGTTGTTGTTGTTTTTGAAGAGGAAGAGATGTTGGGACAGGATTTCATTTTGTAGCCCAGGTTAGCCTCCATTCTGTGGAGATCTTCTAGCCATACTTTCCTGGACACTGGGATTACTGGTTGTAAGCAACCATATCTGGCCACATGGATTTTTTTGTGAGCTAACTAGGCTATGCTCAATTGACATCTAAAATTTACCTTTAAAAAAAAATTGAAGTTGAAACAGGAGGACTAGGAGTTCAAAGCCATCCTCAGAGCAAAGCATGGCAGAGCTGATCTGTAATCCCAGCATCCAGGCTCAGGAAGGAGGATCATGAGTTTAGGGCCATTTTTTGGCTATAGTAGCTTCAAGATCAGCCTGGGCTACATGAGACCCAGTCTTTAGACAGATAGATAGATAGATAGATAGATAGATAGATAGATAGATAGATAGATGGATGGATGGATAGATAGATAGATAGATAGAACAAAGCAAAACTTTCAGATAACTATCCCTTTCTAAGAACCACTTATAGGTCCTAAAATGATGAGACCAGACCCATTTTTACCTGTTGCAACATATCCTAGTACTGACAAAGATGCTTTCCCTGGTCTCATTTTGAAATGAAAAGCTAAAGCGATGCAATTTACTACCATACAGCAAATTGTTGCCATTTTATTACTAGAGGTAGTAGCTGGACAAGGAATGGGCTAGTTTATGTTGCTCTTACAAAGGGCCTGGGTAGGTACTTTCTAAAGAGCTTTATCTGGCTCACTGTTCTGGTGGCTGGAGGGTCCAAACAGTAAGGAGCCAGAATCCTCGTGAGAACCCAGTCAGGACAACAGAATTACAACACAGTAACAGCAAAGCAAAAGGGAAGAGGGAGGGGCTGGCCTTGCTTCCTAAGACCACGCTCTTGTACTGGTAACTAAGCCAGTCTAGGGAGGTGGAACTTACTCCCTTAAAGAAAAGCATAAAATTCCCTCCAGAATTTGTGTCTCCATGATTGACAACACCCCTGCCTAGGCCCCTCAAGTTCTTCTTTGAGTCAGTGTCTGAGTTAGGGTTTCTATCACTGTGAAAAGACACCATGACCTAGGCAACTCCTCTAGAGGAAAACATTTAATTGGGGCTGGCTTACAGATAATGGTTCAGGCCCGTTATCGTCATGGTGGCATGCAGGAAAACGAGGTGCTGAAAGAGTTGGGAGTTCTACATCAGGATCCGAAGGCAGGAAGAGATAGTGGGCCATCTGGCCTGGCTTGAGTCTCTGAAACCTCAAAGCCAGTGACACACTTCCTCCAACCCACCCCAACAGGGCCATGCTTCCAACAATGCCGCTCCCCTCCCTATGAGCCTACGGGGGCCATTTTTATTTAGACCACCCCAGCCAGCGTCTCATGCAGCCATGACTAGCCTTAAACTTCTGCTCCCCCTGCCTCTGCCACCACCACCTTGGATGCTGAGTCTGCAAGCATTTGACAGCATACTTGGCTTACACGGTGCCAAGGACTCTGTGCGCGCTAGGCATAAGTTTCCCAAGGGAGACATCCCCAGCCCACACCGTCGTATTCATCTCAGAGCGGTAGAATTTCCTTGGTGTGCGTCGTTAGGTGAATGAAAGCAACGTTATTAACGACTTCATCTGCAGAGTGCATGGCCTGTGGTGGTGGGGTGACGGTCTGTGGAGTTCATCTTCTTCTTTCTCGCCAATTGTTCAATGGCAAAGACGATTACTCCCAAGGCTGCTAATAAATCTGCTCGATATTTACTTAGCTGGCAGTTTCAGAGAGTTAAGGACCTGGGACTAAACTGCTGCCAGTCTAACCTCTACCCCGACTCTCACCAACGACCTCAGCCTGACCCCTCTGTCAAACACACTACTTCTAAGACAATCTCAATCAACACCTGACATCAGGCCCTTCCTACCACTTATTTCCCGTGATTGATGGGGCCCCTCTGTTAATGAGCACTTAGAACTACAGACAAGGAAGGGAGACAAGCTGATGTCTTTCATCTTAAGCAGAAGGCAGGTTAATTATGTCGAGGAAAGAGGTTAGGGACAAATTGAACTGTGTCTACCAGGCTGTCTTTAAAAACAGGACACCTCGGTGCCAAGGGCTTAATGGCTGTTGTGGGTCTCACATGTCCAAACGTCAGGCGCTATAATCTCGGAGCCCGTCTGAAATGGTACTCATCTGCCACAGCATGAAGTCTGGCCTCTGAATCAGCCAGCCCGGCCAGCAGGGACACCGCTTCACAATCAAGGTCACGGCTAAACAGCACTCTGCAGACTTCTCAAATTAGGCCCATCCTAATTCAGACACAGCCTCATGAGAAAGAAAAACTAAGCCTCCAGATTCAGGGGGGATGGGGAACAGATTTAAAAAAAAAACAAATAAACTTTTCTATCGAGCCTCATAGAGCAGGTGGGGCTGGGGAGAGGGCCCAGCCTTTAAGAGCACTTTCTGTTCTTGCAGAACAACAGAGCTCAGTTCCCAGTACCCCCACCCTGGACTGCTCACCATCCCCCTGCACCAGCTCCAGGGGATCTGATGCCCTCTTCTGGCTTCTTTGGTCACTTGAACACAAGTGCCAGCCCATGCACTCACGAGAGCACACACACACACACACACACACACACACACACACACACACACTCATACAGACAGATGTATGAAGACATATCTAAGTCTTGTACATTAAGGCTGGGAATGTAGCTTGGTTGGTAGAGTACCTCCCTAGAATTGTAAAAAAAATTCTAGGCTCAATATTCAGCACCCCATAAAACAGGCATAATGGTACACACCTATAAACCCAGCGCTAGAGAGAAGGTGTTTGGAAGGTCAGAAATTCAAGGCCATCCTTAGCTACATCACAAGTTTGAGGCTAGCCTGAGCTATATGAGACCCTGTCTTAAAACAATAACAACAACAGATGCATCATATGGTGGGATTAAGCAGGCAGGAAAGAAACAAGGAGGCGGAAAGCTGCAGAGACAGCTTCAGGAGGGTCACCTCACTGGTCCCGGAGGACCAGGCTTCCCTACCTAGCAACCAAGCAACCAATCTGACCAATCAGAGAAACAGCCTGAAAAAAAAAAATCAAGGATACAAAAAACTGAGTTTTCAACATGGGCATGTGACCCCATGTTTGGTTGCTAGGATTTGGAACTATGACCTTGCAAAAACCAACCGGGCAACAGGCTGCAAAGCCCGAGAAGGGAGAGAGAGGCCCTCTTGCTTCCCCTGGGCTAGTGAGCAAGAACAAAAACATGATTTGTTCCGGAAGGAAGTCGTGACTAAAACAGCTTGCTATCTGGGCAAAGTCCCTTTGCAGCCACTGCTGGGCAACACCCCCCCTCCACCCCTCCACCCCAAGTCCCTGGAACTCTCGATTTTAGCTTGAGACTCCCCTGCTGACGATGCGTTGGTGAGGCACAAGAGGGCAGGCGGGGCCCACAGTGAGAGACCACACACACTCAAAACATGAAGAGCCCACGACAGCCCAGCGGGGCAAAGGCATGGAATTCAGAGGCCAGTGTGGGCTGAAAATCCTAACAGAGTCTAATGTTATATAATGTATTTGAGTTAGGAAGAATTTAAAACTTACATTTATTTATTTATTTTGCATGTGTGTATGTAAGTGTGTGTGTGTGTGTGTGTGTGTGTGTAACAGTGTGACTGTAGAGGTCACAACTGCAGGGATCAGCTCTGTCCTTCCACTGTGTGGGTCCTGGGAATCGTACTTAGGTTTGATGGCCAAGTGCTTTTATCCACTGATCTATCTTACCAGTCCCTGAAGGGGTTTGCAAACAAACTTAGATTTATTTATTTATTTTTAATTTTGTATATGTGTGTAGGTAAGTACACATGAATACAAGTGGCCTCAGAGGCTAGAGGAAGGTGCTGGGTCCTTGGAGCTGGAGTTGTTTGTGGGTGCTGGGAACAGAATTCCAGTCCTTAGGAAGAGCAGTAAGGACTCCTAACCACTGAGCCATCTTTCCAATCCAAAGGTTGTTTCTGTCGTTGGTTTTTTCATTCTGCTTTGTTTTCTTCTGGGGCTGGCTATGTAAACCAGGCTGGCCTCGAACTCACAAGAGATCCCCTTACCTCTGCCTCCCAGATGCTGGGATTAAAGGCGGGCGTTATGGCACCCTGCTTAGCCTGAGTTTTTAAACTTTACCTTTATTTGGCTAAGTAACTGGCCTTAACAACTACAAAGAGCTTTCCACCCGCGCTGCTGGAGCTTTTAGGGTACAAGCCTAGGCCCTGGCAGCCCCCAAAACAGGGGTTACTTTACCAGTTAAAGAGACAAGAACTAGTCCAGTATTATTCCATGTGAGCACACTGGGAAGAGAACAAAGAGTTTCAGTGTCCACCCACACACCAAGTCCATCTTTCTGGTACTGGCAGTTTGGAACCGAAGGCAAGAGGTCTATGCATACATAATTAAACAGCCCTAACTGAGGGGTGCTCCCTCTCATCACTGACCGGCCCATTATTGTCTGGCTCCCATATGTCTCCAAGGTGGTCTGACAGGTTGTCAGAAGCTCACCCTGGGGGCCAGGTTCCTTATCGGATGGATGGCATCAGGCCTCAGCCTCCCCTTCCCCCAGCACGGGATTCTGGGACATTTTAATACTTTGGAGCCCTTTTTATCACTAATCTGATAGCCAAAGGGAGAGGACTAAACAATTCCTCAGAGCAGTGGTTCTTACCTGTGGGTCAAGCCCCTTTGGGGGTCCGACAACCCTTTCACAGGGTCCCCTAAGACCACTGGAAAACAGATAAAGATTTATCACAGTAGCAAAATTACGGTTATGAAGTAGCAGTGAAAATAATTTTATGGTGGTGGGGGCGGTCACCGCAACTTGGGGAACTGTATTAAAGGGTTGCAGCGTTAGCAAGGTTGAGAACCACTCATTTAAAGTATCTCCTCTCAGGCAGCAGTTACAGCCTGCCGGCCTCCACGCGGATACCACCGAGTCAAAGGCAATGCTTTTCCTGCTGCCTCCACCATGCTCAAGGCAGTGTGGAATTTTACTCTTGCCATAAACGCACATTTTTCTATCGGATTTTCCTAATGCCTGTGGGCAAACTGCTGAGTCACTGGACGAATTGATTCAATGGCCTCCTTGGCAGCCGGGCCACCAAAATTAAAAAGCAGCCTGGGGAACATGATGCCGTGACCCTCCTCACCCTGATAGTTACTCAAATTAGAAACAAATCATTTAAGATATTGAAGCTAACTATATTCAGATGCCCGAGAAGGCAGAAGCCGATTCTTAGGCAGAAGCTAATTCTTAGGAGTTTTCCATAGGTTTACTTCTTGAACATTCAGAAGCACAATTTCTGAAGAGCTGGTGATCTAACATTGCCTGGTAAGCCTGCACAGGCAGTCTGGGGTTTGAGGTCAAGCTCGGCCGATTATGATCTGTGACCTTGGCCAAGCTTCTTTGTGTAGCTCAAAGCCTGGCATCCGCTGAGCACTGTCAATTCACTTTGCCTGTAGCAGCAATTCCTGTTCAATCAGTATTTAATCCCCTGTCTCTTCTTGGTGGACACTGTCAAAATGAGTTCAAAACACATCAATGGTGATGGGCTTCAGCACTGGCCTTTTCTGCTCCCCTCCAGCCTTTGAGGATGTCATTGCTATTTTAAAACAGGGTTTCAAGCAGTATAGGCTGGGTTTGAACTAGTGGTATAGCCTAGGATGACCTTGAACTTCTGACTTTTCTTGCCCCCACCTTCCAGTGCTGGGGAGACAGGCACAGGTACCACCAGGCCTGGTTTGTGTGATGCCAGGGTGGAACCCAGGGCCTGTGCATGCTAGACACTCTCTACCTAGTGAACTGCACTGCCAGCTTAACAAATACCCACGCTGGTGGAGGCTTTCCTACCTAGGAGATCATGAGAAAGATTTTCCAAGGACCCCAACAATTTACTTTGGTGTGGCGAGGGTGACCATGAAAACTATTCAGAGCAGCTTCAGTAACAAATAAATAAATAAACAGACAAACAAATAATAACAGGATTGACTTTAAAGATGAAAACAAAGCAAGTAATCCATGTTTTGCTTCTGACATACTTTTGGCTCCCATCCCACTGCCCTTACCGCCTCTCATAGGGACCTGCTATCATACACCAACTTATCTGTCCTGTAGTCCAGCACTGATCACACCAGGCTATGGTAGAGGGGGTTAGGAAATGGTATGTGGGGCTAGTGAGATGGCTCAGCAGGGAAAGGGGCTTGCAGCCAAGACTGAGGACACAGGTTCAATTTCCAGCACCCACAGAGTGACTCACATGCACCTGTAACTCCAGTTCTAGGAGACCTGATGCCCCCTTCTGGCCACCACTGGCACTGCACACATGTGGTACACATACATACACATAGGCAAAATACTCGTGCATATGAAATAAAAATAAATACATCTTTAAAACTAAAGATGATTAGGCATGGTAGCATGCGCCTTTAATCCCAGCACTTGAGAGGCAGAGGCAGAGGCAGGTGGATCACTGACTGTGAGGCCAGCCTGGTCTCTGTAGTGAGTTTCAGGGCAGTCAGGGCTATGTAGAAAGACCCTGTCTCAAAATAAACAAATAAATAAATAAAAACAAAAAGAAACAATGTGTGGTTTGATCCCATCTGCATAGGATTTCCAACTGGGATGTGGCTTGGGTGAAGAATGAGCTTTGAGCATGCAAAGGCTTGAGTTTAAGCCCTTAGCATCACCAAAAATGAATAAATGAGTAAGTGAATGAATAAGTACATAAATAGAAGCCTGTCGTGAACATAATCTTAACTGGGGGATTGAGGCAGGAAGATCAGAGTCATCATTGGTTATTTTTTTTTTTTGGGGGGGGAGACAGTGTCTCTCTAAGTAGTCCTAGCTGTCATCATTGGTTAACAAGTTGAAGGCTAAGCTGCATTATGAAACATAGCCCCCCAAAAAAACATAAGTAAATGAACCCCACGTGATATCCAGAAGGAATAAATCTTGATTTTGTGATCAGAAAGTGATTAAACAAACTGGGTGAAGTGACTCACACCTGACACCGAAACTGAGGATCGCCATGAGTTCAAGGCCAGCCTGGGCTACAGAGTAAATTCTAGGTCACCTTTGGCTAGAGTGAGACCCTGCCTCAACAAGCAAGCAAACAAACAGGGCTGGCAAGGTAGGGCAAGAACTAAAAGCTCTTGCTGCCAAGCCTGACATCCGAGTTCCATCCCTGTGAGAGGTGAAAGATAAGAACTGACTACTGAGGATTGTCCTCTGACCTCTACTCACACGCCATGGCTTTTACACACACACAGAGAGAGAGAGAGAGAGAGAGAGAGAGAAAGAGAGAGAGAGAGAAGGAGAGAGAAGGGTAAGAGAGAAAAGGAGAACAAATTCAATTAAAAAAACAGAACAATAAAGTATAAATATTTTATTTTTAAAAAAATACTTCTATCCAAAATTTATTTTAGCATGGCACACCTTTAATTTCAGCACTCAGGAGGCAGAGGCAGGTGTGAGTTCGAGGCCAGCCTGGTCTACATAGTGAGTTCCAGGACAGGCAGGGCTATACAGAGAAACCCTGACTAGAAAAACCAATTTATTTTATGTTGGAGTATGAGTGTTTTGCCTATATGCATGTATATGCACCATATGTGTGCCTGGTGGCCATGGAGGTCAGCAGAGGGTCAGATCACTTGGAGCTGGAGTTATGGATACTTGTGAGTGCTGGAAACCTCCCCAAGAGCAAGCTGTGCTCCTAAACACTGAGCCATCCCTCCAGCTCCTTACTTTAACTTTTCACTATTATGCATATGTATGTGGGTTCCAGCAAGTGTATGCAAGTGCCTGTGGAGGTCAGAGGCATCAGCTCCCCTGGAACGGGAGTTGCTCTGCGTAAGTGCTGGACACCAGACTCGGGTCCTCTGCCAGAGCAGTGTGCACTCTTAACCACTGAGCTGTCTCTCCAACCCAGCAAAATAAAGCAAGCAAGCTCTCTGCGGAATTCTACCACAGGCAGGGTAAAGTCCAAACTAGCACCCAAGGCCTCGCACCCACAGCAGGCGTGCTAACCCAGAGTTATCTTCTCTGGGAGCCGTGGGACAAACACACCCTCCACTGCAAACAGGCACCTCTTGCCCTGAACTCAGCCTTCCGTCCTCCCCACAAGACGTCATCTGTCCATGGGGACCTGCCAGCTTCCCATCTGCTGCCCCGGACCCACCCTTCCGGCAAGCACCCAGAGGGTCCGTTTTCTGGGCCAGGTAGCAAAATGGCTCGGCAGCTTTTCTCTGACGCTCTGAGTGGTGTGCTCCCCAATGGCAGGCCACATCTTCACAGGGGCTTCGGCTCACAGCTCACACTCAAAGACAGTCAGTGGATGCCTTTGGAGTCAAGTGTGGACAAAAGCGGAGTGCCATCGACCTGGGGAAGGTGAGGCAGGTTTTTTTAGGGTGTTAACTTTGGGATAGATTTTTTAAAAAAGGAGTATGGGGCTGGAAAGATGGCTCAGGGGTTAACTGGCTGCTCTTGCAAAGGACCCAGGTTCGATTTCTAATACCCACATGGTGACTCTCAACCATCTGTAACTCCAATTGCAGAGAATCCAATGCCCTCTTCTGGCCTTTGTAGAAACCAGGCATGCCACCAGCGATGCACAGACATGAAGGTAACACCCTCATAGACATTAAAGAAAAAAACAGAGTAAGAAGAAAAGGCAATGTTGAGTCAGAAATGCCAGTGATTTCACTATTAGCAGCACACCTCCACTGCTCACCAGGCTGAGAGTTCCCGACCTCAACTCAGGAAAACCAGACCTTTGGCTTCAGTTCAGAAGAGAATTTCAGGATGAGCTACAATGAGTCAGAGTGAGGGGTTCAGTAAAGATGTTTTCGCATAGATTCCAAACGGAGAGTTTGGAAGAGTGTTGTATTCAGAGAGAAAGTAAGGCCCGTGGAAGAGCATGGGTGTGGGCCTCTCTGAGTCTGCTTCCTATTGCTGTGATGAAAGATCATGATTTGGGGAGGAAAAGATTTGTTTGGCTTAAATATCCCAGGGTATAGTCCCATCCCCGAGGGAAGTCGGGGCAAGAACTCAAGATAGGATCTGGGAGGCATGAATGAAGCAGTGCTAGGGAGGAATGCTGCTTAGTGGCTTGCTCCCCATAGCTTGCTCGGTCTGTTTCTTATACAAGTCAGGGCCACCTGCCCAGGGGTCATACTACCCACCATAGGCTGAGCCCTCCCCCATCAGCCATCAACCAGGAAAATGCTCCCCTCCCCACTGAGCTGCCTACAGTCTATTGCTCAATCTGATGGAGGCATTTTCTCAACTGCAAGTTCCCTCTTTTCAGCCAGGTGCCCCTGGCTTGTGTCAGGTTGAAACAACAAAACAAAACAGAACAGAAACTCAGATAGGGCTCTCAAAAAAATAAAAATAAAAATTAGCATTTACTTGTCTTTGCAATAGTCAGATATACTGTTTTGGTGGCGTTTGAAGTTATTACCTTTAAAGGGTTGGTCAGAAACCTAAGTGAGATCACAGGGGTACCCTCAGGGGCACCTAACAGGATTACAGGCAGTCCAGAAGAATTGGGGTCAATTGCAGGAAGACAGGATGTCGCCACTGTAAGCAAAACCTTACTGATGAACATCCCAGAAAATGTCTCCCAGAGGCCTTAAGCCTGGCTCGTTATTATTATTTACTGTTATTTTTTGTTTGTTTGTTTGTTTTGGTTTTTCAAGACAGAGTTTCTCTTGTAGTCCTGGTTGTCCAGGACTCACTTTGTAGACCATGCTGGCCTCACAGAGATCTGCCTGCCTCTGCCTCCTGAGTGCTGGGATTAAAGTCCTAAACTACCACTGCCTGCCTTGTTTTTGTTTGTTTGTTTTTGTTTTGTTTTGAGACAGGGTCTTACTATGTAGCTCTTCTGGCCTTGAACTCACAGAGATCCACCTGCCTCTGCCTCCCCAGTGCTAAGATTCAAGGTGTGTCCTACTACACCTGGCTTTTCTGCAGGAGTTTGAAGTCATCCTGGGTCATAGGAGAGAAAGCAAACAACCCACCAAGGCAGGACTGGGGGGAAGGGGGGAGCTGAGTTCCATCCTCTTCACATCCACAAGGTGAAAGGAGAGAGCTCCTGGATAATGTCCCTAACTGCCATTCCTGCACCACTGCATGTCTGTGCCTACCACACATGCACCCATAAAAGAAAGTTGAAAACTACAAACAACAAAAATGAAACAAGAACCTTACAGGCTTCCTCTCCTGGAAAAGCTCTTTCCTGCATAACTACCTACCCGGGAGCTCTTGGCTCACCATCACCCACACAATGGGTCCTGTCCTGACCACTGCCCGGTTCAAACTCCCAACCGGTCCCTGTTGAGTTTCACCATGCTCTATTTTCTATGGTAGTTGTGGTGTATGCTATAACTCACATAAACTTCTGTTTCCTCCAGATAAATGAACTCTGCTAGGTCAGAGCTTTTATCTCTGTCAACACATTTCACAGCCTGAAAGGTCCTGGCGAAAGCTATGCCCTCAATAAATATTTGTGAAATAACCAAAGTTTTTAAAAAACGGCATGAGCTGAGAATGTGGTGGTGTGGCCTGGCATGTGGGGGACCCTGGGTTCCATATCTATCTCCCCAATTCCTGTTCCTAGTTTGCTTTTTTAATTTTAAAGTATAGCAGACATACGTATACATAGTGGAAGAAAATATTTCAAAATGTTAATAGTCATTTCTGGTGATATTTTTTTCCCCATCTTTGTGTATTTCTGTGGGTTTATTCCTGAAATCCTATGTTAAATGGGTTATTTGGGGCAGGCATGATGGCACACACCTATAACCCCAGCACTCAGAACAGAGACAATGGTGTCACAAGTTCCAGACAAATTTGAACCGCATATAGAGACAAAACAGAGGGGGTATGTCTAGAATGGCTCGGTGAGTAAAGGGGGCTACCGCCAAACCACAGGACCTGAATTTGAGCTCCAGAGCCTGTATGATGATGAAAATCCAGAACTGACGGCCCAAGTTGTCCACTGACCTAACACACACACACACACACTGAATAATAAGGAAAAAATAAAAATTGCAAAGCTCCACATTTGAAAAAAACATTATTTCATCTTGAGAAAACTGCTTTCTAAACCTCATGCAAGCCTCTGGTCCCATGCACCCAACGCCACACAGCGACCTGCTCTTGCTGTGAGTTTTGTGAATCCGTTTTTTCCCCCCCTGTATGAAAAGCATCAGAAATTGGCGAGGTGTCGATGCAATAGCTGTATTGCAGGGACATAGCTATGTAAAAACATTGCTTATATCTTGTGGCAAATAGCTGCTGAAGGTGATAAATATCCTCGCCTCGCCCATCCACGGGAACATCCCCAGGGAACACACCCACCTAGCAACCGGGTGCGGGGCTGAAGATCGGCGCTGCGCCTTTAATTCCGGTCTGGGGTGGGAGCCGAGCAGAGAGGCTCCGCTCCCCCATCCCCTGCGCACCTCCAGCGGCAGCCGTCACCTGTAAGCCGAGCACCCGCGCAGGGGCATGGAGCCTGGCGCCCATTGGACAGGCCCTCTCGGCAGCAACCTGGCCCCGAGTGTGGGAGCCCGGCGGGGCGCGGGCGGAGGGCGGGAGCCCCAGGCGCCCTTCGCCCGGAGACTCGCCAGCGGCGCGGCGAGGGCGTGACTGCAGTCCAGCTGCGGGGAGCCGAGGCCCAGGTGAGCCCGGCTCGGAGGCGGAGGGCGACCGGGGGGGGGGGGGCGGGGGGGGAGGGGAGGCCCAGCATGGCGCTGGCCGCCGCGGCCGCCGCGGCCGCCGCCGCAGCCGGGGTGAGCCAGGCGGCGGTGCTGGGCTTCCTGCGGGAGCACGGCGGGCAGGTGCGCAACTCGGAGCTGCTGAGCCGCTTCAAGCCGCTGCTGGACGCCGGGGACCCGCGCGGCCGCGCGGCCCGCAGGGACCGCTTCAAGCGGTTCGTCAACAACGTGGCCGTGGTCAAGGAGCTCGACGGGGTCAAGTTCGTGGTGCTGAGGAAGAAGCCGCGGCCGCCGGAGGGACCCGAGCCCCCCCAGCCGGCCCCCACCGGGGGGCCCCCCTCGCCGCTCCCAGCGGAGGACAGCAGCGCCCCCAGAGCTCCCCGCTCCCCACCGCCGGCCGGGGCACCGCCGGAGGATCCGTCCGCACCGTCCGAGCTACGGCAGGGCGCTGAGAGCCCGCCCCCACAGGTCACCCTGCGGGAGCCTCCGTCGGGCTCGGCGCCACAGCCGGGGGCTCCCGAGGAGCCGGAGCCACCCGGGTCCTCCGAGGGGGCCTCCCAGGTGGCCGCCCCGGCCGGCGTGCCGTCGGGGCTGGCCTCGCCGGGCCCCGAGCCGCCAGGCCCGCAGCCCGCCCCTGCCCCTGCCCCTGCCCCTGCCCCTGCCCCTGCCCCTGTCCCTGCCCCTGCCCCTGCCCCTGCCCCGGCGTCGCCGCAGAAGCCCTGCATGCTGCCGCTGCGCTGTGTCGCCCCCGGCCCCGCCGCGCTGCGCCTCCGCGCCGAGGAGCAGGGCCTGCGCCGGCAGCGCTCGGAGGAGCCGAGCCCCCGGGGCTCCCCGATGCTCCTGCGGCGGCTCTCGGTGGAGGAGTCCAGGCTGAGCCTGCCCCTGGGGCCCGGCCGCTCGCCGCACCTCAGGCGCCTGTCCCGAGCCGGGCCGCGCCTGCTGAGCCCGGACCTGGAGGAGGGGCCCCCCGCGCCGCCGCCGCCGTCCCCCGCGGTGCCCCTGGAGCCCACGGAGCACGAGTGGCTGGTGCGCACGGCCAGCGGCCGCTGGAGCCACCAGCTGCACGGGCTGCTCTTGCGGGACCGCGGCCTGGCTGCCAAGCGCGACTTCATGTCCGGCTTCACTGCCCTGCACTGGGCCGCCAAGAGCGGCGACCGGGAGATGGCCCTCCAGCTGGTGGAGGTGGCGCGGCGTGGGGGCGCGCCCGTGGACGTGAACGCGCGCTCGCACGGCGGCTACACGCCACTGCACCTGGCGGCCCTGCACGGCCACGAGGACGCCGCCGTGCTGCTCGTGGTGCGCCTGGGCGCCCAGGTGCACGTCCGCGACCACAGCGGCCGCCGAGCCTACCAGTACCTGCGGCCCGGCTCCTCCTACGCGCTGCGGCGTCTGCTTGGTGACCCTGGCCTGCGGTCCGGCACCGAGCCCGACGCGGCCGGCGGTGGCACTGGGAGCCTTGTGTCTCGGCATCCCGTGCAGGTGGCCGCCACCATCCTGAGCTCCACCACCAGCGCGTTTCTGGGGGTCCTGTCCGACGACTTGATGCTCCAGGACCTGGCCCGTGGCTTGAAGAAGTCAAGCTCCTTCAGCAAGTTCTTGGGCGCCTCGCCCATGGCTCCCCGGAAAAAGACCAAGATCCGCAGTGGCCTGCCGTCCTTCACCGAAATCTCTCGTCGACCCACTCCGGGGCCTTTAGCTGGGTTGGTGCCCAATCTGCCCCCTCCAACCTGAACGGCCTGGGAGCTACCAGTGCCTTGGTTGACCTACCAGGCCCTGGGCCACACCGCCCAAGACAGGCCCAACACTGGCGGCCCGGCTCACTTCCAACTTTTATCCATTGCAGCCTGCTGTACCGCGTGGGTGCGGCAGAAGGTTTTCTGTCTGAAACTTGAGGTGCCTACAGAGATGGGATTCTTGTTCCCCTGGAGAAGGGCCAAGCAGTCAGGCCTGAACTTGGGAGGAGTCAAAGCGTGAAGGGGCAGCAGCTGGTCTGGCCCCTGGACGTGTTTACCAGAGGGCCTCTGCGTGGACAAATGTGGACACTTTCCTAAATCAAAAGTAGAGCAAGTCTCTCGGTGTTCAAAGATGGCCACCTTAAGATCTGTAGGGGCTTTGTAATTCGATGCTTTTATTCTGTTTTTAAATTAAAATGAGGTACAACAAACTTTGATAACACCTTTTGAAATACTGTTTATTTTCCCATTTTTTTTGGGGGGGGCAAGGTACTAAGACATTTTCAGTCTTTTACTAAATGTTTTGGAAATCTATCTTTTAAAAAGAGATGGTCTAAAGGAAATTAGTCCTAGCCAACAACACTCAATAAGTCTATCTACCTCATTGTAGGCAGTACAGATTCTGGAATCTTGAACATGGAATAACCATTGTGACCCCAATGAATGTAACTAATTCTAATTATACTGTGAATGTCAAATATTGAGAAACAAGAGTATGATTGGGCTGGTGGCACATGCCTTTAATCCTAGCATTTGAGAGGCAGAGGTAGGTGGATCTCTGTGAGTTCAAGGCCAGTCTGGTCTACAGAGCAAGCCAGGGCTACACAGAGAGACTGTTTCAAGACAAGACAAAACAAACAAATCCCCATCAAGCCCCCCAAAAACCAAAACAAGCAAAAACGAACAAACAAGATGAAGTACATCTTGAGAGTAATAGTGATTTAAAACTAAGAGAGAAAAAGAGACATTTTGGTAAATAATTTTAAACTACTCCGAAATGTAAATGTGTTCAGCATTAACTGGTGGCTATTTTGATTTGGCATGAAATTTTAATTTTTTTAATTGTGATTTACCTGTGAATTCTGAATCTGTGGTTTTCAGTGCAATGGGTGACTATTCAAAGAAAAAAGTTATTATAACCCCTCCCCAAAAAATCTGATTAATAGTATTGAAATGATTATTACTCTTTTATATGAAGATTCTGAACAAATAAGTGTGTGATGTTTATTTTTTAAAAAAAAATATTTGAAATATCAGATGCAGAGCCTTATTCCATTGATCCAGAAGGATTAGTTTAACCTCCTTCTGGTGAATGGAGCAGAATGGTGAATGTGGGTGTGGCCAAGATTTCCGGTTGGGCACAGTAGAATTGTAAAAGTGCCCTTTCCTCATTATGTTGTTTTTTTTTTTTTTGAAGATGTGAAATCTATTTGCTGTATCAACTTTTTGTATCATATCATGGTATTACTGTTTTTGAAAATTATGTTTGCATGTTATCAGTCATACTGAATGGTTCCTGCTTCCCTCCCCAGTATGTGTCAGCGAGACCTTTGAAATCATTAAAGGCAGCCCAGCCGTCCTTCATGGAACGGTGGAAGCCATGAAATAAACAGTTCCTGTTTCTACTTCTGCTTGTGTGAGGTGCACTTCTCTTAGCTATAATTGCTTTTCCGTATTTAAAGGAATGTTATTATTATTATTGGGGCTGGAGAGATGGCTCAGTGGTTAAAAGTCTCTTGCAGTGGACCCCAGTTTGGTTCCCAGCAGGCACCTCACAGCCTCCCGTAACGCTGGACTCCATACCTCTACAGAGCCACGCACAAATAAGAATAAACCTTTAAATTATTATTGTGATGATTATGTGTGAGGAGGAGGGATGTGGGTCTTCATGTGCTCAGGGCATATGCTGGGGTTGGAAGACAACTTTCAGGGGTCAGTTCTCTCCTTCCACCGTGAGATCCGGGATTTGGATGTAGGTTGTCGGGCTTGAACGGCAAACGCTTTTACCTGCTGGAGCATCAAGCTGCCTCCCTTCCCCTCTTCCCCCCCACCCCCAGGGCTAGAGATTGAATCCAGGGTATCTCCCATAATGGAGAAACGTTACCCACTAGCTACATCCTGTTCCTGTTTCATCTGTGTAATGTCTTCCTTTTCCTTATATTTCCCTGCCCCTTTCAATAATTATATTCAAAGGGTTCAGATTTCTCTACAAAGGAAAGGAATCAATCACACAGGCATAGCTGCCACGAACAAAAAAAAAAAAAATGCAGGCCCTGATCCCATTCTTTCTACTTCCCTTGCCTGGAACTCTAGCTAGTCTGCATAAATTATTTTAAAATGCAAATTAAATCGTCTGCCTCTGCAGAAAATTGTGGAGAGGCAATAATCAGCAATTTGCCTAGCTGGAGCTCCAGGAGACAGACTGAAACAGATTTTCTGTGGTGCAGGAAAGACCTGACAGAATGGGTGATGAAGGTCCCAGGGGTAGATATGAAATGTCTCCCAGCTAACGGAGCAGCAAAGAGAACCAGGGATTAAGGAGAACTCACCTCCCAGGAGAGCTATTCAGCTGCCAGAGGAATCTCATAATTTCCCCAGTACCCTGCAAATCTCCAAGTGAAATAAATCATTTGCTAAGAGTCAAGAATCAATAAAGCCACAGCTCAGGGGTTAGGAACCATTGCTGATTCCTTGCAGGCCAAGACCATTCTGGAACGGTGAGGGAAGTCAGCGAGAATGACAGCACGGGGGAAGAACCATATATTTATTTTTAAAAGGAAATCATTCCTTGGGGGCCGGAGGGAGAGCTGAGTTGGTAAAGTGCTTGCTTCATAAACACATGAACCTGAATTAGATCCGACGAACCCACGTTAAAAAAAAAAAAAGCCAGGTGGACAGGAATAGTGGCACCTGCCTTCAATCCCAGCACTTGGGAGGCAAAGGCAGGTGGTTCTCTGAGTTTGGGGCTAGCCTGGCCTCCACAGTGAGTTCCAGGCCAGCCAGGGCTACACAGAGAAACCATCTCAAAAAACAAAACAAAACACAAAACCAGGTGTGGGGCAGGAGAAGTGGCTTGGGGGTTAAGGGCACTGGCTGTTCCCAGCACCTCCATGGTGGCTCACAGCCTCTGAACTTGAGTTCAGGAGGTCAGGCGTGCTTTCTGACATCCAGGGGCAGCAGGCACTCAAATGGCGTGCAGGCAAAACATCCATGCACTAAATAAGAAAAGAGAGCAAGGTGTGGCAGTGTCTTTAATGTCAATGCTGGGGAGGCAGAGACAGGCAGTTCCCTGGGGCTCACGGGACGGCCAGCCCAGCCCACTTAGTGAGATCCAGGCTACCCAGTGTTCCTGCTCAAAACAAAACAAAATCCGAGGCAGAAACAAATTACAAACGCAGTGGACAACATCTAAGAAAAGGGTGTCCTTCAGAGGCCATATATGTGGGAATCCATGTGTATGTACACACAGACATTTGCATCTGCACACACACACACACACACACACACACAATACACCCAGACAAATGTACAAATGAAATAAATGAACAAATGTAATAGAAAAATGAACCGTTAAGGCAGTTTAGGTGGTAAGGCTTGTCACAGGAGGAGAACGCGTCCTTTAAATGGAAGACAAGTTAATTGCTGATGGAGATGTGTGAGTCACAGCCACAGCAAACTTGCTGAAGTGTTTTACGTTGCGTTTGATGGAGCCTCCTTTGACTAATGCAGATTCAGGGCACCGGTGAAGGCATCTGTAAGTTGTGTTTGTTTGTTAAGCGTGTTCCAGGCACTTTCACTGTGCCGCAGTTGTCAACAAGCCTGCTGTTTGGTGTAGACTCTTCGTAGCTGGATGTTTTCCTCACTCCACTCCGTTTGCACGCGCGCGCGCGCGCGCGTGCGTGTGTGTGTGTGTGTGTGTGTGTGTGTGTGTGCGTGTGTGTGCGTGCATGTTTGCATGTGTATAGGCACACATATGGGTGGTACATGTGGGTGCATATACATGTGGAGGCCTGAGGTTGACGCCTGGAATCATATTCAATCGTTCTTCCGCCTTATGCAACGAGGCAGGGTCTCTCAATCAATCCAAGATTCATAGATATGACTGGTCTCCCTAGCTGGCTTGGCTTGCTCTAGGGACTCCCCGTCTCTGCCTTCTGAGGCTAAAATTACAGGTGAGCCATCATGCCTACCTGGCATTAATGTGGGTTCCGGGGGACTGGAATCTGGTCTCCGTGCTTTGCTCACCAAGCTCTTAAGTACTGAACCATGTCCCTAGCCCATTAGTGCCTGGATGTTAAGTCGGGAAACTAAGGGTTGCAGACGTCAGGAGAAACTTGGCCAGGCTCACTTCTAGGAAGTGGCAGTGTGGCATCTCATCAGCCCTATACTCAATAACTGTGACAGTGCTGGCAGCTTGAAAGAATCTAGACTCACCTCTGGGTGAGCTTGGTTACATCACTTGATCTTAAGGGTGGGCTGGCGGGATCGTACCCTGGGCAGGGAACCCTGGGGTGTGTTAAATGAAGAACGGGAGCTGAGTAGCAACATGCCTGCATTCATCTCTCTCCGCTTCCGGACTGGACATGGTGTGACCAGCTGCTCCAGCCTCCGGTGGCCTTGAATTCTCTGCCAAGATGTGCTTGCCTGTCAGATCAAACTCTTACTCTCACAGATGGTTGTGGGATACCATGTGGGTTCTGGGAACCGAACCCAGATCCTCTGCCAAGAGCAACCAGTGCTCTTAACCACTGAGCCGCCTCTCCAGCCCCTGAGGGCATTTTTATAAAGATTCACAGGTGCTCTCTTTCAGCTCACGTGGTGGCAGTTTCGGTGAGCAAGGTAAGGATAGTAGAGGAAGGTGAGCTAAGAAAGACATTTGCTTATGAGGCAGAAGCAGGCGGATATTTGTGAGATTGAGGCCAGCCCGGTCTACAAAGTGAGTTCCAGGACAGCCAAGACTACACGGAGAAAACCTTGTCTTCAACCACCTCACCCAAAACAAAAACAAAAACAAAAACAAAAAACAGGAAAGGAAGGAAGAAAGCTCAGTGGATAAAGGTACCAGATGCCGAGACTGACAACCAGGGTTTCATCTCTAGGACCTGCACGGCAGAAGGAAAGAACTGAGTCCTAAAAGTCATTCTCCAACCTCCACGCATATGCCAAGTCACGTGCACGCTCACACACGTGCGCACAGATAAATAAAAATGTAATAGAATAGTAAAAGGGTGACGTTGCCGCTTCTGAAAACGGTGGTTATTATTTTGAGACGCAGCCACAAGCAGCCTAGGCTGGTCTGGAACTCCATATGTATGGAAACTCAGGATGACATTGAGTCCCTGGTCCTCTGCCTTCACCCTATGGGGCTAGTGTGTACCATCATACTCACCTTCTGTTGACTCTTTTTTTTTTTTTTTTTTTTTTTTTTTTTAATTGAGACACAGTCCTGATATGTAGCCCTGGCTGGCCTGGAACTTGTTAATGTAGACCAGGTTGGCCTGGAACTCACAAGAGATACTCCTGCCTCTGCCTTCTGAGCGCTGGAATTGAAGGCAGGCACAGTCACATCTGCCTTAGATTTTAAACAAATCTAAGATTCTTTTGTACAGGGTAAGAGTGAAAACTGACTACCTGACCACTCTAAGGTAAGGGTAAGTGGAAGGTTTCTATTATAGACATGAGGGAGAGTGCAGCCAGAGACATCTGGAAGTCTGGAAGAGTTTGGAGCAAAGATAGATAGTAGTAGACTGAGCAGGCACCCAGGGAGGTAGAGGCAGGCGGATCTCTGTGAGTTCGAGGCCAGCCTGGTCTACAAAGCAGTTCCAGGACAGCCAAGGCTACACAGAGAAACAAACAAATAAACAAACAAAAACAAAAACGACAAAAAAGAAAAGAAAGTAGTATCCCATGACCATCTGTCATTCCAGATCCAGGAGACCTTTCTCTGACCTCCAAAGGCACCATCAAGCACACGTGTGGTAGGAAGCATACATACAGGCAAACATACACAAATAAAACGTGGATAAATCTCCTTTAAAAAAAAATTAAGATGTTCTCATCCAGGACCCTTACTCACTCTCTTCTATTTTATGGCGCTTTTTTTTTTTCTGGAAGAAACTAATATTTTGAAATGGTTTCATAAATAGATTCCTTATTCCTCTCCAGGAAGCCTTTTGTCTTCAGGAACTGGCCTCACGATGGGGAACAGCCACACCTCTGGACTTGAACCTCTGAGGCAAAGAGGCAGGGAGCCAGGAAGGAGAGGCAGTAGAAAGGGAAGATGGAGGGAAAGAAGAGGAAGAAGACAGCAGGACTTGGGGCGGGGGGGGGGGGGGTTGGGGAGAAAGAAGACATCTCAATCCATCCCTCTCCCGCAGAGGCAAAGCTAATTCTCTTGATGGGAATTGCAGAGTGATGTAAACACCAAAGATAACGGGCAGTCCCCTCAGCCCCCAAGCGTGACAGTAACGACGGGGATCTCGAGAGGATCTCTTCCCAGTAAGTGTCCTCTCTTTCTCACCCCACCATTCAACTCTTCTGGGCACAGCACATTTGCCCTGCCCTTCCCCGGAGCCTCTGCCATCTGCCATCGGCGCCTCCATCGGTCTCAGTGAGGACCCCCCAAGAGTTTTCCTTTAAGTCGGTGGCCCGAGGTACGCTCTGTAATGAGCCGAATGTTCCCGACAGCTTGGGGTGCCGAGGAACTCAGCTCCCCCATTCCATTTCCAGTTTACAGTAAGAAAGTAAAAAGTACACCAATTAAATTCTTAGGAGGAGGAGGAGCAGCGTGGGCGGGCGGGATGAGCGGGAGGCCGCGGCGATGCCTGTTGCCCAGCAACAACAGCCCAAGCCAAACATCCTTCAAGGCCCAGCGCGCCGCCTCCGGCAACCGAGGGCGTGTGCGACACCCAGTCTCCGCTCAAGCTGCGGAGGCGGCGGACAGAGACAGTCCCGGATGGATGCTCTAGGTCCACATCCCTGGCCTCGCTCCCGGGCACGTGTCCTTCAGTCAGACAATTTCCCAGCGTGAGGCCTGGGTAGCGGGAAAAAGCAAGCCAGCGTTTTCCTTCTCAGCTCGCCAGAATTTTCTTTCCGGCAGGAGCTAAAGGCTCAGTTCCCAGCTTTCGTGCTCCAAAGGGACATTGCCCGTCAGAGCCAGGCCAAATCTCGGTGGTTACCGTGGAAATGTGTGCGAGCCCGCCGGGCTGCGGGTGGCCCCCAGCGTGGGTGGAGGCGTCCATGGTAAAGGAACAGTGCCCTCTGCTGGTGGTACGCCGCAGGGTCAACCCGTTAGGGTTCCGGGGCCCTCAAAATCTTGAGGTCTGGGGTGCCGGTATAGAACCTCTGAACTCCTGAGTGCCCCCAAAAGAAACCACTGAGCGGACAGGAGAAAAACTGAAGCCGGAGGGAGACAAGAGCAGGTGAGGACTAGAACCAGCGCAGGAACTGCGGCCTTCCTTTGGGGGCTCTCGAAAACGGGCAGGAGTTAAACCCAGTGTAGAACCAAGGTGTATTTTAGCTGGAATAGGGCGGGCGTCCTCATCCCCACCCCTGAGCTGGAAGTGCTTTCAGCTGGCTTAGCGAACCGTTTCCAAGAATATCGTGATGGAAGTGTGCAATGGGGACCGTGTGCCGCAATGGGCACGGATTGGCAGCTTGCGCGCAGAAGGCTCCCCCAGGGACTTTGGTGCCCAGGCCCCCTGCCCACAGGGTTCAAAGCGACCAAGGCGAAGTGTAAGGTTAGGTCCCGCAACGGCTCCAGCAGGAGCCCCATACGTTTTTTATAAAAGGACACAGTGTGAGCATTGTTCCCCGCTCAATAGCCCGACTGTTGCAAATAACGCTTTTAGTATGAATACGACCATTTAAAGTCCCCGACCAGTTGCACTTAGGGACAATGCACATCAGAAAACAAGCCCGGGAGCACGGATTTCTCACTTTGGGGGTCAGTTGGTTTTGAACGTGCGTGCACGCGCCATTTAATGCGCCCAGCTTCCAAAAATACCCTGAGCTTCTGCAAGACAATAATATTCTCCCTGGTGTTTGAGGCTCCAATACTGAGGCCGGTCTCACGTTCATCTGCGAAGCCGGCTGTCTGGGCCACCCCAAGTTTAGACATTCTGAATACAGTACAAGCTCTAGCTGCCTTTTTGGGTCTTCAGGCCTCACGCCCCACTAATTCTGGGTACCCTAGCCGCCCTCTTCAGCTCCCACCCTCTGCCCCCTTCTTGTCTGGCTGATCCAGAACTGGTATCAGACCAACAGCTGGACAGAACCCCGGTTATCAGACTTGCACAGTACACTCTTCTTGCCAGCTGAGCCATCTTACCGGCCCAAATCTTCTGAGCTGCTGATGCAGTGACCAGGGCAGTCAGCGATTGCTGGTGGCAGTGGAGTGCCCCTCAGCCCCTGCTGTTTCTAGATGGTTCTCCAGCCTCCCCAGACATCGTTGGGCCAGACTGATGCTCTGCCAAGTCCCTCCTCCACTCTGGGCAGCCGGGACTGCGGCTGGAATCTGCCAGAGACCCCCTCCCCCCTTTCCCTGCCGTGTGCAGGCTCTCGCACTCCTCTCAGAAAATTTTTTTAGAGAATAAAATGCAATGCTTTGCACCTGCAGCTGCAGCGCTCTTCTCTCTCAACTCCTCTGCTCTGCCAGAGGGGCTTGCCATCACAAGGGGCGTGTGTGTGTGGGGGGGAAGGAGGTTGTGCTCTGTTTTTGTTGACCCTGTACCAGGGATTGAACCTAGGTCTCACACGTATCAAGCGAGCACTCAGCAGCCCTCTCTTTAAATTCTTTTTATCTCTATTTACTCATTTGGGGGTGTTTTGCGTGCAGACCCTAGAGCAGCAGATCCTCCCCCCCCCCCCCCCGCCCCGGGACCGGAGTTAAGGTGGGTGGAGCCATACAACACGGAAGCAGGAGGTGGAGCCCGGAGCCGCGGGAAGAACAGCAGGTGGTCTTAGCCGCCGAGCGTCTCTTCAGCCCACTGCGGCCCTCTTGTTACATTTTATTTTGACGCAGCGGTTCCTAAGATGCCCAGGCTGGCTTTGAGCTCCACCTGTAGCCCAGCCAGGCTCTGAACCTGAAATCCTCCTGCCTCAGCCTCCCATAGAGCTGGGATCGCAGCTACACCAACGTGCCAGGCTTTAAATACTGCCAGTTTTTGTTTTTCTCAAGAACCATAAATTCAGTCCCAAGTCATTAAAAACTTTAATAAGGCCACAGGAGACCACTGTGGGCGGATGTGTTCCTGGGAAGGCGCGGTCTGAGTCCTCCCTCAAGGGAAAGCTCTCTGGAAAGCATGGCTCCGGTTGTCAAGGGTGAGGCTGCGCCCTGCTCCTCAGCCCCAGCACCTGTAACTAAATATGGGTAGCAGGAAAGGGTGGTTTGCCCAGAGGACGAATTCCTGGGGCCCAGGACAGTCTGGGGAAAGGGGGGTGATGGCTCAGGTCGTTCCAGATAGTGTCCAGTTGTTCCTTCAGGAACCGGACTCGGTCGTCCAGGCTGCGCTGCTGGGACAGGATCCTGGCCTTGGCGGCCAGCAGCACACAATAGGAGCGCAGCTGCTCCGCGGGCAGCTCCCGTTCCAGCACCTGACGCAGGGCTTGCTCCCTCCGAGCCACGTGCTCCTTCAGCTCCTTAGCGTCCTCTTGCTGTCGCTGCAGAAGCCGGAGTCGCTGCAGCAGCGAGGCCTGGAACCACCGGGAGAGGGCGCAGTGAGCACCGCGGCTCCGGGAATGACAGCAGGCCCCTCCAAACCCGGCTCTTGCCCCAGCCTCAATCTCTTTTACCCTCTCGTCAGGGTCGCTGTCTGGGCCGGCCCTGGCCAAGGCGAGGTGCACACGGGCCAGGCGGCTGCCCAGCAGCAGCAGCAGACCAAGCACGCGCTCCAGATCAGTCATGAACCGGCGGAAGCGCTCCAGCTCCCGAGGTGTGCAGGCCTGGCTCACCGCAGCCTCCAGATCCTCGCTGCGTCCGGTCCAGTCTGCAGCCGTGCCCCGCAGTCGCTCCTGCTCCGTGTGAAGGTCCTGGAGCATCATGTGGAGGAGGCGGGCTAGATCCACCTGCCGGGAAGGCCTAGCTATTCAAGGACTGGGCCAAGGCTTTGAGTTCACCCCACCCCCTCCCCACCCACGACTCACTTTCTTGGCCTGGGTGCTGTTTTGTTCTGGGAACCCCTGCCCACTTGACCGGTCAGGCACGGGGTGGGGGCTAGAGTTCTCAGACCTGGATGCCTCCTGGGAGGTTGGCAGTTCCTGGCTGAGGCGGCGGCATCCGCAGGCCCTGAGGACAAAGCCAAAGTTCTATGAGTCTTCTTGTCCTAGACTGCAGAGAGTCCGACTCAGGAGTCTAGTGCCGGTCACTCACCCCACCTCCGGTCCACCAGCGTCCTTCTCTCCATCCTCCTCACAGGCTGGCCTCATCGCAGTCCAGGCCTCTGTGGCAGGAAAGAGCCCATCCAGCAGGCCCTGAGGTGGCTCTGGACCAGGCTGGGCCGCAAGAGTTTCACTCAGGGCGGGATCCAGTCTGGCCAGCTCCTGAACCAGCTCCTCGAAATGCCGACTAGGCCAAGTCGGCTTGGAACCAGGTTGGCCCCAGGCCAGGGAAGAGTGGTGAGGGGTTCCTGGAGCCTCAGGGCCTGAAGGTTGAAGGACATCGACAGAGACAGGCTCAGGACAGTTATTATCTGTAGCTGAGGAGGGGTCAGTGATGGGAGGCGCAGCGGCGTCAAATGGCGGGATGTCATCGTTTGTAGTCTCGGGGGGGCTACGGCTTATAGGTCTGGAGATAACCACAGAACCGTTCACCCCTTGCCAATGGTTGTCTGCTCCTGTGAGCCCTGGAACCTCATGGAGGGGCGTCTCTGCTGAGCCTGTAGTCTGGCCGGCTTTTTTGCTTACACCATTTTCATACTGCTGGTCAGGGGTGTGAAGATCCCTGGAAGAGGAAGGATCACTGAGTCGGAAAGAGCTTTGGCACAGACAAGAGCTGGCTCTTCAGGGGCTCCCTGCCCCCATTTCTACCCCCCAGGAGTTGAGAGAGAGTGTGCTCCCTGCCCTCTGGCATTTTCTAGATTGTATGTGTGAGGAGTGTGTCTTCCCCATGCTTGGATGCAAGAGGGGATTCACCTGACTGAGAGCCCCTGGGGGGCGTGGCGATCCTGAGGGGACGGTGTCTCGGCTTCTTCCAGGAACACGTCATCGTCAGGGAGGGAGGGGCACGGAGTGGACACCCTGGTCTCAGAGACCCTCTGACCGCAGCCAGCTGGTCTGGTCTGGAGGGCCTCTCCAGGACACCCCACCGCAGCCTCCTTCTGAGTCAGGAACCTAGAGGCAGAGAGCCTGCAGTGGCCAGGAAAGAGTGCCCCCCTCCCACACTGCACCAGAGAAACAGCAGAGCATGCAGTCTGCGAGAGACAGAGCCTCAGACTGAGGGAGGCAAACTGCCCCGTAATGATCAATGCGTCGTCAACTTGACCGGATTTGGAATTAGGAGACAGGTCTCTGACTGTGAGGGGGTTTCCAGAGAGGTATCCATGAGGAGGGAAGACCCGTACCCACACTGAATGTGGGCAGTGCCATCCCGTGGACTGGGGTTCTAGGACTGAACAGAAAGTGAGACAGGAGAGAGAGAGAGAGAGAGACACTGAGGGAGCTGAGCATCATCAGGACTCTGTTTCCTGACCACCGATGCAGTGTGACCAAAAGCCTCATGCTCCCTGAATCCATGCCTTTCCCTGCCAGGATAGACTGGACTCGCTTCAACCACGAGCCAGAATAACTATTTCTTCTCTAAGTGCCCTGTGTTAGGAATTTGGTCACAACAGTAGGAAAAGTAAGGACAGGACCCGTGATTCTTTTCTGAAAGCAAGACCTGTGAAAGTTGACTCCAGACAACTTTGTCCGCGGAGTGTCCCACGTCTCTCACCTGAAAAGCTTGGTCTTAAGCCAAGGTCTGGGGGTTTCTGCTTTCTGGGGAACAGCCTAGAACACAGGGACAGCGGCCTGAAACCCAGCAGGCTCCCACCAGGCGCCCTCCCCCACCAGCCCGGAGTTCTTTCTCTCTCATACCTGGACAGCGGCCACAGTCCTTTCTGAACCTGTGCGGGGAGCCATGACCTCTCCGGAAACGCTCTGACTCCGACCCGCAGGCCTACAGGTATTGCCAAGATCCACGGACCCGGAGCTCAGCTCCACCGAGCTCAGGGACTGAGTCTCCTGAAGCCCTTTGGATTTGGAGAGTGCCTCACGCTGCAACTCCTGCGTGGAGCAAGCCCCTCTCAGGCCCTCGGCCGTCGGCCCACCGCCCCAACCCACGCGATGCAGTTTGCCCGGCTCCGAGAAGCAGCACAGCCTCTGCTGGCTGGTGAGACGGCCCCGGCCGACCGCACCGGGCGCCGGGGCAGCGGTGCGCGCGGGCTCCGCTTCGGGCGCCTCCTGGCTGCCGGAGGCGGAGCGCGCGTGCGCCGAGGGCGGCCGCGCGGGGAGCGCGGGGCGCAGGCGGCCGGGCAGGCTCATGCGCAGCTCCTTCCGCTGGAAGGACGTCTCCCGCAGCACGCGCCGCTGCGCGCCCTGCAGCCGCTGGCGGTAGGCGTCCCGGGAGGCGGGCGGGCTGGGCGGCTCGGCGGGGCGGGCGGCAGCCTCGGCCTCGGCGGCCAGGGCGTACAGCAGCGGGGTGTCTTGTCTGCTCAGTGGCGCCCCGGGACTTC
Organism: Meriones unguiculatus; assembly: GCF_030254825.1. Classification (NCBI taxonomy): domain Eukaryota; kingdom Metazoa; phylum Chordata; class Mammalia; order Rodentia; family Muridae; genus Meriones; species Meriones unguiculatus. The sequence goes on from NC_083359.1 coordinate 17,367,243, forward strand.
CCTGGGCCTTCTCGGGAGGCCTCGGGACGCCGTGCCCAGCGACTGTCGCCCCGGGCCGCTGGGTCGTTAGGAGGACAGCGTCCTGCGGGGTTGGGGATCGGCCGCCCCAAACCACTCGCACGTAGTCCCAGTCTAGGTACGGGAGGGGATCGCTCCCCGGGGATGGCGTGCGCGTCTCGGGACCGGCAGACGCGGCGGAGAAGGAGCTGTAGGCTGAGTCGGCGCGCGTGGACAGCCGTCGCAAGTCCAGGCTTCCAGGGGCTGACGCGGGGGAGGCGCGGTCGCTCCCAGTACCCAGGGCTTCCATGGCTATGCTGTTGGGGACTGGTGGGCCTGGTGGGGGCCGAAAAAAGAAGAAAATGACACAGGGGTTGGTGGGTAAAGAGTTGGGCTAGAACAACCTGCTGGCTCCTTCACCACGGAGAACAGGGGCTTACGGGTCCCCCCTCTGGTCACACAGTCCCTAGCTCTGGCATCTTCCTCCTACCCCTCAGGATGGTAGAGAAACTTTTGAGGTCGAGATGGCATGGACAGTGGGACAAGAACACAAGTCTGGACGTCGGGAACCTCATTATTGACGAAACTGGCCCGTTCCCATTACTCAGCCTCACCTCTGCCCTGGCACCTCCCGCCCTGCTGCGGACAGGCGCATGCTCAAACCCCAGTTCCACCCAGGCTGCTTCCTGACCATTCTGTTAGCTTCTCTGTGTGATCTTGCCCCGATAAACAAGGATCAAGAATGTTCTGAGATCACAGAGGAGCCCGCAGAAGGGGGGCGGGGGAGGGTAAGAGGCAAGGCAGGAGCAGAGGCAGCTTCAGGAGCCCTGTCTACCCTCGACCCCGTGGCCTTTTTGGTCCAGGTGCAGCATATAAAGACTCATCTTAGTCCTCATCTCCTTGCGTGCTTTTTACAGATTAGAACACTGAGGTTCTGAGGAGGAAGCGATTGGCCCAGAGGCACATACAGAGCCCTGGCTGGAATCTAGGCATGCCTCCAAGCTCACTGCAGCCAAGATCAATTTTCCACAGGCAAACCCTGCCCAAAGTCCTTGCCATGGCCCCTCTTTCCCCAATAAACCCCAAATCCCAAGCAAGTCACCCGAAGTACCATAGATTCCAGAATAATGCACTTGGAGGTCTTGGGGTTCTTTAGGATTTCCACAGTGTCACTCATTCTTGCTCCTCCCAGTCCCACTCCTGAGCTTCCTGGGGACAGGCTCTGCCCTTATTTGCCACCCAGTACCTGGCACCAGCCCTGGCATGTAGTCGATGTTAAATAAATAGTTGCTGAGCGTCAAGGGAAGGGTCAGAGGTGTGGGGAGTGGATGGAAGAGTGGCCTTGCTAGAGAAGAAAAGGCTTCGTGCCACTGGGCAGTGGTGGTGCAAGCTTTTAATCCCAGCACTTGGGAAACAGAGGCAGTCGGATCTCTATGAGTTCGAGGCCAGCCTGGTCTACAGAGTGAGTTCCAGGACAGCCAGAGCTACACAGAGAAACCCTGTTTTCTCGGAAAAACAGAACAACAATGAAAGGCTTCTTTTCCCCTTGCATCAGTCTTTTCTGGAGAAGGCAATAGAACGGGCAAGGAGGCCCTGGCCACGGTGGGTATAACCAGGTTACTCATGCATTATCAGGAAGAAACAGAGCCTGCGAGCAAGCAGGACTGGCTGGAAACTGATCCCTCCCCAGTGCCGGGAGGCAGAGCCAGGGGAAGGCCTCTGTGGCTGTGCTGGGACTGGCTACGAGGTGTTTTGAGGCGGGGATCTGTGACTCCCAATGAACTCTGGTGGCAGTTTGTCTTCTTTGAGCTGCTGGGTGTGGGGGAAGAGATTAGGGGTACACACCTGGGATGTGGTCCAAAAGCAGGCCCTTTGGAGCTTCCCAGAAGCTTTGGAATCCAGGGTCATCCTGAATTCCTCTCTAGATGCAGGATATTATACATTGCCGGGAGCAAGTCCAGGAGCAGAAAGCCTTCCTAAAAAGGAGAGGCAAGCAAGCCTCTAGGTCCTAGACCAGGCATCTTGATGCTGGGGGGCTCTTCATGCACAGCCAGATTAGTCTTTACGCTCAGGTTTGGGGATCTTTTTGTGAAGTCTTTCCACTCTCTAGACCTCAGGAAGGCAAGAAGCTGCGGAGTGACAGCCCCTAAGAGAATACTCAATTCTTCTAAACCGTCTACCCTGGCTGCTCAGGTACCAGCTCCCTTTTTCCTAATTTTTATTTTCTTTAAAAAGTTTTTTTTTTTTTTTTTTTGGCCAAGCAGTGATAGCACACACCTTTACTCCTAGCACTCGGGAGTCAGAGGCAGGCAGATCTCTGAGTTTGAGGCCAGCCTGGTGGCACAGAGAGAGTTCTAGGACAGCCAGGGCTATATGGAGAAACCTTGTCTTGAAAAACCAATAAAATAAAATAAAAAAAAATGTGTGTGTGGTATATGCTGGTGTCTGTGGAAGCCAGAGGTTGATGTCTAGTCTCTTTTCACCCTCTTTTTTTTTTTTTTTTTTTTAATACGGGGTCTTTTGATTATGTAGCCTTAATTGTGCCTGCCTCCCCGGTGCTGGGATGAAAGGCATGTGCCACCACTGCCCCACTGAGACAGGCTTTGTTCCTGTCTGCACTTCTCCTCCACACCCAGCAGCAGTACCCTGCTCTTTACTTGGGTGTTGGGGACTCAAAGTCAGGTCCACGAGCTTGTCCCTTACTTACTAAACCTTACTAAGCCATCTTCCCAACTCCCCTCTTCCTGATGTTTCTAAGCCCGGATCTTCCTTAATCTTTTTAAGCGTATACCACCCATGCCTGGGCCATGCTGGCCTGCCAAAAGGCAGCAGTGATGAAATACAAAGATAGTTCCTCAAAGGGGGCTTTGATGGTGGAGAGATGGGTCAGTCGGAAAGATGGCTGCCGAGCCTGACAACCTGAGTTCCATCCTGAGGATGCAAGTTCCAGGAGGCCTGTGTCAAAAATCAGACAAACAAGCAAGCAAACAAAAAGAGTTGCCGCTTTTGCAGAGGACCCAAATTTGGCTCCCTGGCAGCCGAGAATCATCTGTAAGCTGAGCTCCAGGGGATCCCGTGCTCCCTTCTGGCCTCCACAGGCACCAGACGTGCATGCGGTACACACACGTGGGCAAAACACTCATACACATAAAAAAATACATCTTAAAAACAAAAGGAACAAAAACAGCTTAAGGGACAGAAAGGTGGCTCACTGGGCAAAGCTGTTCACTGTGCAGGCAATTTGAGTCTGATCTCCAGGACCCCTATGGAAAGTCAGGTTCAGGGGCTGGAGAGATGGCTCAGCAATCAGGAGCGCCTACTGCTCTCACAACCGACTTAGGTTTGGTTCCCAGCACCACAGGGCTCACAACCAACTGTAACTCAAGTTCCAAATGATCCAACACTCTTCCCAACGTACGCGCTTAGCTGTACGCACATAAAAGAAATGCTTTTGTCAGATGTGGGTGGTGCCCAGCAGCAGCAGCCTCGGCTCGGTGACCGGCAGCAGCCTCGGCTCGGTGACCGTGAGGTGGGAAGCAGAACCAAGAGAATCAGCTGGGAGCTTTGAAGGCCAGCTACCCTCAAATATGCTAGGCAGCGGCAGAAACAACCTGGCCCCACCTAGGGGGAAGGTGACAAGAGGACTCCTAAAATCTCCCCTGATTTCCGCAAACACACCGGAACACTCCAGCGTACACACTAACACACACACCCAATAAGGTGATTAACGAAAACACCAACTTATAACGAGCCATTAAATGTGTACACATCTGTTTTCTTATTGCCCCTAACGTGTCTCCAGGACTCTGTTGCATAGGTGGTCCCCGAAGGTTTCTGTTCATGCAGAGCTCTGATACTTGTGCCCTTTGCAGGACCTGCAGTGCCTCCGGGCCTTCGAGGCCTCAGCGCAAACAAGGGATTTTCACACTTGTCCCCAGAGCAGGGGTTGTAGCAGCATAGGGTCTGCTTAGAAAATCAGACTGCGGTCCTGGGGGTGGAGGAAGGTGCTAGTCAGCTGAACAGAGGGGTACGGGAGCTGTGCTCAGGGTTCAGAGCCAGGGTTCCTAAGGGTGGAGGATGAAACCGGGCAGCACTCATTCAGTCTGGGGCCCCTGGGCTTTTCTGTGGCCATGGCAAGTCTAGCCATGTTTGAGATGTGGCTCTGCTGCTCTAGAGTCAAGGTGGACCCAGGACTTCAGTCCAGGCTTGTTGGGGGCGAGGGTGGGGAGAGGAGTCGATGAAGATAGTCTTCAGTGGGCAAAACCGCACCAAGACATCGCATGCAAGCCCAGGGCCACGTGACAGGAGAGGCCCAGGAGAAAAGGCAACCTCAAAGCTAAGCTGGGATGAAACTGTCCTTTCAAGGGCCACCTCCCATCTGTCTTCCTGTGAGGACCTGCGCAGGCCACTCCTTGCCTCTTGGCCTTCCCTCAGTACTGTGGAGGCCCGTAACTGCGCTTCCCCACCCCCACCCCCACGCTCCTGGAGTCAGAGATCCAGCGTTGGAGACCAGATCTCAAATCCTAGCATCCCAGACTAGACCTTTCTGTCAAACTCACTGGTTCTCTGTGTCCTGTTTTCCAAGGCCGTGGGTGACATTGCACCCCTGTGCGACAGAGCGACATAGAGGCTAGTTATACGGTCTCTATAGCCCTGCTGAGATCCCGCTTCCAGGACGTGTACAAAATTCACACCCGGGTACAGCCGGTCACTGCCTCGGACAGAGCGCCTACCCGGCGCTTCAAATTCTAGGCGAACCAGGGCTCAAAGACAGCTGGAGGGACGCCGCGAGGACCGCATGGGGCACCAGAATCCCGTGGAGAGACGAGAAAGGCGACGCTTGGGGGACACTAGGAGAACCGGTGGCCTCTAACCAGCCTGTTTTTTAGGCCTTCCCTGTGGAGTTCAAGATCCGGAAAGATAGGGGATTGGGAGGGACCGGGATTCTCCAGCAGCCGAAGCTTAAGAACAGAGAGGGTCGCGAGGCGGACGCCTCTGCTTGCTCCGTGTCCCTGCAACAGCCAGGACAGCTAGACAGCTCTGCGCCCTGCCCGGCCCGGCCGAGAGTGAAGGTGCGCAGGGGCTAGTAAAGGCACTAGCGCAGCCTGTCTGGACTCCAGGTCGGGAGGTCCAGACAGGAGGACGGTCCGGCAGCTTCGCAGCCACGGCTGTCACCGCCCCGACCCTCCCGTCCGGGTCTCCCTCCCGGGAAGCGGATCCGTAGACCACGCGCTGCGCGTCCCCTCCCTCCCTTCCCGGCCCCGCCGCGTACCTGTGGCTCCAGCTCCAGACGCGCTGCAGGGCGCCCGCGACCGCGCAGTGACATCCGAGCCGAGCCTCCGGCTCCAGCTTCCGACGCCACCTCCAGCCTCTAGTCGCCGCGGGAGAGGCGCCACCTCCGGCCGAGGGGGGCGGGAGCGGCGAGGGGCTCCGGGAGCCGCGCCCCTCCCTCGTGGGATTCTGCGCGTGGCCCTCGACCGGAGGCCCCGGGTGCTCTCACCACAGCAGACAACCGGGGCCGGAGGGCGATCGCACTCCCTCCTAGCCTCGGGGCGGAGGTCGGTCAACCCCGCCCCGGAGCACCAAAGTCTCACCTTTCTTTTTTTAACCTTAAAAAAAAAAAATAAATTACATTTATTTACTTATTTGGTGTGCCTGTGCGCGCCCGCGGGGGGGCGGGGGTGGTCCCATGTGGAGGTCAGAGAACAATTTACAGGAGTCAGTTCTCTCTTTCCACCCCTGTGGAGTCCTGGGATCCGATTGAGGCCATCTGGCCTGGTGACATCAAGCGTTATCTACTGGACCATCTCTCCTGGGCCTGTTCTCTTCAACTGCGTAGAGCAAACAGTTGTGCCTGGAGCTCCTGCCTCTTCCTCTCCCTCTGAGTTGCTTTAGATGGTAATGGCTTCTTGGCCAAAAACTCTCTCCTCCGACCCACATTTCCTGTCGCCTCCTGGACTCCTTCTACCGGCTCTCCTCTTTGGTCCTGGTCGGCTTCCTTCCCATTTCTCCCTCTACTAGAGCCAGGCCAGTAAGAAGCCAGCTCACCTTTGTTACCCAGCGCAGGGGACAGTGTGTGTGTGTGTGTGTGTGTGTGTGTGTGTGTGTGTGTGTAGGTGGATTCCTGGAGTTGGCTGGTCAGCTGGTCTACCCAAATTGATGATTTTAGATTCAGTGCGAGTCTTTGTATCAAAAACTAAGGTGCAGAAGTGATACAGGGAGACACCCAGTGTTGACCTTGACCTTTATACGAGCGCGCACGCACACACACACACACACACACACACACACACTGAAAGGGGGGTACACACGCATACACCACACAGAGAGAAAGTTAGGAGCCTGTGGGTTTGGCACTTGTCATTTATGCTGAAAAAATAAAGACCTTTTGCAACAGGCGCGGTGGTGTCCATCTATGACTCCAGCACTCAGGAGGAGGAGGCAGGAGAGCAGGAGTTCAAGGCCAGTCTCAGCTACAGAGTGACTCTGAGGCCAGGCTGGGCTGCGTGAAACCCTGGCTCAAAAAAAAACAAACAAAGCCACGTCTGTCTATGCTTTTAATTTTGTAAATGAGTGTATGTGCGTGTGTCTAGTGTGTTTATACACTTGAGCGCAAATGCCCACAGAGACCAGAAGATGGCATCAGATCCCCTGGAGCTGGAGTTTCAAGCAGCTGTAAAATGACAGAAGCAGGTGCTGGAAACTGAACCTGGGTCTTCTGGAGCAGGTGTAAATCATCCTAACTTCAGAGCCGTCTCGATGGGCAAATGTCTATTTTTGAAATTCCAACAAAACATTATCATTGTTTATATCCAAATAGCTGCTTAAACTGTAAACACTCCTTCAGGGCAATTCTCTCTCTCTCTTTTCTTTTCTTTCTTTCTTTTTTTTTTTTTTAAACCTTTTTGTTTCATTTGAGAACAATCTCAGGACCAGGCTGGTCTGGATTTCCTAATTCTCATGCCTCAGCTTCCTAAGTACTAAGACACAGATCACAGATGAGAGGGCAATTGGCTGTGACATCGGTCAACCCATTGAGTAACAGAGCTGACTCAGCTGATCTGGCCTGCCAGGTGGGTGTTCCCAACTTCCATGGACATCCCTTCCCCACACAGACAGGGCCCAGTCTTCATTCAAGGACAGGAGCAGCTGTGCTTGTCTGTTAGAACCTCTAGACACATGCACACACACACATACACACACACATACATAGTTGTTGTTGTTTGTTTTTCAAGACAGTTGTGTGTGTGTGTGTGTGCATGTGGAGGTCAGAGGTCAAGCTGGACTTTGTTCCTCAGGAGCCATCTACATTGTTTTCCGGGACGAGGTCTTTCACTGAGTCCTGGGCTCAGTGATTGGACCAGGCTGGCTAGCACACCCCAGGAATCGCCGGCCCTGTAGCTCCACTGCTGAGATTACAGTGTCAGCCACCGCAGCCAGCTTTCTCTGTGGATGCTAGGGACCAGACTCAGGTCCTCATGCTTGCATGGCAAGCTCCTCACCCACTGAGCCATCTGTTTGCTTTTGAGTTACACACTAGATTCACGAAACTTGTCCAGAGATAGGGCTTTGACCACAAGAAGGGAGCAGAGGGAGCATGGAGCTTGCTGTTCCCTGTGGGGTTCTCAGCAGCAAGGTCTGAGTGAGACTTGGTGAAGGCTGGCAGTCCTGGAGTGTAAACAGCTCTTCCTTTCGGACCCCCCTGCTCCAAAGAAGGAATGCTGGGTGGTGGCATTCTGCCTGAATACATGTATATCGTCTTTTCCCTACAATGCTGTTAGCTTTGATTATAATAGCCAACTTTCCTCTTCCATCCAGACTCATGGCGCCAGTTCTGGGATCTTCCTGGTCTGTCCTCATTTATAAATTACCCACAGGTCTTTGCACAAAAGAAGATACACAAGGTGAATGAACACATGCCCCCTACAGTTCATTTCGGTTCTCAAAATTAGAAACTAACTCAGGGTCTGGGGAATGTAGTTCAGTCGGTAGAGTGATTGCCTAGCATGCATGAGGTTCTGGGTTCATTTCCCAGCATTCCATCAAGTCAGGCATCGTGGTGCACACCTGTAATCCAAGCATTCTGAAAGTGGAAGCAGAAGGACCAGAGTCCATAGCCATTCATAGAACATTTGAGGCCAGCCTGGGATACATGAGACCCTGCTGTAAAACAAAAACAGAAACAAAAAACAAACAACAACAAAAACCAAAGCTGGCCAGTGATAGCACCTTTAATCCCAAGCACTCAGGAGGCAGAGACAGGTGGGTCTCTGAGTTTGAGGCCAGCCTGGTCTACAGAGTGAGCCAAGACTGCGTGGTGTGAAACATCATCAATGTCACCCCACAAAAAAAAAAGAAAGAAAGAAAGGAAGGAAGGAAGGAAGGAAGGAAGGAAGGAAGAAAGAAAGAAAGAAAGAAAGAAAGAAAGAAAGAAAGAAAGAAAGAAAGAAAGAAAGAAAAGTAGCTAAATCTTATCTGAACTGTACCCTGAGGTGACAGCCTCGACCTCAAATGGGCCAATTGCTCATTTGTGTTTGGACTCTACAAAGAGATGAGGTCATGCCACAAAGCTCCTCTGCTAAAAGCCTTCTTCTGTTCCAGCTGTAACTTTCAGACCTGTGTCTGCTGAGGACTCAGCTGACCTGGAGTCTAAAGAAAACAACAAACCAGTTCCAGAGCTCTGGCCCAAGGCTGCGCATGAGACCTGCATGCTGGACTTGACACAGCACTGGGTGACAGCATGCTGTGTGCGCATGGGGTGAATTTTGATCGTTGGCTCTGGAAACAGAGAATAAAGGCTCCTGGGTTCCCCGGGGAGAGACTTTCTGTTTTTAACTTGAGGGTCTGTATAGTTAGTCAGACTTTGATTTGAAACACAGGTATGAAGATTGACTTCCAAAAATCATGGTCCACATGTTTATTTTATTTTTTTTCTTTCCCTTCTTTTTTTTTCTTTTTTCTTTTTCTTTTCTTTTTTTTTTTGAGACAGTGTCTCTAACACTGGCTGGCCTTAAACTTTCTATCTTGTCTTTGCTTTCCTCTTTTGTTTGTTTTGTTTTGTTTTGAGACAGGGTTTCTCTGCGTAGCCCCGGCTGTCCTGGAACTCACTCTGTAGACCAGGCTGGCCTGGAACTCACAGAGATCTGCCTGCCCCTGCCTCCTGAGTGCTGGGATTAAAGGTATGTGCCGCCATTACCACCTGGCTGGCTATACATTCTTTCTTCATGGCCAAGGATGACATTGAACTTCTGATCCTTCTGCATCTCCCCAGTGCTGGAACTACAGGTGTGAGCCACCATGCCCAGTTTGTATTACGGTGGGCTTCGTGCATGCTAGGCAGGGACTCGACAGCAGACCTACATCCCAGGGAGTATGTTTAAGACTCTGCCATCCCAGGAGTGATTGTGAACACACACACACACACACCCATCAGAGAGAGCAAGAAAGTGTCTAGTTAGTACCTTTGGACTTCAGGGAAAAAAAAGAGAAAAAAAAAAAGCCAGGTATGTTAGCACACACATTTAATCCCAGAGATTGGGAGGTAGAGGCAGGTGGATTTCTGTGAGTCTGAGGCCAGCCTGGTCTACATTGTCAAGTTCCAGGACAGCCAGGGCTATAGAGAGAGACCCAGTCTAAAACAAGGCCACAAGTCACTGTTGGCTCTCCTGACAGATCACCTAGCAAGACAAAAGGGGAGTGTGTCTATGAACCGGGAAACACTGAAGGAATTCTGGTGCAAAGAGCAACTGACCCCAGCTCCCCAGACACTGCAGAGATGAAGTCCCAGACAAGTTCATTGCTCAGCCCTGATTCCTCACGATAGAGCAGGGACAAAGAGGTGTTTTGTCTACAACTCAGCGTCCCAGGGCTAGGAAAGCCAGAGCCACAGAAAAGCACACGTAAGTTGAATGCCAGTAGCTGTTTGGCCTGGAGATATCCCAGCATTCCTGGACTCCACTTCCTCATTCATAAAACAGGGAGCCTGCTACATACTTGCCGGGCAAAGGTGGACTGGGATATGGGCCCAGGTCTCCAGTTCCACGCTCAGAGTAGGTCACCAGTTAATGCTGTGGGATTTTTTACTGCCTGTACAGACCCACATCCGCCCCAGTGCAGTGCCCTGTCCAAGCGCTGATTTACACAACAGGGTCTCGTGAATAGTCTCATACTTTTGGAGCTCCTCACCCAGCTTTGCCCCAGCCCCAGCCCCAGCCCCCAACAGGGCTGAAAATCTTGTTTTGAGGTGGATTGTACATTGTATAAGTCCCGGCGAGAAAGAGCCTCTGTTCCGGGTTGGAGACCCAGGTCTAGCCGATCTGATGCTCCTGCTAGAATCGGGGGTGGGGTGGGGCGTCTTGGGTGACATGGAGATGCAGGGACAGGTGAGAGGCTCCCCGGGTAGTCCTCCTGCTATTGCTACACAGTTGTCCTTGGTCACTGGAAGCTTTCCAGGCTTCTGGTTAATTCTGGGAGCCACCGGATCTCCTAGCAACATATTCCTTCTGGGAACGAGGCTGGCAGAGCCGGTTGCTGAACTTCTAACTCTGATGTTTCTTGTGTGAAATTAAGACAACTTTTCACGCTGGCATGCCCTCGCTGGGAGGAGGGACATGAGCCAGGTTGTGGTGGGCGGGGAAACATTCCCCTGGGGAAAACCACCATCAGGCATGATGGGGAGAAATCTGCCATAGGTGCTTGGGGTTCAAGGAGGTTTCCCTGTCCTTTGATGTGGCAGAAAACCCTCTAAAGCACTCTTACAACAACTTCAAAACGTGCAACTGGGGAAGCAGGATAAAGCAGGGGGCGGGGAGGGCAAGTTCCTGGTTCAAAGTCATAAACACACACTATAAAACTGAAGGCAAGATTTCCCTTGATAAACACAAAATCAAAGGCAAGAAAATGTGGAGAGGGCTTGCTTTTTCCTATCCCCGCACCAAGGAGGGTTAACTTGGATTCCGCCTTTTCTTCTCACACTAACAGGGGCCGAGAGACTAAGCTGAGGTGGGTCAGGGTGGGCCTGTCTGGAGGTCCGGAGTGGCGAGCTTTCACCCCATAGCTGCATGGCCTGGCTGTGGGCCAAACTTCCCATTTCCTTCCCTTCCTTCCTCCATTGGCCAAGGATGCAGGCTGGTGAGGACCAATCATGACGCAGAGTCCCACAGTTCCCCAGCCTGGCTTTACCTCCTCGGTGGACTCTTTCTCAAGACCCGGAAGCAGAAGCCTTTGCTCCCGGCTCCACCTCTATAAATGTTCACTGTCCCCCACAGGCTCGGGAATTTGAACCCTCGCTCCCCAGCTGGTAGCTGCGTTGGAGAGCTTGCTGGGGAACCTTGGGAATAGAGCCTTGCTGTCGGAAGCAGGTCACCAGGGCGCCTTTTGAGGTTTTACAGCCTAGCCCTACTTCCTCTTCTCTCCCTGATTCCTGACTGGGGAAGAAACGTGAGCTTCCTGCTCCCGCCACCGTGCCTTCCAGCCGGCTTGGAATGTATCTCCTTGAACTGTGATGCTGAATAAACTCGTCCTTTCTGATAATTGCATTTGGCAGGCATTTTATCACAGACATGGTCTTACTATGTAATCCAAGCACTCAGGGAGGCAGAGGCACGCGGATCTCTGTGGGTTCAAGCCCAGCCTGGTCTACAGAGTAAGTTCCTGGACAGCCAAGGGTACACAGAGAAACCCTCTCTCAAAAAAAACAAAACAAAAGAGTAAGGAGCTGGGAATGTAGTTCAACGTTTGTCTAGCGTATGCAAGGCCCTGGGTTTAGTCCATAAGAACACACACAAGTAAAAGAGGTAAAATTAATTTTAATATACCAAGAGCTGAAGGTACAGCTCAGTTGGTAGGGTGCCTGCTTAGCATACATGACTTCCTGTTTTCGAACCCCAGCGTTGGCTAAAAAAAAACTGGACATGATGGTGCAGGCCAGTAACCCAGCCCTTGAGATCAAGGCTGGAGGGTCTGAAGTTTAAGGTCACCCTCAGCTGCATGGAGAGTTTGAGTTCACACATAAACCATGTCAACCTCAGGTTAGTTTATCCTCATTGTTGTGACGAAATCTGTGACAGAGTGCTGGAGGGATGGCTCAGCGGGTTAACACTGCCAACTTCCACAGAAGACCCAGAGCCACTAACTGGCATCCACAGCAGACGGCCTACTCACTGCCTGTAACCGAGGCTCCATTTGTTCACACTCTGTCTTCTTGCTTCTGTCCGGGAACGTCTGGGCTGCTACTTTTGCAAACCAGGCCATGATTGCACAAACTGTCGGCACTGCCACGTGCTGTGTTTGCTCTGTGCTTGTGCCCTCTTGACCTGGTGCCTGTGAAACATAACAGCTGAGGCTAGGCTGAATACCTGCACACACATGGTCCACATTCAGACAAGTGTCTCTCTCACACACACATACACACATAAATAAATATAATTTTTTAAATGGAGGAGATGAGGAGATAAAAAAGGGAAGAGGGAAAAAATAGCTCTCTAAGACAAGGGCTTAAGTTGGCCAGGCAGGCCTTGAACTCGCCATCCTCCTGCCTCAGTGTCCCACGTCAAAAAATTTACAGGCCTGGCTGCTCTGAGTGCTTTTCGAGCAAAGGTTCATTTAATCCTTACACAACCCCGTGACACAGATATTAACACCAACCCATATTAGGAAAGGTGAAGGAGTTCTGGAGAGCTTAATTCATTTGTCCCCAATACAGCCAGGCTCCCCAAAGCTGGAGCGTTGAGCTGGCCTCGCCCCCGGGATCTGTCCTAACACTGAGCTCACCCTGTTCGGTAAGACAGCAAGGCCTGACAGCAAGGCCTGTTCTTCTGGGAAACAGCTTTTGCTGATAAAGTGGAGTCGTGGTCCCTTCAGGCTCAGGAAGTGCTCAGCGTGCACTCAGCCAGTCACTGGGACTCGTCACCTTTGCTTCCTTCAGCCCTTTACACATATTTCACAGGCACCGGTCAAGGGCGGGGACCTAAAGCAAACTTACCAACTTGCTGTGCTGAGGGTTCGGGTGATCCTGCATGGACTTTGCTGGAGCTTGTTGAGGGAGCTCCTACAGACTGCTAAACCTGCTTCTAGCTCCTGTTTATTTCTCTTCTCTTTCCTGTGTGTCTCTGTGTGTCTGTGTTTGTGATATGCACAAGTGTGTATGCATGGGTTTTGTTTTTTGTTTTTTGTTTTTTTTGTTTTTTTTCTTTTGCTGGTGCATATTGCAGGCCTCAAGTTGATGTCCAGAACTATCCTCAGTCACTCACCTCATTCATTAAGGCAGGGTCCTTCAGTTAAAACCAGAACTTGAATATTCGAACAGCCAGCTTGCTCTGGGGCTCCCTTTCTCTCTGCCTTCTACTGCTCACTCAGCATTTTACATGGGTGCCTGGGATCCAGGCTCTGGTTTTCACAAGCACTTTGCCACTAAGCCATCTCTAGCCTTTTTTTTTTTTTTTTTTTTTTTTTTTGAGGCAGGGTCTCTCTTCATAGTCCTGGATGTCCTGGTACTCACTATTGCAGACCTCGTGATGGCCCTGAACTCACAAAGGCCCACCTGCCTCTGCCTCCCTGGTGCTGGGATCAAAGGGATATACCACCACACCTGGCTGTTTTTGTTTTTCAAGATAGGGTTTCTTGATTTAACCCAGGTTGTCCTGGAGCTCACCCAGTAGACCAGGCTGGCCTTAAACTCAGAGATCCACCTGCCTCTGCCTCCCAAGTGCTGGGATCAAAGGCGTGCGTGAGCCACCATGCCCAGCTCAAGTTTTTATTCTTAAAATTAATTTTAATTTCAATGTGCTTGAAAATTACATGCATTTGTGGGTTACTATTTGATTATTTTTACATGTATTTCTTTGTGTGTCTGTGTGCCACAGTGTGTGTGCAGAGGTCATAGCACAACCTGAGGGAAGGAGTCATTTCTCTCCTACTCCATAGGTCCCAGAGATTAAACTCAAGCTGTTGGGCTTCAGTGGCAGGCTCTTGGTGCCACTGAGCCACTCGCCAGTCACCAAACCAAACAACCATGTGATGCTTTGCTACATGGAGAGATTGAATAATGTTCAGAGCAGGTTCAACTTACCTCTCCTTCTTTAAAAATTATTGTTTCTCGTGGAGAGAGGATGTTAGGAAGGGAAGATCAGACATCGAAAAGCTGAGTTCAAAGGTAAAACGGTGTATGTGAGAAAAAATAGTGAGCCGCTTGGCAGATTCCCGCAAAGAGTATAAAACTTTGTTCGTGTCGAGACCAACAGGTCCAGGGAGGAGGGGCCTTTTGCCTAGGCTACCCACACTCATGGGTAGCTAAGTGTGAGAGCACCAAGATGACAGGCATGTGCTGGGGATGGAACCTGGTGCTCTGTGCATGCTGGGCCAGCCCTCCACCCGCTGCACTGCACCCCAGCCTCCAACCAGGCTCTGATCTGGAAAACCTCATTCCAGCACTGTCAGTGTCCCGGTGGTTCTGTCACGTTACAGTTGTGAGCACACACACGTGTGGGCATGTGTGTTGATTACAGAAGAAAACCTTGGCTGTCATTTCTCAGGTGCTACCATTTTCTTTTTTCTTCTTCTTCTTCTTCTTCTTTTTCTTCTTCTTCTTCTTCTTCTTCTTCTTCTTCTTCTTCTTCTCCTTTTATCTTGTTTGTTTTATTTGTTTCTGTTTTGTTTTGTTTTATTTTTGAGACAGGGTTTCTCTGCGTAGCCCCGGCTGTCCTGGAACTCATTCTGTAGACCAGGCTGGCCTCAAACTCAGAGCTCTGCCTGCCTCTGTATCCCTTTGAGTGCCGGCTTAGGACTCACACTTTCAAGATTAGCCAAGCACTCCCCAGTACTCTTCTACAGCTTTCTGAGCAGGGTGTTCTCAAAGGAGCTGCACCAGAGAATCATGGGACCTCTCTGCACCATTTGGTTTTTTTGAGACAGAATCTCACTGTATAACTCCGATATCTACCCTTACCTGCCTAGTGCTAGGATCTAAGGCATGCACTAGAAAATGAACTTTCATTTGCCTGCTTCAACTGTTATCTTGGAGGATTACTGCTTCAGTCTGCTGACCTAGGCATAAAATTCTGGAAGCTTCTAGCCTCCGTACAAGCTAGCCTAGGCCTAAAATGTTTTCAGCCTTTAAGAATTACTGCTTAATAAGCTCGCCATTTCTTGTTCTTTCCAAGCTCTGGGCTGGCTGGTTCAATTCAGCTGTTGTGGCTCAAACTCCTCTTCCAGATAACTTATTCCATTTGGCTTTTCTCTCAGCCTCTGAATTGCTCTGTTTGGCCTCAAACTAACTCAAACAATCTGCTCTAAACTCTTGGCTCATTCTCATTCTCTGGCTCATTCTGTCTTCACCTGAGTTCTCTCTCTCTCTGCAACCCATCTGTCCTGCTAAAAATGTCCTGTCTCTCTCTCTTCTCTATCTTTGCATTGCCCCTTAAGTAGTTTCCCTCTCCCTCTCTCTCATGAGAGTTCAGCATATCCTCTGATTTATCACTTTTCTGCCATTCAGTTAGAAATCACTTTCAAACATGTTTGCTTCCTTCTACAAATTAACTTTACCTTCATTATTTGGATTTAATGGCCACCACGTCTGGACCTAAGCTTTTCTTTACCTGAAACTTGCTTTACACCGGAGGGTCTTGAACTCAGATCTGCTTGCCTCATTCTCCTGGATTAAAGGCGGGGTTGTATTCCAGCCAGCTCACATAGACCTAGACAGTCTTTGGATTCATTCTCTTGCCAGTTTGAAATTGGAATTCCTCTACAATACACCATCAAGTTTGGCTCTGTAATATTTCTCACAATAAGCCATAAACATATATCACTTCAACGTTTAGTCTTTAGAAAATCAAACCCAAAGCAAGATACTTCAGCCTCCCTTCAGCCTGCTCATGTATGATCACTCCAAAGTGCATTCCTCTGCTGAGGGGACTTGGGATGACAAAGGAAGGTAGCAGGGTTGTATTGGAGCTAAGGATATTGGACTCTGTGCTTCATCTTCATGGCGCATGTGTCAGCGTTCAGTAAATATTTATTCAGTGAGCTCATTGTTTCTGAGAGAGCCAAGATGCCAGGCACAGCCTGTAAAGAACTTGTAACACTTCCTGTCACAGCAGTTGGTCATGGAGATACAGGAGCACCAAAGCCATTTACAAAGCTCTCATTCTTAAAGCAACAGATGCCTAAAACACACAAGCGACCCCGGTCCTCATGTCTATTTTATTCAAATCTTTTACAAAACTTGCATTAAGTAGGACAATGAAATGCTATGCCAGGCCATTTACCACACAGGCCGGGTGGTGGTGGCACACGCCTTTAATCCCAGCATTCAGGAGGCAGAGGCAGGCGGATCTGTAAATAAAAAAACAGTCCAGCCTGTTCTACAGAGTGAGTTCAGGGACCCCCAGGGCTATATAGGGAAACCCAGTCTCAAAAAACAAAACAACAACAAAAATCTTGCTCTTTTAGGGGTCTGGAGAGATGGCTCAACAGTTAAGAGCTCTTGTTGCTCTTTCAGAGAACCTGTGTTCAATCCCCAGTACTCACATGGTGGCTCACGCCCATCTGTATGTAACTCTAGTTTCAGAGATTCCAATACCCTTTTCTGGCTTTTTGCAGGCATTGTACATACATGGTGCAAAAGACATGCACCATTCGGGTCAAATTCCTGTACCACATAAAAATTTAAATCTTGCTCTTCTGAAGCACTGAAATAGCCCTTGTCTCAATAAGCCAAGGTTCTTGCAAAAAAATTGGCTAATACAGTAATTCCCCCTTCCTGAAAAATATTTATTTTTAATTTATGCATACATGTGTACCTCTGTGTGGGTGTGTGTCATGTGTCTGTGGATGTCCTCAGAGGCTAGAAGGTGGCTTTGAGTCCCCCAGAGATGAGGTTACAGGTGTTTGTGAACCACCTGACGTGGGTGCTGAGAACCGATAACGTCTTCTGAAGGGGTAGAAAGACCTAACTGCTCAGCCATCTCTCCAGCCCCACCCCTTTAACATATAGGGCTTCATGGATGGCCAGGCCAGCCTTGAAATCACCATATAGCCAAAGGTGATCTTGAACTTCTGATGTTCTCTGCCTCTACCTCCCACTGCTGGGATTACAGGTATGAGCCATCACATGTTCTTTCTGTGAGAATGGACCCTCAGGCCTCGTGAATGCTGGGTAAGAACTGTCATCCTCTTTAGCCACAGTTAGCTTTATTTGGTTTCAGTGACCTCTAGTCAGCAAGGAAGCAAAGTCTGGCATCAATTAAGGGTGGGGAGGACAACTGTGACCCCAGCACTGCAGAGGCAGAGGCAAGAGACCACCTCAAGTCAGAGGCCAGTCTGAGCTACCTAGTGAGTTCCAGGAAAAGCTGAACTTTAGAGTAAGACTGATCTCAAACAAACAAACAAACAAACAATCCAAAAACCAGAACAGGAGTTGGGAAGATGGCTCAGCCAGTCAAGTAGTTGTTGCATAAGCCTGAAGACCTTCACCAGCAGCCCCAACCCTCCTCCCCCGAGTCTGTGCGAAGAGACAGGTGTGGCGGTACACACCTGCAATCCCAAAGCTGCGGAAAGGGCAGGAGCAGGTGGCCGCCCGGAGCTCCGGCGCAGCCAGTCCAGCTGAGTCTGAAGTTCCAGGTTCAGGTTCTCCTTGGAGACCTTGTCTCCGAGGACAGAGAAGGACTGAAGAACACTCAGCATCGGCCTCTGGCTGCCACACCCACACACACAAAGCCCGGAAACAGAAATTAGTATGAGTTTTCCGTCTTTACAGCTTCGTGGATGGAAGAATTGTTTTTAACATGGGTCTTAGCAACCTTAGCATGCGATTCTGTACTTTCTAAGTCAAGCTTGTTCCCCTCTTCACTCAGCAGCTCCACCCAGACCTGACTGCATCCTCTGCCTCTCTTGCCCTTTGGAGCTATGACTAAGTAAGCGTTCCCCAGCACAAGCTCAGTGGAGCAGCAACCGTTAACTGAGCTGGCACCTGACACAGATGGACAGACAGAGGGATTCATATAGCTATTACATAACATAGATATGACACTTTTTAAAACACTCTTTTGAGATTTATATCTTATGTGTATGGGTGTATGGGTGTATGTCCATGTGCCACATGCCCAGAAGAGAGCACTGGATGCCCTGGTAATGGAGTTACAGATAGTTTAAGATGCCATAGGGGTCCTGGGAATAGAACCTGGGTTTTCTGAAGAACAGTCAGTGCTCTTATCTGCTGAGCCATCTCTTCAGCCCAATAAGAATTCTATTTTACTATAAATTATTGCTCATCTCTTGCTATGCTACTGTGCCTCATTTGTTTTTGTTTGCTTGTTTTGAGACAGGGTTTCTGTGTGTAGCCCTGGATGTCCCCTAGAACTCATTCTATAGAGCAGGCTGGCCTGGAACTCACACAGATCTGCCTGCCTCTTCCTCCAAGTGCTGGGATTAAAGGCGTTCACCGCTGCCTGGCTATGGCACCTCGTTTGAGTCGAACATTAAATTCGGTGTTATCTGTCTGGAGAGAGGGCTCACCAGTTAAGTGTGCACACTGCTACAGGAGACCCAGCACCCTCTTCTGGCCTCTCTGTGCAACTGCACTCACGTGCACACACACACACAGTTTAAAATAAAATAAACATTAAAAACCACTAACATTACTGAACCAGTGAGAAGGCTTAGGAAATAAAGGTACTTGTTATACATGGCGACTTGAGTCCCAGACTCCAGAGCCCTCATGGTGGAAGGAGAGAACAGGCTCCAGCGAGTTTCCTCTAAGGTCTACAGGTGCACAATGGCATACCCCTCCTCCACAAATAAATGTAAAAGTAATTTTAGAAAACCTAAGCACTGCCACGAATGTGGGAAAACTACAGGGCTACATACATACAAACTACATACAAACTAGCTGCACGTGGTCTCAGGCTTCCACTATGGAGCTTGGAGACCACTGCCCAGGGATGAGGGGCAGGATCGAACCTTTGCCTGAGGAGGCTGGCTCTCATGTGAAGAAACTCCCCTCCCAGTTTGACTCCTCCACTCTGCTGAAGGGTGAGGTGTCTGTAGTCCTTCATAGTGGTATTTTTTTCCCTTTTTTTTATATCTGTAATCCTAGCACTTGGAAGATGGAGGCAGGAGGATTAGAATTAGAGGCTATCTTTGGCTACAGAGTGATTTCCAGGCCAAGTCTAGGCTACGTAAATCCCTGTCCCCAGAAACCCAAATAAATAAAAAATATTTGAATTTCGCTTCACCGTCTTATATAGGACTCTGCCTACACAGTTAAAACGAGTGTTGCCTGCTGAAACATTTTCAGAAGCCAAGACCTTTTCCAAGCTGGTGCCCCTTCTCTGTGTAACTGAACACTTTCTCTTTCTCCCCCCAACAAAGAGCAGCCTTGCTTTCCCCACAGGCTGCCTGCACCAAGCCCTAAACCCAGAGTAGCCGCTGTCCTTCCAGCTGACACAAAGCATTCACACACAGATAAGGGCAGGAAACTAAAG
Organism: Meriones unguiculatus; assembly: GCF_030254825.1. Taxonomy (NCBI): domain Eukaryota; kingdom Metazoa; phylum Chordata; class Mammalia; order Rodentia; family Muridae; genus Meriones; species Meriones unguiculatus. The sequence continues at coordinate 17,386,721 of NC_083359.1, forward strand.
GTAACGGCAGCTCACTGCCCGAGCATTGTTCCCCTGCCTTCCGAGGCCCTCGGCACAGTGCGGTGACCGCCTATCTCATCTGGACTAAATACCAAAGCTCAAGGCATCTATTTAAGGCCGTCGAAGCTTCCTCCTTGAATTTCAGATTTAAATCTCCACTGTCTGTTCTCATCTGTTCTCTAAACTCTCGGCTTTTAGAGGAGTAACTGAAGTAGGGTCAGTATGGAGGAGAGAGGCGGGAGGCAGCTGTGTCTCCTTGAATGTATGAGAAACTTGGAAGTTTAAACTTTGGAGCTGTAACAGCCCAGAAGAGTCCCGCTGTACTAGGATATGAACAGAGCTACACTTATAAGTTAATTCTAGTTCTGTGGTTTTGAGGTAGGGACTCATGTAGCCCAGGTTGTCCTCATACCCACTACACAGTCTAGGATAGCTTTGAACAGCCTGTGCTACAGGAGAACCTGTCACAAACCCCTTAACTCCCCAAATGCTGACACCTAATGCATTGTAAACATTACACTAAGTAAAATAAGACAGATGAAGAAATCTTGAATGAGAACACACCTAGGGGATGCCAGAGGTGGCTAATTCATGAAAAGCAAAGAATGGAGTTTACTGGGGTAGGCTAGCACTTTTTGGTTTGGGTTTTTGTTGAGACAGGGTGTCTCTGTGTAGCCTTGGCAGCCCTGGACTCACTTTGTAGAGCAAGCTGGGCTGGAACTCATAGGCATCCTCCTGCCTCTGCCTCCCAAGTGCTGGGATTACAGGAGTGCATCACCACGCCCAGCTGTTTTGTTTTTTGAGTGACTTTGTGGGATGAAGGAAATACCTGGAGATGGTGCTGGTGCCGATTGGACAATGGTGTGAATGTTTGTGAATGCCAGGTAAGGCCAGTTAATGTCAGTGACCCACACACTTCCATGTGGACAGTGTGGTAAACTGTTATGTCATATGTATTTTATCACACCCTCACACAAGTGAAGAGAGGGCTGGTGAGATGGCTTTAGAAGGCAAAGATGCTGTCATTTAAATCTGACAACCCCCGGTTGGAACCCCGGCACCTACATGCTGGAAGGAGAGAATCAACTCCTGAAAGTTACCCTCTGCCCTCCACACACATTGCTTCATGTGCATGCCCACACACGTATGCTTACACACAGTAATTTTTTTTTTTTTGAAAACATGGTCTCATCTTATATCTCTGGATGGCCTGGAACTCACTGCATACACAAGGCTAGCCTCAAACACAGAGATCTGCCAACCCAGTGCTGGATTAAAGGTGTGTGCCACCAAGATTACATAAACATAACTTAAAAAAAAAGCCAGCCAGCCAGGTGTGGTAGCATATGCCTTTAATCCTAGCACTCAGCAGGCAGAGGAAGGTGGATCTATGAATTCAGGGCCAGCCTGGTCTACATAGTGAGACAGCCAGGGCTCTGTAGAAAGATCATGCCACCCCCCCCCCAAAAAAAGAGACAAGATAGGTCTGGACAGCTGACTAAGCAGCTACGAGTACTGGTTGCTCTTCCAGAGGACCTGGGTTCAGTTCCAGAACTCAAGTGGTGTTAACTTGAGCTCCGGCAAATCCAGCACCCTCTTCTGGCCTCTTTGCTCTCTGGGTACCAAGTGTTCAAGTGGTACACAGACATACATGCAAGCAAAACAAAACAAAACACCCTTACACATAAAATAAATAAAAGTAAATTAAAATTTACCTTTTAAATTCAAGTGAAAAGATAACCCACAGAATGGGGCAGGGGAATTTGGAACCCATATTTTGAATATATAAGGAATTCAACTCATAAAAAAACATGAGTGATCTGATGAGAAAGCAGGTAAAGCTGGAAGCAGTGGTGAACACCTTTAGTCCCAGAACTCAGGGAGTCAGAGGCAGGAAGAAATGCGAGTTCGAGGCCAGCCTGGTCTATAAGCAAGTTCAGGACAGCCAAGGCTTCAGAGAAAAACTGTCTCAGGGAAGAAAGGAAAAAAAAAAAAGCAGGTAAATGGGGCTGTAGAGATGCCTCAGTGGTTAAGAACACTGGCTGTTCTTCCAAAGGTCCCCAGTTCACTTCTCAGCAACCACATGGTAGCTCGTACCCATCTATAATGAGATCTGGTGCCCTTTTCTGGCCTGCAGGCACACATACACGCAGACTTATATATTATAAAGCAGGTAAAGGACCTGAACAGACATTTTTCTTTGCAAGATTTTTTTTTTCTTTTTAAATCAGCGGTGTCCGTTGGATCCCCTGGATTTTCAGGTGGCTATGAGTTCCCAACATGGTTACTGGGAGTTGAACCTAGGTCCTCTGGAAGAGCAGTAAGAGCTCTCAGATGCTGAGCAGTCTCTCCAGCCCCAGAGAAGATATAGAAATGGCTAATAATGCCAACACACTGAGATACGGTTCTACGTGCTCCTGGCTTGCTGGGATTTTTAAAAAGTCAGAGTCAGAGGAGGCATGGACTGCAGGAGTTTCCTATGCTGTTGCGGCTGCTTGGGGAAATAGCCCAGCACATCCTCAAATGGTCAAAGACTCTTACGGCTGCATGGCAGCTTACAACCATGATCCTAGCACTGAGAAGCAGGAAGATTAGGAGTTCCAGGCCAACATGGTCTACATGAGGTAAGGTGGCACACACCTTTGATCCCAATACTGGAGAGGCAGAGGCAGGGCCGAGTTTGAGGCCAACCAGGGCCACATAACGAGACCCTGAAGGAGAGAGATGGAATGCATAAACCAGAAGTTCTGCTAGGGATACAGCAAAGAGAACCGAGACACAGGCTTCGTTCGTGTTACTAATCAGTGTGGGCAAAATGGGGCTGGGACAATGGCTCAGAGGTTAAGGGCACTGGTTGCTCTTCCACAGGGCTTGGGGTTCGATTCCTAGCACCCACATGGCGGATCATGCTCTGTTACTTCAGTTAGAGAGAGTCCATTGCCCTGTGTGGGCACTAGGCACGCACACAATGCACATTCACACATTCAGACCCAATACCCACAGGCCTAAAGTAAAAAAAGTTCAAAGAAAGTTAAGTGCTTGGGGCCAGAGCGATGGCTCAGAGGGTAAGAGAGAGCACTTGTTCTTGCTTCCACATGGTGGCTCATAACCCAAGGAAATCCAGTTTCGGGAGATTCACCACCCATCTCCACATACACCAGGCATGTATGTAGTGCACTCAGATACATAAAATGTAAAAATCATTTGTTTAGAAATTGGTACCTCTAAGTCCCTTTCATAAAAACCCCACTAAAGCCCCTGGGTCCAATTAAGACCAGTCACCACTGTGCCCACTGGGAAGAAAGTCCAGTCCCAGACTGAGGAAAAACAGGAAAAAGCCAACCATCAGAGGCCAAAATAAGCAACAAAAACAGTATCTCAAAACTTCTTTGGCTTCCTTCTATCAAGCTAGAAGGCTTAAAAATGTCCAGATGAAAATAGTTCTAAAATCTTCCACCCAGGCTTGAGGAGAGGTTTGGAGTGGAACGCCCTGTGCTGGACGGGAGAGCAGAGTTCAAGCTCCAGAGCCCACATGAAGGTGGAACGAGAAAACAGTTTCCAACATGTGTCCTCTGAGCTCTACATGCCCACTGTGGCACACGATACCTTCCCTCCACAATAAACATCTTCATAAAGACCTTTAACACTCATGCCTATGATCTCAACACCCGAGAGATGGAGGCAGAGGATCAGGAGTCCAAGGCGACACCTAGGTTACATGGTGAATTTGAGGCTAGCCTGAACTATCTGTGACCCTGTCTCAAAAAGCAGCAGCAAAACACACACACAACCAACCAACCAACACAAAACCTAACAAGAGTAAAACCAAAGCTTAGGGGAATATGTTATACCTACATTTACATTAAACCTATGTATAAAACTGAAAGAACAAAAAAATATAGAAGTATTTCCTTAAATTCAACATTGGAAGCTGGAGAGATGGCTCAGGAGTTAAGAGCACTGGCTGCTCTTCCAGAGGATTGGAGTTCAATTCTCAGCAACCACGTGACAGCTCCCAAGTTCTGTAAGCCCAGTTCAAGGGGATCTGATCCCCTCATAGACACACATGCAGGCAGGCCAAACACCAATGAACATAATAATAAAAAAAAATATTCAACATTGAAGCCAGGCATGGTGGTACACACCTTTGATCTCAGAACCTGGGAGGCAGAGGCAGATTTCTTGTGAGTTGGAGACCAGCCTGGTGTACACAGGGAGTTCCAGGACAGCCAGAGCTACATCGTGAGATCCTGTGTGTGTGTGTGGGGGGGGGGTTGGGGGACCGGAAAGCCATTTTCCCTTAAATGAATGAGGCACGTGTTACATTTTTTTCCTGTGACTCAGCTGAGTACCGTAAGCTAGCTGTGTGCAGAATTAGCACTGTGGTCCTCTGAGTCACACCAAGCAGACATACATCCTAGCTACAGTCCCACTGACTGTGCCTTCACAGGAGTGAGCAGCCAAGTTCACCTCTCTTTCGCTCTAAAAACAACCAAAATCAAAGCCAGGCTGGCTATCCTCAAGCCATCGTATATGAAAAGTGTCTTTTAACAGAACACACACAGTTTATGCCATCAACAGGAATTTATTCTTCTCTTACATAAAACCACAGCACTCTCAAGTGTTTGCAGCTCCATTTCCACTCAAGACTTCCTCGGATCCCTTTGTCCATCAACAATGCTTGTGGGAAGGTTTGGAAAAGGAAGATCTCCAAACAAACTCCCTTTCACTTGGTTTGTGGCAACGGCTGGCGTGTGTCCTCTATCCCCACAGACACTGCACACAACATGCTCATCCGAACACACACTCCCCCTCACACAATGTGCACCGAGTGACGCGGAGAGACTGGTCACGCGGCGCCCTCTGCGCAGGCACTGAGGCCCACGGCATGGCCCTGCGGGCCGGGCTCAAGGCGTTGGCGTGGCGGGCCCCATGCTAACGGCAGGTGCACCGAGTAGCGATCATGTCCTCGTACTCTTTGTAAGCAATGGAGCCGTCAGGTTCAATGGTCAACACGCTCAAGGGGCTGTACTTGCCGGGCACGCACGAAGGCCTGGGCACCGAGGGGTCCAGCTTCTCATAGATGATATTCTGGACCATGGTGTGCACGGGAGAGCCGTACCGGTGCCTGACGGCCCTGGGACAGTCCCCTTTACAGTACCTAGGGTTGTACCTGTGAGGGGCCACGATCCAGTTGTCCCACTTGAGCTGACTGAAACTCAGCCTGAAGTCGTGGAGTTCGCACTCGTTCTGGGGGAAGAGGAACTGTTTGAAATATTCGCTGAGATTGAAGGACGCGGTGAGGACCGGCTTCTTCGCCTCTGCGCCGGTGGCCTTCTGCCCTCGACGGTGCCGGGGAGACCTTTCCACCTGGGCAGCCTCCGCACTGTGCTGGCCAGGACGAGGTGAAGGCCTCCAGGTGGAGTGGACGGAATGCCAGGAGTGATAGGCCTGCGCACTGGTGTCGTTGAGGTATAAAATGAGTGACGGGGGCACGGACAGAGGCACTTTGAACACACCGTCCTCTGGGGCCTCATCTTTGGTGCAGGTGAAGTTGACAGATAGGTGAATGCTTCTCTCGCTGGAGGCCACCAGGGGCTGGAGGAGGGAGGTCACATCCATTTCGATCCATCTGTGTTTCTTCAAGGTGAAGGAGTATGGCACTCTCGGAGGAGCCTTGCCGGAAGGCCTGGGCTCCTTTACCACAAGGTCCCACACGCAGGTCACAGTGGAGGAGGGAGCGGCTGAGTTCAGAGTGTAGAGCAAGACTGATTTGAGCAAGTGCTCCATGGCAGTGACCCGATCCAGGTTGAACAGCAGGTCCACCGTGGGCACGACTCCTGGGGAGAGAAGCCACCAGTGAGAGGTGCTTGCAAACTGGGGGGAGCAGGAGGTGAGATGGGGGAAGCGGTGCTTCCTTAAGCCTCGAAACAAAGAGGCGAGAGGAGCTAACAAAGAATATAGAAGGTCTGGGGGTGTGACCCGGTGGCAGAGCGCTTGCCAGGCATTCACAAGAGCCTGGGCTCATGCCTTGAGTTGGGTGGGAAGGTCGGTTTTTGTACTATCATCGCTTTGGAGGCTAAGGCAGGAGGATTGCCACCAGCCCCAGCTATGTAGTGAGACTGCTTCAAAAATACATACACACACACACACAAGCCTATCCCAGCACTTGGGAGGTGAAGGCCATCTTTGGCTAAACAGCAAGTTTGAGGCCTGCCTGAGTTTGCTAAAGGAGACTGACTCTTTCAAAAATCACCCAAGCCCACATGGAGTGGCTCAAGTCTTGAAAGATAGAGGCAAGAGGACCAGAAGTTCAACAGCCCCTTTGGCTATGGATTGAGTTCAAGGCCAGCCTGGGCTAGAGGGGAATGATGGCTGGTGGGCAGAACACAGTGAAGCTTGAGGACTTGAGATTGAGCCGCAGGATCTACATGGTGGAAGAAGAGAGCCAACTTCTGAAAGCTGTTCTCTGACCTCCACACCTGACCCTCGCCTCCAACTCACACAGGCAGATACATTTTATCTACAGAAAAGTGAGAACAGCTTTGCTGGAGAAGAGAAGCAAGAGACCATCCTTACACCCTCCAGTTTCAGACCCAACAGTCTGCTCCAAACACAGACAGCTGAGCATTTTCCTGGGTGGCATTTCCACCGACACAGCCAGGAGACCATGCAAAGCCGCCCTCGCTAGGCCTCGAAGACATTCTAGGCCCGGATGAAGCAAGTCAATTAAGAACATTTGACGGCCGAGTTAATTTTTCCCTTGGTGATTGGAATCAAGCCGTGGCTGGAAGGCTGCTGCAGGGGGCAGGGAGCGTGCCTTAGAGCAGCCACAACGGCCCTGTACAGTTGTGCTGGTGGCCGGGATGTGTGTGTTGAGGGGGGTGTGTGTGGGGTTAACGGGCACACACTCTCCACGGAGCACATATGGAGCTCAAGAGACAACTTGTGGGAGCTGGCTTGTTTTAAAGCACAGCTCTTCCTTCTAACCAAATCATTCCCATCATTGACTAACACATGAGACTTGGCTTCTGTTTGTTTCTCGGTTGTTGAGACAGGGTATCACGGTGGAGCCCTGGCTGGCCTGAACTCTGGAGACCCAGCTGGCCCTGAGTTCACAGAGCTCGTCCTGCCCCTGCCTCTTCAGGGCTGGAATTAAAGTCATGTGTCACCACGCCCCACTTGAGTTTTGTGTGGTTGGTACTGGAGGTCAAACTCCGGGCTTCCGGTACAATGAACATAAACTGTACCGCATCTCGGCCAGACCATTTTCTTTATTAAAAAAAAAAAAGATGGACTGTGCCAGATGGAGACTGAAACTTTCCTCTTCCAGGAAAACAAACAAAGGGGGAAATATCCCATTTATCACACCTGCCACTGGCTCAAAGAAAGAGGTTTTAGGCACAGTGCTAGGCCAATAGCTTGGTAGAATACAAAGATGCTAGCCAGCTCTAGGACTTTCTTTGGCTGTTCAGGACATGAATCTCTTTTAAGCCTTAATATATTGAGCTGGTGAGTTACTGCAGGCCTATAATCCCAGCACTAGGGCGACCGAGGGAGGGCCGTCCCCTGGAGAGTTTGAGGCCAGTCTGGACTGTCAAGCGAGACGGTCTCAAAATAAAAAAGGAGAAAAACAGAAAGAAAACTCAAACAATATCATATTAGCTTCTTAACTGATGGTTTAAGCAAAAAGAAACGAAACAGTGAAATCAGTGCCAAGTAAGGATGTAGTGGCAGAGGGCTTGGCTAGCATATGTGAGGCCCCTCCCCCACCCACCATTTGATCCTTGCACCACCACACCAAAAAAGCAAAAAAAAAAAAAAAAAAAAAAAAAAAAAACTTAAAGAAAAATGCTAAAGTTGTTTCAGTTTGGATACCGAGAATCATGCAAAATAAAATTCACATGGTGGTGTAAACCTGTATGATTCCGGTTCTCGAGGGCGCTGAGGCAGGAGGATGCAGAGTTTTGAGTGTAGCCCCATGTGTGACAGGGTAAGGCCAACAAGCCCAAAGTGTAGACTGGCTCCTTTCAGTAACAGAGATGCCAAAGCTCCCCTTCTTCCCTCCGCTTAGGTGGAAACTCTGTTTTTACCCACCTGCCGCCTCATTGCTGGGAGCCTGCGCCTGCTGGGCACGGGGGCTGAAGAGCCGGACAGTGTTGTAGAGGTGACTTCTGCTGGGTTTAGGGACCCCCTCCTTGGTAGCATATGTCTTGTAGAGCTTTTTCATGTAGTAGAGTGCTCTGGAGTCAGGCCGTGGCTTGGGGGTCTCACCGCCCCTATCAGATAGGACCTTAAAGAGGGGAGGCAAGAGGCCCGGCCTCTCGGTCCCATCTACTGGCAGCAGCAAGGACCAGGGGTCTGCCTCAGACTCCAAATTTGTACTGGCTCCAGTCTGTGATTCTTGCCGAGAAGCCTGAGAGCTGAGGCTAGTAAGAAAACACAGCCAGGCAAAGCAGCAGAACCCCAACAGGAAGCTGCTGGGAAGTGCCATGGCCTGAGAGAACTAAGAAGGAACGCATCTCCCCGTGCCAGTCTTCTTTCTAAAGCCTGGGGCGGCCCTGGCATGGTCCTTAAATAAAGTTTAGGTGTGGGAGACAAGCATCGCTTCTGTAATCAGGCCTCAAGGGTGCCTAGCTGGAAGTCATTTTTCCTTGACTCTACAGCAGTCAGCTGCCAGCACGTCTTTATCCAATTTGTTCTCATTAGATACAGATTTATCTACTTCTTTAGCTTTCTTTCCCCGTTTCTCCTGAAATTTACCTCCAACCCATCAAGCATCATTCCTCTGATGGACTAGTTATATAGCTGAAAATCCAAGAGAAACCCCAGGGATTTTAAACAGCACCTCTTAGGGCTGGAGATGCAACTGCAAACATGTTGGATTTTATTTTCTCTGTCGATTCATCCTCTCTCTCCACAGCTTCCACTTCCAGGTGCTTAGGATAACTGGTTACTTACCGCATAGTGAGTTGGAGAGACAGAAAGTCACAGTGGGTATGAAAATTCCAGAGTGATGTTGGGCTGTTCAGCCTGCCTGGCTGGCTTAGTGATATAAAGTTGGCACAAGATAACAGCTACTGGCTATGTGTGTGTTTGGAAAATGAGCCAGGTGTGCTGGTGCGTGCCTTTAAGCCCAGCATTTAGGAGGCACAGGCAGGTGGATCCCTGTGAGTTCAAGGCCAGCCTGGTCTACATAGAGAATTCTAGGATAGCCAGAGCTACATAATGCAGAGACCCTGTCTCAAAATAAAAAGAGGACATCACCTTTAACCTTGACGAATTAAAAAAAAATAAAAAACACTATCCTGGGGCTGGAGAGTTGATGGCTCAGAAGTTAAGAGTACTTGTTACTCTTCCCAGAACAAACTGTGTGACTCATGACCATCTGTTACTCCATTTCCAGGGGATCCAACACCTTACTCTGGCATCCTTAGGAATGCAACACACCCAATATAAAATGAAAAGAAACAAATCTTAAAAAAAAAAAAAATCTACCTGGAATGATAAGACAGCACCTGCCACCAAGAACAGTGACCAAAATTCAGTCCTAAAAACCTGAATTGAATCCTGGGAATTCATACTCCTACGGGCTGTGTTCCAACCTACACCCACATGTACCCCTAACCCTCACATACAAAATACATATTTTTAAAATGGAACGGAAAGCACAGTATTCCGATGCCCCGGGTCTACAATTCATTTGACCACACTTTGATCGAAAAGTTTTGAGATATCTGCAAAGTGTTATTAAATAAACGTCTTGTTTATTTTTTAACCACCACACCCAGATGGCAGAAACCACGGCAGTATTTCAGTCCTTGACTAAAGGGTTTGTGTTCCTGCCGTGGGGCTGACACCGGGCTAGATAACGCTTAAGGAAAACCAGGAGCAGGTGCGTCATGAAAGGAGGGGCTCCCTAGCACCCTTCAGGAGGAGACGATCTCTAGGGAGAAAGTCAACCCGCACTCATTACACAAGGTACAAAATCATTTTGCGCAACAGCAGATTGATAAAACTCGAAAAAAACCCTTGCAAAACTGAAGCCGTCTGCCAAGCCGCCCCAGTTTGATTGCCGGATTATATACAGCCACCCATCCCATTCACAGGCCCTGAAAAGAGCAGAAAGGTCGGTGGGTCCCACGGGGAAGTATCCGGAGGAGGCGCTTTGGAGAGTGGAAAGAGTCTGGGCCTGACGAAGCCCCTAGCGCCTCCCGCCTGGTTTCCACCCCGACTATCCGCGTCTGGCAACTGCCAAGCGGAGAGCTGAGGACCTGTGGCTGAACTGGGAGAAGCGTTTGTGTCACGTCTTGGACAAGTCAACAGCCGGCCAGTGCCTTGCTAGGCGGCGTTACCGAGACCCTAATTCGGCGTCCCTAATTTTGTACTGCGGTCCCCTTTGGCTTGCGGGGACAACACCTGGCGGAGGCTAAGGGACAGAGGAGAGCAAGTCCCCCTTGTGCCCTTTTCCAGAGAAACGTCCGGCACTGAGCGGAAAGGACCACGTCTGGAAACGCCCAAGTGCTCCTAAGCCCCTCGCGTTGCCATAAATCGCGCCCTATAAACCCATAGGCCCCGCCCCGTTTCCCTGGACATCAGCGACGTCAACGCCTGAGCTCCCTGGGAGGGAGGGGGAGGACCTTCTAAACCCCGCCCATTCCTCATCAAGCCCCGCCCACCCGTCTTCTGCGCTCTGGTACGACCCACCTGCACCGGGCATCTGCAAGCCCCGCCCCCGCCCCCTAGTTTCCGGTCCACTCCGGCGCTCCGGGAAGGCCAGACCACGCCCACTCGGGTCGGTGGCTCCCTGCGGCTCCGCCCCCAGAGATGAAAGGAAACTGGCAGTCCCCAGAAGTGACTTCACGACCGCCAGCTGGGCTTCCGCTCCTCCCGGAAGTGACGCGCGGAAGCCGGGCTCAGCGCCGCGGAGGTAGAGGTGACCCGGTGTTGAGGGCTGTTTGGTGTGGGGCGGTGGGAGCTCCCTGCGACACTGAGCCGCGCTCCTCTCCGCCGTCCTCAGGGCCGCCGCCGCCATGGGCCGCGAGTTCGGGAACCTGGCGCGGGTGCGGCACGTGATCTCCTACAGCCTGTCGCCCTTTGAGCAGCGCGCCTTCCCCAACTACTTCAGCAAAGGCATCCCCAACATGCTGCGCCGCACTCGAGAGCGCATCCTGCGCGTGGCGCCGCGTGAGTGCGGGGCGGGCGGGGGCGGGGCCGCGCAACTCTCCTTCCACCGTCTTCGGGAGACGTGGAGTTCTTATCGAAACGGCTGGCCTAAGGTCGCTTGGTCGACTCCAACGTCTCCCTCAGGTCATCGCTGCCCATTATCAGTGATGAACTGCTGATGCAGTGTCATGTGTTAGATAGGCGGCCGGTTGTGCTGATGGTTTCATGGCATTGGGAATATACCAAGAGCCCGTGGAAGGTACACTTGAATTGGGTGGAGAGCCTGAGGCCCGATCAAGGCCAGCAAGGGCCGTACAGTGAGAGCCTGTCTGAAAACAGCGGAAGCATAGCGCTGGGGATGGCCCAGCAGTTAAAAGCACTTGCCGCTTTTTCAGAGGATCCGGGTTCTGCCCCCAGTGCCCATACGGTGATTGACGACCAGCTGTCACTCCAGCCCCAAGGGATCTGACAGTCTCTTTAATTACCTCAGCCACGGTCCGTAAGCATGGTGCACAAACATACATACTGGCGAAACACTCTTGAAATGACAAGCAAGGGCTGGGCATGCACGCCTTTAATTAAAGCATTCAGAAGGCAGATTTCTGAGTTCAAGGACAGTGAGGACCACACAGAGAAACAGTGTCTCCAAAACCAAACGAAAAAGTTAAAAATCAGGGACAGTAGAACAGGCAGAGTTGTTTGAAAGTCAGAAATGAGGACTGAGAGCAGGACAGAGGTGGGTGAATGTCTTGTTTGAGGCCAGTAAGTCCCTGGGCCCTGGAGAGATGGCACACTGCTTGTTGGTGGTTTGGGGTTTTATTTGTTTCTGAAACAGGGTTTCTCTGTGTAGCCTTGGCTGTCCTGGACTCACTTTGTAGACCGTGCTGGCCTCAGACTCACAGAGAACCATCTGCCTCTGCCTCCCAAGTGCTGGGATTACAGGCGTGTGCCACCAAGCTGGCTGGAACACTGGTTATTATGGTGCATGTACTTGTTGATGCAGAAGACTGGGGTTCGATTCCCAGCACCTGTATGGTGGTATAACAACCATCCATAACTCCAGTTCCAGGGGACCCTGCATCTTCCAGCCTCCAGCCTCCATGCCTATGGTGCACAGCCATGCATACACACAAAGTGCTCCCCAACAAAATAACAAAATAAAAGTTTAAAAAGAAAGGAGCTGAGAGGTTATGTGCTCTGTGCACTCACAGCTTGCTCTCTTGAATCTTACAGCATTTGTGTTGGTCTACCTGATCTACACATGGGGCAACCAGGAGTTCGAGCGGTCCAAAAGGAAGAATCCAGCCTTGTATGCAAACGACAAGTGAGCAGCATGCATCTGGATGACAGTTTCCTGCCTTTGAAAGACCGTTCTCCAGGAGAGGAGTCTACACTGTAGTGTCTTGAGGACAATAAACTACTTATGGTCTCTCCTTTGGTGACTTTGTTTGCCTTTTTTGAGACAAGGTCTCACTCTGGGACCCTGAATGGCCTGGATCTCCTAAGAAATCCGCCTGCCTCTGCCTCCTGAGTCACGGTTTTCACCGCATACCTAGTCCGCCTTTGTTTTGTTTTAAAAGCAAAGTTCTTAGTGTGACTGGTGATATTCAGGGTCATGATGGTTTTTTTCTCAGCACAAGTTCTGAATGGGGTTTGGGGGTGGGTATGAGTGGCATGGTCTCTGGAGTGCCAGCTCTTAACCCTCCGCTCCCATTATAATCATAAAGTCTAGTGATGACACCGCAATTAAGATGCCGGCTGTTCTTTGTAGACACGTCAATGACTTTTTAACTCACGGCAGCCTTTGAAGCAAGCATTCTAATCCCTTTGCCCATGAGGAGCCACGGCTTAAGTACTTTGCCCAGAATCACATGACTGAGTCGGGAGCCAGGCACCAGTGTGCGCTCTCAGCACCAAGCGCTGCTGCCTTGCTCCCCAGGGAGGAAGGCCTGCCTTAGCCAGTGGGGTTTTAGCTTTGGAAGGAGGGCATGAGGCAGTCCCTTGGCTGTTAGAGCAGGGGTCAGTGAGGGAACTATGTTGGGCTTTGTGTTATGGAGCCAATCCAACAGTGGCTTTTGGTCACTATGTGTACCACAAAGGCTTCAATGAAAAAGGTATACCACCTGCTCTAGAGCCTTCAGATGCCCTATTTTCTCTTCACCTGGAGATGATTGGGTGGGTACGGTTGGCAGTCCTGGGCTGGCCCTGTCAATCAGCTAAGGGCACATGTTGCAGCCTGTCTGACTCTCAGACTTTTTGGCCTGTTGATTGCTAGTTATTGCCAAACATTCTTGGAGCAAATTACTTCCAACAGGGCATCTTTGAGGTAGGATATAGGAAATGGCTGTCAGACATAGCCTTGCACCCAGGTCCTTAAAGCAGTGGTAGTGCTTTAGTAGAGCTCCTCATGTGACCCCCCAACCATAAAATTACTTTTGTTGCCATTTCACATCTGTAATTTCGCTATTATTATGAACTGTAAATATGTGTTTTCTGATGGCCTTAGGTGATTGCTGTGAAAGGGTCATTTGACTCCCAAAGGGGTTGAGAACCACTGCCTTAAACTGTCACATCTGGAGCTTTCAGTGTCCTATCTGTAAACATCAACCCAAAGTGCTTGGGCTAGCTAGGTGTGGTGGCACACATCTTTAATCCCATTACTCAGGCACTCAGGAGACAGGCAATCTGAGTCTGAGGCCAGTCTGGTCTCCAAAGCGAGTCCAGGTCAGCCAGGGATGTTAGAGAAACCTGTCTCAAAAAACAAATGAAATGAAAGAAAGGAGGAAAATGAAAAAGTACTTGTGTTGGCTGTAGTGAAATGGGTGATCCCAGGGAAATTTTCAGGGCTGTACACCATCTCTGTCCTCATTTATTCCTGGGTCTTAAACTCATATTTTAAGAGTTTCTAGAATCTGAATTAAGCTGCAGGTCCCAAGGAGGCAGAGGTACAGCTGTATCCATCTTGACTTTGGCCACACAAGCTCAGAAGAGCACCTTAAGTTTTCTTAGCCCACAGCAGGACATGAGCCTCCTGGTCTGACCTTTTAAAAGTGTATATATTGTATGTGTGTGCACCAGTGCTGCAGTGTGCGTGTGGAGGCCAGATTCTCGCCTTCCATCTGTATCTGAATTGCAGGGATCACTCTTGGGTGCCTGGCTTTGGATGGCAAGCACCTTTACTGCAGAACCATCCCTCCGACCCACTGTGAATCAGCTGATGACCCTGCTGTAAGCGCTCTGATGTCCAGAGGTTCTGCTCATGGCTGAAACCGTTAAAGCTGTTTCAGGCTGTCTCTCACAAGAGAGGCAGAGGTCTCCTCTGTGTGACAGGTGCTCAGTGACTGTGATGTAAGGACTGGAGCTACTTTAGGGACTTTTTTTTTTTTAAGGCTACTTAAAAAAAAAAAAAGAATATAGTTTGTGCATTGGTGTTTTGCCTGCATTCATGTCTGCATGAGGGTGTAAGATTCCTGGAAGCAGAGCTACATACAGTTGTAAGCCGCCATGTGGGTGCTGGGAGTTGAACCTGGGTCCTTTGGGAAGGAGCCAATAATCTTAACCACTGAGCCATCTTTCCAGCCTTAGGGACTTGCTCTATTTACAGAGATTCATAAAAAACAATGTGAGTCGACTTCTCCCCACCATTCACACACATCAGGCATCTTCCATCACTCTCCACTGTGTTTTTGTGAGACAGGGCACGGACCACCACAGATTCAGCTAGCTGAGTGGGTCAGGGAGCCCTAAGGATTCTCTCTCTACTTCCCAGCACTAGGATTGCAAACATGCTACCGCCCCCGGCTTGTCATGTGGGTGCTGGTGATCTGAACTTAGGTCCTCCTGTTTGTGTGGCCGGTACTTAGCCAACTAAGCCATTTCCCTATCTCCATGAGTCAAGCCTTTTAAGGAAGGAACGTCCCATGTCTCAGATACCCAGTCCTAAGATACAGATGGCTCTTCTGTCTGCTAGGTTGCATCCATTTGCTCCATTTAACTCTTTGGAAAGGCCCATGCTCCTGCCCCACATGGCTCTCCCCTGTGGGCTGCCATCTGGGGAAGGGAGATCTCTTCACTCTGCCAGTACTGTAGTCAGGACATAGGCCTACAAATTACAGGCCCAGACACCTGCCAAAAAGCAAATACACTTTGACCCTTTGTTGAAATTTTACCTGGAAACATTTTTCCATTTCAAAGTCTTCCACCTTTTATTAGGCACCTCTTGCTCAGGTTCAACACAAAAAAGCGTCCAATTAGTGCCACGTCTTAATGATCCCCTCTCCATCTGGAAGGCATTCTGACAGCTACCCAGCAGCCTTTGCCCTTTTTCCTGTTTCCTTCCAGCACTTTTCTCTGAACGATCCCTGGGGGTTGTACCTGGAATGAGCAAGCTCCTGCTAGCAAACCCGTTTGCCTCTCTCTTCCTGTAAATTAATTATTTGAATCCCAACAATGTGCCCATGAGGTCCCATACCTATGTTCTTCTCACTGTCCGAGCAAAGACTAAAGCTGAAGAGGGGAAAGGCTGGCCTGTGGTCAGGTCAGCATACTCAGCAGCCTGCAGCTTCTGTCTCCCAGCTGACAGTTCTTGTCTTACAGCTGAAACTAGGGCAGCTGAGGCCCATGAGGAAGGAGCTTGGAGCTCTTCATTCATTTAGCAACATCCTTGATAGGAGAAAACAGACAGATGGTTTAAATTTCAGGTACAGTGTAGTTCTCCACAGCAAAGGTACACAATGGCTGTGAGTAATGGGTGTCAATTCTGCTAAGGGCTTCCATGCTAAAGTTTGAGGGGTGCTCCTTCTATTTATTTATTTATTTTTGTGCTAGGGATTGAATTCTGAGCCTTGCACATGATAGGCAAACACCTGACCCCTGGGCTACATCCCCAGCTTCCACATTTCCTTTAAACACCACAGGCTTTGTTTAGGTGTTGAATAACTTGTCCCTATCACGTCATTCCTTGAGAAGGGCTGGCCTGCAGATGGCTTCAGTCTGGGGCCCTTGGGCCGTGCTGCACCCATGGGGCTGAATGCTCTTTTCCTGTGCACAGGGCATGGGCTTCAGGTGCTTTCCCTTGGCTGGGCTATGTTGAACTTTAGAGACTACACAAAAGGTTACTTTGATTTTGCTCAGGGCATAGGAAGGCAGGAACAGAAGGATAGGGGGGAGGGGGAATCCCATCTTTTGGATGAGCTGCATGCCTGAGCACTGGTGAAAGGAGAGTCTGGCCCCAAGCCTGCAGACCTAACTCATTCTAGGACATCACGTTGTTCAGCCTTGCTTATCTAATCACATCTGTGTTCTTACTCAATGTTCACTGGGTCATGGCATAGCCTCTCCTCATCTCTGCAAAAGTTCCCATTTAGTTTTCTACTTGAGGTCGTTTATGGAGAGGGAGGGGGCAACTGACTAGTCCCGAGTGGGTTGTGTTTAGTAGTCTGATCTACTCAGCAACTTTTTTTTTTGAGACAGGGTTTCTCTGTGTAGCCCTGACTGTCCTGGAATTCACTATGTACACCGGGCTGGCCTTGAACCTGGGACCTGGGGGATCCACCTGCCTGTGCCTCCCAAGTGCTGGGATTAAAGGCGAGCACCACCAGAGTCTGGCTTTACTCAGACTCCTATGTTATGGAGTTCCCCGCCAGCATCCCCCCCCCCTTTTTTTTTTAACAGAGGACTAGAATCAGGGCAGACAGATCTTTGGAGTTAAATCCCACCCACTCCAGCTCCGAAGTCTATCACACTTCTCCCTCGGCAAAGAGGGACCTTAGTTTTGGTTGACTGGTGACCACACTGCTCTCTCCGGCACTGTAACAATTCCTCCATTTTAGCTAGGGACAGAGAAACAAAAACAGGCTCTTGTCCAAATGTCCAGTCATGAAGAATGAGAAGAGCCTTGGGAAGGGCTGTTATCGGTGAGATATTGGGTCAGGGAGAGAAAACTTACTTCCAACTTTTTTTTGTGTTGTTTCTTATGGGCTTATGGAGATCTAAATGCATGACTTCCGATTCACCTTCCCCCCTCCAATGTATTAAACCTCCTATGGCTGAGCATGGTGGGTCACTTCCGAGACCACAGCAGGACTGTGAAATTGGGTCAGCCTGGTCTATGTGGTAAGAGATTCTCAGAATCAAAGGTCTTGTCCCTTTGATAACTGGTCACATTCGGTACAATCAAGTGTCAAAGAACCTACAGGGACTCATTCTTAATAAGACCAGTGTTTGGGCTTCAGCCTCAGCCTATCTGCTGCACCGAGGCTGGTGGGAGTGCTCTGCCAGAGCCCTAATGGCCGAGGATGAAGCCCACCATTGATCTGGTAGCGTCAGTCCACAAGCTGTAATGACACCGACTTCAGAGTTCCAGCTGCTTCCTCACTCACGAGTGTTCAAAAACAAAAGCCTAAGGAAGGGTACAGTTTGAATTCCGCACAGCCAGGGCTGTACTGGAAGGCAGTGCAAACTGCTAGGGCGACAGCCCCTCCTGAATGGGGGCCCCAGGATACTGTAAACCGTCTATGTAGCCTCCCACAGAAGGAATAGAAGGCCATATCCAGCTGCCCGTACACAACAGGACAGTGGGTTTTGCCTAGAAAAGGTCAGAGGTCAACATTACTTCTGAAGACTTTATTAGAATCCTATTTTGATTATAACCGTCTCACTGAGGTATTTTTGGATATATTCTTGGTTCTGGGAATTGAACCCAGGACATCACACATGCTCCCTCTGTTACATTCCCGGGCTGCTGAGCTGTGTTAAAAGTATGGCCAGGTTCCTGGTCTCCCTCATGGATTCACGTGGCTGTCCAAGGGAGGGCAGGACAATGCTGATTCCTGATAAGATGGGTATAAGGGTCCAGACAAGCAACACCATCAAAGTCCAGATGAGGGATCAGTCAGTGCAATGTGCCCGAAGTGTAGCCCTTGAGTACATTCCTTGGGTACACATTAACTTACTGAATCGATCCTGATTACAAACAAACTTTGCCCCTATCTTAGCTGGCAACCATGAGAAAGGCAGATAGGTGTCAGCCTATAAAAGGAAACAAGAACTGGCCCCTGGCTTTCAGGCTCCAACATCTTCCTTCTGCCAACATGTTACAGCTCAAACTCTTTGCAGTGCTCCTGGCTTGCTTGCTGCTGTTGGGCCAGGTAAGAAAAGAAACAGTAGTGGCAGTGGAATTCAGAGTCAGTCTGAGTTCTGAGAAATGCAGGTCAAGCTCCTGCAACCTGAAAATGGCCCCTTTTCTACGGGTGATGCTTCTCCACCTGAGGGGAATATGCCTTTGCTCTGTAGGTCAGTGGCTCCCCAGTACCAGAGCTGAGTCCAGCAAAGAGAGCCCGGAGAATGACCCCGTTTTGGAGAGGGGTTTCCCTGAGGCCCATTGGCGCATCGTGCCGGGATGATTCGGAGTGTACCACAAGACTATGCAGGTATTTGACAAACCTGGGTGCAGGGTGGATCAGAGTGCCTGGGAAAGCTGCAAGGTGTGCTATCAGAAATCACAGAGACCCAAGGGTAAAGCCGAGGCAGTGTGTATAATATATGGAGCTGCAAGCTCTAGGGAGAAGAGTCTCTTGACAGCTAAGAACCATCTAGATCCGTAACACTGGGCAGACGAAACAAGGGGTAGTGGAGGCAGCAGAGGTGGCCTGGGGCACGTTAGGTCTACATCCAATCTTAATCACTTTTTTTTTTCTTCCCCCATTAGAAAAAGACGCTGTTCCCTAAGTGTGGCTCAGGAGTGATGTTCATACCAGGGGAAGAGTCACCTCCAACAGTTCTATGGAATATTGGTTAACTACATCTTAGCTGGAGATACTAAAGTGAAGCAGCCTTGTGTTTTTAATATTTAAAGACAGATACTTGCTTTAAACTGGTCTCCATTTCTTCTTAGAATGCTGTTGATTTGTATATAAACTAAGTTTGTCAGAGTTTATTTTTCTATAAAAGCTATTAAATGTCTCAACTCTAAATTCTGGCAGTCTGGAATTGACCCTTGACTGAGTCACTTCATACACCCAGGAAACAGCACTCACTGTCTGAAGGGTGGTGCAGGTCCACGGGGGGGGGGGGGGCGTGAATACCACTCTTCAAAGACTCCCATACTGAGCAAGCATGAGAGCAGGCAGCACATAAGCTTACAATGGTCAGCTTTGGCAGATCCAAACTTGTGGCTCTTTCCTCGGCAAGGAGCTCTTCAGGCTGGCACGAGCCACCTGAGGACACACACAAGTTTATCTAACTGTGAACATAAAACAAATTTCGGAGAGTCTGATTTAAAAAATAAAACAATAAGCTCGGCATGGTGGCACATGCCTTTAATCCCAGTACCAGGGAGGTGGAGGCGGAGGCAGTGGCAGACGCAGAGGTAGAGAGGCAGGCAGATCTCTGTAGGTTCAAGGCCAGCCAGGTCTATATAGTGAGTTCCACACTGGGCAGGGCTACAGTGAGACCCTGTCTCAGAAAAACAAAAACAAACAATAAATAGTAAAAATAAGTAGTAAAAATAAATAATAGCCTATACCTTAAGAACATAAAAAAGGATTGATGATTTCTGTTGGTACAGGAGATACACGGACAAGGACCCATGGCCACAGTTTTTTAAAAAAAAATTTTTAGATGTATTTTATGTGCATTGGTATTTTGTCTGCATTCATGTCTGTGGGAGAGTACTGGATCCCCTGGATCACAGGTAGCTGTGAGCCACCATGTGGGTGCTGGCAGTTGAACCCGGGTCGTCTGGAAGAGCAGTCAATGCCTTTAACCACTAAGTCATCTATCCAGCCCCAAGTCCAAAATTTCTGTAACCAGAAAATGAGACCTGTGCTGGCCAGACCAGACCTTTACAGCACAAATAAGATGCAAAGGAGCAGGTACAAGAAATGGCCACAGTAGGGTCTGAAGAAGTGAGAGCGCAGTGCATATGAACATCATACAGAAAAGCTATCTGATATTTATTAAACTTAGTTTCTCCAGCTATGGTTTGGCATTATACAAAGCATTATAATGACACAGTAGAGTTAAAAAGAGTTTACAAATTGAAATGTGATACCCTTGTCTCCAAATATTTTAATTGCCATAAATTTGTTTAAAAATACACATTAAACGCATGTTTGACACTCTAAACTTTCTATAATCTCAATACCACAAAATACATATAATATACTATACAGATGTGGAAAATCTAGTTAGTATATAATACTTTGCTCACCATTAACAGCTTATTATGTGAAATGCACATACTGACTTAGAAATTCTAGCTTTTGAGCCCCAAAGTACCTCTGAATTTTAATGTATTGCAACAAATAAAAATCACAGTATATAATTGAAATTTTGGTTGAAAGTGTCAGATGCCTAAATATTTTGGATAAAAGAAACATAACACAAAGATTCGATCATGTACAAAATAATGGCCTCCCTCCTACGAGCAACAGCATCTTTCTGAAGAGTCACCAGGCCTGGACTTTATCAACCATCTTACTGCCCCTCCAAAACCCTCCCCAAATAGCAAACCATTATTTACCAAATGATTTTAGTTTCAAATAAAAAGATCATCAATAAATATATAAGCATTTCCATCCTCCATATATAAAATTTCTCAAAATCATTCAAAACGGAGGCTAGGTAGAAATTTCCCTAACTGTGCTTACCAACCCGGTGTCTCACCCTCAAGTGGGGCCTTCACAGGCCCTGCCAATTGAGCCAGTGCTGTTGGCCAGCCCCACCCCCACCCCAGTACTGTTGAATGCTCATGTCACTGACGTGCCGAGTGTGAGCATAATGGGGACACCTTTGAGTCAGCAACAAGCTCAACAATATGGACGCCATGGCACTGGTTTGAAAGGCAGCACCTCCAACCTGACGTCTTCGAGAGGTACAGAACAGGCAGAGAGCCCCAGCTAAAAGGCTAAAAGCTGAGAAGAAACCTAATACAGAAGCAGCGCGGTCTAAACCGAGTACTATTGGGATTTCTGAGCTTGTCCCCGCTCATCTGAGAGCTTCCTCTGTGTTTAAGGATGATGATCTCTGCTTAGCTGAGCAATGGCAGCAAGGAGAGAGGCGCATGCAGACAGTTCTGAAAGTCAACTTCTTAAATATTGGCAATTTAAGCTGCTGAAACCTCTGACTAGTGGAGACTTCACCTGGACACCTTGTTCTAAATTCCATTTATGAGAGAGGTGTAGCTTCTATTCCCGTCCCTGCTCTAGAGGCAGCAAGTTCTTTTTAACAAAACCCGGGGCTCATGTAAATGGGAATTCCACAGACCAGCAGCTTACTGGTCTTACTCAACTTTGCTTTTCTCAACAAGGTCTCTCTGTGTGGTGCATGCTGGTCTCAAACGGACAACCCAAGTGCTAGAATGAAAGCATGCACCGCTACACTTGCTTCACCAAGTAACTTTCCAGTGTATTGAGCTTTTAGAGAGTGGCTCTCAGCAGCGCAAGCTCTCCACCCAGCAAAGGATGACCTCTGCCTCAGAGCAGAGCTCCTGGCCTTCTCCCATCTTAAGGGCTTGTTGCTTGCTGGCTTGGTTTTAGGGTCCGAATGTCTCCACTGGTAAGCACGTAAAAGGTACCTTCCCAACTGTGACAACTGGCCTCTTCAGGGACCTTCCCAGATGTTTATTACTTTTTCTACTGATTTTACCCACAGCAATGCTCGGTGGGCAATGTTACTGGAAAAGAAGTCTGCCTCTCCAACTGAGATGTGAAGCTGGCTGGGACTTGTGTTTCAAATCCTAGAGGAGCATGAGTCACAGGGATCTGGATCTGAACCAGGTGCTCCGGCTCTCCAAGTCACTTAGCTTTAGTCTAAAAACCACTACACCCGCCTAAAACAGTCATCCTCAGTAGATGTCCTTGGGACCCAGACACCTATAGACGCCTATAAATCAAAACACACAATGAAGCCATTTTGTTCAATTAGCTATTGGAAAATTAAAATCTTTCCCACCCTGTGAGAGCCCTATTACACTACAGAAGGGCTCAAATATATTTCAAAAGTTAATTTACTACAAATCATAGTAATTAAGCTTTAACAATCTAAAGGAATACACACTGCACACTCGAATGTTAACATTCAAGGTGCCAAGAACAAAGTGTCTTTGATCAATTTAATAAATAATGTGGAAATAGTTGCACTAAGCTAAAATACTAAACACACACATTTTTGACAAACTAATTCCATGTTTTCATACATACATACGTACATATATATATAAAGTGTGTATGTGTACATCATTTTAAGATCCAAAGTTGCATGCCCTCATACCTACAAGAGTGCACAGCATCCCCGTCTCAACTGAGCTAGGCATCACCCGGTCGCGCTATCACTGCTTGCACTACAAACTCCTCTGAGCACCAGCCTCAGCTAGTGCGCGTACTCCTGACAAGAGCCTTTGTAGGCTCTGGCTACACAACACAAGCTCACGCATTGAATGTCAATGTACCAAGGTTTCAGCTATTGAATACAAATGATGCTGTCTAAGCTAGCTGAGTAAACCTTTAATGAAAAGAAATGAAGAACAATTTAAAAACAAACGAACAAAAAAATCAATAGCTACTCTAAAGTCACAAGTGTGACATTCAAAGTGCAGCCCAGATGCCTATAAATCCCCAGTGAACGAGTTTCCCAGAAAAACCAGGCAAGTGTGGATGTGTGCACGCGGTACTCTGAATTGCTTTTATATTGGAGAATTAAATCAGTAGTGGTCAGTTTTCTCCCTTCAGCAGCTGTATCTGTGAATTTATTTGAAGCACTCACGGATAGTAAAGTGACTTCATAGCTTCTTGCTCAGAAAAAGGTGTCACTGAGCAAGGAAAGGACTGGGTGCTCTCCAGCCAGAATGGGCGAGGCTGTGTAATCTTGCATGCCTGGAGGGGAGTGCCCCCACGGCCCAGCCTCTCCCAGGCAGGACTACTGTGACAGTTCCATCACTGCAATAGTGTGGGCTCCTGTCCAGAGTCCAATGGTGCGCGCTGCTGCCTCCTGGCACAGAAATGTAAGAGCAGTGAACCGAGTATTAAGGATAGTTGCTATTTCTATTAATAACTATACAGTGAATACAAGTTTCAGACTAAGTTTGTAGCCACTTGTCAAATCAGCTTTAAATGGCTAAAAAACACTGAGGGCACCTACTGAGAGGGGAGGAATGATCACTTGTAAAGGAGTCCAAGGTATGTGCTGGACACGACTGAGACAAAACATTAGAGAAGAGACGCAAAGAGAGTGCATTCTCACACACTAGGACAGCAAGAATTCAGTCACTTAGGATTGGATTTTGATCCATTGCCCATTTCCACCAGGTGGGGAAAATCCTCCACAATGAAAGGCTTAACAATTTCATTCTCCGAGAACTGACAATTTTAAAGAGAAAGTATCTCAAAGCAGCACCATGATCACGTAGAAGTCTCTGCTTTTAACACGACATCAGAATCACTCTAGAGTGTACTGGCTGCCTTGCAGTGCACACAGACCAGAGTTGGACAGCAGAGCCCTGCAGTGTAGCTGCTGAAGGCTAAAAGCCCAGAGGTCGCTTGTTCTAAGACCTCCCTGAAATTAAGGAGCCAGAGTGAGAGAAAAGAGGCAAGGATAGGACACACAACTGTTAGACCACGTAAGTTACTAGCACAAGAGAGGAAACGATGGCCTCTGAAGAAAAAGTACTCCTTAAGCACAGTACGATTAAATTAGAAAGGTACAGAGGCAATTTCTCCAAGGGGAAAATGTTAAATTCAGCGTAAGCTGTAGATATCAACCCTAAACAGTATGTAAAAATAATGAGGTACAAAGCAGTTAAGCTCTGTAAATATGAGACTGCAGGACAAAGTCCACTATCTTCAAAAATAGGTGGTAAAACAGACTAAAGAGAGGGTTTGCGACACCACTAGATGTGAAGATTCTCTATCTCTCTTTCCCTTTCCCATTTCAAGTCTGAACAATCATCTGCTGATAATAGGGATTTTTTTTTCTCCCTAACTGGATGGATTTTTGGAATGAGAAGGAAAAGCCATTTTTTTTGAAGCAGCATTATATCCAATTGATTATACTAAGTCAGGTACCAAAGCCCTAGCTTTTCTGAAGGAATCTATCGTAAATATGACTCTAAAGGAAGATTTAAAATTAAAGAGAATTTAAAATTATTATTGTAGAGGACCAACCATGCATGGCTAATCTGGTCCCAGCGTAAAACTTTATCTGTAAACAATCCATAGAGTTATCATTTAAAGTTAAGATTTAAGGCACACCAGACATGACGGGGTCACTAAAAAGTATAGAGGAAGAGAGACATTCCTCTCCCTTCACTGCTACACGCACCTTGTCGGGAACAGTAGTTTGATAAGGAATTGTTACAGAGCTGGCTTCCTAAGCACTATCTCTATTATTTCCCCCTTTCCAAGAGAGCTCATATTGAGCCACGTTAGGTACTTTTCTAGTATGAATTTTCTTTCTTATTTCTTTTAATGTGACAAGGGATCATATAGTCCAGGATAGCCCTAAACTTACTGTCTAGCTCTATGTAGCTTGAGGATGATCTTGAACCCCTGATCCTCCTGTCACCACTCCCCAATGATGGAATTACAGGCATGCACAACCATGCCCAGCTGCTACTGCGGGTTTTCTGATTCTGTCAGAAGCATACATCACTGATGAGGATCTTTGGAAAGAGAAATTCATCATCTCCACTTTAGACATTGGGACACCTCCTTTCAAGTTCCAGTTACTGCATGGTCATATCCGAGCATCACAATCTCTCCACCATAGGGGAAATCTGCAGACTTTAACCCTTAAATATTATCAAAGAACAAAGGCTGCAACCTTCAGAAACTGGATCACTGTTTTAGGAGTAACTTACTCTGCTTCAATTAAGTGTCAAATGAGTAAAACAAAAAAGTGTATAAGGTTTTAATGAACTCATAGTTTAAGATTGTCCTCTGTGAAGCCCTTCAGTCTGCCGTGCTTCCCCAGCAAGCCTATCTGCTTCTCTGTAATGCATTAGATGCAATGTAGTCACCTTGTGATTGCTAGTGTTACTAACACGCGTTCACAGTTTCAAAATAATGCATACCGAACCAGACCCACTCCATTTTTGCACCCATGTAGAATGCCATCTTCTCATGTTTAAGCGACTTTTCACATGTGAAAGAGCATCCTCAATACAAGCATAAATCCTACAATAATAAAACTGAAGTAAGACTTGAAATAACATCAGGTAAGTAGCTGTAGAAAGAACAGGTCCTGTCTTAGACAAGCCCACTATTATCTTAGAAGACATTAAGTAACACAGCTCCCAAAATATATAAATTAAATGCCTACATTAAATTTATGCTAAATATTCAACAGAATAAATCTATAGGCAAAAATAACTAAGTTTTAAACAAGTTCCAATGTGGGAACTTGAAAAAAAATGAAAATAAATAGAATTTTACTTGATTATTTATGAACTGTAACTGGAATTCCAATTACTGAAACCATCTTGCTGATGTACTTCAGGTTTAGAAGCATTTAAATACTTGTCACATTGGGAATATTGGAAGGGTCAAAATTGATTTGATGGCTTTGGGTTATCAGAAATAACATAAACCAAAGAGGAGAAAACCATTCCTCATTCTTAGTGTCGACTAGGTGGTGTGTTATGGCAGTTTTCCTTTGTGATGTGACACAGTGTTGTGGAGAAAATCAGAGGCAACGAGAATATGTTCAGTTCAAGATATCAACTTGGCATCCTGCCGAAGCCAATGTAGTCCCTGCCGGGTGTAACGAGCCAGATCTGTCATGATGCTTGCATTAAAGATGAGAGGGCCCATCACTTTGTCCAATTCAGAGAAGAATTCTAGAAAATTAAAAACATTCAGTAAGTATCACACTTTTATTAAATCACTGATTTTCTGTAAAATAGCATGCCTCCCACACTGAAGGCCTCTACAGTCTCTCAAGTTCCTGAAGTCATACATCAGTTTAAACAGAATGCACAGCAATGAGTTCCAAGATGAGTACCACTGCTACTACACATTAAAAGTGGCACGTGTGCAGCGCCCCTCTGGATCACGCAAAGCCCTCTCTATGTGCTATTCCTGTGCAAGAACTAAGCAGTAGGGCTGAAGAAATGGTTAAGAGCACTCGCTCCTCTTCCACAAGACCCTGTTCAATTCCCAGCAGCCACCTATCAGCTCATAACTTTATGTAACTCCAGTTCTAGGGGAATCCAACACCCTCAGACATACATGGAAGCGAAACACCAATGCACATAAAGTAAAATAAAAAAATAATTAAAAACAGGAAGTAGTATAAAGGAGGAAACAGTGTTTCTTGTTTCCCATACTAGCTCCTGTGCAGCTCCATACAGTCTACAGCCAACCTTTCTGCTACTATCAGTTGCCATGCACTGATAAATCCCTTCTTAGTCAGTGATGAAACTAAAAGGATCCTTCCTAAATGAACAACAACAACAAAAAAGGCTCTATGGCAGGATGGCATAAATGGGAAGAGAGGACAGTATATTAGGATTTGACTCCAATGCAGTTTTGGCAGGGAACAGACAGGGATGTAGTAAGTACTTAGATACTTCCCATGGAAAAAGCTTTTAGTCATGCAGAGAAAAAAGGCTCTCTTTAAAAAAACATTTATTTATTATGTATGCAATATTCTGTCTGCAAAAGGGCACCAGATCTTATTATAGATGGTTGTGAGCACCATGTGGGTGCTGGGAATTGAACTCAGGACCTCTGGAAGAGCAGCCAGTGCTCTTAACCTCTGAACCATCTCTCTAGCCCCAAAAAAGGGCTCTTAAAGATTACAGGCTATCATACAAGGCAAGAATCAGACAGCTGAGGTGAAACATCTCTACAAAAATTATAACAAATGCAAAAGGAATGTCAGAACAGAATATTGACAGTGGTTTTTCTTTGCTCACCCTTTCCCCGAGGAAGCTTTGACATAGCCTAGGCTGGCCTGATCCCTACGTAGCCGATGATAACCTCAATCTCTTGATCCTTACAGCTTCTGTTCCCAACTGCTGGAATTACAGGTAGGCACTACCATGCCTGACACATAATGAATTTTCTATTTCCTAAAAATGGACCTAGGCAATGTTCATCATGGATGTTCAAAAGTGTAAGTTAAAGTTTAATAGGAAATGTTGTATCACTCATTAGTGACACTATGCAAATACTCTACTGATCTTTAAAATTATTTTTTTTTTAAGAAGACAGGTTCTTGCTACATAGTCTAGACTGGCTTCTAGCTTGCAATTATTCTGCCCCAGCCTTCCAAGTTCTAGGACTAGAGTCTACTTTACCATGTCCAGGTCTGATGAATCTTTTAAGTTTTCTAAAATAGGGTTTCTCTGTGTAACAGCCCCATTAGACCAGGCTGGCCTTGAACTCAGAGGGCCAACCTGCCTTTGGCCTCCTGAGTGCTGGGATTAAAAGCATGTGCCACCACTGCCTGGCGCAGGTCTAATTGGTCTAATTAATCTTAATATCAATAAAAGGTGTGACATGATTGGGAGTTGTTCTGACCTGGCTGGAGTTGGTATAGCTTTGTTGGAGGAAGTGTATCATCACGGACAGGCTTTGAGGTCTCAGAAGCTTAAGTTAGGCCTAGTGACTCACAGTCTCAACCTACTGCCTACAGATCCACACATAGAACACTTAGCTACCTCTCCAGCACCATTTTTGTCTGTATGTCTCCATGCTTCCCACCATGAAAATAATCTCTGAACTGTTAGCCAGCCCCAATTAAATGTTTTCCTCTGTAAGAGTTGCTGTGGCCACATTGTCTCTTCACAGCAATGGAAACCCCACAAAGACAAAACCTTAGGTAAC
Organism: Meriones unguiculatus; assembly: GCF_030254825.1. Classification (NCBI taxonomy): domain Eukaryota; kingdom Metazoa; phylum Chordata; class Mammalia; order Rodentia; family Muridae; genus Meriones; species Meriones unguiculatus. The sequence continues at coordinate 17,414,713 of NC_083359.1, forward strand.
TAGTTGTATCCTAATAAGATGTACCACCTTGAACATTTTATCTAAATACTGAACTTAAATCTAATAAATAGAAAGAAGATAAGAGACAGAAGAACAAATGTACTGATAGCATGAGGAGGAAACCAGTCAAATACGGAACAAGACATACTCTTCTCGACATTAATTGCATGGCCCAATAAGGGGGAGAGGTGCTAAACAGACTTACTGACAAAATGCAGCATTTAGACCTTGAGTGAATACTATGTACAATAAATCAACTACTGTATTTCTTAATGGTTCTCTTTCTTTTACATTTGTTTTTCTGTCTGTGCACGTGTCACAGTGTCCTTGTGGAAAAGTCTATGGAGTCTCTTCTCTTGTTCCACCAAGTGGTCCTGGGGCTTGAACTCAGGCTTGGTGGCAAGCACCTCTACCTATTAAGCCAGCTTGCCATCCCAACTGCTGTACTGCTCAAGGTATATCTGAGACTATGGGGAGGTGACGGTGCTGCCCCCTGAGCTACATGCAACAAGCCGCAGCAGACAGACTTGTGCTGCACCAGGGACTACTTCTAGTCCACCCTGCGTCGCCAGCACTACAAAAGCTCCCTGTCCATGCTGCTTCCCACACATCAGTCCACCTGTCCCCCCTTCATGCCAGGGACCAAAACAAGGGCCTTCTGCATGCTGGGCAAGTAATCTAACAAGGATCCATGCACTGACCAAGGATTAACCACATTTAGTATGTGGCTAAGCAAAGGAGGCTATTAGCAAACTGATTATATGATTGTCTCTAAACCACAAAATAAATAAAGTAAATGTTCTCCACATAACTAAATTACTAAAGTTTCTTTTAAGAATTCTACCCTCAAAGTTTGTCCAGAGCCCAACAAACCTTTTTGCTCTTTGGAAAGCTGTTCAGCTTGGTCCCAAATTTCGGTGGCATAGAGGAAGTTGGACGTGACCTGGACATAGCTCGCTGCCATCTGGTGGATCTTCTGTGGAATGGTCACTGAAGAACCACTTGCTGAGGCACTGCTGCCCCCAGAAGAGTAACTTCCGGAATTGCCTGGAGACAGCTTTGGAGAAACGGGGGAGGGCATCCCAGCTTTGCTATACACAAAGAGAAACAGGAGGCTTGGTCACACACGTGGTGAGCACTATGACATCCACACTCTAGAGGATGGAGGCCGTCCTGGGCTTCACAGTGAAAGCCTCTCTCAAAAGGACAAACTAACAAGGCTGAGGACATAGCTCAGTGGAGAGCACTTTGTCTAGCATGCATAAGGCTCTGGGTTTTTACTTCAGCTCTGGAGATGGCTAGACAGGGAAAACAAGATGGAATTTCTACTTACATTAACACAAGACCTCAACAGAGACCCAGAAAATTAAGAAGAAAACGTAAAAGGTTGTTTGTTCCCCTTTTGGGCATAGGTAGGAAGGGTTAATGTGAGAATGGAAGATAAATGAAAACCATGCCACTTGGCACTCTGGCAGTGCCAAGATCTGAGTGGAGTTAAAAACCACTGTAACAAATCTAAGTAACTATGAAATTAACCTGAGAAGAACTGAGGTACTCTTAAGAACTCAGCTATCTGGGAGCTAGTGAGATGCTTCGGGGGTAAGGGTGCTTGCCACCAAGCCTAAAAGCCTGAGTACTACCAAGGAACCTACACGGTAGAAAGGGAGTAGCAAAACCAACCAAAAGCTAACTCAGATGTCTGTAGGTAACATGTCTCATTTCCAACCTTTCTAAAATTATGTTCACTATATTTTAAATTATTAAATTGAAAGTAATAGCTTAAGAAATACTTTTCCAGAGACATAACTTAGTGGGAGCACATGCAAAAAGACCTGGGTTCACTTGCAAATATAAAAAAAAAAATTTTAAAATACCTAACTAGAGATTTTAATATTTTTAAAGTAGCAATCATTTTGTTGTCCATTTCTACTCTGATACACAAATAAATTTATTTTAAATTTATTTATTTTGATAAATTTATTTGATAAATAAATTTATCAAAAATATTGCAGAGAACAAAACTGTACTTACCTCCCCAAGCCAGGTGAAGGTGCTTGAGAATTACTGTAAGAATTCTGCAGGGAAAAATAAATTTATTTAACAGCAATATATAACCTTTAAGGTATCCAGTGTCTTCAAAAGTATTGGGCTAGGGCGAATCTTAAGAACTTAATAATCATTGGCTCCACAACCAGTATGAGGTCAGCTTAGACTTATGAGACTCTATCTCAGAAAACAGAAACATGATGCTAGACAGATGGCCCAGTGGTTTAGAGTAACTGTTGCTCTTCCAGAGGACCTGAGTTTGGATCTCAGCACCCAAGTTGGGTAGCTGACTCTAACTACAACAGATCTTGGTCTTCCTCTGGCCTCTGAAATGCACACACACACACACACACACACACACACACACACACACACACACACAAATCTATAAGTGTTTCAGTATTTTTTTGTGTATAGGTTTTTGCCTACATGTGTATCTGTGTATGTCACACATATTCTAGGTGTCCTCAGAGGCCAGAAGAGGCTATCAGATCCTTTAGAACACAGACAGTTGTAAGCGGCTCTCATAACTATAAGGATGCTGGGAACTGAAACTGGTTCTTTTCAAAGAGCAGCCAGTGCGCACTGAATCTTTAAAAAACATCAACAAAGAGTATGCGGAGGCACAACAGAAAGAAAGTATTAAATGAAAGCTAGGCTGTTCTAGAAGACTCCATAGACAATGCAGAGTAACAGAAATACATGAAAGGAAGTGGAAAAGAACAGGAAATGATGGGCAAGGTGGCACACACCTAAAATCCCAGCATTTGGAAGGCAGAGGCAGGCAGATCCCTGTGAGTTCAAGGCCAGCCTGGCCTACAAGGTGAGTCCAGGACAGCCAAGGCTACAGAGAAACTCTGCCTCAAAACATAAAACAAAAAAACCAAAAAACCCACAACCATGAGCTGAGCAGTGGTGGCCCACACCTTTGATCCTAGCACTTGGGAGGCAGAGGCAAGCAGATCTCTTTGAGTTCCAGGCCAGCCTGGTCTACAAGGCGAGTCCAGGACAGCCAAGTTTACATACAGAGAAACCCTGTCTTGGAAAAAAAAAAAAAAAAAAAAAAAAAGAAAAAAAGGACACAGGGAAAGGAATCATTATTATAATTATAATATTGGCTCCAATACAAAACTAAGCAGAAAAGAGAACACAAATGACTCATCTAGGTTATGTAAGAAGGGGTTTAGATAAGAAATAGGAGATGCTTGAGGAACTTGTAGGCCAGACCTTGAGCCTGTAGGCAATAGTGAGTTATGGAGGGTTCTAAAATCCAAACTACAGCAGGATTTTGGAAGAATTTATATGGTACTGGCTTGAAATTTTTTTAAAAAAGGAAGACATTTTAAGATACTATAATAACTTTGGGCTGGGTATGTGGTTCAGTGGTTGGGCACTTGCTTAGCATATACAAGCCATGAGTTCGTCGATTTCTAGTAGTGTAAGGAACAAAACAAGGTAACAGTTTAAAGACAGGTGTAGCAAACATACAAAGAACATTTTCAAGTATAGACTTGGCTGGTGTATACAGCTATATGAAAATTCTGTAGTTCAATATACACATTTGAAAGCTTTCCCAAGAAGGCACAAACGTCTGAGAACGTTCAAGCAGTAGTAGTTAGTTTGTTATGGTTTGCCTGAATATGAGGGTATCTCTGGGACAAGGATGGACTCCTAGGCGATAGATTCTGTTATATATACTTACCTTCAGGTGCTCAGTCAGTGTCTTAGAGTACTTCAGAGCATTCTCCTTCTTCAGTTTGAACAGTCTCAGGTACAACAGTGACTGGCATCTCAGGCTAAGCAACGGGCAAGGACAGTGTATTTAGACATGGCTTTATTTACAAGCAATCTATCCATTGTGTAGGAATATAGGGCTGGCTTCACGTGAGCAACCATAGTTCAGGGTTAACATTACTTCTCAGACAAAACCAAAAGGTCAGCTTAATATGGAACACATCATAGGAAAAGAAAACTAGCTAAGAAACTTAGGACTAATATCCCAGATGGTACTCTGACATTCAAAATTAAAACTACACCAACATAGAATGTACTTTCAGAAAGTTAAAAACCAAAAGTAGAAAACTGAAATATTACAAGTATTATGGAATATACCGACCTTCACCCAGCTCACACAGTTCAGCCCACATAATTATTGTTCCTGCCTATGTGCCCAGGAAAGGCCACTCTCTCATTCACTGGTCTTTCAGTCCTTACAAGTTTCCCATTCCTTCTCACCATCCGGCCCCTGCCTATGTTGTAACTTCCAGAGCGAATCTCCCGATTTCTCTAAGAGATTTTATAATTTTTTTTTGAGACAAGGTCTGTCTATTCCATCTTCCTAGATGTCCTGAAACTCTCTATATGTGGACCAGGCTGGCCTCAAACTTAGAGATCCACCTGCCTCTGTGTTGGGATTAGAAGTGTGTGCCACCACACCTGACCTGAGTATTCTTTTCTTTTAGAGAAACTTGTTCACATATTCACATGGTTAATTAGTTTCCGTCTGTAGATTACATGCTGAGCAGGGTGGTATCAGACGGCTCACAGCTGCACTTCTAGTGTAAACACTGCCTGGTCAAGTACGCACCCTGAACAAGTCAGCAGATGATGTCTTTCTGGGGTACAGTGTTGTTTAGGAGCATGCATAGAAAGGAACTTAAAAAAAAGTGGTCACTTAATTCAATGGAGGGTTCTGGTACTAGTCCTAATCCAGCACTTTCATCAGGAGGGCAGTCGATTAGAGACTGACAGGAGCTAAAATCTTTCAGTGGGGATTTTGAGCTATTTTCTGTTTGACTGTTAAGGCTTGTGAAGGGCTTGTGGAAGACTGATTCAAGGATAAAGCACACACAGCACAATTCATCAAGGAACTGCCTGTCACCCAGCAAAGGCTAGAATACACAACACTTACCAAAGTACTGTGAGTCTCTTGTCTGCAGCTGTAGCATCTGGTGCCAAGTAATTCTTTAGTTTCATAGTGTATCTATGAGTTGAGATAAAAAACCAAACCAAGTAAACAGAGTATTTCACCTTGATCTTACAACTTCCCTAAAGAAAATGGAACATTAAGCATCTTTCTAGTTCACCACATTCAGTTCACCAAGTAAGTAACAATAATAAATGATAGTTATTCCGGTGAAACGTCAAGATCCCCACTTACTTGATGAGCTCCACCGTGTCTGAGTACATAGGGAACGGGGACTTGGATTCCTGAGCGTTCTTCTCTAGAGCATTCCCACACTCAATGAAAGACACCACAGCATCAAGGTAGAACACTGCTTTCTCAAACCTGTCAGACTAAAGGAGGACAGTGCTGAGGAATGACGCACTGCAAGTGCGGACAACAGAAGGGACATGGTAGCTTTATGACGTACATCCTGAGGAGTGTTTACATACCAAAGCATCTGCATTGTGTTTGAGTTTTTTTGCTTCTTGTAAATAATGGTCTGCTGAATAATTTCTGCAAAATAAGAAGGTCAACATTTTCTAAGATAATTACTAAGTTCTTTTAGTCTCCAGTATCTTGCAGCTTTCACAGTCTTGAGGAGTGATCATTAAATATGTCATAACAATAATAAACTATTATCAAACAATTCAATTTTCTGACAAATGTATGTAAATTAAAAACATAAATTATGGGCTACTGTGGCAAATCTTCTACTCAAACACACAGAGATCAAGCTCCAAAACATTAAACATTAGCTTATTCAAGGTTTTTTGTTTTGTTTTGTTTTTAACCAAGAGTAAATAGGATGCAGGTAGAAGAAGTACCTTCTGACAAAAGGCATGAGAAAGCAACACTGCTTATCTGAGAAGACCCCCGATACCAACAGTGGTACTGACAGCAGGAACAGCTCCAGGAAGCACATCCTTCCTGTCACTCAGGACAGTCTGTAGGTCAGACACAAGTACTACTGTTTTTAAAACCTGTTATGTTTAAATGAGTTTCTTATATGGTGACTGGTATTTCTTAAATACATACTTGAAAGTGTATTTATCTCTTTACAGCTGGCATGGTGGCACATACCTTTAATCCAAGCACTCAAGAGACTGGGGCAGGCTAATCTCTAAGAGTTTGAGGCCAGCCTGGTCTACATAGCAAGCTCTAGGACAACCAGGGCTGTACAAGTGAGATTCTGTTTCAAAAACAAACACCGCCCCCCCCAACACAAAAAACCCCACAAACTTTATCTCACCTGTCATCAAAGGCAAGCTTTGTTCTCCGAGGCTTCGAAGAATCAGGAGTTAGTGTAGATGGAGGACAGTTAGAGGAGCTATTTGGAGCCTTTTCCTGACCAAAAGAAAATATACAAGCAAGTTGAAAACTGTCAAGAATTAAAAAAATGAAGCTAATCTCACTTCTTCAGCCACTGCTAAAACAGAAACAAAATTCCACAATCTTCAAATTACTTTGTTACTAAAGTCAATAGTGGAAGGAAAGAAAGAAAGAAAGAAAGAAAGGAAGGAAGAAAGGAAGGAGGGAGGGAGGGAGGGAGGGAGGGAGGGAGGGAGGGAGGAAAGGAAAAAGGAAAGGAAAAAGGAAAAGAAAAAGGAAAGGAAAAAGGAAAGGAAAAAGGAAAGGAAAAAGGAAAGGAAGGAAGAAAGAAAGAATGAATTCCCCACCACTACCACCAAAACCCCCAAACCAGATTAGGTTCATTTCATAGAACCAAAATATTTATTCTTATATTTATTAAGAGTCCATGGCAGCTCAGTGTCCAAGTGGGTTCCCTAGTAAGGGGAACAGGGGCTGTCTCTGACATTGTGAACTCAGTGGCTGGCCCTTCGATTACTGCCCCGAGGGGGAGCAGCCTTACCAGGCCACAGAGGAAGACAATGCAGTCAGTCTTGGTGAGACCTGATAGGCTAGGGTCAGAGGGAGGGGCAGGAGGACCTCCCCTATCAGTGGACTGGGAGAGGGGCATGGGTAGAGAACAGGGAGGGAGGGTGGGATTGGGAGGGGACAAGGGAAGGGGGCTACAGGTGGGACACAAAGTAAATAAACTGTAATTAATAAAAATAAAATAAAATATATCTGAAAAAAGTCTACTGTATGCAAGGCACTTAGGCTAGGTACTTGTTAAAACATAAAGCAGACACAAACTGAGTATCAAAATGGCAGTCCTGGGTTGAGGAACGGCTCTGTCGGTAAGCCCATGTGCTGTAAGGCAAGAGAACCTGAGTTCAAATCGCCAAGCTAGGCTGCATATTCCTGAGACACTAGGGTGGTGGGGCAGAAACAGGCAGATCCAGGGAGCAACACTGCTGAGATGGTGAGCTTCAGGTTCAAAGAGAAGTTCTGCCTCAGGAAATCAGATTCAGGGCTGGACAGATTTCTCAGCAGCTAGCAGCACTGGTTACAGAACACCTGGGTTTGGTACCAAGCACCCACACGGTGACTCACAACCATATGTCACTCTGGTTCAAGGAATCGATTGCCCTCTTCTGACCTCTGTGGGCACCAGGCCATAGGTGGTGCATAGCACACATATATGCATGTAAGACACTCATACACATAGAACAAAAACAAACAAACTTAAAAACTAAGAGAGAGAAAGATAGATCAACAGAGAAGATGGCAGAGGCCCTCCCCTGGCTTCTACACACATGCATGGACACAGACCTGCACATGAGAGCACGCACACACAACTAAGGGGCAATACCAGTCAGTAGAATATAATGCTGGTGTGTGGCGGCACATGCCTTTAATTCCAACAGGATGATTTCTGTAAGTTTAAGAACAGCCTGGGCTACACAGCAACCTTGGGTCATTCAGGGCTGCCCAGTGAGATCCTGTCTCAGAAAGCAAACCAAACAAAGACAAAAAGAGGTTCATAGGTTCATTACTAAGGTAAGTGCTTTGGCTATCCTGGACTCACTCTGTAGACCAGGCTGAACTCACAGGGATCCACCTGCCTCTGCCTCCCTGAGTGCTGGGATTACAGGCATGCACCACCACACCCAGCCTTAGTATGGTTTTAATTCTTCAACTACCCTATGAAATAAGTGTTAGTATTAGATAGGCTTTGTTGTGTTTTAAGGTAGTCTAAGGGACTGGAAAGATGGTTCAGTGAATAAAAGTACTTCTTGCTCTTCCAGAGTATTTGAGTTTTATTCCCAGCAGCTCACAACTTGCCTGTGACTGCAGTTCCAGGGGTATCTGATACCTATGGCATCCAAGGGCACTGCACTCTTGTCTACATAAAACACAGATACACATAATTTAAACTGAAAAAAAATCTTAAAAAACAAAAATCCAAACAGTCTAAGCATAGGACAGGGACTGCTCCTTGGAATACAAAGGCAATGCTACACCCTGCAGTATCAAGAGAGGTCACAAGCTGTAGCATTCAAGTGGGGGCAACTGGTTTTCAGCTTCTTCCTCATTCTGAGAAGACAATGCTCAAAACTTTGTACTGGGTTTCTAGCCTCCAGAACTAGTCCGTTTCTGTTGTTTGAACTTTCCAGCCTGTGGTGATACCATAGCCACCTTGACTAAACTAACACAATCCTAAGTTCACTAGATAGCTGAGGTGATCTTTCCTTGACTATCAAAGTGCTGAAGCTTTATTCTTTCTAAACCAGTGGTTGTCTGTTTCTTCTTAACCAATATCAAAGTGCTACTTGTATGCATTGATGTAGCCGTAAAGGCTTACTGATAGCATCAGCTAAGCCAGTCTATACTAAGTACATGTAGGTTACTGTGTAAAGAAAGCATCATGCAAATGGGCCGGGAAGTAAGCAGAGGGAAGTAAGTCAGCTGCTTAAATTCTACTCCCGACTCTAGGCTTTCTTTAAACTCCACTTCCTCTGGAAAAAGTTAGTGACTCTAACAGGGACAGCAATTCTAAGATTTCCTATAAGAAAAAGAGTAAAGTAAAAGGCCAAATGAGAAGAAAAAAACAAAACAAAACAAACAAACAAAAAAAACCACCAACCAAACAAACAAACAAAAAACACATGCCTGTAATTCCAGCATTCAGGAGGCTGAGGCACAAAGATCTCAACTCCCAAGAAGCTAGCCTGGGCTCCATAGTGAGGCTCTGATCTTATATATAAAACAAAAGAAAACAAAACCCACCAAATACCAAGTATGATCCCAAATATGATCCAACAACATTTCCTAATTTCTTAGTAAGTTAAAACACTAGAGAAAACATTAAGACATATACAAATTCCTGCTTTCAAAAACAGAGTTATTGAAGGAAGAAGCCTCCTTTACAAAGAAGAAACACAATGACTTCTACCTGTAGACTCAAGAAGCCGGAAGAGCACATGAGCTCACTTAATGAGTGCACTTTTTAAAAGGGACTAGTTTAAGGAATTAGCATGGAAGCCTCAAACTCTGTATGGGAAAGGATAAGAAATGGAGAAAGGGCCGGTAAGCTGGTAAAAACAGAATCAGTTAAGAAACGCCAACAGTCAGTGTCCTTGGGGTGCTGGGTGAGATCCTCAAGTTCCTACAGAAAAATAGGGTGCTTGCTTGGAGAGAAATCCCTTTATACAACTCACCTTAAAAAGCTCATAATTTGACTTACTTAGACTTAAAATCTTTAATGACTACATTTAATAGGCCTGTAGCAGTGTAGAATATTCAATTTCCAAACTTTTGCATACTCAATTAACAATTGTTATTGTTGAGGCAGCATTTCTCTGTGTAGCCCTGGCTGTTCTGGAACTCACTCTGTAGACCAAGCTGGCCTTAAACTCAGACATACCTCTGATTCTGTCTCTGCCTCCCAAGTGCTGGGATTAAAGATGTACACCACTATTACCCTGAACTATATTCTTAAAAACTTAAATATCTTAATTTTCACTTAAATGCTGTAATATCATAGACTTGGACCAGACCAGAACAGCTTAAAAGCATATGAACAACCTACTCATCTGTGACAGGTGATCAGTTCTGGGGTTTTGTTTTTTTTTGTTGTTGTTGTTGTTTTTGTTTTTTTCATGTCCAAGTTAGGCTACATAGTGAGACCCTGTCTTAAGAAAAAAACAATTGCCAGAGGGAGAGACAATTGGGAAGTAGAGACAGATGGTCCTCTGTGAGTTCAAGGCCAGACTACAGAGTGGGTTCCAGGACAGCCAAGGCTACATAGAGAAACTGTCTCAAAAAAAAAAAAAAAAAAAAAAAAAAACGGGGCGGGGGGGTTTGAGATAAAGAAAATAACAAACAGATTGAGGGTCTATTAAAGCACAGTCCTGAAAAACCTTCCTGGACCCAAATCTCAGTCTATAATTAGCAAGACTATTCAACTGTATCACTACTTTGTGAAGGATGACCTTCTGAAGCCAGGTGTGGTAGCACACACTTTTAGTACCAGCACTCAAGAAGCAGAGGCATGCAGCCCTCTGTAAGTTCCAGGTCAGTCAACAGTGAGATCCTACCCAAAACACAAAACAAAACAAACAAACTAAAAACCCCAGGCACGGTGGTACAATCTCCAACCCCATCACTCCTTCAGAGGAAAATCACCCAGCTAACCCGGGATGCACCACAGGGCAGCAGTAAGGAGATCCCACCTCAGCAAGATGAAAGGTGAGAACTGACCCCTCAAAGTTGTCCTCTGAGACACACACAATCATTCATTCATTTAAAACCTGCACATGCCTACAATCTTAATGAGATCTTTACAAAGAGCAATGTCACCTCAGGAAGACACAGCAGGGTGATTTTCAAAGGCTCAAGCCCCCAAACCTTACCTTGGCCTCTTTGGAGCTGCTGGAAACCTTCCCTTCGGTCTTCTTCTGCTTTGATGTGGAGGAACTGTTCTTGCTGCTGCCACTATTCTCCTTGTTGCTGGTACTGCTGGACTTTAAGGAAGACGACTGGCTGACAGTCCTCTTCCGAGAGCCATGCTCGGATTTTGAATCTTTTGAAGGAACGGGCCCAGCAGGTGAGGGCAGCAAGTCCTTTTCTTTTGCGCTACTCTGCTTAGATGACCTGCCAAGCAAAACAAATGCTCTTATTTCTGTGGCGTGATACAGGAGGGAAGGATTTTTCCACCTCTTTCACTCGATTTTAAGACAAATTTGCAAAGACATTCTCTATATGATTATTACAAAACAGAAAGACGGTAAATTCCATCAGGTAGTCACCTGTCTGTTCTGCCTCCCCTGTGTTTTCTCTTGCACAATCATGTCCAGTGCCTAAAACGATCTGCCACATGATAAATGCTTAATAAAATATAAGCAAATAGAAAAATTGTAAAAAGATTAATTCTTATCTCGTACTCTGAGCTGCCTGGTTTTATGACAACTTAACACAGGCTAGATTTTATTTGAGAGATGGGGACCCTCAGTTGAGAAAATGCTTCCGTAAGATTGGGCTTATTCAGTCAAGTCTGTGGAGCATTTTCTTAATTAGTGGTTGACATGAGCAAGGGCCCAGCCCATTGTGGGTGGTTCCATCATTGGGCTAGTGGCCCTGGGTTCTATAAGAAATCAGGCTGATCAAGCCATGAGGAACAAGCCAGTAAGCATTACTCCTCTGTGACCTCTGCAACAGCTTCTGCCTCCAGATTCCTGCCGTTTTGAATGCCTGTCCTAACTTCCTTCAATGATGAGCAGTTGTTACGGAGGTATAAGCCAAATAAATTCTTTCCTCCCCAAGTTGCTCCTGGTTATCACAGCAATAACAGCAATAGTAACCCTAACTAGGACATATTCTTATCTTATTAAAAAAGAGAGAAAGGGAAAATGTTTCCCATCTCTATTAGCTAAATGCAAAACTCTTACCACTATCCAAATGTGCATACATGTATATGACATTCAGTCAACTAAAAACAATACTCTGAAGTATGTCAAAAAGTACTAAACAACAAATGACACATATAGCCAATACTGGCACGCAACATGATTTGGGGGACATACTCTCTGTTGCTGGATGGCTTGTGGCCCGATGAGTTCTTGTCCTCCGTTTTGGGTTTTTTGCTCTCACTGGCTCGGTTATCATCATCATTCTAGACAAAAACAGGAACAGTAGGTCTTAAGCATGACAAGGGTGTCCTATGTTAGATCCAGAGCATAAACACAGTAACAGATTTCCCTAAAGTCTTATATGGTATCTCTTTTATGTAATAATTTTAGGGTTGGACAGATTTGTAGAATTAAGATGTAACTCACAAACCATAAAACACATCCTTTAAAAGTATACAACTAACTCTATGGCATTTAGATACTCAGAATTATACAGCCATCATTATAATCAATTTTAGAACATTTTTTTTTTATCAACAAAGACATCCATGTCAGCAGTTTCTTCTTCTTCAAGGCCCTGATAACCTTTAATCTGCACATTTAGTCTTTCTAGACATCACATATAAGTGAAATCATACAATGTAATCTTGATGTCTAGCTTCTTTTTCGCCTAATCTTTTAATATTCATATCATTTACGGCTGGGTAGGATTGTACCATACAGCTATAGTATAATTTATTTATTCATCATTTAATAAGCATGAAATGATGTGGCTGTGAGCACTGTAATGGTTTTGTAGACCTAGATTTCCATTTCTCTTGGACGTGAACCTGGGACTGTAACTGGTGAGTCATAAGGTAACTGTATATTCAGCTTTTGAAAGAAACTGCCAAACTGTGCTCCCATGCAACCACATCTTGCCGTTCTACCAGCAATGCATCAAGTTCCAGTTCTGCAGTTGCACTGGTGCTTGAATGCACAGCTACTTACTAACAACTAACCTCATCCCCTCTGAAAAACTTCCTGGCCAAATCCTAAGTGTTAAGCCTGTCTACTGTTGATGTTACTTCCATAGGTGAACCCAAGTTCCCCTACTGCTTCAAGTAGTAAGCAACAAGAATGCAAACAAGTATTCCACCTCTACTGTAACAGAAGAGTCTGCTTACCATCAAATGGTTAAATTCTGATAGACGAAGACATGAGAAAAAGTAATCTACAGACTGCTAGCAGGGACTGGGTCTCCTCCCATTATTATCAGTATAAACTCTAGGAATTGCCTCTGATACTTTACCAAAATCATAATTCTGGGGAAGAGCTGGAAAGATGTCTTAGTAGTTAAGAGCCACTGGCTGCTCCTGTAGAGGCTCTCTGGATTTTAAGCATCTACACGGTGGCTCACATCACATGTAACACAAGTTCCAGGGCACCCTCTTCTGACCTCCTTGGGTACTAGGAAAAATATGGTGCACATGCTGGCTCTGCGTAAAGCTGATCTCATATACCAGGTGTTGTCTTTATATTATATTGGAAGTACTCAGGGATGAGAGTGGGCTATGTGCCAACAGACTTTCCCTCCATGTTGGAACTGCATCAAGGGCTTCACACATGCTCAGCAAGATCTTTACCACTGAGCTACAACACTAAGCCCCAGGGGATGTTCTCGGTTTTGACCTGTGTTAAAGGAAAAGGCTAAACACGAAGCTAAATAGTGAATGGGTGATAGTCTCATGACTGTATCTGTCACAAAATTAGTGACTCAGCTTTTCTCACATCAGGCCAGTAATAAAAAGCATGACTTGACCTGAGTGTAAGACAGAAAATGATGCGTAGATTATACTCAGACTCCAGCATTCAATGTTTGTTCTAGTCTCACTTTTATTCTGGCCACCACACAATCTCCCCAGAGATCCTATTAAAAAAAAAAAAAATCATCCTGCTTTATTTAAGGAGACAGAGCACAGAGACACTGTTCTGTACAGAGTCTCGACGGGGCCTTGTGCTCAATCACTATTTTCCCTTACAGCTCATGATCCACAAACTATATATCCACAGCACTGCAGATGCTGGTATCTAAGAATGACCAACAGAGGCTGGCAAGATACTTCAGTGGGCAAAATCCTGACAACCTGAGCTCAGTCCCTGCGGTCCACGAGACAGAAGGAAAGAAATCATCTCCACAAGTTGTTCTCTGACCTCTAGATATGCACTGTAGTGTACGTGTGCGCACACACACATAAATAAAATAATAGAATTTAAAAGGGACAGTGACTATGTAATATAAAGTCAAGGTAGCAAGTACTTGGGCTGAGAGAGATGGGCACCTGCTACTTTTCCAGCAGGACCAAAAGTTTGGATCCCGATAACCATGTCAGGAAGCTCACAATTGGCTGTAACTGGCTCCAGGAAATTTAACTCTCTACTGGCCTCTACAGGAGCATACAACAGCATCAGTGCACACACAGATACGGACGCACACAGATACACAAACAGCGTATACTCATAGATACACATAAATAAAATTATTTTTAAAAATAGCTAGTATTTTAATATCGAGATATTTAAGGGTATGGAAATGGGAACAAAAATATTTCTAAAAGAGAAAAAGAACCACCACCTCTTTACAGACCTTGTGTTTCCTCTTGCCTTTGTTGGAAGCCTTTTCTGAGGCTTGCTTCTGCACCTCTCTCACGTGTTTTTCTGGCACATTTTTCTTTTCCCCCTTGGGTGGTTCTGTTTCTTTGTAAGGCTTCCCAGGTATTCTAGCCAACAGATTCAGGTCAATCTTCACAATAAGTGGATACCTGTCATCAGGCTCACTGAGTGGGGAAAGGAGCTCCTTCTCTTCCATAGGAGAGAACATTCGTTGCCGAAAAAAGCTATCTTCTTCCTCCACTGAGGAGGGTTTAACAGGAGTCCTATTGCTCTCAGGGTACTTAGGAGTCTGTGAGGAGGGAGGGAGACTCTCACTTTCATCTGAATCTGAGGACGAGGTATCTGTTTCTATGATTTCCCGTGATTTCTGGGAGGATTTACTTGCTGACTTGTATTTCTTTTTCTCTGCTATAGGTCGAGGGGAAGATTTCGACTCCTTTTTGATGTTGGGTTTCCTTGAGCCTTTGGTGGCTGCTTTATGCCTGCTGGAGGGCATGCTGGTAGCCATGTCTACAGGGGTCTCACTTTCTATCTTCAGGCCTCCCCGGGGCTCTTCAGCAGCTGACTTCTCAGTTTTTTTGGGTTGTTTTTTACCCACAGTTCTCCTCTGTGTGGTGTTGTCACTCTGTGCAGGAGACTTCTGCCTCCCACGACCGCTCTCTGACCCCTTTTGGATGGTTTTAGAGTCCCGTCCAGGAGTAGCAGAACTTGTTTCTTTTGGCCCGCCAGGATCAGTGTAGTTATTTACAGCACCCTGTTCTCGGCCTTCCTTTTTGTAGGCTTGAGAGGATGGGATGTTACTGTCTACAGAAGAAGCTGGAGACACTTTATGTGGGTTCACTTTGTTCAACCAATTATCAAGTTGCCACTTGTTTGTTGGTGGTGGTTCAGGCTGCAAAAAAAAAACAAAACAGAGAAATATAGAGATGTAGGGTTTTCCCCCCAATACTGAAGCTTTCCCTCTCTTTACAAAGTCAAGTAAGAGGAAAAAGAATAGTGCTTAAGGTGATAAGCACTGTCTGGCAAGTTTCTTCCAGGATGAAAGCACAGGTTTAACACTAATCACTTGGCCTCCTGAGTGCTAGAGTCAGGTAGAGCCACCATGAACAGCTTATTACAAATGGCCTTTAAATAACCGTTATTCCAGGTAGGAGTTTAACTTGAAAGGTATATTGCAAAGGATTTAATTCTAGAAAGTAAACATGATGTAGGTATCAGGAGAGACTTTCAACTGTACTTTATCACTCTCCGGTACGATTACACAACGGAAGAGCATGTTAGTCACAGTAACTACATAACAGAAATTCCTTGTTAAGAGGCAAAATTAAGGATTAAATTCTAATTTTTAAAAAAGTTTTTCAAATAATAAGAAAACCAAAATAGTTTAGGTTTTTTATAAGATGCATAGTTCAACTGCCTTTGATCAGTATATGCAGTAATGGGTTTAGTGGACATCATGAGGCTTGAGAGCTGCAGAAGCACCCCTGCCTCACCTCAGGAGATGCACTCTGGGATGGTTCATTTGCCTCACTGTCACTGGAGCTACTTTCACTTTCCGAGTCAGATCCAGAGCTGCTTTCAGATCCACTGTGGCTGCTGGAGTCATCCCTAGAGTTATCTGCTCCCTCACTATTATGATGTGAAGGTTCGGAGTTACTGAAAGAGATAAAATAGAAATGACAAGTTTCCTTTATGATGGAAAAACCCCACCCAAATCTGACATCCAACCTTATTAACGATGTGTGCATAAGAAACCTAAAACTTGGTTGCAAATGAAATAGACATCCCCCATGTATCATTCAGTTAATAATACTCACTTCTAACATATTTTAAATCTTACCCAGTTTGAGTTCAAAATTTAATGAATTTAATTTCCAGAATTATACAACCATCATCACAACTGACATTATTTAAAAAGCCGCTTATGGTACCACCACAATGTTAAATCAGACTAATCTCAGCCCTCAAAACAATTACAACAAAACCACAAAATAAAAGGATCCCTACCTTCCGGGTGTACTCCTTGGCATAGTCTTATCACAATCCTAAAAGTGAAGCATAAGAAATCTGTGAATGAATAATACTCTATTCAAATAATATAAATGTCTGAACTAAAAAAAAAAACAAAAGCTGGCTTCTCTACCATATGAAACAAGATATACTTAAAACAGTGATTGAAACAAAAACAGTACAGTATACCACAGCACTCAGTAAGTAGAGGCAGCAGGATCATGAATCTGAGGCTAGCCTGGGACACTTACTGAAAATGCCTCAAACCAAAAACAATAACCAAAACCCCTCAGACAATAACCAGCCAGGACCCTGTTTTTGCTTAAGTTAGGATTCGCCTAACTAGTCCTTAGTAGCACTACTACCAAATAAAAGAGGTAAGAGAAAAAAAGTGTCTCTAGGATAAGACTTAAAATTTTTGGAGATTGGAGAGATGGTTCATCAGTTAAGAGCACTCGATGCTCTTACAGAGAGGATCCAGGTTCAATTCCCAGAACTCACATGGTGCTCAGAACCACCTGTAGCTCTAGTTCCAGGGAACTCATACATATAAAAGAATAAATGTTGTTAACAACTTTGCAAATATTTCTTGTAAGTACTCTCCTGCTTCAAAAGTATTCTCTGATCCACAATAAATATTTTTAAAAAGTCAATCTTTAAAAAAATGAAAAAAGAAGCTTGAAGACATTGCAGAAGGCTGTAAGCATCCAGTGTCAGAAAGCTTATAAAAAAGTTACTGGCTCTTAAGTTAAGACATAATAAAACAGTAGTGTAGAGGACTGACAGACTGTAAAGAGCACACACCTGTTCCCCATCACTGTCTTCACTGCTGCTTAGTTTTAAGTCATCTTTTAACATACTAGAGGAAAAAGGTAGAAAAGAGCATTAATTAATCACAGCAAACTACAGTACTAAATGTGTACCAATAATTCTAGGAATCACCATTGTGTTAGACAAAAATTTAAGTGAAGCATACATACACATATATATATATATACTTATATATATACTTATATATAAACTTATATATATATATACTTATATATATACATATATATATATATATATATACTTTCTCACCTATTTGGATTTGTTCACATTATACTAAAAAAATTAAAAGTAAATTAGCCATTTTTATAAGACCTAGACTTTCCATGCATTAACAAAATATGTTTAGGTCAGCCTTGTCTACAGAACTAGTTCCAGGACAGCCAAGGCTACACACACAAAAAAACCAACAACAACAACAATCAAACCCTGTCTCGAAAAACAACAACAAAAATTATTTTTAAAGAAAGCAAAATTTAGTGTTCTGCAAAGGGAGAGAGGCATGGTAGGAACAGAAGATCTGCGGCCTACATGAGTAAAACATTCAATTTTTGTTTCCTAAATAAATTCTCATATACATTCCTGTTACAACAAACTTGTCTCTAATTATAAATGTACATATATATATATATACTCAAACAATTAATATAGCTTTGGTTTACCAGATATGATTCCTAAATAGCAGCAAGATAAAGTCAAAGCATCAAGCAATTCCTTCTTCGTCTCCAATAATCCACAAAGGGACACCTACATAACTTGTGGTGACCGATAACTGTGAAAATCACAACACAAGTTCCACAGTCAAAGTTGTGGTTTAAAACTGCCTGGCTAGGATGACAAGAAGACACCAGCAAAAGAATAGTTTTGGGTAAGAAATAACCATGTATGAACTTTTAAATTCCAAGTTCCAAATCTTCCTTCACTAAAATTCAAATTGAATTAAAAATATATAAATATAATAACATGAAAATTTCTACAATTTGTTTTAAAGTAAAATCAAAGATTTAAGTTTTCTTTTAATAATTAAACTTAAAATCCGAGCAACACAATCTGTGTTTTTTTATATGAAAGAAAAATTACAACAAAGTTTAGGAGACCTATACCTAGAAAAATGCTTCCTTTCTTGTCGCTTGTAGTTCCATTACCTTTCTTCCTAAAGTGTGGTGAGTTTCCAGTCAGTAGGAAGAAGTCTTCTTTCGCTGCAGTAACTACTTCCACTCCCCTCAAAGCTCAATCTGCATTTCTAAATCTCACCACAAATTCAAAACATACACACACACAAAAAAATCCCCTGGAAATAAAGCAACCAGGTGGCTATAGAATATGAAAAGTGTTTTACAACTAGGTCAGTAAATGAAAAATTTAAAAAGTTTCCTTTTGAACAAGGACTTAAGCATATCTCTATGACTGATTTCCAGTGAGGGAAATGTACCCTGAATTCTCTCAGCCCTTATGATTTAATAATGGCAGCTCAATGAACCTGTTTACATACGTGAGTATGTCAAAGCCTTCACCACACTGTTCCAGGTCCAGCATGCTTTTGTTTCCTCAGCAAACACAGTGATGTGTCCATGTACAGCAGACATGCATTATTAGTTCTTGCATGCAGGGCTAACAGGGATACAGAAGTTTCTCAGCAGTGTATGGGAAGTGTTTTCAATCATGTACCTCCTTCTCAATCCTTTTGTTACGTGAAAAGGCTATGAGGCTGAGGTTATCAATGTGGTCTGTGGCCATGGCACAGGAAGCCACACAGTGGCTGTTTCTTTGGACCTTGTTCTAATCTAATTACGGAGTTAACCTGTAATCGTAGGAGTTATGTGCTCAACTCTCCAGATGTAATTTATCATCATCTAAAAACCTATCCCTACTGTGATACATATGTATGTGATACATATATCTGATTCTATGTGTGCTTTAGTATACTTTAGTATGTGTGCTTTAGTGCCTAGGTGGAAAGTTTACTAAGAAGAATCCTATCTTTAACACAATTTATTAAATGTAAACTATGAGCTCAGGGTAGGTGTGGACAGATCATGGACTATAGGTGAAACCTAGGCCACAAGTGTTTTTTCTTTTCTTTTTTTTTTTTTTGAGATACTTGTTGTTTTGGAAAAAAAGGTATTACTTATATATAGCCCAGGTTGGCCCAACTTGATTTGCAGCTCTTGCTGGCTTTAAATTAATGGCAATCCTCCTGACTCAGCCTTCCGAGTGCTGGGTTATAGACATGTATTTCCACAGCCAGGATTCCGCTGGTGTAAAGAAATTCTTATCAGACTGGAGATATTGCTCAGGTGTATGGTACTTGCGGAGTATGTGCAAGATTCTGTGTTCAACCTCTTTCTCCATCGAGAGAGAGAGAGAGAAAGAGAGAAAGCGCAGGTATAATAACACTTGCCTATATATAATCTGAACACTTGGGAGGCAGAGCCAAGAGGAGCAAGTTCAAGTCATCTGTGACTACATAGAGAAAGTTTGAGAACAGCCCAGACTACATGACACTTGATCTCAAAAAACAAAACTAACCAAATTAGTGTTATTACACAGAACACAGCCATGTCTGTAGTCTATACAGCTTTTATATTATAGTGACAAAACTGAGCTCTTAGGACATAAGATACATGGTCTTTAAAATCTACAACTTCTGGCCCTTTTCAGGCAAAGTTAGCTTACATCTGCCTTAAAACATTAGTGTTTCTGCATGGGGATGTGTGCAGTTCAATAGTAAAGTATGAGCTTCTAGTTTCAGATTAAAAAACAGAGTTCAATGAAATGGCTCCGTTGATAAAGGTGCTTGCTACTGCGCCCAACAACCTGACCTTCATCGCTAGGACCAAAGAACTGGGTCCCACAGGTTGTTCTTTGACTTCCACATGCCTCCCCCCCCACACACACACAATAAATGGGAATTTAAATAAAAAAAAAAGGATAATTTCTATCACTCAAAATATCCAGCTATTACAGATAACTTCCGGGGGGGGAAAAACTATTAAGAAATATACTTACGATTTTGACTGGTGTCCATTTGATGTTTTAGCGGAAGCATTGTATCTTTCTAAAACAAAAAATGTAGAAGTGAGCAACTGAAATTGGTTGTTTAGATTATAAAATATCTACACAAAATGTCTAGTCAACAATATATATCAAAATAAATGCACTGCACACGGTGCACAAAAGACACAGGCATTCTCATAAGCAATGATCTTCCATAGCCATTTCAGGAAAATGAGTTCATATTACCTTATCAATATTGTAACTATCCTGCTACTAATCTAGTTCAATGAAAGCAACCTATCCAGTATCTGGAGGAATACTCATACATACAGACAGACATGATGTTCATAATAATAAGGCTTTTGTAGTTTTTGGAGACAGAGTCTCACTACACAGCTCAGGCTTGCCCAAATTCACAATGCAGAGCCTGGACTGGCCTTGAACCTGCAATCTGTCTTCCCCAGAGTCAGGGTAATAAGTGTGTGTCACCACATCCAGATTTTAATAGCACAGCTTTAATAACAAAAGCTAAGAAATAAAATACATGTCCATTAGTAGAAGGCTAATTAAATGACTGTAATTATTTCCTGAAATATGGTTTAAATATTACAAAGAGTGAACTAAAATTTCATACTGATAAACATTTAAAGTAACCCAGTGAAAAATACAATGTACTAACAAACCAGATGAAGTTTATGGTCCCATTTGCCATAATTAAACACTAAGGAAGTAAATAAGGGTGAGGAAAAAGTAAGGAGACATTCTTAAGAGAAAATTAAAAGGTTTTGGTTTATAGCTAGCTATTTTGGTCATATCAACATGTGAAAGCTGGGTGTGGTGGCTCAGGCCTTTAATCCTAGCAACCCAGAGACAGAGGTGGGAGAATCTCTGACTGATATGCCAGCCTGGGCTAAACAGTGAGATCGTGCTTTAAAAAAAATCACCATTACAGCCAGGCAATGGTGATGCATGCCTTTAATCCCAGCACATAGGAAGCAAGAGCAGGCAGATCTGTGAGTTCAAGGATAGTCTGGTCTACAGAGAGAGTTCCAAGACAGCTAAGGCTATGTAGGGAAACCCTGTCTCAAAAAAACAAACAAAACCAAGAAACTCACTGTCACTTCCCTTTTACCTTTTTATCTCTAACTACAGCTGTTCGATAGAAATAAACAGACACACAGATTTAAAGTTTGACTGCTCCAAGTTGTCTTATGACCTCCACATGTGTACTATGGCATTCCCATGCCTCCTACACACATGATAAATAAGTAAAGAAGAGATACATTCTTGCATTAAGATCACACACACAGACCAACTAGCAAAAGGTCAAATCTTATTTACATCTTTCAGAATACTCTTAAAACAGCATAAATCTATCTCGTAACCTGCTGTTCCTAGAATATCTTTTGTTTTTTGTTCCAGCACTACATAGTAACACTCCAACATCTGCAGTGGCCCTAACCTCACCAATATCAATCTGCCCATTTCTTGGTTCCACATATCTCTATAGCCATTATCCACAAGAATTCTGAAAAGCGCAAAGTGGAGGTGAAAGTGAGGCTGCAGAGGACAGCAGGCTTTTTATCCAGACTAGAAGCCTCAGGAAGAATAAATACAGGATGCCCAAAGAGCCCATAGTAGTGCTAACATGACCATTCCTGCCTCTTGTTTTATCACCACAAAACTAATACCATGAAAAAAGTGAAAAGACAGAAAACGGCTCTTGATTTCATGAGGTGCCCACTAAACTGATTTTATGAAATATCAACTATTAGTTCAAATAAATAAGCTTATTTTGATTTTTGTTTGTTTGTTTTTTGAGACAGGGTCTCTTTACATATACTTGGTTGGCTTGAAGCTCCCTAAGTAGACTAGGCTGGCCTTAAACTTACCGAGATCTGTCTGCCTCTGCTCCTAACTACAGGGAGGATTTAAAAGCATGCACTACCATGCCTAGCTTATTTTGATTTTTAATGACCTACAGTTACTGAGTTTTCTTAAGAATGAGCTCAGCTTGTTATGTATCAGATCATAAATTCAGGGTAAGATGGGGCTGGAGAGTTGACTCAGAGGTTAAGAGCATTGGCTGCTCTTCCAAAGTTCCTGACTTCAATTCCCAGCACCCATATGGTGGCTCATAACCATTTATGTATAGTGAGATCTGGTGCCCTCTTCAGGCATGCAGGCAGAACACTGTAGACATAATAAATAAATAAATCTTTAAAAAAAATCAGGGTAAGACATGTAAAAAAATTACTAGAAAGTACTATTAGGAGTGACTACATGAATAAAATGTCCAATAAAATAGGTTACTTTGAAAGCCAGGAAGAAAAGAAATACTTACTTTGTTCTCCGGGGCCAAAGTTAGACTGCTGAGACTCCTGAAAGTAAGGAACATAGAGTTACGCAAAGTGATGGTGTGTGAGAAAAATCCATAGTGGGAAAAGCTCCGAGTGATAGAAATACTCCAACATGCACGAAAGAAAAACACTGGAAGAATGTTATCGCCCTCTAAGCAACAGACTCCAGGAGAGCTCACAGAGGCAGCACGGAGCCACCAAGAGTCTCCATTTCTTTTCAACAGAACTTATGATCTAACTCAGCGACCTAGAGAGTTCAAATAATTTCAAGATTTTTGGTCTTGGGGCTGGAACGATATCTAGTGTTTAGAGCAAGCTCTTGCTAAGGATCTGAGTTCAGGTCTTGGCATCCATGTTGTGCAGATCACGCCCCACTGTAACTTCACCTCCGAGGATGAAGACCCCTTCTCACAGCTTCTTGAGCCCCTGAGCCCACCTGCACATACTGCACACACACACTTCTAACTAAAGATAAACCCGATTCTTGGTCTTAAGGAAATGCTGGACTACAGGTGTGAATAAGCAGTAGACAGCATTTCCTTTTTCCTAAGATTTATTTTTTTATTTAAACTGTGTAGCACAGGCTGGCCTCGAACTCGTGATCCTCCTGCCTCTGCCTCCTTTGGCAAATCCTACTGGTGTGCGCCACCACCACTGACCTGCATTTCCTTACTATCCCCAAGGTCCTCGGTTCAATCCCCAGTACCCCAAAGGGGAGGGGCTTAGTTTGAAAAGAAAAAAAGGAGCTAGGGATTGAGCTCAGTTGATAGGTACCTGTCCAGCATGGTGCTGTGGCTCATAACTACAATGTCAGTACTTCAGAGGAAAAGGCTGAAAACTGGAAAATGAAGGACACTCTAAGCCCCTAAGCTATACTGTGAGTTCAAGGGTAGTCTGTGCCACCTAAGAGCCCATCTCATAGAATAGTACACTAGATGAACACAGCTGTGCAATCTAGAATACATTCAAAATATACTATTCTCTCTCTAAAAAAAAAAAAAAAAAAAAAGCTTCCACATGGGTATTCCACGCCACTTTACTCCCTTCCTACCTCCCGTCCCTAGTTTCTTACAAACTAATAGCACTGTGAAAACAAACGGTCACATATGTCTTTATTATTTGTTTGCTTGTTGTTCTTTCCAGATAGATAGCTCTGGCTGGTCTAAAACTCTATGTAGATCAGGCTGTGCTCAAATTCAGAGATTCTTTTGCCTCTGCCTCCCCCACACTGAGCACATGCTCTTTTTAAAGCTCTATGATAGTACAGAGCCTGGCACTAGAGAAGCTTCAAAAACATCACAGAAACATCACTTTCCAAATAACTTCATATGCAAGCGTGTTTTTCCAGGTTAAGTCTGTGCTATAAGATATAATGCCAAAATTATACAGAGCCATAAAAAACCTACTTAAAAATCTTCCTTTAATGACAGAATTTTCCAAAAAAGAGCAACCCAAATAATAAGCAAACTAAAAAACACTTGCTGTTAGAAATAAGTCAACTAAGCTGCGGCAGTGAACAACTGTGATCCCAGCACTCAGGGAGGCAGACACAGGCAGATCTCTGTGAGTTTGAGGCCAGCTTGGTCTACAAAGTGAGTCCAGGACAGACAAGGCTACACAGAGAAAATCTGTCTCAAAAAACCAAACCAAACCAAAAATAAATAAATACATAAAAATAAAATAAAATAAAAAGAAGTCAATTAAACCGAGCACGGTGGCACACACCCGTAATCCCAGTGCTTGGAGAGGTAGAGGCAGGCAGGCAGTTTGAGACCAACCTGGTCTACAAACTGGGTCCAGGACAGCCAAGGCTACATAGAGAAACCCCATCTCAAAAACAACAACTACAACAACAAAAAACAAGTCAACTAGTTTTTCAAGATCACTCAATGAAGAAATAACTTTTTCAACAAATTGTGTCAGGACAAGAGCCACAGCCAAAAGAATGAAGTTAATGTGACGGCTAAAGCTAAAGAAAATAGTGCCAAATCTTAATGACTTTGCATTTAGCAGAGATTTCTTATCGTAATAAATCAGATACACACAAAACCACATAAATTGGATTCATTAAAATCAAGAACTTTTATAGCTCCAAGGACACCATCAAGAAAGTGAAATGAGCCAGGCCTGGTGACTCCTACTTGTCATCCTAACACTTAGAAGGCTGAGACAAGAGGGCCTCAAGCTTCAGGCTAGCATGGGCTACACAGTGAGTTCCAGGCCAACATAAGTTACAAAGTAAAAATGTGTCAAAAAGGAAACAAAATGAAAGGAAAACTAAGGGTGTGGCTCAATGGTATTAAAAGGGATCTAGTCACTTGAAACATATAACTCTCTCAACAGGTATGCACACGCAAACACACACCAAGAAAGTGAAAAAAGAGTGACACATACTTGTAGTATCAAGAGGCGGAGACAGGAGGACTGAATTCAAGGCCAGTCTGGCTTTACAGCAGGCCTGTAGGTCAATAATTAAGGAGAAGTGGGGAAGGAAAGCCGGATTACAGAATGGGAGAATGTATGGGTAAGTCCTATCTTTATAATGGATTGGTATCTGTACTATACAGAGTTGTAAGCATTCCTTACAACGTAGAAGTCCTCATTTACTAGATATGTTTATAGCCATGAAAGATCACATAATCTTAGATTCCACTTATTTGGAGCAGAGAAGTAAGGGAAAACTAGCTACAGGGCATGAGATTCCCTTATGAAAAAGATACAAGGATGGTCTATAACTGGCAATGGATGCACATATCTATAAATGTGCTCAAACCACTGAACTGATGAATTACATTGTCAGTAAATTATTACTTTTGGATGTAACAAAATCTTACTACATAAGAACTACCTTATTTTTAAAATGTAAATAGAAAGCAACTAAGAAGTCATTTTTATGAATTATGTTAAAAATGGAGAGTCCTGCCAGGCTGTGGTGGAGCAAGCCTTCGATCCTAGCCCTCAAAAGACAGAGAGAAGCAGATCTCTGTTAGTTCGAGGCCAGCCTGGTCTATAAAACAAGTTCCTGGACAGCCAAGAATACACAGGAAAAACTTAAAAAAAAAAAAAAAAAGATTTCTAATTGTCTCATATTAGTTTAGTTGGCAAGTAGTCCAAGAGTTAAAAGCCCAGTAGGGGGTGGTTGTATACACTTTTAGTCCCAGCACTAGGGAGACAGAGGCAGGGAATTCTCTGTGAATTCACACCAGCCAGGGCTGCATACTAAGAATCAATGTCCTTCCCCCAGCCCCCAAAATAATATATTCTGTCTCCGTCAAAATGCCTCATCTCCTTTGAGCTATCTTTTTTGTTGTTTTTTGTTTCGAGACAGGGTTTCTCTGTGTAACCTTGGCTGGCCTGGACTCACTTTGGAGACCAGGCTGGCCTCAAACTCACAAAGATCTGTCTGCCTCTGCCTCCCTGAGTGCTGGGATTAAAGGCGTGTGACACAACACCCTGTTATGAACTTTGTTTTTCATCTAGGATGACTATGTAATGCATCTTCTTTATTGAAGTGTTCCCCTTTCACTCAACGCTGCCTTCTATTTTTTTTTTTTTTTTTTTGCAAACCCAACTCTTTTTTTTTTTCTTCCACAAATCCACTTTTATTTATTTACTCTTCATTAGTTTAAATCCGGAAAGGGTACAGCATCACAAGGATTCTGTGTCCAATGGCCTTTGCAGGAAGGTTGCTTTGGGATTTGGCAGGAACCAGGCCACTGTTTCCATGGGCCCCAGTCACTTTTCCCCAGATCACTCTGGTTTTGTTTGGTTTGCCTCCAGGAGTCCCTGTATTGTTTTTTGCTTTATACACAAAAGCACATCTCTTGCCTAAGTAGAATTCAGTTTCATCTTGGGCATAAACACCTTCAATTTTCAAAAGAGCTGTGTGCCCTCTTTGGTTCTGGAGACGTTTTTGTGGCCAGCAAAAATGACCTTGCACCACAGCCTTCCAGACATGTTTGCTTAGAAGTCCTGTTCCCAGCAGGCCTCCACAGGCGCCAAGATGACACAAAGAGTACAAACCCAATTCTTAATGTATCATCATAGCTTTTCTATTTTTTAGGCAATGTACCATCATTTTTTGTTTTTCCTAGGTATAACCCTCACCCTTCTTTTGGAGACCAGGTCTCACTATGTACACTATGTAGCTAGGGATGACCTTGAACTCCTTGATTGTCTCAACCTTGAATGAAGGCTGGGGTTTCAGGCCACCTTTGCCTCACATTTACTCCTATATCTAGGTACCAGTGAAACAGAATAACAAACAAAAAGAGCACTAGCTCTATGAAGACAGTATCTTTAATGATTCAACTACTAATAAAAATTCAACTACCAAGGAAAATAAATGCAGGTCAGAAACGTGCTAAGCATCAAACAACAGTTTTTAATATAAGCTCACTACTGTTGTATATGAGAGACAGCTTGCCAGTTTCATCCCCAACACTGACACGGCAGCTCCAACTGTCTGTAACTTCAATTCCAGTGGATCTGTATGGTGGTCTGAATAGGTATGGTCCCATAAACTCAGGTGTGTAAATTCTTGGCCCATGTGGACTGGCACTATTAGGATGTGTGGCTTTTGTTGGAGGAAGTGTGTCACTATGGGGGTGGGCTTTGAGGTCGCCTATGCTCAATAAGAGTCCAGTCTTATTCTGCTGCCTGTGGATCAAGATGTAGAACTCTCAGCTCCTTCTCCAGCACCATGTCTGGCTGACACTTCTATGCTTCCCACCATGGTGTTAATGGACCTAACCTTTCAAACTGTAAGCTAGCCCCAATTAAATGTTTTCCCTTACAAGAGCTGCCTTGGTCATGGTGTCTCTTCACAGCAATGGAAACCCTAACTCAGACAATCTGACACCCTCTTCCAGCATCTGAGGGCATTGCAGACATGTGGTACACATGCACAAGCACACATGCAAGCAAAACACCCACACAGAGTTAAAAAAGAAGCAGACCTGCAGGGTCAGCAAGATAGCTCTGTGGGTAAAAACACCTGCTGCCAAGCCTGAAACCCAGAGTTCCATCCCTGGCACTCAGATGGTAGAAGTAGAGAACCAACTGTCAGTGGTTGTTCTCTGACAACAAACGCAAATTTTTAAAAGTAAAGCTCTGGCATGGCAATGCACACCTTTAATTCCAGCACAGGGAGAATCTGTCAGTTTCAGGCCAGCCTCGTACAAGTAGAGTCTTAGATTAGCCAGGACTATACAGTGAAAGACACCGTCTCAATAAAAGAAACTAATGCCAATGTATTTCAAAGTCAGGAGGAAAGAAGTAGGAGGGTCAATCTCATACCCTTCTGGCATCCGGGAGCTCTGGTGCACAGAGCTATGCCTGCTTGTAGTGTTGCTTCTGTTTTGATTGTAGTGTATTTGCTACCTTTTTTGTTGGTTTGTTTTAAGGTAGGTTTCATATAGTTTAGGCTGACAAACTTGCTATTCAGCCAAGGATGACCAGGCTTGCTTTGAATTTACAGAGATCCACCTGTCTCTGCCACCTGAACGCTGGGATTAAAGGCATATACCTGGCCTCTTCCTTTTTGTTGCTGTTTTTTAAAAATATTATTATGAGTGTTTTGCTTGTATGTATGTTATGTACTATTTCATGCTTGGGGCCACAGAGGCCGGAAAAGGGTGCTAAATCCCCTGGATCTGGAGTTATAGGTGCTTGTTACCTGTTCCTCTGGGATAGCAAGCCAAAGCTCTTAATCAGAGCCATATCTCCAAGCCCTTCATTCTTATGTAAATATCCCTTTTTGTTAGAGAGGAATACTATCTAAATGTGTAGTGTTTTGCCTGCAGCAGCCAGAAAACAGCCCAGAGGCTACTACCAAAAAGCAAGTTTCAACAGCTTCCAGACTAAAACTGGAAAATCTAACATGCTATCCCAACTGTACTCAAGTACTCTGCCTCTTTCCTGTGAAAAAGAATGACCTAGTTGTGCTCCGACTGAAAGGCTACTGTCTACTAATTCTGCACCAAATCTCAATGCCTTTTAAATTTCAGGGTTACCACTCTTCCATGTATAATTTCTATCTTTTATCACATCATTATGCTCATCTTATAAATATGACTAAATATTCTATCTTGCAAAAACATTCTCAACATGATATGCTGCTTCTAGCATATTTGTCTGGTACCATTTATAGGAACGTGCTTAAAAAGGCAATCTTCTTTTATATATTCACCATCTGCCAGTATCTCTGTAGCTTGCTGCAATCACTGTACTATCTAGCTTTCTATTTAAAAGGTTTGTGGATGGGTGT
This sequence comes from Meriones unguiculatus, assembly GCF_030254825.1. NCBI lineage: Eukaryota > Metazoa > Chordata > Mammalia > Rodentia > Muridae > Meriones > Meriones unguiculatus. The sequence goes on from NC_083359.1 coordinate 17,443,576, forward strand.
GATTTTGCATATCTTTAATATTAGCACTTGGGAAGAAGAGGCATGTGGATTTCTCCTAAGAAGATCATGTCTAAAAAAACAAACAAAAAACTTTTTTAAAAAGGTTGTCATCATCAAGAATGACTGTCAAATCTAATGCTTGAACATCTTTTAAAAATAAATAAAAAGCAGAAATTTAGAAGTACAAACCCCATCTGAAATCACAATACATTGAGACCAACAGCGTATCAGATATTGCAAAACCTAAGAATATAGCAGCAGAAGCAATATAAAACTGAACAAAACAGAAGAATGCATTATGTAAAAAGAGTCCCTGAAGCAAGGAGAAGGAAACAGAAAAGAATCTGAGGACTATAAATAACTGCAAAGGTTTTTCTAACTTGATAGAAACTACAAATCACAAATTCCAAGCACAACACAAGAAAAGAATAACATATATAGACCAGTAAAGTCAAAATATCGACAAGTTAGAATTCTATAACCAGGGGTGGGGGTTGGGGTGGGCGCAGGCGTAAGCATGGTAATACCTGTATCTCAGAGGTGGAAGAAGCAGGATGACATTGAGGTCCAAGGGAGCCTGGGCTGTCTAGTGAAGCCCTATCTAAACAAACAGAACAGCCAAGCACTGTTGCTGCTTGCCAGTCCCAGATACCTTGAGACTGAAGTAGGGGACAACTTGAGCCTAGGTTCTGGGACAGGCTGGGCAACAAAGCAAGATAATATCTCTCCCTACACACACACACACACACACACACACACACACACACACGAACCCCCTTCTTAATACATTCCAACTCTGCTCCATTCTTAATTGTATTGAAATTCTTTTTCTAAGACAAAAATAAAAAAACTAAAAAACTAAAAAAAAAAAAAAAAAAAAAAAAAATCTCAGCTTCACCTGAATATAGATCACCTAAAAGAACTCAGGCTGCTGCCGGCAGAAGCATGGAGCTGTTTTCTAGCTTCTGCCCCACTGCTGCTGACAAAACAATTAATAATTAATTAAAAAATTTTTAGATGCATAGCAAAAAAAGTACTGAAGGAAACAGCTAGGACAAAAAAGAACTGGCACCAGATAGAGAGTTCAATGAACTAAATGACAAGCAAAAGAAATGCTAACTGCACAGGAAGCATTTTCTTTATCTTCGTTACTTTAATACTGATTAAATATAATAGGCTAGGCATGGTGGGGCACGCAACCCCAACACTTGGAAGACAGTGGCAAGATTATCAGACCTTCACGGTCATTCTTAGCTACCTAGATCGTCTGAGGCAGCCCAGGACAAAGAATGAAAGGTAGGTAGGTTTGAGGGAAAAGGGGGACTGGGAAAATTAAGGGGACATGGGGAAAAGAGACCCCAGTCCAGAGTCTGATTCAAGTTTCTCACCAGAACCAATAAATTTCAGCACCATTAATGACCATTGCTGTGAGGCTGTTTGCATGGAAGTAATATTTCTTTATATAGAGCTATTTTCAAACACAAACACTAAAATAGCAATGAACCTTCCCCACCCCACCCTCTGTGTAGCCCTGGCTGTCCTGGAACTCACTCTGTAGACCAGACTGGCCTTAAACTCAGACATATGCCTGCCTCTGCCTCCTGAGTGCTGGGATTAAAGGTGTGTGCCACCACCACTCAATGCAATGAACTATTTTTAAAAGCTGAGCAAAATGACTTCTGAATATGGCCCAACTCTTTTCACAGATATAAACTTGAAATTGTCTAGAAATCTCACAAACAAGTCTGTAAACTTTAGTTTATAATAAAAACACCTTCCTTTCCTATATGATCTTTGTGACCTAGGATTTCACCTTATTAACTGGAATCCTATTCATCACCAGAGCTCTTCTATGATCTCACTCAGGTTCCTTAGCAACCCCTGGGACAACTTTAGAAGCCACCAGAGTGCAAAATACAGCTAATGTAAGCTTACGGGAGGCTCTTTAGAAGCCGGCAGCTCTTGAATATGTCCCTACTTCTCCTGAGTGCATCTCCCTCTCCCTCATGTGTATGCTTGAGTCTAATTAAAAACATCTTCCTAGGAGGGAGGGGCTTATGGGGGGGGACAAAATGAATAAAGTGTAATTAACAATAATAATAATAATAATAATAATAATAAAATCTTCCTAACAGGGGTGTGGTGGTGCTCGCCTAAAATCCCAGCACTCAGGGAGGCAAAGGCAGGAGGGTCTCTGTGAGTTCAAGGCCAGCGTGGTCTACAAAAGAATTCAGGACAGCCAAGGCTACACAGAGAAACCCTGGTTCAAAAAATTAAAATAAAAATAGAACAAAACCCCCTTCTTAATACAATGGAATATACTCTGTGCCATTCTGAATTATACTGAATTTCTTTTTCTAAGACCAAAAAATAAATAAATAAACAAATAAATAGATAAGTAAATAAATATTCTCCGCTTCACCTGAATCTAGGTCACTGAAAAGAACTCAGGCTGCTGCAGGCAGAAGCACGGAACTGTTTTCTAGCCCCTGCCCCCCTGCAGCTGACAAAACAACACAGAACATGTGCCTTATACTCTAAATCAACTTGGTTTGACACACATAGAATACTCTATACTCAGCAAGACCAAAACATATTCTTTCAAGTCTACAGAAAATACTGACAAAAAGAAATACTCTGGGCCATGAAATAAGTCTTAATAAAAATAAAATGATTCGGGGCTGGAGAGATGGCTCAGCAGTTCAGAGCACTGGCTGCTCTTCCAAAGGTCCTGAATTCAATTCCCAGCACCCACATGGTGGCTTCAGGACCATCTACAATGGGATCTGATGTCCTTTTCTGTCATACATGCAGATAGAAAACCCATATGTATAAATAAATAAATCTTTTTAAAAAATGATTCAAGTCATATGAAATATGCTTTCTGATATAAATGAAACTAATCAGTAATGTGAAAAATCTCCTGAATCCTTGAAAACTATAAAATATTAAAAAACACTTGAAAACAAACCATAAAAAGAATTAAAACACAAAATATTAAAATTTGTAATGCTTTATTTAAAGCATATTTGCATAAATAAGGAAAACCAGTTTAATGATACTACTTTCCACTTCAAGAAACACTTTTTAAAAACAATAGTAAATGAAAAGAGAAGAAAAAGCATAAAAATTATGGAAAAATTCTAAACTAGGGAAATTGATGAAATTTTAAAAATAATCACATACCCTCTAGAAAGCTTTTAAAAAGAACAAGTAGCCTCCACTTCTCTGAAGAAACAAGGAGGAAGGAATAGGGGTACTGTGAGGGTGGGACTGGGAGGAGAGGAGGAAAGAGGCTTCAAATAGGCTGCAAAGTGACAGGGTTTCTCTGTGTAGCCTTGGCTGTCCTGGACTCACTTTATAGACGAGGATAGCCTTGAACACACAGAGATACATCTGCCTCTGCCTCCCTGAGTGCTGGGATTATAGGTGTGCACCACCGTGTCCAGTTTAAATAAAAATTTAAAAAATGCAGAAACCTGTCATCTCAAAAAAAATACAGAAATTTGACGCTAAAGAAATGAGGATATTATGAAAAACTTACTTCAATTCACTAACATCACTTGCAATTCATACACAAAATGGAAGGCCATGGACACAGCTCAGTTAGTAGAGCTTGTCTAACATGCAGGAAGTCCTGGGTTCCACACTAGTCTCACACAAACCAGGCATAGTGGTACATGATTCTAATCCCAGCTCTCAAAGGCGGAGGCCCAAGGATCAGGAGTTCTATGTTATTCTCAGCTCTAAGTTGAAGCCAGCTCTGGGTTTTAAGAAACCCTATCTCAATAAAGGAGAGAGCAGAGAGGGGAGGGATGAAGGGGAGAGAATAGAAAAAGAAAGAGAAAAAAAAATATAAAGATTCTTTGAAAGATACAAACTACCAAAATTCATTCAAGAAGAAATGGCATGGTAGCATACACCTTTAATCTCAGTGCTCTAGAAGCAAAGGCAAGCAGATTTGGAGTGCTAAGCAAGTCTACTGTACATAAAAAGCTCTAGACCAGCTACAGTTGCACTGAGACCCTGTCTCAGTAAATACCTATTAGATAGACAGACAGACAGACAGACAGACAGACAGATAGATAATCTCTGACCCTCAACACAGATTCTGAGCACAGTGAAATAAATATAAAGCTACTGCGTAACTGCTCTTGCAGAGCTGAACTTACAACACCTAGACACAGATAAGGTAATTCAAAAAACGAGCAACAGTAACCCGGGGCCTCTAGACAGAGGCTTGAGATAAAGAGAACCTTGTGCTTGCAGTGCAGAGTTGGTTGTGACTGGCATGGGAAAGAAGAGAATGAGTGGTGGGAAGACAAGTGGATTCATAGAGAATGTGGAAGAAGCCAATAGGAGATCCAGGTAATTTGAGACCTTGTTACTGAACAAAGGGGGTTGGATATTTGTGTCAAAGTCAATAAAACACACTAACTGTTTAATCAGGAGCCAGAGTTCTTTATATCATCCTATTGGTTCTAAGCATTAGTACTGGAAGGGCTCTGAAGCAGACCTTTTAGAATGTTGTAACCATGGTCTAAAGGAGGGGTCAGCTTAGCTTAGTTGGACTAGTAAGCTTAGTTAGTTAGCTTAGACTACAGCAGGAGAGATGAGAATGCAGAGAAATGAAAAACTGAAGGGTGGGCAACCTTCTAACAAGGGAAGAAATTGAAGCTCATTAGTAAACAGGGTCCTTTTTAAATCCTCACAGTCCTTTTTAAAAATTATCATTACATTTTTATTTCTTTTGTGCATGTATGTATACACAAACCATATTGCACATACAGAGAAATTAGGACAATCTGTGAGCCAGGTGGTGGTGCACACCTTTCATCCCAGCGCTCGGGAGGCAGAGGCAGGCAGATCTCTGTGAGTTTGAGGCCAGCCTGGTCTACAGAGTGAGCTTCAGGACAGCCAAGGCTACACAGAGAAACTGGACTCTCCCGGCCACCAAAAAAAAAAAAAAAAAAAAGAGAGAGAGAGAGAGAAGACAACAACTTGTGGAAGTCAGATCTCTTTTTCCACCATGTAGGCCCCCAGGTATTAAACTCAAGTTATCAGGCTTGGTGGCAAACATCTTCACCTACTGAGCCATCTCATCAGCCTCAGTCCTTGGTTTCATATTCTTATCTTGGTTAAACAGACTGGTGACTTTTCTTGTTATGGGGACAGAATACCAAAGCAACCTAAGAAAAATCAGATACCTAATTTTTCATGATGAACACAGTCAGGATGCCAGGGAAACAAAGATGTATAAAATTACCTTTAGGCCATATGTGTAAAGTATATATAAAACATAAATCAAATTTGTGTTCATACTTCACTTCAGAGTGCTCATTTCCTATATGGAAGAATTTCAAAAAGCTTAAAGCACTAAAATCTGAAACACTTCTGACTCCAAATATATGGAATTATTTAACCCACATAGGAATGGCCAATAACCACAAGAAGAGACATAAGGGACATAAATTAAAATAAAAATGACATACCTCTAATATACCTGCTAAAATGACTAAAAGCAAATAGACCAATAAGCTGAAGGCACAGACAGAACAAGTGGCCTACACATAGTTAAGTAGTAGGGAGGGGTAAGGCAGGAACATTCCAGCTACTCGAGAGAACAATGTTCAGCATCTTACAAGTGCAACACATAAACTACATGACTCAGCAATTATTTGTATCTTATCACTAGTATTGGCCCATAAGAAAAGAAAGCCTAAGTCTACAATACATACAATAATGTTTATAGATATTTTAACAGCCTAAAGGTAGAAATAACTTATATGTTCATCAACAACTGAATGGATAAGAAGTTTTGGTATTCACTGAAAGCTTTCTAAAAATAAAAATAAAAAATAAATTAATGATATACTCAAGAACAGGGAAGATGGCTTGTTTCCACAGGCCTGGGTTCTATCTCCAGCACACGTGCACACATGCTCATACACACAGACCCTTACAAACGAGGATGGTTGAGATGACAACAGTAAGATCACGGAGACTTGCTGCTCACTAGCTTATAGAAAAACAGTGCTCTAGATCCAGAGAGCCTGTGTTCAGGGAGGAAGGCAGAGAGCTAGATAGGAGGAAGTTTCCTTTTAGCCTCTACACACATGAATGGGTATGCACAGCTGTATTTACATGTGAATACACACAAACGTATATACAAAAAAAAGCCCAAGATCATTATAGGCTCTACAGAATTCACAGACTGTCTGGGCTTCATAAAGCACTGTCTCAAGAAACACCTCGGCAGTGGTGGAGCACACCTTTAATCCCAGCACTTGGGAGGCAGAAGCATATTGATCTCTGAGTTCGAGACCATCCTGGTCTACAGAGCGAGTTCCAGGACAGCCAGGGTTATGCAGAGAAACCCTGGGGGTGGGGAAAAGAAATATAAACTGGCAAAGAATAGAGGTAGGCACTGATGTAGACCCCAGCTTCCATACCCAAGGGCATTAGCTGCGCACTCCTCCGCATACATACTCACAAACATACACTGATGCTCACGGCCAGTATCTGTCCACATCATAATAAAAAATGAGGGTGCTGGGTGGTGGTGCACACCTTTAATCTCAGCACTTGGGAGGCAGAGGCAGGGAGATTTCTATTGAGTTCCAGGCCAGGGTGGTCTACAGAGCAAACTCCAGGCCAGCCAGGGCTACACAGAGAAACCCTGTCTGGAAAAAAAAAAATTAAGGGCTGGTGAAATGGCTCAATGAGTAAAGGTGCTTGCAGCCAATCATGACAACCTGAGTTCCATCCTGAAACCCAGATGGTGGGAGGAAAGAACCAGTTCACGTCATGCACACACACACACTACACAAGTCATACAGATACACACACACACACACACAAATATTTTAAAATGTTTACGGTAATAAAAACTGATAGAGTAACTTAAACACTAAAGAGAAATGGCTATAAGTCAGAAAATTAGCACTTGGAATGAATTCAGAAGATATAAATACCTCTAAGTAAACAACATAGAAAGGACTCCAAGACCACTGTTGACAGATTAATGATAGAAAACAATTTGTCTGTATAGAAATAACATTTACATGGAATGAGTATACACTTGTAAGTTTGTACACATGGATGCAAATGCTATGAAAAGGTTTGTAAAGACACATGAAATTGAATGAACTAGAGAACAAGAATGTGGAAGAGCTGTTATTAGGAGGCTTGAACAAACTTTCACAAAACAATGTATTTCTGTCTGGTTGTTTGGGTGTCAGGAATTTTTGAATTCTGAAAATGCAGCCAGATTGGCCTTAAACTCTTGATCCTCTTGTCTTTGAATCCATAGTTCTGGGTATCACAAATGTGAGCTCTTGCACCTAACCTTGTATTTTTATATTGTTTGTGTGAGTATAAATTCATGTTTAAAAATTTAATCTGCCAAGTTTAGATGGACTGGAAACTGTTGTGTGCGGGCTTTTTCTCATTAAGAAGTAAATATATTTGTGGCTAGGATCTGAGGTCCCTCAAAAAACAACCTGAAAAGCCCTTGCCCCCTTCAGTCTAGAATACCATGAATTTGCAATTAACATCAATGCCTTTTTAAAAAACACTCTCTCCATATTGCCTTCCAAATTTTCTTACGTACCTCTCAGTCCAAGAAACTCTCAATTCTATCATTCTTTTTAAATTTTTCATAGAAATCATAACTACTTAAATTTACTTACTGATTGATTGATTATGCTTCCCAATAGGGAATGTCTAGACAATTTTGAACTCATGAAATTAAATTGAGCCATTTAGAGTGTTCTTACATCAAAGACATTTTATTTACTTACCTTAGTTGGAAAAGGAAATTTGGAAGGTTCTGTTTTGCATGGTGTATGAATAGCCGTTAGAGGGGGAGGCCATGAATGCGTCATCTCCTGAAATGTAATTATTACAGTTTGTTTTCAACCAGGACAAGCTTACAAATCTACACAGCTAAAAACCAGATTTTACTTAGAAATGCTGGTTTTATGATCAATCCTCCAAAACTAGGCATAGTGAGCATAGTGGATACTAATAAGGCACAACTGTATGCAGGCAGGAGGGCTGGCAATGGGGCGGGAAATACCAAATTCTGACTTTAAAGATCATATAGGTAGAATGATAAAATCTGTGGACAGTTCTAGAAATAGGCCTGTAATGAAAAACAAGGTCTAAGGAGTTTGTTTGCTTGTTTTTTGAAACAGGGTCCCAGGCTCCTTTACCGTGTTATAGATAAGCCTTGCCCTTGTGCTGATCGTCCTGCCTCTGCCTCCTAAGGGCTAGACTAGAGACATGAGCCACCATGCCTGACAAGTGCACATTATACAATGCTACTAAAAGAGGATCTTGCTGTGGAAATGGACGGAAGTAAGGAAAACAGTTAACATTAATCTTTAGCATTAAAGATCAGAAACTATGTTTTGCTTGTCAATCATTTCTTCAAATCATGAGATAGCTATTACCACTCTAACTTATGTAAGATGACAGTGAAGCACAAAGTCAACATGATTTATTCAAGGTGGCATGCTTAGTAAATAATGGACACAGAATTTCACTGTAGGAAGTCAGATTACAGAGTCCACATGCTCACTGAAAATTTTGGTCATGTGAAGAAATCAGAAAAGAGATTTCAAAAAGCATATTATGAAGAAAACAGGTAAGACCGTGGGTCTGATTTCATTTAATGCCTTCTATCTAATTGTATTTTATATAAATAGCTGGGCATGGTGGCATGTGCCTCTAACTCAGCTCTTGAGAGAAAGAGTTCAAGGCAGCCTGGGATGGACACCCTGTCTAAAAGGGAAGAGGTCCAAATGAATTTGAATAATAATGTGTATGTCAGAGTGATCAAGGAAGAGAGGTATCAATTAGAATAAGGGTGTATTTTATTTCCTGCATTTTGTTCAAACTTAGCTATTAGGGGAATTAAAGGTGACTTATAATACTTAGAAATTTATATTGTGGCTACAACCACAGCTATATAAAGACACATTAAAATTATATAAAGATTCCAAGGACTAAGAGAAAATGTTAATAACACTGATATTCAACAATACAATACTGATTAAATAAATTAGCAGACATCCATACAATGGAACACCAGACAGACATTAAAATGAGAAATATGATATGAAATGATGTCCACTGCATATCACTGTCAAACACAAATAAGTCACAGTCTATGCCCTAGCAAATATTATTTCTGAGCAGTCAAGCCTCTGGAAGGATGCTTAACAGTGGCTGCCTTTGGGCAACAGGATGACAGAAAAGGGAAGAGCCAGTTGCAAGGGCAGTTGGTGGTATCTACTAGAACCTCTCGAATCAGCCACTTGTAGGAGCAGAGAAGGTGGACACAAAGTCCACCCCGAGCTGAGGAGCTTGGAGAGAGTCCGTTTTCTTGAAATGTGTGGCCCTTGGCAGGTCTGCCAAACTGCAGTGGATGGCCACATACCCGAGAGTATATATGCAGCACAGACTGGACTTGCCGGGAAAAAGAAAGGACAGGAAGCTGCGGAGGTAGAGCAGGAGCAGTGGAGCTGCAGGAAGGTGAGAAGTGAGCATGACCAAAATACATTATATAAAACTATCAAAGGATGAATAAAAGTGAGGAAAAACAAACAGCAGCAACAACAAAAAAGCACTAGCCACTTGCATGTAGTTATTCTCTGTCCTCTTACAATACTTATATTTCCTATAAGCAGCTCTAGAAAGCCAGATATGATATGATACTATAACTCACATCATTGCCTCATGGCCAGCACCTGACACATAACAAAGTAAACAACTGACAAGAGTATTTTTTCAAAAAACATTTTTTAGGCAGATTTTTTCCCCTTATTTTCGTAAGAGCTCCTAAAAACCGTGTGATTGCCAAGTTGAATGGAAACAAAAACCTGTGAAACAAACACGGTAACTTCTGCAGCTCAGGTTTTTAGTACTGGCATTTCGCTAATCAAATACCAAAATACACTCAACTGCTATTTTTTTTTTTTTTTCAATAATCAGCTTGGCTGGGAACTCAAAGCCACATGCCAAGATCATACACAGAAAATGTAGGCTTATATGTTTAGTGAGAACAGAGAGACAAAGAAAGTCTTCCAGGCACTAAAGTTCCATATACTGCTAAAATTTCAGGGGAAAAGGTGTATGTTCCCTTAGAACACATACAGACACACACACACACACAAATATACACACATACGCACATATACACACATACACATACCAAATAAACAAACACAAAAGCAACCAACTATAACAAAATATATACATGAGTATTTCTTATGCACAAGCCTGTGTGTGTGTGTGTGTGTGTGTGTGTGTGTGTCTCAAAAAAAGTGAATGCTTGGGACTGAAGATATGGCTCAGTGGTTAAGAGCACTGGATTCCATTCCCAGCACCTATCTATATAGCAACTAACAACTGTCTGTAATTCCAACTCCAATGGATCTGACAGCCCCTTCCGACCTCTTTGGGCAATGCACACACAGAGTGCACAGACATACATGCAGGCAGGACACTCATTAAATAAATAAGTTGAGAGAGAGGGAAGGAGAAAGGGATTGCTTTTTGAGATTGAAAGCGAAGTGTTTTCACTGTGGGCTGACACAGGAAGAAGAAAGTTTTCCCTGGGATTCTACAGAAGACAACTATGTACGTACTACTACAGAGAGTAGAAGTGTTCAGAGGAATTTTAAGGAAGTGATAAAAAACGAAACAACAACAACAACAACAAAAAACAGTGTGGAATTACAAGCCTCTAATACCACTGCTTGGAAGGTGAGGCACGAGGACAGAGTTCTAAGCCAGCCTCCACTATAAGAAGCCCCAAAAAGAAAAGAAAGAAAGAAAAAAAAAGTATAGCTTAAGAAAACTACTTTGGCAAAAAGTGGTCAGCGCCCTCAGCAGAAGAGCTGAGGGGTGGCTTTGGGTGTCTGGATGTTAAATTCTTCCTCTGAACTTAGCCATCCCAGTCTATCTTAGAGAGGCACTGAATACTTACAGCAGAAAAGTCAAGTTATGAGGGCCAGGGTCTAAAGCAAAGATATGAAGCAATATAAAAAGACAACTGAGAGATTTTACAGACAAAACCAAAAGTAATTAAGACTGTCCTAAAGCTCATCACTGCTATCACTACCGTGTGAGCTGAGCAGTGGTGGCACACACCTTTAATCCCAGCAGAGGCAGGAGGGGTTTCTGTGAGTTCTAGGTTCGCCTGGTCTACAGAGTTCCAGGACAGCCAACGCCACACACATTTTCTCTTGAAAAACAACAAAACAAGCAAACAGAAATAAATAAATAAATAAATAAATAAATAGAAGAACAACAAAATAAAAAGATTACTACTATGAGGGTGTGTGGACATGTGGCCATGGCACACAATGTCAAAGAGTGCTATCCGGAGGTCAGAACACAACTTTTGGGAGTCAGTTCCCTCTTTCCACTGTGGGTTCTAGAGGACTGAATTCAGGTCATCAGGTTGGTGTGACAAGGACTTTTTCCTGTTGAGCCATATCATTGGCCCAAGTGAGAATTTTTAAAACTACTGAAGTATAAGTTGGCAGAAATAGAAAGAATGAAGATTTTCAAAGAAATTTTAAGTCTAAGCCTAGTTTTGTAGTTAAATAGAATGTGTGGAAGAAATTAGAGATAATGAGGACTCTACATTTATAAGCGTGGGCAGATGGATTAAGAGGTAAGAACTAAGAGGCATAAACCTATAGGAAACCACTGAGGAGAGAAAGACTAATAGCTAGTTATCTGATAAAACTAAGGATGAGCAAGATGATGAGTTAGCAAGATGAGTAAGAGTGTAAAAAGAAAAAGAAAAGGCTAGAAAAGGTAAGAAAAGCTGTAACACTACCAAAAGAGGTGGGAAAGGGAGACAAGAAATCGAACAGTCGAACAGTGAAGCACAATAACAAGGAAGGAACAAAGTTTCTCACAGGAAAAAAAATGTGTAACTCTCAAACAGCAGAGAGTAATAATAATAATAACAACAACAACAACAACAACATGAGTTCTTATATGCATTATACCCCAGGCAGAAGCCAAGAGAAGGAGATTAGAAAAACAGGTTCAGCAAAATGGAAAAGGGAGATTATAGCAGCTAAAAGAAGGAACGGGAGATTAAAAGGTAGAAACGGGTTATAGGAAACAGGCCAACACAGAGAGTCTCAGAGGAATAGGCCACAAAATCCAAGTATAGACAATAATTCAGTAGCTTCCAAAAAAAAAAAAAAAAAAAAAGGAAAAAGTCATGTGTGACTGGAATTTTTATCTTAGGAGCAAAAAGCAGTCGTTGTCACTCACTAATTCCTCTTTCCTTCTTTCCAACAGAGGATGCACTTTTTTGGGGGAACACTGAGGGCAGTTTGAGACAGGGTTTCTCTGTGTAGCCTTGGCTGTCCTGGACTCACTTTGTAGACCAGGCTGGCCTCAAACTCACAGAGATCCACCTGCCTCTGACTCCCTGAGTGCTGGAATTAAAGGTGTGTGCCACCACTCCTGGCTCATGGCAGATTTTTATTAAGTGGGTCTAATAAATGTTCCAGATCAATACTCAGAGGACAGCTTTAACTAAAGTAAGGTACCTGACCAGGATGTACAGTTGAGTTAAAAGCCAAACTACTGTCAATAATGACTTGGTAACTACTGAGAATTTTTAGCCTTTAAATTATTAGCTGATAAGCCTAAAGAAAATGCAGTTATAATTTGTTTCTTCCTCTTTTCAAGGCAAAAATTAGAACTTATTTTACTTACAAACAGTAAACAAAGCATGTGACTAGAACATGAGAGGAGTCAGTTATTTATTGACATGACATAATCAAGTCATATAAGCAATCTGTGTTAAGAAAGAATTAAGAATATAAAACAAAGTTGATAAAAACAGGCATAATTACAGACCAAAATGATAAAAAAAAACTTACTTTAAGTATTTCATCCACACAGCTTACATCACCAGAAACTGACGCCTTAAGAAAAAGAAACAGACATTAGATTTCAAGTAATTGTTGTTAGACTTTTAGTATTTACTAAATATATTAGAAATTACATAAAATTTGAAGAATTATTTATGATCCCATAAGTTAGAACACTAGCTAGAACTTTTGAAATAGCTTCTCTATACAAAACTTTTTAAGATTTACTCATTTTTATTTTATGTACATAGGTGCTTTGCATGTATGTAGGCCTTTGCACCACATGAGTGCCTAGTGCCTGTGGAAGCCAGAAGAGGGAATCTGATCCCCTGAAACCAGAGTTAGAGACACCTGTGAGCCAGCCTATGAGTGCTGGGAATTCAACCTAAATCCTTCAGAAGAACAGCCAGAACTTTTGGCCCTTGAACTATCTTTCCAATACCTAATTTTGTTTGTTTGGTTGGTTGGGTTTTTGAGACAAGATTTCTCTGTGTAGCCCTGGCTGTCCTAGACTTGCTTTGTAGACCAGTGATTCTCCTGCCTCTAACTCCCTGAGGGCTGAGATTAAAGGCATGTACCATCATACCCGGTTTGATGTAAATTTTTTGTTGTTGTTAAAGATTTATTTATTTATTATTTATTTATACTGTATTCTACCTGCATGTGTGCTTGTGCACCAGAATTGGGCACCAGATCTCACTATAGATGGTTGTGAGCCACCATGTGGGTGCCGGGAATTAAACTCAGTACCTTTGGAAGAACAGCCAGTGTTCTTAACCATCTCTGAGCCATCTCTCTAGCCCCTTGCTGTAATTTTTTAGATTATCAGATTACCTAAAAATTTCAAAAGTTATTCATGTACAAAATATAACATGACCTGAAGACATAATTCCACATAAAATAATGTTTGTAAAATAACTTTTGGAAGATTAGTAATTGGAGCCACAATATATATTTTTACATAGCATTTAATAAACTGTAGAAGGGAAATTGATAATTTTAAGGTATAAATAAAAACTAAACTCAAATCTAGTTACAAGGATGATGTGTTTGAAGAAAACAAATTACCACTTCTCTGAGTGTGGGAAAGCAACTCAGGTCCTCTGTAAAAGTAGCAAATGCGCTTAACCACTGAGCAATCTCCTCAGGCCCCAAGATTCTTTTTTTATTTAATTCTATTCTTGTATGTCTGTGAGGTGTATGTGTGTGTATGTAAGGGTCTGCCGTGTGGGGGAGCGGTCAGAGAACAACTCTTGGGAGGTGGCTGTCTCCTTCCACTACAGCATCTAGGAACTGAACAAGTCATCAGGTTTATACTTTATCCAAGAGTTTATACTTTATCCTAAAGGTTCTGAAACATTTTCTGTAACTCTGATTCCTTCTTCTGCCATTCTGAACTCTGAGTTATACCTGTTGTCTTCTTAACGTTTTTTTGTGTTTTATAAAGATAAACCTTGAAGGGCTGGGGAAATGTCTCAGTGGTTAAGAGTACTGGCTGTCCTTCCAGAGGACCCAGGTTTGATTTCAAGCAATCACATGGCAGCTCACACATTCTGTAACTCCAGCTCCAGGGGTCTGAGGCCCTCCTCTGTCCTCTGTAGACAACCAGGATACACAAGATGCATAGATATACATGCAGGTGAGACACTCATGCACATAAAATAATAAAATTATTTTGGCCTGTGTAACAATGTTTCATTGTAACCTATTATTCTGACAATTTAGTATATGTTAACAAAGAAGATAAAATTTCAGCTTAGTTCTTTGGTTATTTTGAATGTCAGCTTTTGGACACCATTACAGCAGCTGTCTCACCTCTTTAGCTGTGAGCAAAGGAAAGCAGCATCAGAACTACATAATATCATTTCCAAAGACTGAAAAGTCCCAACATTCATCACCGTAAACCATGACTTACATTTATCTGAAATGCTTGAAGAATAAAGGTAATCTTATTTTTAAGTAAAAAGAAACAAGCTATACCATCCCAGAAAACCAAAAGGAAGCTGGGTGGTAGGAAGTGGGGGGTGGGGGTGGGGGTGGTGACATACACCTTTAAACCTGGGACTCGGGAGGCAGAGACAGGTGGATCTCTGTGAATTCAAGGCCAGCCTGGTGTACAAAGTGAGTCCAGGACATCCAGGGATACACAGAGAAACCCTGTCTCAAAAAAACCGTAAATAAATAAATAAATAAATAAATAAATGCGAAACCAAAAGGAGGAAGTGTAAGCTATTGATAAATCTTACTTTTAGTCTATATTAAAATGAAAAACTATGAATGATATTTTTCCTCTATTATCCGAAAGGAAAGTACATAGCTCTATGGATCCTCTTGGGGGTCAACTCCAAAGTTGTTCTTTAAGCCTTTTCCTCTTAAACTTTTTTAATTTTTATATTTCTCATACTTAAGGCAAAAAGACAGTTCTAATTCACTAAAATTTCTACAAATTGCTGTATCCAGACAAAATGCTCTACACTCTGAGTGTGAGACTTACATCCAAAGGTCGGGAAGGTATTTTCAGCTTGGTGAGATGTGCTTTGCTGCTGGGCTTCAGCTCAGTCATGTTGTTACCATGAGACTGGCTGCTGTAGTGCTCGGAGGACAGCTTTGGTTCCACAGACTCCTGTCCATCCATGGGCCGCACATAGGCAGTGGGTTTCTGTAACATTGAACTAGATTTTGACATCAAAGAAGGTGGGAAAGACTGATTTGAATGCTGCCCACTTGAAAAAGGTACACGGGAAGGAGAATCCCAATTGGCATCAGGGTCCCGAGGTGATTTGGAGCGCTGATGTTCCTTGCTATGGTGGTCATTCCCATGAGATCTGGAATGACCAGAACTTAAGGAAGAAGCAGCCTGGGGTTTCCCAGGGCTTGAGGATCGTGACTTGGAGTGCTCTGGCCCATGCTGGCCTTTTTTCCGGCTACTGCTGTATGAGTCACGGTCATGCCTCTGGCCACTACTACTCGTGCCACTACCACCTGCACTGGTCCGCTGGCTACTGTGTCCACTCTGCAAGCCAGAAGATCGTTTCTGAGACTGAGAAGTGCTGGGTGCAGGTCCTACAGGAGTCCATTTGCTACTCTGATGAGAGCCTCCATGTCTCTGTTCAAAAAAATTTGGGTTTGCTTTGTCGTCTGTTGTCGCTGGTGCCGCAGGCTTGGGAATTGCAACAAGCTTTGGTATCGATCTGTCTCCTATGTAATCCTTCATCTCATCGTAGTTTCCAAGCATACTCTGAATACGACTTGACAGCTTATCTTCTTTGCTGGTCTACAGAAAAGAAGGAAAAAATAAGGAAAGTAGACTGTCAGTATAATGTGAAACAAAATAGTCTACGCTCACTCTAACCCTCAGACACAGGAGGTGTTGTCACGGCAAGTCTCACTTTTTATACTGAAGTTAACACCTACAAATACACACACACACACACACACACACAAACAACAACAAAAAACTAGAACCTCTCACATGCTAGGTAAGCACTCTACCACTGACTCTATCACATACTCTCAGTCCACACTTATAGTTTCCATAGTGAAAAGTATTTGGAAAAAAAAACTAACAAAGAAAATATATGAAAATAACTGCCAAAATACAGAAGAAAGTCTATAGATTACATTAAAAAAAAACCCATAACTAAATAACCAGGGCTGGGATATAGCTCAGGCAGTAGAATGCTTGCATGGTATGCATGAGCCCTGACTTCAATCCCTAGCAACACAGAAGTCTCACTTGATAGCATATTCCCAGCAGTAGGAAGGATCACAAGTTCAAGGTCATCCTTGGCCACATAATGAGTTTTAGGCCTGGAAAACAGGAGATGTCATCATAAAAAAGAAAAAGAAAAAAAAACAAAAAACAAACTAATGAACAAAAACCCAATTGAAATACCACTATTTATTTTGAGATTGGAAAACATTAATAACTTTAGATTGTTTGAAAATCTGTGATCTTATTAAGGAATTGAGATAAATCTGCAGCTAGTCACCAAAAACAAGTCCAGTGTTTATAGTTATGGAATGAATAGTAGTATGATTCACAGATTCTGAAGAAAACTCTCTTGATTTGTTTCAAATATGTTTTTAGCTGGGTAGTGGTGACACCTGCCTTCAATTAAAACAGAGGCAGAGGCAAGCGGATCTCTAAATTCAAGATCAGCCTGGTCTCCAGAGTGTGTTCCAGGATGCTACAGCTGCACAGAGAAGCCCTGTCTTAAAACACCAAAACAAACAAACAGAAAAAAGCTTTTAATCTCTGATTTAATCCATTATCCAAAATTACTAAAGGCTCTCTGTTACACTCAAGTAAATGATGTCAATGTGACATCATTTTTCAAATTGGAGTATCCTTAAGAGCTCTAGATACATCGCTTTACATAGTACATAAGGGTTTATACACACCAAACAAAAGGGTATATTGTTATAGCCAATGTTTCTTCCTTTCAGAATTTATGTGCAAAAGTCATGGGCGCGGGGTCATAAGAGGGAGTCAGATCCCTTAAAACCAGTGTTACTAATAGCTCTGAGCCATTATGCAGGTGTTAGAAAACTGAAGTCCCAGCACTTGGGAGGCAGGAACAGAAATATGGATCTCTGAGTTCAAAGCCAGTCCGACCTACAAAGTAAGTTCCAGGACAGCGAGGGATACAAAGAGAAACCCTGTCTTAAAAAACGAAAGAAAAAGAAAAAGAAAAAAAGAGAAGAGAAAGAAAGAAAGAGAGAGAGAGAGAAAGAGAGAAAGAGGGAGGGAGGAAGAGAAGGAAGGGAAGGAGAGTAGGAAGAAGAAAGGTAACATAAAATATACTCTCTCGCTCTCTTACTATAAACCAGCAATGGCCATTACTGTCATAATGTATAATAAACACTAAAGCTATTATGCATAGCATAACCCTAAAGTTTTAACAACTGTTGAAATGAAACCCAAAGGTAAATGAAATGCTAGAAAGACATGTCACCACTAAACCTACATCAGGGTCATGAGAATTATTACTACTTAGTTTTCTTTTTTAGTAATCTCAAATTAGGGACAATGATAATAATTAAAAATAGCAACTGAGTATGGAGAAATGATTCAGTGACTGAGGGTACTTGGTTGCTCTTTCGATGGACCAGAATTCAATGCCCAGCGCCCCCATGGCAGTTTACAGCTGTCTGTAAATCCAGTCCCAGGGAGAACCTGATGCCTTCTTCTGGATTCTTTCAGCACTGCACACACGTAGTGCACAGACATATAGGAAGTATAAACACTCATACATAAAATAAAATAAAGACAAAAATTTTAAACATTAACATAACAATTGATCAGGCTGGATGCAGTGGCATATGTCTATAATCCCATTATACAGGGAGGCAGAGGCAGGAGGATCTCTGTGAGTTTGAAGCCAGCCTGGTCTACAAAGTGAGTCCAGGACAGCCAAGGCTACACAGAGAAACCCTGACTCAAAAAAAAAAAAAAAAAAAAAAGGCAATTGATCCAATGTATTTTTCTTAATTTTAAAAAAAGATTTATTCTACATAGTGAATTCCAGGATAGCCAGGGCTATATAAAGAGAACCTATCTAAAAATAAATAAATAAATAAAAACAAAGAAACACTAAATAAATAAAAATGGAACAAATGAAATGCTTTTAACTGCTGAGCCATCTCTTCAGTCCCTTTTCAATTTATTTAATGCCTCCAACAACATGTTCCAATGTAACTGATAATAAGTAAATACATTAGAAGAAATATCAGAGAATTTAATCTATGGTAACAGAGATGAACTACGTAAGAATCATTCTAACATACTGTCAATGAAACTTACTAAATAAGCAAAGACAAGAAATAGGGAGAAACAGCACCTGTGAAAGTCCTCTTTGATATTATAACCAATGAATACAGAATCCCTAATAAACAGGAGATAGTGTAAAGTCACTGTTTTTGAGACAAGATTTCTCTATGTAGCCCTGGAACTCAAGAAATCCGGCTTGCCTCCACCTCATAGAATGCTTCCATTAAAGGCATGCATTGGGCTGAACAGATAGCTCAGTGGTTAAGGGCATGTTCTGCTCTTCCAAAAGACCTGAGTGTGGTTCCCAGAACCCATGGCTCAAAAGTTGTCTAAACCACCATCTGCAGGGCACCTGCCATCTTCTAGCCTCTTCAGGGACCTGAGAACATACATGCAAGTTACACTTACACACACACACTTTTTTTTAAACCTAAAAGTACAAATGTCCTGTAAGTAGAGTGAAAAAAACATTCAAAGAAGATAACTTACAACTTTGTATGGCTCAGCAAAGAGAGGAGAGCTGGGTGGGAAGGCGTCTTCGCCCTGCTGAACTTCCTGATTCCGCCTCTCCCGTTCTTTCATGCGCAGCACATTCCGGTCTTCACGGTTCATGTTGCTATGAAGAGAAGCACAATTTTTATATCACAAAAATAAAAACGTAACATTTTGTAGTGACTGTCAATTTAACACTCCAAACTTCTGTCGACTTCTAAGCAGTTAACAGGCATTTCTGCTAAGGTGGGATCCTAGCACCGGTGTTAGCGACTAACGGCATCATCACCGTCCACAGTCACTCCAGAAGGAAACATTAGCTAGAATATAGGAGAAACCACTACTCCATCCAAACAGCCTCATTTTTTTTTTCAGTGCTGGGAACTGAACCCAGAGCCTCACATATTCTAGGCAAGCATTCTTCCAACTTCTCTGCCCCAAACGCGACAATGTTTCAAATACTCTGCTACCTGAAAGTGAGCTACAAGTAAGCTGAGTACATTCAGAGAGAAAGGATTTCCTACTTAAAGCAGTTTTTCAGTATTTCCTCTTCACAATGCTAACTGGCAATATCTTTGGTGGCATATAATCCACTCTCATCTTCCACCCAAAACCCGTGTCCAGCTCTTTTCTCTACTTTGCATCTACTTTATCTTGATTTCTTTTTGTCCCAAACACAGCTTCCTTGATGTCCATTCTTATAGCAATGTGACCTCAGCTTGCTGTTGTTCCAGATTCCCTAAATAATGATAGTTCTGCTCTAGATATAGCAATACTTCAATTAATGCCTCAATAAATGGCAAACTGAGGCTTTCAGTGATAGATGTTAAAGTTAGCATGTGTTAATAAGTGTAACTAAAAACTATATTTGGAGTCCAAGAAAAAAGTATTTAGAGTCTAAAGGAAAAAAATGGAAATGTTATTTCTGTAATCATGCTAGAATAAACCAAGACAAATAGCTTATTTTTATCTAAACAGCAGAGAGTTTTGTCTAAATGGACAATAAATGAAAGAAACTGTGAAATGCTAAGTAAATAATAGCAGGGCCTCTGCTGCTCCTTTCCCAAAGCTCTATCATGATTTTGTTTCAAAAGAGGAAGAAAAAAGCAAAGACAGAGACACAAATACATAGAGACAGACCAAGCAAAGAGGGAAATCAGAGTGTATCTGTGTAAACCAAATAAAACAGAAATCAAGCTGGGCCGTGGCAGTTCAAGCCCTTAATCCCAGCACTCGGGAGGTAGAGTCAGGTGGATCCCTGAGCTGGAGGCCAACCTGGTCTACTGGACAAGCAGGGCCACACAAAGAGACCCTGTCTCAAAAGAGGAGGAGGAGGAAGAGGAGAAAAAGAAAAAAGAGAACTCAGACAGGAAAACACTTATCACTTAAGATAAGCAGTACATTCTTGAGACCAAAGAAGAGGCTCTGTGCTTAAGAGCACTTGTTCTTACAGAGGTCCAAGGTTCAGTTCCCAGAATACACAATATGTTTCACCAATGTCCTTAACTCGGGGGATCTGGCACCCTCTTTTGGCCTCCTCAGACACTAAATATGTACACAGTGTACATACATACACACAGGCAAAACATTTACAAACAATAATGGACAACAAGAGAGATTCTAAGTGTTTCAAACTGTGTTCAAGTTGTTTCTTTTTAATTATTTTTTTTCAGACTGGATATGAGATTTATTACTGAACATGATCTGGTACGGTACGGGAGAGCACTGTGGAAGCCCTTGGAAATACAGGGCTTGCCACCTGTCCAAGAGGCCTTGAGTGGAGATATATTTGATGCCACAGCCATCAAGAATAAGCCACTCCTCAATGACCATGTCTTCAAACTCCTTTGCATTAAACTTGGCGAAGCCCTACTTCTTTGAGATGTTCTGGTGGCCAGTGATCTTGAATTTGGCTCTATGCAGAGCTTCAATCACAGGTTCCTTATTTTGCAGCTTGGTGTGGATGGATAGGATAACCTGGACAATGTGAACCTGGCCACTATTCCCTGGGGCTTCCCAAAGGCACCATGCATACTTGTCTGGAGTCTGTCCCCAGTACAGGACAACATCTTGTTAATTTGGATGACATGGAAAGGGTGGAGCCTACTTGAATATGAAAGCCGTCCTTGCTATAACTCTTTACTATGTATTTGTTGGCACCAATACGGGCAACCTCCAGGGCTTTGGAAAAGAGTTGATCATATTCATCTGGCACCGTGGGACCACAGTAGAAATTCATCAACTTTTGCCTTCTTCCACCCCAAGTCAAAGATGCAGATCTTAGCATCAGGGATCTCTCAGCAGAAGGGAAACTTTGGGTACAGCATGTTCTTACAACATTGGCAACACTGGGCAGGGCAGCTGTCCATGAGGACAGTAAGATCTTCAGGGGCTCACAGGAGAAAAAGAGACAAGCTGTTTCTTTTCTTGTTGTTGTTTTGATTTGGTTTTTTTCCAGACAGGGTTTGTCTGTATAGCCTTCACTGTCCAGGACTCACTTTGTAGACCAGGCTAGCCTCAAACTCACAGAGATCTGCCTGCCTTTGGCCCCGAGTGCTGAGATTACAAGTATGCACCACTGCTGCCTGGCTAAGTTGTTTCTTTTTAAACACAAGCTTTTCTACATTCATGTGCGTGCTTGTGGTGTCTGTGTGCACACGTACCCTTGTGCGCCTGCACAGGCACACATGTGTACTATGACATCTGTGGAGGTTAGAGGACAATTTATGCCAGTAAGTTCTCTCCTACTGTGTGGGTTGCAGAGATTAATCTTAAAGTGTCAAGTTTGGGAATAAGTACTTTCAGCCGCTGAGCCTCCTCCCTGGCCCTCAGATTGTTTCTTACCTGTGTGTATAATATTCTAGTGTCACTAGTATATAACCTACTGTAGTACACAAAAATACTGTTGTTTTCTCTAGCTTCCCTAGTACCTAGCACTCTGTAGAACCATACAAATTATTTGAATTTTCCTCTGATGAATATCTAAAGCATTTATACTTTTGTCAGAAGATAAAACAAACAAACAAAAAAACATCCTTTAGCATATCTGGACAAATCAATAAATGTTCTTACTTAACAACCAAGTTTCAACTGGGACTCTTAAATTAAGGTACTGGCAAAATACAAAGCTATTTGGAGCATAAGGGGTATGTTAACTACCGACTTCCTAAACTCAAATCCTGAAAGATCAAGGCTGGGGTAGAAATCATCAGTGGAGTGAATGCTCATGATAGATAGCTTGGAGTTTCATCCTTATCACAAAACCCCCTAAAAGGTCAGAAAATGTTTAAAAAAAAAAGACTTAATGTTATATATCAAACAGCACTAAAATAATTCAAGATATATTAAGAAAAAAACTTTTAATTTTGTGGGTTTTGTTTGGTTTGTTTTTGTTTTTCCAGAAAGAGTTTCTCTAGGTAGCCCTGGCTGTCCTGGAACTTGCTCCAAGTAGACCTGGCTGGCCTCAAACTCAGAGATTTGCCTGCCTCTGCCTCCTGATTAAAAGTTTTATGTGTATAAGTGCTCTGCCTGCTAGCATATGTGTTAAATCCCCTGGACCTGACTTACAGACAGCTGTGAGCTGCCATATCGAAGCTACGAGTTGAACCCAGATCCTTTGGAAGCAGTGCTCTTAACCACTGAGCCAATTCTTCAGACCCCCTGTTTTTCTTTGTAAAGAAAGGATATTATCATCATAAAGGAGAATCCTTGGTTACTATCATTTGTCACCTCTTCCTCTGTCCTCATGATTTTACTGATAGGCTTTAGGCTAATGAACCTGTAGTGAGAATTCTCGAAGTTTGGGTTCTTTAAAACACACAGAAATATTGTAAGAATGTTTTCTCTTTAATACCAAGTGTGGGGATATGCAGCTACTTCACAGCAGTTGACTATGATTTGCCTCTTGCTCTATCAGAGGCATGGTTTTGCCAGCTGCAGATAGTTTCTGCAATTGTGTGGTGATTTAGAATTCTGTACCCGGCCAAAATTAAGAACTTTTCAAAGGGTAAATAAATGCTGGAATCCAATAAGTGGGGTTGGTGGTTATTGGTCATCCAGAGGGGTTGTGGTTTATTAGTGGCTAAACATAAACAAGAAGAAATTAAATTCAAGCATCTCTCCCCTCTGTCCTTTTTTTTTCTCCTATCAGGTTCTAGGGAGTGGAACTGGGGGTGAGGGTGGAGGTGGGGAGGTGAGGATAAAGGGTGGGTAAAAAAACTCACAAAGTAGCAAAAGACCAGCTACATTAACTTCTGAAAGTAATTCAGGTTCCCAAACCCTTCTGCTTAAACTTAAAACTATCAGAAACAACTGTTACCTTCCATCACTGAAACATATTAATGCTATTCAAGAAATAAAGAATGAGTATTGTGGTACACGCCTTTAATCCCAGCACTCAGGAGGCAGAGGCAGGTGGGTTTCTGTGAGTTCAAGGCCAGCCTGGTCTACAAAGTGTGTCCAGGACGGCCAGGGCTCTGTTGCGCAGAGTAACCCTGTCTCAAAAAACCAAAAAGGTCATGAAAAGAACAAATATTACAATCTCCTAGTAATTGCTATATTGAATTAACACTATACAAGCCAACTGGAGCTAATGGTTACTTAACAATACTTCAACAAAAGAACACATGCTTCTTGCATACACACAGACCATTTTCCAGTCCAGGACTACATGTTAGATGATAAAACAAGTCTCAATAAACCTTAAAAAAAAATGTGTATTCTCTAACCATAGTGGAATGAAATTAGAAGTCTAGAAGCAAAGAAATTTTAAGAAAATCACAGTATGTGTCAATTAATACATTCCCAAAGAATAGATGGGTTAAAACAAAAGTTCAAGGGAAATAAGGAATTCCTGTAAGCTAATGGGAACAAAAACAAAACATACCTTGTGAGATACATTAAACATCAACATTTTAAACAAAAAAAAGTTGGGGGCGGGAAAGTTGGTTCAGTGGTGAAGAGTAATACTTTTGCAGATGAGCAGGGTTCAGTTCCCTGCACCCACATCTGGCAGCTTACAACCTCCTGTAAGTCCAGTTCCAGGGACTATGATGCCCTCTTCTGGCCTCTGTAGGCACTGCATACACATAGTGCACTCAACAATACACACAATCAGGTACACAGGAACATACAGAAAATAAAATAAACAAAACGCAAAAAAAAAAAAAAAAAAACCAAAACCCACAGGCATGCTATAATTCAACTCAGGATTTTTTTTTTTCCCCCTAAAAACACAAAATAAAGGCTGGAGAGATGGCTCAGTGGTTAAGAGCACTGTCTGCTCTTCCAAAAAACCCGGGTTCACCCAATGGCAGCTCACAACTGTCTGTAATGCCAATTCAAGTGATCTGTCACCTTCACACTGATACACATAACAAACTTAAATTATATATACAAATAAACACAAAACAGTTAAATGCCTTAGTCACACTTCTAAGAGACACTTCTAAGAGTTTATGGAGGCTATGACCAAGACAACTTACAAAAGAAAGATTTACTTTTGGGTTCACGGTACCAGAAGGTTAGAGTCCATGTCCATCATCAGGTAGGAAGCATGCACCAAAAAGGCAGGTATGGGACTGGGGCTTATATAAGCTGAGAGCTTATATCTCTACCCACAGGTAAAAGGAAGAATGCTAGCTGGAAAATGCTTGCGCATTTGAAACCTCAAAGACTGTCACCAGAGACACACCTCCTCAAATAAGGCCATATATCCTGACTTTTCTCAAACAGTTCCACCAACTGGGGATCAAACATTCAAATTAACGAGCTTATGGAGGCCATTCAAATCACCACAGTGTTGATAAGAAATAGAGGAACTGGTGTTCCTTCTGTACTGCTGTGAGAATGCACAAATGGAGCAGCCACTGTGGGAAAAAAGTGTTTAGTGATCTCTCAAAACCTTTAGCATAGGGACTAGAGAGATGGCTAAGTCATTAGGAACACTAGCTGCTCTTCCAGAGGACCCACATGGCAGCTAACACTTGCAACTCCAGTCCCTGGGGATCCAATGCCCTTTTTTTGCCTCTGAAGATACTACACACATAAACCTATACATTCAGGTCAACACATTTTTAAAAAGATGGATTGATTGATTGATTTTATATATATAGGCACTCAGTCCGATTTATTTATTTATTTATTTTACATATATGTAAAATAAATTATTATTATACATATATGCTCGGTCTGCATGCCTGAAGAGGGCATCAGATCCCAGTATAATTTGTTGTGAGGCACCATGTGGTTGCTGAGAATCAAACTCAGGACCTCTGGAAGAGCAGACAGTGCTCTTAACCATTGAACCATCTCTCCAGCTCCAGGTCAACACATTAAAGTAAATAAAATCTAAAAATCAAAACCAAAAAGCAAAACTTTAATATGAGGGCAAGAGAGATACAGCTCAGTTAAGAGCACTAGGTACTCTTACAAACTCAGGTCCAGTTCTCAGAACTCACATGATAGATCTACAACCATTCTTAACTCCAAGGATCCCCCCCTCTTCTGATCTCCATGGACATGAGGCTCACACTGTAGTATGTATACATACATGCAGGCAAAACTCATACACATAAAATTAAAAAAAAAATTTTTAAATTTAAAAACCTTTAATAGAATTACCAAATGATGCAGTAATTTTAATTCTCAGTATGCGCTCTAAAAGAATAAAAAGTAGAAACTGCATCCTTGAACACCAACATTCATAAAAGCATCATTCACAATAGTCAAAAGACGGAAGCAAAGTAAGCGTTCATCAACAGACAAAACGAATAAGCAAACGATGGTATATACATATAACAGAATATCTTCAAGCCACGAA
Organism: Meriones unguiculatus; assembly: GCF_030254825.1. Taxonomy (NCBI): domain Eukaryota; kingdom Metazoa; phylum Chordata; class Mammalia; order Rodentia; family Muridae; genus Meriones; species Meriones unguiculatus. The sequence goes on from NC_083359.1 coordinate 17,469,575, forward strand.
AGTGAATAAAATTCTGTTACAACAAAGATGATTCCTGAGAACATTAGGCTATGTGAAATAAGCCAGACTCTGATAAACAAATATATAATTACAATTAATATGAGATACCTACAATGAACAAATTCATAGAAACCAGAAGAACAGCAGTAAAACAACGGGGAAATACCATTTTATAGTCTGTCAGAATTTCTGTTTGGAATGATGAAAAACTTCAAGAAAAGAATACTTTTTTGTTTGTTTTTTTATTTTTGTTTTTTGGCATAGGGTTTCTCTGTGTGTCCTTGGCTGTCCTGAATTCACTTTGTAGACCAGGCTGGCCTCAAACACACAGTGATCAGCCTGCCTCTACGTCCCTGAGTACTGGGTTTAAAGGCGTGCGCCACGGCACACGGCTAAAAAGGATACTATTGATGGTTGTACAATACTATGAATATACCATGAATTGTATAAATAAAATGTCTAAAATGATACAATTTTATACTATGTGTGTTTTCCCATAATTAATCCAATAGGGCTGAATACATTACGTACCCAACACATTGTGTATTTGTATGAAACTACCAAAGAATAAGTTTCCTTTTTTATGTGTTTATATGTGTGGCTGTGTGAGCTTTTGTGCCCACATGCATGTAGGATCATGTGAAGCAGATAAGGGCATTGGATCCTCTGAAACTAGAATTACAGACGATTGTAAATGCCATGTGGATGCTGGAATTGAATCTCTGGAAAAACAGCCAGTGTTCTTAATTCCTGAGGCCCCCAAAGTAATTTTTTTTAATTGAAAATGATCCAAGAAGCCTATGGTAAAAATAAAAATCAAAGTAGGCATTCCTAATGAATCAGAAATAACCTACTTTTATAAATAATGACATTAATTTTATAATTTAAAAAATATTTAAAAAAAGAATATGTTGGGTCTGGCATGGTAGTGCAAGCCCTTAATCCCAGTACTTGGAAGGCAGAGGCAAATGGATCTCTGGCACCTGGCATGGCAAACACAGTTCTAAGACAACTGGGGCTTTATAGAAAGACCCTGTCTCTAGTAAACAAACACACAAATAAGTAAATGAAATGTTGTTTTAATATGTCCCTTTCAAGTGAAGCTCAGAATCTGTTATGGTCTCCACCCCCATTACTGTCTTAAATCAATTATCCTACTAACAACAGGGCTGTTCAACTAACAAATTATTGACTCCAAAAGTCAAAACGAGACTTGAGTTGATATTTAACTATTTTCAAACAATTGATACTTGATTTTAACTTCACCACAATGTACTATGTTAAAGCACAAAGCCTCATGGACCCAGAAACCCCTCTTGGCCTCATTTGCAGGATTTCTCTACCCAGGAGAACTTGTGAAGAGATCACATCCTACCAGATAAGGAAACAAAGAGTGCACACCTGGAGATCAAAACTAAACTAACAAAACATCGGGTCCCAAGACAGTATTTTGTACAGAAGGGCAGTGCTGAGAAGACGCACAGTTTATAGTTTCTTTTGTTTTCTCAGTGCTGGAAATCTAACCTAGTGCTTCAGTTATGCCAAGCAAAAAAAATTAAAATATATAAAATATAAATATGTGTATATATATATATACACATTACTGAGCTTTATCTTCAGATGTAAAATACATTAAAAAATTACAAAAACAAAGATAATGATTCTCTAGCATTTTTGCTGTTCTGTGTGTTGTCTTGGTTCGTGTAAATGTGTAAATGTGTGTATATGTGCCTGTGGAGGCCAGGCCAATTTGGGGTGAGTTCTTCAATCACCTTTCACCTTAACAGAGGAGCTCCTGAGATCTGCATGTCCTTCTCCTTCCCAGTCCTGGGGAACTTTTCACACTGAGTTATCTCCTTAGCCTGTAATTTCTATTTTCCTCTTCTTCTTTTTTCAATTTAATGTTCATTGGTGTTTTGCCTGCATGTATGTCTGTGTGAGGGTGTCAGAGACCCTGGAACTAGAGTTATAGACAGATGTGAGCACCATGTAGGTGCTGGGAATTGAACCTGGGTCCTCTGGAAGAGCAGCAGTGGGAAGCCCTAAGCCATCTCTCCAGTCCCATTTCTACTTTCTTAATCAAACTTTTTTTTTTCCTTTTGATTTTTTGAGACAAGGTTTCTCTGTGTAGCTTTGGCTATCCTGGACTCTCCTTGCAGACCAGGCTGGCCCTCGAACTTACAGAGATCGGCCTGCCTCTGCCTCCCTGAGTGCTGAGATTACAGGCTAAAACTTTCTTAAGTTAAGGTCTCATGTAGCCAAGGCTATGGAGCTCAGGATGGCCATGAACTCCTGATCCTCTTGGCTCCACTTCCCAAGTGCTAGGAAAACAGATTTGTGCCACCATAACCCAATACACAATGTATTGGGTACGTAATGTATTCAGCCCTATTGGATTAATTATGGGAAAACACACATAGTATAAAATTGTATCATTTTAGACATTTTGTTGTTGTTTTTGTTTTTTGAGACAGGGTTTCTCTGTGTAGCTTTAGCTGTCCTGGAACTCACTCTGTAGATAGACCAGGTAGAGATCTGCCTCTACCTCCCGATTGCTGGGGTTAAAGGTGAGCACCACCACCACCACCACCTGGCCCATGGGCAGCTCTTAATCAGGTTTCTATGTGTCACCAATTTTATTTTACTTTATTTTTGGTTTGTTTGTTTTGTTTTATTTTGTTTTTCTGAGACAGGATCTTTCTGTGCAGGTCTGGCTGTCCTGAAACCCACTCTGTAGACCAGGCTGACCTTGAACTCAAGGATCTGCCTGCCTCTGCCTCCCAAGTGCTGCACTTTAATTTTCTATTATCCTTTCTCATGAATCATATTGTCAACCAGGCTCTCAAAGCCTTGTAAAAGTTTAACAGTCTTTCTCTTTCTATTTCAAAAAGTATCCCACTGAGTCCTATGATATTCCCTGATCCCAACTTATTCCACAAATGACTTTTTATTATGGGACAAAGATCAAGAAACAGAATATTAAAAATTAAAGGCGGGGGCCAGGTGTGGATGTGAATCCCTTTAACCCAGCACTCAGAAGGCCCAGAGGCAGGCGGGCCTCTAAGTTCAATGCTAGTTTGGTCTACAGAGCCAGTTCCAGGACAGCTAGGGCTACACAGAGAAACTTGAAAAGCAACAACAGCAGCAAAATTTGAAACTATACCTTCTTATCACCTAAGTATCAGTTCTTAAAATATCATCATCTGAATCTATTCTGTTCTTTCCTCCTAGTTACAAAGAACAACAAAAGCTCTTTTTATCAAAAAAACAATCTCCCACAAGTTGCTATCTTCTGGATCTTTGTCAGTTCCTGACATTTCTGCAGCAACATCAACTTCTTTCTAATGAACCCTTTTAATCGTTTCTATCATTTAAATGTTTTTTTCTCTTTTTAAAGGTTAGGGTAATGCTGGGTGTGATGGTACGTATCTTTAATCTGAGCACTGGAGAAGCAGAAGCACAAAGAGCTCAGTGAGTTCAAATGTAGTCTAGTTCAAATGTAGTCTAGATTTGTAGTTAAGGATGGCCTGAATTTCTGATCCATCTGCCTTCACCTCTCAATTTGTGGGCGTGATGGGATTACAGCCACGCACCTCCAAGCCTAGTTTATGTGCAGCTGAGTGCTATCCAAAGATGCGACCAACTGAGCTACATGAAGACCTGGAAATATAAAGCAGTGTTAGCCTTGTACTGCATTCAACAACTGCTTAGTGTATACAGCAGGCCGTACATTAGACTAGACTAAGGATGTAAGAAATAAAAGTTCCTTTCATCCTCAAGATTTGGTTGTAGCTAGTCTGATTAGAGCCAGAGGAAAGAAGACAGTTATGTGACTTGTGGGCAAAGAACCTGTGCAACAACCGTAAAGAGCAGGGAGGAAAGGCATACCTCGGGAAAGGATGTGGACCATGTGTAGTTAGGAAAAAGGTTTGGGGAGCAGAGGTGCAAAACAAAAGATATGAATGAAAATATTCAGAGGCTGAATTAACCAATAAGCTTGTCTCACAAATCTTACAGAGAAAAATACCATCTCAGTGAAAATGAAATATCCCAGAGTCTAAGCACTTACTTCAATGATTTTTTAGGATAGTATACATAGTCAAATAACCATAAATTCATTATAGCTTATATAACTATAAAACTCAAGCAAACTCAAGTTTAAAATAACAATGTAACAAATGATGTTTTACAAAAACTAGACTAACATTTAAGTATGGAAATACATATCTTTAGGACTGAAAATTATTGTTGTTGTTTTTTTTTTTTTGAGACGGAGTCTTTAGCCTTGTCTGCCTGGAACTCAGAGATCCACTTGCCTCTGCCTCCCAAATGCTGGGGTTTCCTGCACCACTATTCCCAGCCCTATATTTTATTTTTATTATTTTTGCAGTGCTGGCTATCAGATAGGACCTTGCAAAAGCTAGGAAAGTAATCTATCATTGAGCTACAAACCTGGTCCTAGGTTTCATAATTTTTAAATTTGATTTCAACAATACTAATATATAACATGATAAATGTTTCATTAAACAGGCTTAATAACTGTAAGGTTTAGTCAGGCAATGTGGCTCACAACTTTAATCCCCAGCATTTGGGAGGCAGAGGCAGGCAGTTATCTTTGAGTCTGGGGCCAGCCTGGTCTATAATGTGAGTTCCAGGGCATCAAGGGCCATTACACAGAGAAACCCTGTCTCAATAACAACTGTGAGCCTTTACATACTAGTTCATGGAATTCAATCTTACAATACCGTATCAGCTTCTAAGGTTTTTACTGTTATAACAGTCTTGCTAGTCTAAGATGACCTCAAGTTTACCATCTTCTACTCCAGCCTCCCAATGTGCTAAAATCACAGGCTTACACCTTCAAAACCCAGCTTTTGCTGGTAATTCTTGGTCTGTTTTTTGTTTGTTTGTTTTGCTTGTTCTTCCGGGGCGGTTTCCCACATCTTAAACTGTCCTTGAACTGTTAATCTTCCTGACTCCATCTGCTGGGATTATAGCTATGTATCTCTATGCTTGGCTAGCTGGCAGTTCTTAAACACTAATTTATGAAGAAGCTTCACCTATAAATTGTGGAGCTCCACTCTGTACATTTATGATTAAGGGTACTGTGTTTCTACTACCACTGCTGAAGTTTGTAACAAACTTCCTGTGGAAATAAATTGTTTCAAAGTTTATTAACCACAAAGATGAGCAACACCACATACATAAAAACATGTCACTAACTGCTATGCCAGGGTTCCTTTGGACTTTCCTTGTCCTACTTGCAATAAACAACACATTCCATGTCACAATCCAATTTTATCCAACATCTTTCTCAGCTGAAACCACTACAAAGTCATTAGAGCACTGCACTGAGACAGCATAAACATAACAAACAACGAAATCTAAAAATGGTAAATGAAAGCACCAGGTCAGTAGGAGACTATAGTCTTCCTTCAGAAGTTTCATAAACTCGTTCATGTTCAATAAGCCTTGGATAATATGCTAATAAAAACATTTAAAAACAAACTCGTTTGCTTTGTTTTTGTTTTTTGAGACACGGTTGCTCTCTGTTGTTCTGGCTGTCCTTGAACTCTGCAGACTAGGTTAGCCTTGAACTCAAGAGATCCATGATCCACCTGCCTCTGCCTCTGTCTCTGCCTCCCCAGTGCTGGGACTAAAGACATGCACCATCATCACCTGGCAAAACTAAGCTTTTAAAAACAGAAAGGAGTTTTAAGAAATAAAGATTAAACCTAATCTTGAAAAGAGATCAGATTCAAATGTTAAGGAAGTAGAATCTTGGCTGCCAGTGAGATGTGAGACGTGCAACAGGATGCGGGACAATTCATAGGAAAAAAGGGAGGACAGTGGTGGCATTCCCCAGGGCAACGAAAAAGAGTAGAATTTAGAAGTGAAGGCATTGAAGTAGAATAGTTAATATTAACATGATGATCTGACCAGCTTCTAGCCTTATCTCAACTTCAGTTTTTCTGGATTTTACCTGATTCACAGAGCTGTACTAAAAGCAGACATGTGTAGCACGATCCTACTTTAAGGATACAATAGATAGCTAAGACAATGCCCAAGCCCAACCTGCTTTATATGGTATAGCAATGCCTATTATGCTATATAGTTCTAAACATTATATACCCTATTCAGGGTAAAATGGCATCACATTCAGTATTACATATTATATAAGATATCTACTATAAGGGTTAGAGAGATGGCTCAGAGGTTAAGAGCACTGGCTGTTCTTCCAAAGGTCCCGACTTCAATTCCCAGCAGCCACATGGTGGCTCATAACCATCTATAGTGAGATCTGGTGTGCAGGCAGAATATTGTATAAATAATAAATAAATCTTTAAAACAAAGATGTCTACTATGCTTAGATAATACATATTATGTGTATATACAGTATCCAAATACTGTAGACATATACATATATATATCCTATAAATAAAGCCTCAATAGCCACTAAACTAGGGACACTGTAACTTACATTAAAGTCATTCCCATATATGAATTGTAGCTCATTTGATCTGCTAAAGCAAGAATCACCAAATCTTTTTAAGGCCAGATAGTAATGTTAGGTTTGGCAGTCCATAGTCAGTTACTCAACTCTGTTCTTGGAGCAGCAAAACCCAGCCACAGACAATACATAAACAAATGGTTTGACTGGGTTCCAATACAATCGTATTTATGGACACTGAAATTTGAGCTCCCTATAATATTCTCTTCCCAAATAACATTTTGACTCTTTGCTACTATTTAAAAACATAAAACAAAATAAAAGCCATTCTTACCTCATAGGCTGCACAAAAACAGACAACAGGTTACACTGGATTTACTGGCCACAGTTCACTGACCCTTGTACAACACAGAACTGCCCTCACCCAAACTTTCCAAATATTTCCTTTTGTGTTAATCTTAATGTAAGAGAAAAAAGAAAAGAAAAATCTCTTACTTGTCAGAAAACATTTACATGGCTAACCAAAGTCATCTCTCAATTTGCAAGCAAGTCAATAAACTTGCTGCTTATTTCACATGGCTTTATTACTGTGTATTCAGAAAGATCAAGATCACTGTAAGCTGTAGAATAATACCTAATCCCTTCCCTTAGAAGCATTTTACTTCACTAGTTCAGGGGAAGAGCACCTGCCTACCATACATAAACCCTGAGTTCAATTTTAATACTGTAAAACAAAATCTAACCCAATCTTACAAAGTAAGTGGGTTTTTCCCCCTCTACTACCATTTATCAGCTGTATCAGAAATAATCACACTTAGCATTTTAGCTCAGTTTTCAGTCTTATGAGTAAGAGGATATCAGGGACTGGGGTGATGGCTTCCTGTTCTTCCAGAGGACCAAAGTTTGGTTTTCCATGCTGGGTACCTCAAAATTGCCTGTAACTCCAGCTCCAGGGGACACACACAACACACATAATTAAAAATAATAAAAATGAAATTTTAGGACAACATTTAACATCAGTACCTAGGAGAACAGTAACCTTTAAATGTGTTTATTAAATATAAATTTGGGTAATATCCTACAAAACAATGAAGTTGTTTGCTGATGCATGTGATTAGTGTATGTTAAATTAAAAACTTATTCCATATGGGAATACATTTGGGGAAAAAGCAAGATTGTGTACGTGTATTAAAGAGAAGAATAAAGGGTATGCAAGCCTTTTACCCTGTCTCTTTCCTGTATGTGATGTAGCTGATAAATTATGTTATCACAAGGTAGATCACTGAAGTAGGCAATAAGAAAATGGATTTGGGACTGGGAGTCAGGCCTATTCTTTCTATGATAAAAAGAAATCTAAGATTTTAAGTTCAGATTCAAGTGTTATAGCCAATCTACAGCAAACGAGAATGGAACACATCTCAGATGATAAAGAAATACTCTTGAACACACTGAATCCCCTTGGACGCAATCATGCTTGAGTTCTTTGCGTCCTCCTATGGGCTTATCACCTTTGTTACATTTCTTAAGGCATTCAAATTCCTTTTTCTTTAGTTAGGTTTGTGTCACTCTTAGCTAAAGTGCCTACCAGACAATCTACAAGGTATACTCAGATGAATGAATCCTAACTTAAAGATAACAGATGCCACAGTTTGGATCTAGATGGTTCCCAAAGGCTCCTGTGCTAAAAGCCTGATCTGCAGTCTGTATTGTGGGGGATGGCAGAAGCTTTAGAAGGCAAAGCCTAGTGAAAGCGAACTGGGTCATTAGCGAAATTTCCTTGAAGAAGATATTGAAACTCAATTGTTGTGGGCTAGCCTCCCTCCCTACTTTCCTTCATTCTTTTCCTTCCTTTCTCTCCTTCATGGCTTCCACAAAGTGAATTCGTTTTTGTCACTATGATTTTATACTATGAAATATGAAATAGTCCTTACCACAGTCCCAAAAGTAACAGTCAAATAAAAAAGCACTGCAATTTCTAAAACCCAGAACCAAAATAAACTTTCTTTTTCTTCTCTCTCTCTCTCTCTCACACACACACACACACACACACAAGGTCTCACTATATAGCCTTGGCTGGCTGGCCTGGAACTCACTATGTAGACGAGGCTGACCTCCAACTCACAGAGATCCGCCTGCCTCCACCTCCCTGAGTGCTGGGATTACAGGCATGGGCCACCATGCCTGGCTCCATTTTCTCTTTTTTAGGAGAATGTTGTTTAACTCAAACATTTTGTCACAGCAATGGAAAGCCAAAAGCAACTAAAAAAAAAAAAAAAAGGATGTGATCAACTTAGAAGAATAAACAGAGAAGTCCAACATTAGAATCCAGAGCTATCAGGGCTGGAAAGATGGCTTGGCACTTAAGAGCACTGGCTACTCTTCCAAAGGACTCTGGTTCAAATCCTAGTACCCACATGGCAGTTCACAATTATAATTCCAGTTCCAGGGACTCTGACACCTTCACACAGATATATATGGAGGCAGAACACCAACGTAAATAAAATAAAATTTAAAAAGAATCCAGAAGGGGGAAAAAAAAGATTCCAGAGCTACCAAAATGAAGATGCCAATCTGAGAATTAAGACTCTGCAAAGGAGCAGGCATAGTGGTGCGTATCTTTAATACCAGAAGGCAGAATCTCCAAACTGAAGGTCAGCCTGGTCTACATAAATTTAGGACAGCCAGGGCTACAAAGGGAGATCCTGCCTAAAAAAAAAAAATTTTTTTTTTAATTTTTTAAATAAAGAGATAATCTGTAGCTGGGCACGGTGGTGCACACCTATAATCCCAGTGCTCAGGAGGCAGAGGCAAGTCGATCTCTGTGAGTTCTAGGCCAGCCTGATCTACAAGGCAAGTCCAGGACAGAGAGAAACCCTGTCTCAAAAAAAAAAAAAAAAAGAAAAGAAAAGAGTCTGCTGCAAAGGAACACCAGCAGTCACAAAATTTAAAGAAGAAAACAGTAGAGAGGAAACAGGTAATGACTTTCAAGTACAATAAGTAGTGAGGAACTAAGGCCAACCACACATTTTGGCCACATAGGATTATAAAAGGACTTGGGAATCAACTACTTATGATGAGTGAGAAACCAGGCTGAAGGTTCAAGAGTGAAGAAGTACACAACACTACCTCTTCTACACATTGAAAATAAAATCAGTGGAGCACAGTGGCATTACACCTGTCATTCCCAGCAAATGGGGATACAGGCAGGAAGATTAGGGCTCAAAGTCATCCTCAGCTACAAAGAGCTCAGGCCGGCCTGGGTTACAATAGACCCAGTCTCAAAATGTCACAAAAACAAACAAAAAATACAAATAAAAAATTCAAGTGTAAGTTAAATCTAGCTTATTGATATAATTACAACTTACAGAAAACACAGGGAACAGAAGAACATACTACATGAAACCAAAGGGGTACACTCATCATAATCCAGGCTGCAAAATTTCAAAGGCCTGGCTTGGCGGTGAATGTCCTTAATGCCAGCACCAGAAGGCAGGCAGATCTCCATGAGTTTCAGGACACCCAAAGATATATAAGTGGGACTCTGTCTCAAAACAAAATTTTAAAAAGAAAAAAAAAAATCCACAAAACAAACCACAGTAATCCAGTTACTCCAGCATTTAGGAGGTGGATGCAACAGGATCAGAAATTCAAGGCCAGGCCAGGCTGCTATCATGCTGAGCCCAATGAGAAGTCACCATGAGCAGGGCCCACCCTCCTAAACTGAAGAAATTCTGGACAAGGAGTTATCAAGGAAGTTAATGGTAGCAGACATGTACAAGGAATACTAAATCCCTTTGTCAGTCTTGTGATTGATGAGAGTGTGGAGATGGCAACTAGGAGGCAACAGAATAAAACTGGAATGGTGGCCATTCGTGGAACAGAATCATCATGTTAGAAGCCTTGGAAAGAGTCTAAACAGTGGCTGTTCAGCAGAGGAGTCCACCTCCCTCTCCAAAGGGCCTGTTTGACTTTAGTGTAGAATTGGGTCATGTATACTTTCATATGAAATTTTTTGTTAAGTAAATTTTTGTGATACTCAGAAAAACAAAAACAAAACAACAAGAAAGAAAGAAAGAAAGAAAGAAAGAAAGAAAGAAAGAAAGAAAGAAAGAAAGTTAATCCAAGGCCAGCACCAACCAGAAATCCAATTTGAGGACAGTCTGGGCTATATGAAACCTTGTCTCAATTTTTTTTTCCTTTTTTCTTTTTTTAATTTAAGAATAAGATAAAGGGCTGGAGAGATGGCTCAGTGGTTAAAAGCACTGCCTATTCTTCCAGAGGTCCCGAGTTCAATTCCCAGCAACCACGTGGTGGCTCCCAACCATCTATAATGAGATCTGGTGCCCTCTTCTGGAGTGCAGGTGTACATGCAGACAGAACCCTGTACACATAAAATATAAATAAATCTTTTTTAAAAAGTATAAGATAAAAAGTAATTCCAACATTAAAATTAAAAACTAAATTTACCTGGCTCTCCCTTTCTCTGTGTATCAGTACCACTAAAGTTCTCAAGGTGTGGTCAGGCATGGTGGTGCATGTCTATAATCCTAGAGGCTTAGGTAGGAAGAGAGCTGAAAGTTTGAGGCCAGTCAAAGTTATACAGGAGACTTGTCTCAAACAAACAAAACGGCAACTGAAAATGAACAAGACAAAATGGATCAGGTGTTAAGGCAAGAGTTAATAACTGGAGTATTTATCATTGCTATTCCATGTACTAGACAGTGTCACTTCAAATGTACCAAAATGGGTATAGAATTAAAACAAGGCGGTAAGGGTATTAAAGACAAATGAGAAAGCAGAAGTGTAGCTACAGTCTTGAACCTTTAACTACAAAGTTATTTCACAGTAACTGAGACTGCCAAATACCCTCCCAAAGATGAAATCATTGTTTCAATTTATCAGAGGAAATGAAATAGGAAACAGTAAAAATACGAGTTACAGAAAGCTATAAAACTTTATAATATGCAGCAAAGGTTTTTATCTAGAATGTATGTGGAACAGAGATACAGATGGAAAAAAAAAAAAGCCAGAGGCCTGGCATAGTGGCGTATGTTTGCAGTCTCTGGCTGCTACCAATCTGAGGCTTCTGGGTTTAGGTTGTGCCCCCAATACTTAAGGATACCTCTTTAAAGGCGGGTGTGGTGGCACAAACCTTTAATCTCAGCACTTGGGAGGTAGAGGCAGGTGGATCTCCATGAGTTCAAGGCCAGCCTGGTCTACACAAGTTCCAATCCAGTCAGGGATACAAAGTGAGACTGTGTCTCAAAAACAACAAAATCCTTCTTTGATCTTTATGAAAGGTATTACAAAGAAAAAGGAAGGTTTCATACATTTTTGACTATATTCTAAGCCGGTAGATAAGTCAAAAAGAATAAATACCTGTTAAATGCCTGTTTTCTTTGTTCCTCTGGGACACATAAAACCATGACTTCCACCTTATCACGTCAAAAAAAGTAAGATCCATAACTTTTAGCACGCTTGACCTTCCACAGCACTTTTTGAAGCTAATTCCCATTTCCCCCTTTCAAACACTGACCACTTGCTCACATAACTTTGGGTTATCTGTAAAATCTTAGATCGGATAGATCTACAATTTCAACTTCAAAATGCTATCAAATTCAATCTAACTGCATAAATACTGGAGAAGACAGAGTTAGAATAAAGAAGATACTCATTCTAAAAACACTACCATAGACTTTTAAGAAAATTACAACATGCAAGTGAATGCACTGTTCTGAAAGAGATGTGGTAACCTGACTACAGAAGAGAGCGCACGAATCGGAATGTGACACCGTGACAAACAGAACATTAACTGAAACAAAAAAATATTCTCTTCTTAGGAATTAATCACACAACTTCACCAAAGCACTGTAGTCAGCCACCTTCCACCTCCAAACAGTCCAGCTCCTTCCAAACCACACACAGATAAGCCCACCCCAACCAAACAGTAAAGATTTGGCTACTGGCTATTCTGGAGATACCCTACCTTGTCTCCACATGAAGCAAAATTTTCATTCAAGTAAAATGTGCCTTCTACCCCTCAGAGCTAACAAAAACCAGCCTGCAAATGACCACAAACTGCATGACAACTGCTGATATCAATTAAAAAAAAATTTATATATATATATATATATATATATATATACTGCTTCTAGGTTTTCAGGAAGTTCATCATGAAAGGCAATTAAAAATAACTTTCTGAGACTTTTGTTTGGAGACAGAGGACTGAGAAACGTAGTGATCAATACAGAACATAAACCAGAAGGAGTTGAAGAAGAAACCAGCTTTGTCAAAAGCCAAGTGGCCCCTAGCCAACACTTTATGCCTATATGATCAAAGATGATGATTCGAGGCTTCCTCTCGGTCCACCTCGGCTTCTCGTCAATTCTCGAATTAACAAGGATCTCATAAACATTTCAGTTCTGATAAGTTAAAAGGACGACCAAAACAAAAGATTTTAGAAAGCTCAAGAGAATCAACACGGAAACAAAGCTTTAGGCTTTTCACAATCTGAGCCTCCCCCGCCCCCCCTCGGCCCCACAAAAAGCACACATTTTAAATGTCACACAAACAGCCTATTCACGAGCACCTAGAGCTTAGATTCCGGCACTGGAAAGGGGGCTAGCTTCAGTTTAAAAATCTCAGCGGGGAGGAAAAAGCAGAATTCTAACTTGCAACTGACGAAACTCGGGAGAACCCCGAATCGAACTCTCCGTCTTGGTTCGAACTTCACTCACAAGCATTTTCAGAGCAGGGCTCTCGGCTCCCTGGAAAGGTGTCATCTGTGAAGGAGAAGGCTAACAAGGACACCCCCACACCCGGGACTCCCGTACCCCAGGATCCGTTCTCAGAGAGTGGAAGCAACAGCAAAGTGGCAGGAACAAAGCACTGACGTCAATTACGAGATTAACCCCGAGCACAGGCAAGCTTGGAGGAGAGGCCTAAACATCAATGCCCAGAGCCCGGCCATCGCCATCGCCAGGTACCAGGCCCATTCCGAGTGGGGAGGATGGTTTCTCGTATTCCAACTCGTATCCCATCTTTTCACTCAAAAAACCCCATCGATCACCAAGGACGGAAACTCCACCCCCCCCCCTTTTTTTTCTTTCGGTGGAGGGGAGATGGGAGAGTGGGGATGCGGGGGGGGGGGAGGTGCGCAGGATCGCGAGAAGGAAGGCGAGAACTAGTTGAGATGATGGCCAGAATCGGGCCTATTTTTCTCTAACCGGGAATGACTTGAGCCGAAGGAAGGATTCATTTTTTTCAAAGGCTAAATCCGCCGACCGCATCTACGGGGGAGGAACGGACGACAAGGGGAGGGAGAGAAACGGCCAGAAGATGGGCGTCCGGAAGGTTGGTTGGGAACGGGTTGGCCTTTAAAAATATATATATATAGATAGATAGATATAGATATATAGATATTTTCCTGGTCTGATATTTATTTCCGAGAGGAAAGTGGGGCGAGAAGACTTGCGGGCGAAGCCGGATCCGGCGCCCTCCCCTCCCCCGCGGGTCTCCGCCAGCGTCAGCGGCCCGAGCCTCGCCTTCCCCGCGGCGCGGCCGCGCCTCGGTCGGACGTCAGTCGGTCGGTCCGTCCGTCGGCTTCTCACCTCCAGTCCCCGCTCCGCTAGGCCCGAACCATCTCCCGACCGCGGCGGCGGCGGCGGCGGCTGCGCCCGGCCTGCACCTTCACCGGACGCGCCTTCGGGTCCGCCCAGGAGGCGGCGACCGGCTGCCGAGGCCGAAGGGGCAGCGGCGGATCCGAAGGCCGCGGGGAGCCCGGGCGGCGCAGCGCTCACGCGGCGGGCGCCGGGGTCCCGCCCCGCTCCATGACGGCCCGGCCGAGCCCCGGGACGGGTGACTGAGGCGGCGGCGGCGGCGGGGGCGGACGGGGCCCTGGCACCGAGATCCCCGCCCCGTCCGCTGGGGGCGGCGGCGGCGGCGGCGGCGGCGGCTCGACTCCCGCAGCAGCCCGGACTGTGACTGACGCAGTGGCTGCGGCCCATGTGACCGGGGGCCGGGCTGCTGCGGGCGTCACGTGACCGGGCCGCGCCCCTCCCGCGGGCGGCGCGGGGGAGCCGGGCGGCCTCCTGCTCGCGGGGCGGCGCCCGCGGGGCCGACGTGCGGGGCTTGACGTGCGGGGGCGGCCGGGCCCGGGGCCTGAGGAGGCGAAGCGCCGGGCCCTAGCGGACTGGGCGGGACCCCGCAGCGGCGTCGGGCCCGGCCGGCGGCCCGCCCCGGGCTTCGGGCACACGCCCTCCCGCGCAGCCCGCTAGGGAGGCGCCCCGGGGCGGGGCGGGGCGGGGCGGGGCGGGGCGGGGTGCAGCCGGGTAGACCGGTTCGGGGGTGCAAGTGAAGAAGGCCTCGGACCCCCCCCACCCCACCCCTCGCCGCCCGAGTGACGTGGATGTCCGCGGCACGACGTCCGCAGCCGCCTGGCGCTTGCTGTGGGAGGACGAGCCGGCCCTCGGCCTCGTCTCAAAATAAGTAAATAATAAATGAATAAACAAACCGTCTGGAAAGCCCGGCGTCTTGGCAGGCCTGTAATTGCAGCACTTGGGCTGCCGAGGCTACGGAGGATCGCTACGCATTCGGCCTCTGTGGGCCAAATAGTGGATTCAAGACCGGTCTGAGCTACTGACAAAACCCTGTCAACACAACCCGGGCGGGCCTGCGCGCTCACGCACGTACTCAGGCTTTGAACACTCCCATCACCTCTTAACATTCTGCCAGTCGGGACAAGCCGTAATTTAATTGAAATTAGTGATTAGACAGACAAGGTCTTAACGTCTCCTGGAACCCGGTAATGGTGTACTGCAAGAGAGGTGGCCTCTTCAGGTTTATCTGAAAAAACGTAGACTCCTGTCATTGCTGTCACACCGTCTCTTATCTGCTTTCGTCATTTGATGGCACCTCGTGGTGCTTTTCCGCCGCTAACGTTTCGAAACACACGCTGTTTTTTAAGTTAAGTTCGAAGTTTATAATCTCACACCTTGGGAGTCTGCTCTCAACTACAGCCTGAGGCTAGGTCTCATAAACACTACATGGGAGCCTAATGCAATTGTTCACATCTGGGGAGATGAGGAGGCAGAGAGGGTCATGGGGGTGCTCGGCTACTTCCTCATTTTCCACTTTTTGTGTCGAGCCCATGAGATGGTGCCAACTACATTCAGGATGGTTCTTGTTTCTCACTTAATCATCTCTGGAAACACCAGGCACAGACACACCCAAAATACCTCAAAAATGTCCCAGGCATTTCTTAATCTAGTCAAGCCAACCATAAAAATTAACACAGCCTGGTGTGATGGTACTCACCTTCAACCCCAACACCTGGGAGGCAGAGAGGCACAGTCTTACCTAGCTCAGGAGAGCCTAGAACTCACTCACAGTGTAGCTGAGAATGGCCTTGAATTCCTGGTGGCCCTGCTTCTGCCTGCCCTATGCCTTATGCACCATTCTGCTTAGCTTAACAGTTCTAGCATTGTTCAGAGATCTGAGGCTCAGGGCAGTCCTCCTAGACGCTCCTGTAAAACGAAAAGCAAGTTATGAGGTGGGCGTGGTGACTCACGCCTGTAATCCCAGCACTCAGGGAGGCAGAGGCAGGTGGATCTCTGGGAGTTGGAGGCCAGCCTGGTCTACAACGCGAATCCAGGACAGCCAAGCTACATGGAGAAACACTGTCTCGGAAAAAAAAAAGCTATGTACCCCCGTTACACAATGGCATGGCGAGTGCATGCACATTCCGAAAGTGAGGAAAAGGAAAATAACAAGGAGAGATCTGGTCAAAGCAGGGCCATAACCCATCAGGGCAAACGTCAGCCCTTGCAGCCAGCTCCGTATTCACTATCCAGGGCTTTAGTGGCATCCTCTGAGTCCCAACAGGCTTGGGTAGTGTGGGAAGGGACACAGTGCGAGAAGCTGGAAGCTCTTGCTTAGCACAATCTGAACTCTGTCCCAGGAACCCATGGTGGGAGACGACTGATCCCCAAGACTTGTCCCCTGGCATCTATACATGCCGTGTGACTCCTGCAACACACACAATAACACACAAACAATTGTTTTTTAGAGACAGATGCTCATTATGTTGCCCCCGCTTGCCTGGAATTCACCATGTATCCCCTGGTTGTCCTCACGTTCACAAGAATCTACCTGCTTCTGCTGGAGCAGAAGGCATGCACCCATACACTCTAAACATATAGTTTTAATTATATGTATAGTGTGTGTGTGTGTTTCTGTGTTGGGGTTAGTGCAGATCAGTGCAGCACTCTCAGAGTGCCAGAAGAAGGAAAGTATTTACTCTGGTCTTGCTTTACTTCTTTTTTATTTTTATTCTTTGTCTTACTATGTAGCCTTGGCTATACGCTACCCGCGGCTCTGACTACACAACTCTTTTGAACGTGTTTTAATTTTATGCACATTGGTGTTTTGAGTGCGTGCATGTCTGCATGAGGGTGTTAGATCCCCTGGAACAGGAGTTAGAGACAGTTGTGAGCTGCCATGAAGGTGCTGGGATTTGAACCTTGGGTCCTCCGGAAGCACACTCAGTGCTCTTAACCACTGAGCCATCTCTCCAGCCCGACTCCACTCCTCTTGATTTTAGTATGGAGAACACTGTCAGGACACTGGGATGTACCTCAGCTGGTAGAAGAGCCTTGGCCTCTCGTGAAAGTTATGGCTGCCATCCCTAACATGGCAAAAAACAAGTATGCCATTGCATACCTATAACCTTAATACTCTGATGCGGAAGCAAAAGGATAGTGAGTTTAAGGTCATCTTCAGGTGCAGAGTAAGTTCAAGGCCAATTTAGGACACATGAGACACACACCCACACCCACACACCCGCCCCCTCCCCCCCCCCCCCGCAACACACACACACACACACACACAAAGGAGAATCTCAGGCTGTCAGGTCAGAGTCAAGTTAGAAAGTTTGTTGAAAAACATTTTTGTTTGTTTGAAGGAGTCTGGCATAGTCCAGGCTGGCCCTGAACACCTTGCCTTTCTGCCTCTACATCCCGAGTGTGAGATTACAGTCGCACCCTATCACGTCCAGCCTTAGGAGATTTATCAGTGGCAGCATACACAATGGTGGCAGCTTCCAGAGACACATTGTTTAAAGTTTCTAAGGAATTGTTTCTCTCAGTTAATCAGACCCTAGGTTAGTTCCTGAGGTGCAATAGATACAGGTAGAATCCAATGAGATAAAACTAGAGACAAGCTGCAGAAATTACTCAGCCATTAAGATCACTTGTTGCTCTTTGTAGAGGACTCAGGGCAGGAGGGTTGTCGGTGTCAGACTCACCCTATGGCAGCTCACAATTGTCACTGTGGTCCCAGAGGATCAGACACGCTTCTCTGGCCTTCATGGGCATAGGTGTGCATGTGGTACACTGATACTCATGCAGGCAGAACTTTTTTTTTTTTTTTTTTGGCAGGAGGTATTGGGCTGGTTGGCTGTCCTGGACTCAATTTGTAGACCAGGCTGGCCTTGAACTCACAGAGATCCCCCAGCCTCTGTCTCCCAGAGTGCTGGGATTACAGGTGTGTGCCACGACACCCAGCAGGCAGACCTTTCTTTTCTTTTTTTTCTTTTCTCTTCTTTTTGTTTCTTTTTCTCTTCTTGTTTGTTTTTCGAAACAGGGTTTTGAAATGTAACGCCCTGGCTGTCCTGGAACTCTCTCTGTAGACCAGGCTGGCCTCAAGAGAGTCCACTGCCTCTGCCTCCCAGGTGCTGGGATTAAAGGAATGCACCGGCACAGTCCCGCCAGGCAGAACTTTCGTATACAAAAAAATCTAAAAAATGATCTATAGGTCACAGGCCTGAGGAATCCTTACTGTACTAGGTCAGAGTTCAGACGTGATGTTTTAAGCATCAACAAAGTTTGCAGTCTTGATTGTGATATTTTCAGAAAATTAGAAGGTCGCAACTGGGAAAGGAATAAAGCTAAACTCAAAGATCACATGAGGTTAGATGTGGTTGTCACTGTTTTAACGCTCTTATTTGCCAAGGCTTGCCAAATGCCTCCCAGCACTCAGGAGGCAGAGGCCGGAAAGGTCCTGAGACCGTCCAAGTCTGCTGGGTGATTTTCAGGACAGCCAAGGATACATAGTAAAACACTGTTTCAAAGAAATCCAAACTAAAAACATTCATTTAAAAAAAAAAACTTGTCTCTACATAGTGAATTCTGCTATATGTAACAAAATTCCTACCTTCAGCCCCTGAGAGGCTTAAGCGGCCTTCTTATTCTTCTGAGCCCTCCAGGTCTCTTGGCCAACCAGAGCACCACACCCTGTTTTTGTTTTAGTTTTTTTGTTTTGTTTTTTGTTTTTTCTTCCTACTGTCTGGCTGCTGCTTTTCGCTCTTATTTGCTGGCGCTCTTCCATCTATTTCTGATTTCTGGGAGGTGATGCAAACCTTATCTTTAGACCTTTTCTCTCCAAGTTATCTAAAAAAAATAAAAAAACAAAAACAAAACAAAACAATAAAAGCCTGGCAGGCACTATGACACATGCCTTTAATCCCAACAGAGGAACAGGGAGGGGGATCTCTGAGTTCGAGGCCAGTTTGGTCTACAGAGTTTCAGGACAGCCGGGGCTACACAGAGAAACCCTGTCTCGTAAAACAAACAAACAAACAAACAAAAAACCCACTCTCGTTTTTACTGAGACCCGTCAACATAGGCCGAGTTCGTACAAAGACTGCGAAGACAGCAGCCGGGGTCATCTAGCCAGGTCATCTCCGAGAAGTAACTGCACAAGCCTGGGTAATGACTTCCACACCAAGAGGGCCCTGGGGGAGAGGATCACCGCCTTTACACGTGTGTCCCTTGTGCCCTCCCCTTCCCCTCCTCCTCTTGCCCCCTCCCCGCTACCCGCCCTGCCCCCACTGCCCCGCACGCACACAACAAGAAACTCTGCAGCAAGATTTCGGGCTGTCTGAAGTCCCGAGAGGTCCTGCAAGAGCTCTCGCAACTTGCAGGAGGAAGAAAGATAGGAGCGATAATTATGTCCGGGAGGTTTCAGCCCTGGATCAGGAGATAACTGCGGTAGATCCAGACTCCCAGGAAATGCTGAACTGGCTTTGGCAGTCTGTCCAACCTGCAGGTCACTCAGCCTACAGTTGGGAGGGATTTCAAGACACCCCGTGGGGCCGTTTCAATCTATTCTGTACTATTTTCAATAAATCTGGGGCAACTAAAAAAAAATAAAAAATTAAAAAAAAAAACATTTATGTGCATGTTTGTTAGTAGGAGCGGCGATCAAAGAAAAACGTGCAGGAGTCCATTCTCTCTGTAACATTGTCAGACTTTCCAACAAGTGCTTCTGAGTCACTTCGAGGGCCCAAAATTATTTATTTTTATTACTTTTTATTTACTTAGCCTGTGTGCGTGTGTATGCTAGTGAATTGTATAATCAGTCCTGTTCCCCTCTTTCTGAGACAGGCCTTTATTCTGCAGCTCAGGAAGGTGCGGCATTTATCATGTACTCCAGGCCTGCCTCCGACTGGTGGCAGAATGGCAGGTGTGTGTCACCTTGCGCTTTGGGCCTAAAACAATTGACAGGAGCTGGAGAGAGGGCTCAGGAGCACTTGCTTTGTGGTCACAAAGCTGAAGCTCAATCCCAGCACTCATGTACAAGCCAAGGGTGGCACCGCCAAGGTCTGTAACCCTGGCACGGAGACAGGTGATGTGGAGATCAGAGGACTTCGGGCATGCTGGCTGCCAGCTTAGATAACAAACAGGAACTCCAGGGCAGCAGAGAAGGCTCAGCTGTTACAGGCCTAGTCAGGAAACCAAAAACAAAGTCCGGGCTCCACAGGAGGCCCTGCCTCAAAGTGAGAAGGCTGAAAGTGATACCTTCCTTTGGCCACAAAGACTTAACATTACATGTGTGCATACATCACATACATACACATACATGAAACTACTTAAAATATTTTAAACTTTTAAAGGCCAAGTGGAAAAAAACCAAGGATTTTATGCAGCTAATTATAGTATGAACAGTTCCATAAACTCTGTATTGATAAATACAAACGATTGCTAATTAAACCTGGCGATTCAGCATTACCACTTCTTAAAATGAAGTAGTTTTATCAGGTGAAAACATGTCACTAATTATGATTCAAAGAAAATGTTTCCTAAGAGCAAAAGTAATTTTAAGGTCAGGGAGGTGATTCATTCATTCATGCCTATAATCCTAGTACTCAAGAGACTGAGACAGGAGGATTGCGGTGTGTGGCCATCCTAGAGTACTTAAGAGAGTAAGAGACCAGCTGGGTCACATGTCATGATCCTGTCTCAAAAAAAAAAAAAACAAGAAAAGGAATGCCAACAAAATGGCTCAGTGAGCAAAGAAGCTTGCTGAGAAAGCATGGCCACCTAAGTTTAACCCCTAGATCCCACCCACGTGAACAGGGAAAGCATTGACACACACACACACACACACACACACACACACACACACACACGCACGTTTAAGAACCAGAATTTCGATCCCGGAGCACATCTTAGAACAGGTGAGCATGGTGGCCTGCCAGCAATTCCAACGCGCTGGAGGTGGTCAGAAGATCCCAGGGTAAACTGGCTAGTCAGACTAGCTGGAATCGATGAGCTCTGCATTCGGCAAGCAATCCTGCCTCAGTAAACAGGGCTCAAAGGAAACATTCAACATCATCTTCTGGCCTCCACGTGTACCCGCACATGTGTGCCCATGTACACAGGAACACGAATACACATATGCTCACCACACACATACAAAGAAAAAAATGATTCCACATCTTGAACTGTAACGAGATTGTTCTTTCTTTCAAGACAGGGGCTCGCGCAGTTCAGGCTCAAAGTCGCCCTGTAGCTGAAGGTGATCTTGAACTCCTGATGCACTTCCAGGACGCTGGGTTACAGGTGAGTACACCTCCCGCCCCCATCCGTGTTGACGCAGTAGCTACACCAGCACCCTACAGCTAAGCTACATGGCCAGCACTATCATCTTTATTAGCATGTATTAATTACGCACAGTGATGGGCACATTGTGACCTTTTCATTCCTGGATATATGTGGATCCTATTCAACCGCATCCCTTCCTTTGTCCCCCTCCCCCTCCTCTCTCACTATCTGCTCTTCTCTTCCCAACCAGTCCCCGCTCTGACTCTCATGGCCCTTTTTGGGGGGAGGTGTGAGGCCTGATGAGTTTATTTTAGCGTTGCTTACAGAGGCATGGGTGAGCGGTTACTCACGGGGGCATACACAACTTCTGCATTTCACTTTTGAAACAGTTTTACATTCGAAAATAAACCACCACGCACCTACTGTTAATCGGTGGACACAAAAGGCTGAGAGTGTCTCCTGCTTGAAAGAAAAGTTTCCAGTTCCCTTAGACTCTTCTTATCGGCCCCTATTACATGGAAAGGGGGTCAACTCCAAGGAGGAGTTTGGGAGATGGCGGGAGGAGACTGAGAGATGGCTCAGAGATTAGAAGTAACGTGGAGTCAGTTAAAGGTTCTTGACCCTGCGCTGTCAGCGGTAGGCTAGACATAAAACAAACAGGAAGCCTCCAAAGTACCAGAGCAATGAGACATAAACCAGCCAGCCATCAGTGGACAATCACGGGAGGGAAATGGCCGCTAAGGGGCTGATGAGGACATGTAGCCGCATTTGGCATGTTTCCACGTAGATACATAATTCTATTTTATAGTCTTCTTTGCATTCACATCACTATGTTCAGCCCTAGGACCAAAACAAACAAGCAAGAAGAATGTGGGGGGTGGGGAGGATTAGTTTAGAGCACTGCCGATCTTCCAGAAGCTGTGGGCTCAGTTCCCAGCACCCACACCAGGCCGCTCATTCTCTTCTGCGACTCCAGCTCCAGGGCTTCAGCACGGATGCACACACCTACATGTAATTAAAAACAATGATTAAAATATTCACAAATTGGGGGGGAGATCCTTAATCATGAAGCTAAACAGAATCTTTGGTTCTGTGGGACAAGGCCTTACGTAGCCCAAGTTGGCCTCACATTCATTATGCAGCTTCCGGCTCTCCAGTCTCCGCCTCCTTTATGCCTAAGCAGGCAGGCAGGCTGTGTGCATGGCGGGCCGGCTCTGAAGATAAGCCTGCAGCGAGTGTACCGCAACTTCAGCAAAGGCTAATTTCCACCATTATTTAGTATTCAGAAACAGTGCTGGGGTAGTTCTCCTGAGACCTTCAGATCTCACATTATTTACTCTAGCCAAAGAGCGGAAATAACCCTCCGGGTAAATGAATGAACAAAGTGTGTTACATAATATAACGCACTATCATTTAACCTTAAAAGGGTTAAAGCACACCTGACTTGTGCCACCGATTGGGCACAAGTGGAGTGTGAAGACATTATGCTAAACGAAATGAACCTGTCACAGAATAACCAACTGCTGTATACCTCTTTATTTGAGGTCCTAAGAGGAGGCACATTTGCAGAAACCGAAAGCAGAATGGCCACTGTAGAGATTAGACAAGGCAGGGATGGGAGATATTAAAAAACAAACAAACAAACAAACTAACTAACAAAAAACAGGATCAGAGTTTCAGTTTTGCAAAATGGAAAGCTCCTTTGAGGCAGTGGAGTTCCTGGAGATGGTGGAGTTGGTTTCACAATGAGATGAAGCGCTTCATACAGCTGAGCCACACACGTCAAAACAGGAGAGAAAAAGGAGAGATGCCAGCATCCCCGGATGCAGCTCCCTGGTGAAGCCATTGCAGGGGAGGCCATTGCATGTCCAAGGCCCACAGTATGATCCCCAGTACCGCAAAACAAGGCAAAGCCAAAGATGAACACGAGTTGCTTAATCTGCTCCCACAAATGAAATTCACAAACAGGACATGGTGGCGCAGTCTTGCATGCCATCCCTCAGAAGGCAGAGGCAGGTGGAGCAGGAGCTCACCTCCTGCCACATAACACGTTTAAAGCCAGCCTGGGCTACAGGAATCTCTGGGTGGTGGTTTGGATGAGAATGGCCTGAATAGGCTCATATTTTCCAGCTAAGGGCTCATGGGGGGAAGGTGCACAAGCCTGGAGACCTGAGTTCCATCCCTGGAACCCAGTAAGGCCCGGACAAGAAGACCGACTCTTGGAAATTGTTCTGATTCCCGTAAGCATACTGGGGCAGCTGGGCTCACATACACATACATAATGTGCACGCTAATGAAAAAAAAAAAAAAAAAAAAACATAAAAAGTAAAATACCCCTTGGCTGGCCGTGAAAGTGCAGACAATCCCAGTAATAATTTACAGATGTTGTGCCACCGGCGCGTTGTAGGGTAGATAGGGCAGGGTATATTCAGCCCTACCACTTCTGTTTATTTCAAGTTGATTTTGTTTTTGAGGCAAGCTCATGCTGGCCCCAGTCTTGCTAAGGGTGGTCTTGAACTCCTGATCCTCCTGCCTCTACCTCCCCACTGCTGGAATTACAGGCAATATACTCCCTGGTCCAGAGAGCAGTCTCTCTGAAAAGAAATCCTAAGAGACTACAGTCCATACTATTGTTTAGTAACACAGGATAAAGCCTCTCTCTCTACCTTTTTCTTTGTGCAAACACCGAAGCAGTTCAGTTTAAGTTGATGAAAGATCAATAAAATAAAAATTAGTCAAAAAAAATCTCGTGGGCTTGGGAATGTAACTCAGTTTGGAAAGCACTCGCCTTGATTTTGGGGGTGGGGGCGACCTTGCCTTCCACCCATAGCATTGACTGGGGTGGAGGTACTTAAATGCTCAGGAGTTAAAGGCAGAAGGATCAAAAGTTCAAGGTCATCTTCAGTAGATCCATGGGACCAATTTTTAAAAAAAATATTTACTTATAAAAATATTTATTTATTAATTTACACATCATTCTGTCTACATTTGTGCCTGCAAGCCAGAGGAGGGCACCAGATCTCACTATGGATGGTTGTGAGCCACCGTGCGGTTGCTGGGAATTGAACTCAGAATCTCTGGAAGAACAGCCAGTGTTCTTAACCTCTGAGCCATCTTTTTTTTTTTTTTTTTAATTGGACCAATTCTTAAAAAACAAGTAAAAAGCAGTTTCAGTTACCTACAGTGATGGGCTACAGCACACATTATAAGAAATATATTGGCCAAGCATGGTGTCATACGCCTTTAATCCCAGCCCTCTGGGAGGCAGAGGCAGGCAGATCTCTGTGAGTTAAGGGCCCAAACAGCCAAGGTTATACAGAGAAACCCTGTCTTGTAAAACATACATATAAACAAACCACTCTTTTGGACTTGGCCTGCCCATAATCATACATACATGTTTGGATATGTATTTTCTAGCTGTTGCAATCCAACATGATTTAATGATTAACTCTGCATCAGTACATGGCCATCATTGCTGGCCAACAAATGAGTCCATCAGAAACTTACTGTGGTGTACACTTGTAGGCTGAGGCAGGAAGATGGAGTCTAAGGACAGCCTGGACTAAGTAAGTTCAAGGGTAGCCTGGGTTACATAATGAGACCCTGTCTCAAAAACATTAGAAGGAAAGAGAGAAAGAAAGAGTTAACAGCCTTTTCTTCTTTTGTGAAGAAACTGTCATGGCGGGATACTCCATGAGAATGCTCAGTGTCTTATGATCGTCACACCTCATTCTGCAACATCCTATTGGTTGCATAAGTCAGTCACATTTGGTGTGGGAGACGATGGGAAGCGTCAGGGTCACCAAAGGCCAGTTTATAGGCTGTCTACTACAATATCCGAGGAAGAATAATGAATCAACAGAAAACGCAGTTGTTTTTTTTTTTCATTTTTGTTCTTTTTGGTTTTTGGTTTTTTGAGATGGGGTTTCTCTGTGTAATAACCCTGACTTTCCTGGACTCTGTAGACCAGGCTGGGCTTGAACACACAGAGATCCGTCTACCTCTTCCTCCTGGGTGCTAGGATTAAAGACATTCAGAACCACGCCCTGTCAGAGTGTTTTAAGAGACCTTTGTCCCAGTCTAGTCACATAGATTAGCGATGATTCAATTATGAGAAGGGATTACACAAGATAACTTAAGCCTGGAAGGGAGTCACCTTGGCATCGGTTTCTCTCTCATATCTTTGGAATGATTTTAAGCAATTCCACAGGGGCTGGGAACCTACCTGTGAACAAGGCTCTAACTTTTACATTGGTCCAATGTATCTCCTTATCTACATCTTCACCCTACGTAGATGCACACCCTATGTACATGGTTACTCCCAGTTCAAAGTTTATTTCCTCTTAGTATATATAATTAAGTGTCTAACTTGAACATCCAAAGCCGCATTTAATAATTGGAGCTCTCAGTGGTTAAGGTTTTAAAACTACACATTGAGTTTAATATAGGTTAGCACCCGCTTGCTTTTTACTGAGTCTCAGTGGACTGTCTTTCAAGGAATTTCTCTAGGGCCAAGCATAGTGGTACACACCTGTAGTCCCAGCGACTTGGGGAGTGAGGAATGAGAAGCATTTGCTCCCATCAGCTTAAGATCACAGCAGGTAATACGAGAAGCCCTGGGCCTATCAGTTCCAGATGGCAGCAGTAGATAATACTGACAGACCTCTAATAAGAAAAACAATTTTACGGCATGGTGGCACATGCCTTTGATCCCAGCACTTGGGAGGGAAAAGCAATCGGATCTGAGTTAGAGGTCAATCTGGTCTACAAGTTCTAAGACATCCAGGACAAAAACAAAAACAAAAAGAAAACCAGCCGGGCGAGGTAGGGCACGCCTGTGATCCCAGCACTCGAGGAGGCAGAGGCGGGGTGGATCTCTGAGTTTGAGCCCAGCCTGGTGTACAAAGCAGAGTCCAGGACAGCAAAGGCTACACAGAGTAACTCTCTCTCTCTCTCAAAAACAAAAAAACAAAACAAAACAACCAACCATTTTGTCCTGTCATTTAAGAACCAGTAAAGCTTTTCACAGTATCATTTCCCCAGTCTGTAGTTTTTCCTGATACTGGTAATTTGTGACTACTCTTTTTTTTTTTTTTACTGAGCATTTTAGCTGTGTTCATCTCTTTTACTAACCTCATAAGGGCATCTTTGGAGACAGGCCCAGTAGCGCATACCTGTAATGCCAGCACTCAGGGAGGCAGAGGCAGGCGGATCTCTGAGTCTGAGACTAGCCTGGTCTACAAAGTGAGTACACAACAGCCAAGGCTACACAGAGAGACCCTAGTAACTACGGGATGCAGTGGCCGATGCAATACCACCACCTGGCCGAGGCTGATCTTGAAAGCCAGAAATAACCTTGAACTTCTGACCCTCCTTTTCCAGGGTGCTGAATAACAGGTCTGCTTTACCAGTTGGTGACTGCGAATCCAGGGCACGCTAGACATACTACCTAGCACACTCCCTGCTGTATGTGTGTGCAGAGACCAGAATGTCCTCCTCCAGCTCTCCCTCTGAAGCAGGGTTTCTTCCTGAACCTGAGACAGCATCTTAGCTAGGCTGGAAGCCAGCAGGCCCCTGGGAGCACGTGATGGCTGTGCCCTCCCCCACGGCCAGGCT
This sequence comes from Meriones unguiculatus, assembly GCF_030254825.1. Lineage (NCBI taxonomy): Eukaryota > Metazoa > Chordata > Mammalia > Rodentia > Muridae > Meriones > Meriones unguiculatus. The sequence continues at coordinate 17,496,524 of NC_083359.1, forward strand.
TGTAGGTATTTGCAGGAACACAGGTATAACAGCTTGTTATATGGGTACCAGGATCGGAACCCCCAGTCCTCATGACCGTTCAAAGCACTCTTAACTACTGATTTTTATTTAATTCATTTTTTGAGACCGGGTCTCACTATTTGGCCCTAGCTAGCCTTGAACTCTGCCTCCCAAGTGCTAGGACCAAAGGTGTGCGAAATCATGCCCAGCCTTAATTTTTTTCTTTTTTCTTTTCTTTTTTGTTTTTTTGAGATAGGTTTTCTCTGTGTAGCCTTGGCTGTCTGAGAACTCACTCTGAAGACCAGGCTGGCTTTGAACTCCTAGAGATCTACCTGTCTCTGTGCTGATATTACAGGCATGCAGCACCACAGCCTGGTTCTCAACTTTAAAATTTGATATTTACTATTTGCTTTCTTTTGCTTATTCAGGGATTTAATTTTATTTTCCCAATTTCTAAAAATACAAACTGAGGTCATTTGTCTTGGACATCCCCACCCCCTCCCATAAATTTAGGGTCACAGCTAGGTGTGGTTGCTCACATTAGTGACGTGCAGGTCTCAGGAGGGACTGGTACACAGGACTCTCTGCACTCCTGAATGAACAAATGCTCAGTTGTTCCATTCGTCAAAGATTCATTTAAGGCTGAATCTTTATATCCTGACAGAGAACTAATGTCTTAGAAAAAGCAACTGGTAAATGTGCAAAAATTCCACAGACAAAAAAAAAAAAAAAAAAAAAAAAAGAATCAAGAAACCAGAAGGAGCCAGGTGAGGCAGGGCACACCTGTAATCCTAGCACTCAGGAAGGCAGAGGAAGGTAGATCTCTGTGAATTCGAAGCCAGCCAGAGCCCAGCCAGGTCTAAGAAGCAGTCCAGGACACCAGAAGGAAATGAATGGTAAACAAATCATTACATGGACCAGAGAATGGCTCAGCAATGATGAGCATTTGCTGCTCTTGCATAAGACCCAGGCTTGACTCCCAGCATCTACATAGCAGTTTCCACAGTCTGTAGTCTGTTACTACAGGGGGGGTCTAATGCCCTCTTCTGGCCTCTCCAAGCTCTCTCACAAATGTGGTGCACACAAACTCACATAGGCATATACACATACAATTAACAAATAAATCTTAAAGAAAAAAAAATAAAAACAAAGAAACAAACACAAAAACTGAAACATCATTTTGATGTACTGTATTAGATTTTATGTATTCAGGATAGGAAAATCAGAATTTCCTGAATACAAACATAAAAATAGAGCACAGAGAGCTACACTTACAATAACAATGTGTAAAATCTCACATAATAAACACAGCCAAAAGAGCACGAGAAACTTCCTGATATTCTGCTGCAGAATCTTCAGAGCCTGTCCCAAACACGCCTTAACATAGACCCACATAAAGCATTCATTTCATAGGCAGAAAAAAAAAAATGACCTTTATCTCTGAAACAAATTTTCTGGTTTTCAGCTTTGATTATATGCTACAGATATATTTCAAATATAAAAAAAAGTCAACAACAAAAGCTGAGCCCAGTGCCACATATCTTTAATTCCAGCACTTGAAGAAGCAGAGGCAGGCACTTCTCGGTGAAATCAAGGCCAGCCTGCTCTACACAGCAAGTTCCAGGCCAGCCAGACCTACAAAGTGAGACCCCCATCTTTAAAAAAAGTAAAACAGCAAAAACCCAATATTCATTCCTAAAATAAACATCTTTATATATAGTCTTTTATTAACATCCTACACAATGGTGAATACTTACAAAGTTCTGGATTCTAACAAGTCTGACCAGATATAAGCTGCTTGCATGAGCATGTTTTCAGTCCCTCTGTGAGTCACAAATGCTTTTGGTCCATTGGCCCTGTGTACAGAGAGCTCTACTTTTTTTTCCTCTTCTTTGGCAGCTCATCATCAGAACTGCTCTCTGTGCTGCTGCTGCTGCTGCTGCTGCTGCTGGAGGAGGAGGAGCTGGAGTCCGAAGAGGAGGAGGAGGAGGAGGAAGCTGAAGAGGAGGAGCTAGAGGTGCTGTCATCTGAGTCACTGTCCTCTGAGGAGGATGAGGCAGATGTCTCACTCTCGGATGAAGACTCACTGGCCGAACTGTCACTGCTAGAGGTACTGGAACTTGTGACACTCTTAGACCTATAAAGTTATACAGAGTGGACACACATGGGAAGCTGACATTCAACACAGCACTTAAGGACACTCCTGCTGAGCTCCTGCACACAGCCCTAGGCCCAATGTTTGGGACTACCTAACTGCTGAAACACATGCCTCCTTACTTTACAAGCTCTCCCTCATTTCAGCAACTCTCTCAGAGTTCATAGGTATACCTCCCATACTATGTCATACTGAGCATGCTGCCATCTGCCGGTAATCAGGAGTTCAAGGTCACCCTCAGCAACACAGTAAAGTCAAGGCTAGTCTACTGCTGTAACCCCAGCATTGGAGACGCTGAAGCAGGAGCATCACCAAGAATCTGAGGCCAGCCTGACCTACAGAGTGAGATCTAGTCTCAGGAAAACAAAACAAAGGCTAAGGAGAAGGCTCAGCATTTAGAAGCCTTATTGTTCTGTCAGAGGACTGTCATAGAAGTCAGATCCTGGTACCCATATCCGGCAGCTCAGAAACACTACACACAAGTAAATAAAAGCAAAACCAAAGCCAATAAAAGAACCCAAACAAGCCAGGCAGATCTCTGAGATTGAGGCCAGCCTGGTCTACAGTCAATTCCAGGTCAGCCAGTGCTATGCCTGGACTTAACAGAAACATTTTATTTTCATTTCTGTGTCTGTTTATGTGGTGCTTGTACGTACACAAGTACACGCCAGGATGTGGATATGTATGTTTGTGAATGGAGACCGGAGCTCAACATCAGGAGTTCTCTCAGGGAGAGGTTCTCTCATTGCGCCTGGAGCTCCCTGACTCACCTCGGTTGGATGCTCAGTGATTCACTGGGATCCTCCCCTCTTACCTCCCCAGGGCCAGGACTTCAGGAACCCCTGCTTCACCTAGCTTTTTACATATGTGCATGGCAAGCACTTTACTAACTAGACCATTTTTAACAAAATTTAACAAGATTTTATTGTTAGGACAGGAGAAGGTAGTTCGTATTTTCAGGTATAATAATTTTAGAATGTTGTAGAAAAAGGAAAGGGGAAAATGGAGCCAGTAAACTCCACAGAATAAGAAAAGATTAGACAATACGATGATAATTAAGGGTTGCAAACCAAGGCTTCACACCCACCCTCCCTCCCCCAGGGGGTGTCACGAAAAGCACACCTACCTCTTCTTCTTGGTTTTCCTTTCTACGTTGGTCTCTCCGATGCTAAAGGAGAAAGGGGAATAAAAGCTCCTATTAATAAGTGTGACTACACAACCTGCTAGCCTCGGAACTGTTCTGTTCATTATACTATCTCAAGGACACAGGATTTCTTGTTTCACTCAGAGCGCATGCTAGACTTAGTGCTTCAACAACACATTTTCTCTCTTGTACCATCAAAGCAAAGCCAGTTAGTAGTTAAGATGACTGAACACATACGTTTTTTTCCTTTATTTTAAGATTTATTTATTATGTATACAATGTTCAGTCTGTGTGTACCCCTACAGGCCAGAAGAGGGCACCAGATCTCATTATAGATGGTTGTGAGCCACCATATGGTTGCTGGGAATTGAACTCAGGACCTTTGGAAAGAAGAGCCAGTGCTCTTAACCTCTGAGCCATCTCTCTAGCCCCTGTTCCCTTTGTTTGTTTGTTTGTTTGTTTGTTTAGAACTTTACTTACTAAACAAGCATGGCAAAAAAAAAAAAATACAATAGCTGTAATCTGAGTTCCAAGAATTACACACAGCCATTTCATACTGCTACAAAAGCAGATTTAATTTCTGCACAGCTTCCAAAATTTTATATATATATATTATATAAAAACACACACACAAACTCCAAACTGCAAGACTGTGTTCCCTAACACCATAAAGAGCAGTCAAGTGTGAGCTACATTTCTGCCATTTGTACACTGATGAAGCTTTCAGACTGCAGGATCGCTGCTCCTATCATTAACACTTGGAGGTTCAAATCCAGGGCTGGGACCTGCTGGACAAGCACTCTATACCTCATAACTTTTCACTTTTTTCTTTTTTCAAATTAATTCTAAATAGAGACATTTCTTCTTTTTCTTCTTTGCTACTCGGTCTCATGTAGCCTAGGCTGGGCCTGAACTCCGCTATCAGCTGAGATGACGATGACCTCTTGACCCTTCTGCCTTCATTTATGCAGCGTCATGGATCGCACTCAGAGCCTTGTGCATGCTAGGCAAGCACTGTACAAACTGAGCTACATCTCAGCCCAAGTTCTACTCTGGGCCTGTGCTTTCAATATTTTCAAAATGAGTTTCTGTTCAAGGAAAGTAGGCTTGATCCTGCCACAGCCATGTTCACCACACACAGAACCACCACAGGCCCCCCTAACCAGTCTCATGAGAAATTCAGTTCAAAGCTGGCCAGAGCTCACATCACATCAGAGCTGTGTGCACTTCCATTTCCTTTGGTATAACAGACGGTGATTTATTAGCTGGGGGCAGGCACTGCCTTGTTCTGTGAGCAGCTACACTACAGAAAAGCCTTCAGTGGTGTATCAAATATTAGACTGTTCTTGGTGCCTAGAAATCATCACCTGGCAGAGCTGAATGATTAACTATTTCAGACAGGGTCTGACTACATAGTTCGGGCTAAAATGGATTTAGTTATGCAGACCAGGTGACCTGGAAATCATAGATATCTATCTGCTTCTGCCTCCTGAATGCTGAGATTAAAGGTGTGAGCTATCATATTGGCTGAGTAAATACTTGTTATAAGTTGGCAAAGTTTAATATTAACTCAGTTTCTAATTTTAATTTTTAGATACACTTCCGAGAAACATGACTAACCCAAAAAGACAAAGTTTTGATACAGAAAAGCCACACAATTATTATATATATATATATATACATACACACATATAAATACATACATATACAAAATATATGTTGTGCTGAAGGGAGTGTCGCTCATGCATGCTAAGCAAGCATTCCGCCACTTGGCTCCATCCTTAGCCTAACACGAAACACTTGTGTTTTTTTGTGTCTTTCTGCCTGCTGCTGCTTCACTTCTTGTTTTCCTCTTTCACTCCCATCCCACTATGGCTTTCTACTTTGATGCCTCATGTGCTTTATCTCATCTAGCTCAATCCTTTTAAAGCCTCTTTTGCTCACCTTCTAGTGTCCCAGTGTCTATACCTATTCATGCCCGCACTAACACACAAACATAAAAACTGGAAGCTAGGCTTCCTGAGAGAGAACAGTGTTCGTCTGAGTTTGGGTTATCTCACTTCCTATAACATCTTCCAGTGAATTCCCATCCATTTCCTGTGGATTTCCTGATTCCATCTTTACTGTGGCCATTCTGATGGGATAAGACTGAATATCCAACTAGTTTTTTCTGGACTGGCTTTGTAGACCAGGCTGGCCTCAAAATCACAATGATCTGCCTGCCTCTGCTTCCCTGAGTGCTGGGATTATACACCACGTCCACTCAGCTCAAATGCCTTTTGAATTTGCAGTTCCCTGATGGAACACTTAAAAAAAAATATTTATTAGCCATTTGTATTTTTTGTAACTATTAAATTCCTTAGTTCAAATTTTAAAATTGGGCTGTTTCCCTGTTTAATGTTTTTAGTTCTTTGTATACTCTAGCTATCAATACTTTGTCAAGGATGGCTGGCAAAGATCCTGACCAGTCTGTAGGCTGCTTTTTCTTCACTTGATTTAGTGCTTTTCTCTGCTATCCAAAAGATTCTTGATTTCATAAGGTGTTGTCATTTTGAGAGTGGGACTTTTTTTGAAAATAGGGTCTCACTACATAACACTGTCTGGCCTCAAATTCAGAGACCCATCTTCCTCTGCCTTCCAAGTGCTAGTACTGTGGGCTGAAGGGATGGCTCTGAGGTTAAAAGCACTGTCTGCTCTTCCAGAGGACCTGAGTTCAATTCCCAGCAACCACATGGAGATCTATAGAGATGTGGTGCTTTCTTCTGGTGTGAATATACAGACAGAATACATGCAGACAGAATAATGTATACATAATTAATAAACATCCATGTCTTAAAAAAAAAGAAGATGGGATCATTGTAAAAGTAACTTTTATTCACCTGTGGTAATAAAAGTCACCTGTCTCAGAGGCTTACTGACTCCATCTGGTAACCTAGGCCTAGTCCTGGAAGCTTCTAACCTCCATACAATCTAACCTATTCTTAGAATGTGTTCGCCTCTACTGTTGAATAAACTCACTCTTTCTAGTTTTTTTCTTTTTGTTTGTTTGTTTGAGACAGGGTTTCTCTGTGTAGCTTTGGCTGTCCTGGATCACTTTATAGACCAGGCTGGCCTCAAACTCAGAGATCCACCTGCCTCTGCCTCTCTGAGTGCTGGAATCATAGATGTGTGCCACCACACCCAGCATTTCTAGGCTTTTTTTTTTTTTTAACTTTGGCTGGCTGATTCAACTCAGCTGTTCTGGCTCAGTGCCTCTCCAAGTTAAGTGATTCCATCTGGTTTCTCTCAGTTTCTCACTGAATAGCTCTGCCTGGCCTCAAACTAACTCTAGTAATCTGCTCTAATCCTCTAACTCCTCATTTTCTGGTTTGTTCTGTCTTCATCTGTGTCAAATTTGTTAGCTCTTCCACCTGTCTTTGGAAAAAAACTGTTAAAAACTGTCCCTGAAAGCCAGGCGAAGGTGACACACACTAATTCCAGCAGTCAGAGGAAGGCAGATCTTTGTGAGTTAAGGCCAGCCTGTTCAACAAGAGTGAGTTCCAGGATACCCAGGAATACACAGAGAAAACCTGTCTTGAAGAAAAAACAAAGAAAAACAAAACAAATCTGCTTCTGAGCTGGGCAATGGTGGCACAAGCCTTTAATCCCAGCACTCAGCAGGCAGAAGAAGGTGGATCTCTGTGAGTTCAGGGCCAGCCAGGGTTACAAAGAGAAACAAAATAAAACAAAATTAAAATTTAACTCATATTTTTGTGTGTGTACATGCTCATATGTGTGAGCACACAAGTAGGTTAATAATAGCTACATTACAAGCAAGAGGTTTAAATATGCTGACACTGCTAAAGGGCATCCAGGGCCTGATACTTAGTAACCATTCATTAAAAATCAGCCATTACTACTTAAGCTGGATGTGGTGTGAACACCTGTAATCCCAGCACCCAGTTGACACAGGAGGACTGCAAATTTGAGAACAGCCAGAGCCACACAATGAGAAAGTCTCCAAAACTCAAAATAAACAAAAATATCCCCATAATCAAGTCTGTAAATATTTTTCTAAGTTCCTCTGGATACCACATGTAAGCCTACCTTTGCTGCAATAATCTGTTTTCTTTTTCTTTTAGAGCCTTTTTCAGCTCTGCTGTTCTTGAAGGCCTGTGTAGGTACTTTCTTTTCCCTTTGCATTCGTAAGTCCAATGTCCAAATTCCAAGCATTTCTGACATCTTACATGTTGCTTATTGGCTTCACTACAAAGAAAAAAGAGAATACAAGTCTTAGAAGTTTTGTATTGTGACACTTTCTGATTTGAAGGAGCAGAGAGTGTCAAGTGATGTTTGCTCTAATGGACACAAAAATAGCATAGTTAAGTGAATCAATGCACGCGACATGAGGTTCAGTGGATGGAGTAAAGTCTCGGCTCTTCTCAGCCCAGCATGTGCTTCATGCTTATAACCTTCCACTTTCCAGCTAAAATAGGACAGACCTGAGTTCAAAGCTAGCCTGTGCTATAAAGCGATAGACCGTGTCTCAACAAAGCAAAACAAACATATAAAAACAAAAATTTTAAGTTTTTCCATTCCAGTAATGATGTATTCAGTCCAACATTTTTAGCTCAGAATGCAAAGGATAAAGATTTTTATTTTACCTTATTTGTTGTAATACCATATTAGGGTCTCCTTCCCGAGTGTGAAGCGAGAGGCTCTGCCACTGAGCTAGACCCCTCACCCACTGAAACACTAAGTCTGGGGGATGGCTGGGTGGGTAAGGGTGCTTGTTGTAAGGCCAAAGATCTGAGTTGAATGCTGGGTCTGTGTGGCAGAAGGAGCAGAGAACTGACCCCAGCAAACTGTCCTCTGACCTCATTCCTACGTACTCGCGTGCGTGAACAGGCGCGAACATACACACACACACTATGTAATTTTGGTTGGTTGGTTTGGTTTTTTGAGACAGGGTTTCTTCTCTGTGTAACCCTGGCTGTCCTGGAAACTCACTCTGTAGACCAGGCTGGCCTCAAACTCACACTTGAAGAGACCCGCCTGCCTCTGCCTCCCAAGTGCTGGGATTAAAGAGTGCACCACCAAAGCCTGGCTTCTTCATGTACTTTTTTAACAGGGAGGCCTTGGAGCAGGGAAGTGGTGGTACACCCCTTTAATCCCAGCACTCGGGAGGCAGACAGGCCAGCCTGGTCTACATAGCCGTGTTCCAGGACAGTCAGGGCTACACAGAGAAATCCCGTCTAGAAAAAAATTCAAACTGAATTAAACTAAACAAAAAAGAGAGAGAACTGGGGCTAGAGAGATGGCTCAGTTGTTGAGAACTCACTGCTCCTGTGCTGGAACCAGGCTCAGCTCTCAGCACACATATACAACTGTGTGTCCAACGTTCTCTTCTAGACTCTGATGGCTCAAGGCACACACGTGCACACATGCATCTGTGTACGCAGGCAAAACACCCACACACATAAAATAAATCTCTTCTTCAAAAGGACGGGAAGCCAGGTGGTGGCGGTGGACACCTTTAATCCCAGCACCTGGAAGGCAGATGCAGGTGAATCTCTGCAGGTATGAGTACTAGGCCAGCCTGGTCTACAGAGTTTCAGAGGATGGCCAGGACTACACAGAAAACCCCCCATCTCAAAAAAAAAAAAGACAAATGGAAAGACAGAGAAAGAGAACAGAAGATAGCTCAGCAGTAAAGAACAATGACTCAGCCAGGTGTGGTGGCACATGCCTTTAATTCCAGCGCTTGGTAGGCAGGGGCAGGTGGATCTCTGTGAGTTTGAGCCCAGGACAGCCCTGTCTGGGGGAGGAGGTAGCACCAGCTGCTCTTGCAAAGGACCTGGTTTCAGTTCCCAGCAGCCACGTGGTGGCTCCCAGCACTGTGGCAGCAGTCCAGTCCAAGGCATTCCATCCTGTCCTCCGAGGGGGCCTGCAGGAATGTAGTACATAGACAATCTCAAGGAAAAAAATTATGTATTTATTATTTTGGTTTTTCAAGTCAGGGTTCCCTGGCTGTCCTGGAACTTGTATACTGGCCTCAAACTCACAGAGAACGAACAGCCTCTGCCTCCCAGAGTGCTAGTATTTTTTTTTTTTCAGAGTGCTGGTATTAAAGATGTGCTCCACCACTCCCAGCTAAGAATAATCTTTTTGTGATGGGAACGAGAACGTAATTTGTTTTTTAATTCATTAACTTCTGCCTTCTAGGCCAGACTGTACAACTATAGATAACAATAAATTTTTAGCATCCATTCAAAAATTAATTCTAATTTGAGAAATTAGTATTTCAGGCCAGGAAGTAAGACTTAAGTAAATACAGTGATAAAGAAAGCTGCCACCACGTAGTTGTGTTGAGCCTGCCTGCTTTGATGAACTACTCAAAGTACAACTTTTTCCTTTAAAATGTATTCGCTTTCTTTTATATGTATGACTGTTTGGTGCTCATATATGTCTGTACACCATGAGTGTGCCCAATGAGGATGGAAAAGGGCAACAGAGATCCTGGAACTCGAGTTAACAAACAGTTGTGAGCTAGCGCGTGGGTGCTGGGTATTGAACCTGGGTCCTATGGAAGAGCAGCCAGTGCTCTTAACTACTGAATGTCTCGCCAGCTCCCTCACCCCCCAGACCCCACCCAGGCTTACTTTTCTTCTTTTCATCTCTTTCCTTAGCCCACTCCCTGACACTTTGGGCTTCTTCACTCTTTATCTGAAGCTCCGCTCCATTGCCATGCGGCTGCTCATCTGTCAAGACGTTACTTACAGACCTCCATCCCTACCTCAAAAAGCACAGCTTTCTCTTTTTCCGGGCAGCTGTTGAGATGTACTGATTGCCTGTGCTGGGTTTTTAATTGTAAGCTTTAATAAAATAGTCCTTGAGCTTCCAAAATTATAAATAAATACATAACCTTGTGCCTACTGATGTGGGTACGATTCTTCTGCAATACAGATTGAACATTCCAAATACAAGCATTTGCAATCTGAATACTTCCAAAACTCTTTTTGAGAACCAAGGCACCACAAATAAAAAATTCTATTCCTGACTTGACGACAAGCTGCAGTTCAACACCAGGCACACCTAGAGCTGGAGAAATGGTCCAACAGAAAAGATCATTTGTTGCTCTTGCAAAGGAGCAATGGTTTGTCTCCCAGATTTTATATGGTGGTTTACAACCATCTATAACTCCAGTTCCAATGATCTGACACCCTCTGCTGACTCCCAGGGGCTTCCACCTGCTTCTGCCTCCTGAGGGCTGGGATTAAAAGCATACTCCACCACATCTGGCCCAACACTCCACTGTTTTTGTTTGTTTTCCAAGACAGGGTTTCTCTGTCAGCACTGGCTATCTTGAAACTCACTTGGTAGACCAGGATGACTCAGAGATCCTCCTGTCTCTACTTCCCAAGTGCTGGGATTAAACGTGTGAGAGCCACCATGACTGGCTAATAAACCATAGCTTAGGTGAGAAGCAAGGAAGTTAGAAACATGCAGGTATGAGATCCATAAACAGTATTCTCCTTTCAGTTTCACATAACTTTGACAGGTTTGAGAAACATGCCATGTCACATGGCCACACAGAGGGTGGGTTATAGCATCCCTAGAGGGTTTTGTTTTTAAGATGAGGTCTTATTATGTTGCCAAGGCGGGACTCAAATCCATAGGTTCAAGTATCCTGTCTCAGCCCCCTAAGTAGCTTACACCACTAAATGGGTAGTTATGAGTTGGTTTTTTGTTTTTGGAGACAAAGTCTCCCAATACAATCTTGGGTGGTCTGGAACTTGCTATGTACTCCAGGCTGGCCTTGAACTCAGTGATCCACCTACTTCTGCTTCCCCAGTGCTGTAACTAAAGGCATCTGCCACCACATCTGGTAGTTACTGGGGTTCAAGAGGAAAAAAAAAGAAACATTAAAATTATTTATTTAAATGGGGCATGATGGCATATGCCTCTAATCTCAGCACACAGGAGGCAGAGGCCAGCCTGGTCTACAGTCGGTCCAGGACAGCCAGGGCTACACAGAGAAACCCTGTCTCGAACCCTTCCTCCCTCCCTCCAAAAATAAAGAATAAAAAAATTCTAACAGCCTCAAAGCAATTATACCGCTGTCTATCTTTTCCCAAATCCCCTGGTGACTGCGTCCTTTTTATGGCGTTCAGCCTGTCTTCAAATGTCGCTCCTCCAGGGATGCATTTCTAGTCTAACTTGAAGCGGCCCTTTCCTCATCACAGTCTCTTACTTCCTACAAAGCTTAATTTTGTTTGTTTTGCTTTTCGAAACAGGGTTTCTCAATAAGAGCCCAGGCTGTACTGGAACTCTGAAGGCCAGGCTGGCCTCAAAGTCAAGAGATCCACCTGCCTCTGCCTCCAGAGTGCTGGGAGCATCACCTCCCAGGAACACCACTGTTCATGTCCTACAAAGCTTTTAAATCACCAGCTGTACTTGTTCAGAGTTATCAACAGGTTCCACAACTAGACTGTAAGCTGCGTGTCTTGAACACAACTGTCTTCACACTTGACACTCCCGCCCGGAGTTGTAGACTGAACTAAAAGAAATATTTACTGAAGGAGAGAACCGCAGGAAGTGAGGCAGTAGATAGGAAAAGAAAAGGCATTGCAGACCGGCTTGTTTCTAGGAAAAGCGGTAAGAAGGAGACGGAGAACGCAGCAGAGGGAAAAGTTTGGGTCCTCGGGAGGGAAGGTGTGGGCATGCTTCTAGGCTATCCTTGAAAACATATGGAACGGACAGAGGGAAATAAACCACCCAGCGACCAACTCTCGGATTCATTTCGGACTCTCTTCAGATCCCGCTCAGTCCCGCAGCCCGCGCCCGCTCACTACCAGCCGACCGGCGTCTGCACGCCGCAAGCCCTACCCGCAGACCGCTCCCCCCGCTCCCCCCGCCCCCCACCGGCCGATTCACTTACGCTAGTCTCCGAGCTATGAGCCGATGCATGGGAGTCGCCATCTTGGAACAGTCGGAACTCGATGCCACGCACGGGCTTTTGGGAAACTCCGAAGGGTAGGCGGGACCTTAAAGACCTCCGCGGCCCTGGGCGGGGCCAGACTGGCTCAAACCAACCGACGCGATTGGTGGCCGCTGGCTGGTGTGTTGCCTCTAATGTCTTGTGGTGGTCTGTGTGAGCAGGGCCTTGACCATCAAGCAGTATTCTCGAAGGAGGGATCTGTAGTCTATGGCGTGGAATTGTGTAATGTTCAAAACACCTGTACTTTAAGCGTGCTCGAGGCTGAAGCAGGAGAATTGCTGTGTCCAAAGGCCCACCTGGGAAAAAGTAAGCCCCCTAGCTCAGAAAACAAAAAAACAAAAAAGCCAGGCTTTGGTAGCCCAAACACCTTTAATCCTAACACTTTCTGTGACTTCAGGGCCAACTTTGTCTACAGAGTTCCAGGGAAGCCAGGGTTGCACACAGAAACCCTGTTTTGAAAAACAAACAAAAACTGACAAGAAATTACAGGTGTGCATCATCATGACTGGATCATTCTGGTTTTCGGTTTTTTGTTTGTTTTTTCTTTTTTACGAAGATCTGTTTGGACCAGCAAATGTCTCACTGTTATTCATTAGATTTTAATGTACATTGGTGTTCTGCCTGCATGTATGTCTGTGTGAGGGTGTCAGATCACCTAGAACTGGAATTACAGACAGTTGTGAACTTCCATGTGCTGGGAATTGAACCCAGGTCCTTTGGAAGAGCAAGCCAGTGCTCTGCTCTTAACCACTGAGCCATCTCTCCAGCCCCTAATTTTTGATGATGATGATGATGATGATGATGATGACGACTTTAAAGATAGTCTTTAATTTTCCAGGCTGGCCAGAAACTTAGCTCAGATTGGCCTAACTCCTCAGTGATACATAGCAGCACAAGTCTCTAATCCCAGGACTCAGATGTAGAAGAAAGAGCAGTAGGAGTTCAAGGCAAGCCTGGGCAAATCTGAGGCCAGCCTGGTCTTACATGAGACTTTGTATTAACACAAAGTGTTTTGTTTTGTTTTTTTAAGCAAACGAAAAATGACCTTAGAATCCTGCTGCCTTCATCACTGTGTCACTATTTTAATGATTTTAAAGTCTATTTTCATATCTACAAAACCAAATCTCTCTTCATTATTTCTTCCTTTACCCTATATTAGAGTCATTGCTTGGAGGCATTTGTTTTCCTAGATGAATTGCTTGCTTGCTTGTTTTAACTTTTAATTCGTTGTGGGTTTCACATCATGTACCCCAGTCTTGCTCATATCCCTACCCCCTCCTATCTGCCCTTTTGCCTTTGTAACCTTCCCTCAAGATGAAATAATTGAGTCAAAGTTTGGGGGCTTCAGATGTAGCTCAGTGGTAGAATTGTTACCCAGTCTGTGTAAAGCCATGGCTTCATCCTCTTAGCAACACATACACAAGAAGAAATAATTTTCAAGTTTCCTGAAAAATAGTTGTGGTGGTTTGAAAAGAAACGTCCCACAAGCCGGGTGTGGTAGCCTGTAATCTTAGCATTCAGGGAGGCAGAGGCAAGCAGATCTCTGAGAGTTTTGAGGCCAGCCTGGTCTACAAAGTGAATCCAGGACAACCCAGGCTACACAGAGGAACCCTGTTTCAAAAAACCAAAAAGAAAAAAAGAAAAGACATGGTCCCCCAAGACGCTTGTGTTTGAAAACTTGGCCCTGAGTGGCACTGTTAGAAGGTGTGGCCTTGCTGGAGGAAGTGTGTCACTGTGGAGGTGGGCTTTGAAGTCTCATATGCTCAAGCTAGGTATAGTGTGGCAAGTTTCCTTCTTCTGCTGCCTGTGGAGCTAAATGTAGAACTCTTGGCTCCGCAGCACCATGTCTGCCTGCGTGCTGCCATGCTTCCCGCTGTGATGATAATGTATAAAACCTCTGAAACTGTAAGCCAGCCCCAATTAAGTGTTTTCCTTTATAAGATTTGCTCTGGTCATTGTGTCTCTCCATCGCAATATAAACCCTAACTAAAACAATAAGATTAAGACTTGTTGTTTTTTGAGACAGGGTCTAATTATGTAGGGTTAGCTATCCTGGAACTCACTATGTAGGTAACTTTAGCCTCAAAATCATACAGGTTCTGCCTACCTCTGCCTCTTCAGTGCTGGGATTGGCATGTGCCGCCACACCCTGCTCTTAATAGCTAATTTCTAAAAACTATTTATGTATTTATTGTATATGTATGTATGTGGGCACAAGTGTCCCTTGCCACTTGTGTGAATGTCAGAGTACTCTCCTTCTACATCAGGAGTCCCAGAGATTAAACTCTGGTTTTCCATCTTGGCTGCAAGCAACTTTACCCACTGAAACATCTAGCCCCTCCTTGTTAGCCAATTTTAAGGGATATCTATTATAAAAAGTATCAGAATGCAAGAGACAGATGGGGTATAATAAATGGGAAGGGGGAGGCAAATGTTATTTCTTGCAATATTTGGGCTGTGCCCTTTGGAAAGTCTAGGAGAATTAATGAAGAACCCTCCTGGACAGCTCAGGATAGAGGTTAACCAGACATACATTCAAATACAATGATTATATGTATTCCCAGAAGAACCAGGCTGAATTTTGGACACTAAGATTTTGAAAATACTGCTGACAAAAATTAAAATCTCATGAAGAAGCTACAGATGATTTCTACCTGGCATGAGTGAATACTTAACTAGGCTTAAAACAGACTGTTCCTTTATTCCGGGATGGCCTCCTAACATGCATTCTGGTTTTATAGGATGCCTTAATAAAAACAGAAAAAGGACAGAAAGGCCTGGGGTGCAGGTAGTTGCATTTCTGGCCTTACACACTCTCATGGTTACGATGAAAGTTGAGCAGTAACAAGGCCTGTTTTTAATGTTCTGCTACCTTCTTCCCCACATTCTCTGTTTTGTTTTTGTTTTAGCTGTTTTGTTTTTGTTTTTGAGACAGAATCTCTTCTTGGTAGCCCTGGCTACCCTGAAACTCACTTTGTAGACCAAGTTGGCCTCGAATGCACAATGATCTGCCTGCCTCTGCCTCTGCCTCCTGAGTGCTGGGATTAAAGCATGTACCACCATCACAAGCTCAACATTCTCACTTTTCTTTTCTTTTCTTTTCTTTTTCATTTTTCAAGACAGGATTTCTGTGTGTGTGTGTAGCGGGCTTTGCATCCCAAGTGCTGGGATTAAAGGAATGCACCATCACTGAAAGAAACACTGCATTTTAAGTTTGCAGTCCCTACAAGTTATATAACTTTTCCTAATACTGAGAAGTTTCTGGAAGACCCTATGAGTTTCTGAGCACAGTGTTGGCACACTGAACGTAGGCTTTGAATGTGAGTTTACAGACTGAGAAGTTGTGGGTGAAAGGCCGGTTCCTAGCCAAAGAGTTCTCTGGCTTCGTGATGTTCATCAACTCTTTGTGGTAAGGGTCCACTGATCCAGTACAACAACTGAATTCCACCAATGGCGGACCTGGCTTTGCTGTTCAATCATGGGATGGCACAACTGGCCCAAAATTTAGATTTTTTTTGTTTCTTCTTTATTTATTTTATTATGTATATGATGTTCATGTACACCTAAATGCCAGATCTCATTATAGATGGTTGTAAGCCACCATGTGGTTACTGGAATTGAACTCAGGACCTCTGGAAGAACAAGCAGTGATCTTAACTTCTGAGTCATTTCTCCAGCTCCATTTTTTTTTGTTTCTTTGCCTGAATTTTGTTTGAATGTTTTCAATTTTTTTTCTATATTTGGACATAGAAAGGATTTTTTTTTTATTGTTTGACATTACTGAAACATCGGAAGTTTTTAAAAAGTTCATTTATGTGCATTGATGTTATACCTGCATGTATATCTGTGTGAGTGTCTGATCTTGGAGTTATAGGCAGGTGTGAGCTGTCATGTGGGTACTGGGATTTGAACTTGGGTTCTTTGGAAGAACAGTCAGTGCTCTTGACAGCTCAGCCGTCTCTCCAGGCCCTAACATTGGAGATTTTTAAAGATCTTAAGTAAACTCAAAATGTTGCTACAGTTCAGATTTGTTGTTATCTAAATTCTAGAGTTACAGTGGTTTGAATTGAGGTAAAATGTTTGAGCAGGCTGGTGATGGCACATGTCTTTGGTCCCAGTGCATAGAGGACAGAGGCAGGAAGAACTCTGAGTTCTGGACCAGCCTGATCGACACAATGAGGTCAGGGCAGGACCCCCTGCTGATTAGATAAAACTGCTTAGAAAGGAGACATTTTTTTCCTTGAACTTACCGTGTAAGTGTAAGTTTTTCCTTAATAATGGATAATAAATGTCCTCACTGATCTAGAGGATGGATACAAATCAATCTTGGGTTTATGTAAAAAAAGATGATGTCACACTGGGCTGAGAAGCCAGCCAGTTTCCTTAGGAAGTGGAGACCTCATGGGAGAAATGGTGCCAACAGGCATTTTCGCCTAAAAAAAAAAAAAAATTCTGCTAGTCAATGTAAGGACCCAAAGTTAGGCTGGGAGATGAACATGCAAACTGCATGCCTTTCACAGCCAAGAGTTCCTGACAGCTAACATGAAGTTTAGATGCCACACTGCTATGGGTAGCCAGCCAATCCCCATAGATGTGAGACTCTCTTGGGACACAGGTAGTAGCTCAGCCTGGCACAGAGGGGCACAGGGGACAATACAAGTGACGAAATACATGCCAGCCTAAGTAAGGTCCCAAAACACAAAAGCTACAATTCCTATGTTTAAAAGGTGGATCTTCCTATTCCATGTAGAAGTGGCAGGGCAAGGAGAGCCATATTGAATGCTGAAACCCAGACACAAGGCTCTCAACAGGTACAGTATACTTAAAATGTACTTGAGCATTAAAGATAGACTGGAGTTTAAATAAAGGGGATGTAAAAGGTAATGCTTTTTCTGTTGCTATGGGCAGCAAGCCAGTCCCTATAGATGTGAGGCTCTAATGGGGGGCAGTTGGCAGTGTGGTGGGTCCCAAGGGCCCAGACTGAGAATAATCTGAATAGTAATCATAATAAAAATAACAAGTATCACTATAGAGGAGGATATTTGGACACCATACAGTCTTGTTTTGATATGCAACATAAAAATGATTGTATGTTCAATGATAATGATAATATTATGTATCCTCTTTGAGAGAGGTCAAAGTGGATCAGATCTAGGTTAAAGAGGCACTGCTAAATTAAATCAGTCTATGCTTGTAATGGCTTCAAACTATAGGACCAAAGGTATGTTATATTGGCAGACAGGTTTTATGGTTATATCAACAGGAAAGAAAAGGCTTTAGATTTCATCCAAAGTAATAAGAATCAGAGTTGACTGGGGAAGGCCTCCTGAAGATCTTGGCTACAGAGAAAAAACAAGCAAGTAACTTGTATTGCTTATCCTACTACATGGGAACAGCTCTGAAACTGGCTGAGGCATGAATGTCTATGCATAGCCAATAAATCTTATTGGTTACAGAATCTCCATTACTTATTATTAAATGCCATCCTTTCATATGTTATGAATGGAGATTTACAGATGTCTTTCTTCAAAGAGCAGAAAACCATCCCTTTTTTTTTTTTTTTTTTTTTTTTTTGGCTTTTTTGAGACAGGGTTTCTCTATGTAGCCTTGGCTGTCCTGGACTTACTTTGTAGACCAGGCTGGCCTTGAACTCACAGCAATCCACTTGCCTCTGTCTCCCTGAGTGCTGGGATTACAGCTGTGCACCACCAAAGCCATCTTTAATTGATCTGTGCATTATAATTTTAGAGCTGTATATTACTTGTGAGAAATTATACTTTCAGAGCAAAAGAACCAGACATTGGTAAAATTGCATCAGACCCAACAGGATTCTTTCTGGAGAATGCTGAAATGCTGACACAAGGTATTCCAGCATTCTACATTGTCCTGACTCAGACTGCTTCAGTTGTTCTTCCTCAAAGCTTGTTTCCAGAACAGCTTCAAATAAAGGTGCTGATTCCAAGTGGTCCAGCCTTTCAGACTGTTCCAAAAGGAATTCAATTAAGCCTGAAATTTCCCAACATTTAGAGACTGGACAAAACATATTATTGCTAGATTGCTTAACCATTTTCCTCCAATTTCCATGGGCCTCCAAAAAGTTATCCTATGCTCCAAATTAGCAGAATGCAATCCAAAGAAGAACAGCATGCTATTCCCTTGGGTTGGGTGTGTAGATTTTGATTGTTCTAATAAACTATAGACATTTATTCTCATTTAGGGGAGTTGGTTAAAATTATTAATGGTCTTATTCAGAGAGAAAACAAGGTATAAAAACAGACTTAAGATTTCTCTCCTTTCCTTTTCTCTATTTTTCTTTCTTTCTTTTTTCTTTTTTTTTTTTTCTTTTTTTTCTTTTGGCTTAGGAGAAAGGGTTTGAAAAGAAAGGGGAGAATATAGAAAGATTTCATAGGAATAATAAGACAAAAGGTAGATTGAATCTACATTTCAATTTAGAGATGTTATTCTCCAGTAATGTTATCTGCTTACATTGTTTAGGACTACTGTATTTGATAGAGATTTAAGGTTCTCTCTCTTTTTTGTGAAGTAATGGCCTATACAACTTATTTATAAACACAAGGTTTACTTCCAATCCTTTTATAAGCTACTATTACAAACTGTTTAGAATAATTAAGTAATACAAGTTAATGGTTAGTCAGTCCAGACTCATGGTAATATCAGACAGTTGTCTAGTTTATTATTGACCAGATAGTAAGTGGCTAGAAACAAGCGATTATTGCCTGTTCGGATGTACTGTAGACAGACAGATAAATAAGTAGATAGAAGTCTCAAGTGCTATGATTACAGGTTTTGGGTTTTTTTTTTTTTTGTTGTTGTTTCTTTTATTTTGTTTTGAGACAGGGTCTCTACCTATTCTTGGGTGTCCTGGAACTCACTAATAAAGACCAGGCTAGCCTCCGAATCACAGCGATCTGACTACCTCTGTGTTTGGAGTGCTGGGATTAAAGATTTTACCATGCCCAGCTATCATACTTGTTTTTTATTTTAATTAATCATTATTTATTTTGATTTTATTTTCCATTCATTTTAATCCTTTTTCTGTATATAAGTGTTTTGCTTGACTGTATGTCTGTGCACATGTGTGTACAATGCTTTTAGAGACCAGAGAAAGTTGTTGGCTCCTCTGGCACTGAAGTTGCGAACAGTTGTGAGCCATTACTTGGGTGCTTGGGAGAGCAGCAGTGCTCTTAAGTACTGACCCATATGTCCAGCCCTGACTCTTAGGAAACAAAACAGCTATTAATTACTCAAAATCAATTAACTAATTAGCTAATTAATTAATTTTAAGCAGAAGGAACGTAGCTTTATTAAGGAAAAGTGGGAAGGAATTCCCAGGAATAGCAGGGGTTCCAAGGGAGGAATAACGTATTTTGAAATGGGCATAGGATGTAGTTCTAGTTGGCCTTGAACTCAGCAATACTCCTGCCTGAAGTGCTGGCATTACAGAAGTGAACTTCCAGCCCTGGCTTTTTTTTGTTGGTGGTGTTATTTTTAAGATGGGATATTATGTATTCCAGGCTGGCTTTGAACTCAGCACATAGCTGAAGATTTGCTAGCATGCCTAGTTTTTAAAAATTAAGTTAATATAAAAAGTAACTCTTTATCCTCCTCTTCCTGTCTCTTTCTGAGCTTGGTGGCATGGGATTGTGACCCAGCATTTAGAAGGTAAGGCGCAATCATCAAGTGTTCAAGGCCATCTTTAGTTACATATCGAGTTTAAGGCCAGCCTTGAATACACAAGAACTTGTCAAATACATATATAAATACGTACATATATATGCATACATACAAGAATGAAAAAGTGGAAGGAAGGGAGACACATGAGAAAGCAGCCCATTATCAACAGAAAAACTTAATTTTGTTGACAGATGCTATCCCCCACCCCCTGCTTCTGAGTCTCCAAGCCCTTCATTTCCTCTCAGGTCGAGTCTTCTATAGTTGAAGCCCGTACTCCCTCTGACATTCCCTAGAACCTTAGTGAAGTCTGCATCCCCATCTCATCCCAAGCTCATCTCAAAGCCTGCCCACTCCTGTCTAGATTCCTTCGCTGGCTGGAACACTGTACACACCTTTTCTTTCCTTAAAGTAACTGTGAGACATTTTAGGGGTGTCTTTTTCTAGTTCTTGTTGACAAAACTGAGTGTAGCTGACCCTGTACTCCCAGTTACACTTGACCAAACTAGCTTGACTAATCTAAACTGGATAAATCCGTCTTTCACTGAAACTCCTTTTTTTTTTTCAACGTTTTATATTTTTAGCAATTTACATACCAAATTCCAGGCCAGCCAGAGCAACAACATAGTGATGCCCTCTTTCTGGTAAACAAAAAACTTCAGGTCTTCATCCCAGCACTTGGGAGGCAGAGGCAGGTAGATTGCTGTGAGTTTGAGGCTGGCCTGGTCTACAAAGTGAGTCTAGGACAGCCAAGGCTACACAGAGAAGCCCTGCCTTGAAAAAGACAAACAAACAAAAAACAAAACAAAAAACCCCGCAGGTCTTCAATTTCCATGTCTATGTGTATTCGTGTTTGTGTGTGTTTGCATGCACATATGCAGGGAGGACAGAGAACAGCTTGTTGGAGTTTGTTTTCTCCTTCCATCATGTAGGTCTCAGAGATTCAATTTAAATTGTCAAGTCAGGCCTGATGGCACACCCTTGTAGTCCCAGAACTAGGAGGGGGGGCAGAGGCAGGTGGATTGCTGTTGTAAGACTCGGGGAAGTCCTATGTTACCGGAAAGACCCTCGAGTGAGACATGGAGACCGACATGGATGCAAACAGCAAGAGGTTTATTGAAGCCAACGTGTTGGGGTCATAACATATATTTAAAAAGGAATCATGTGGTTTCCCATACATAGATATGACTCTACCATTCCAAGGACTTAGATAAGGCAGTCCTTGGGATGGCGGGGTGTACTCTGCACTTGGTAATCAGTGGAAAGTCCCTAGTATCCTTGGTTGACTCCCCCTCCCCCCAGCTAGGTTCCTTCATTGTGAGTTCAAGGCCAGCCTGGTCTACAAAGGGAGTCCAGCTACAAAAAAGCAAATAGATTAGATAGAAAGATAGATAGATAGATAGATAGATAGATAGATAGATAGATAGATGAATGAATGAATGAATAAAAAAAATGGCTAGGTGGCAAGTACCTTTATCCACTGGGCCATCTTGTCTCACTGTTTTCAGTGAATGCATACTGTTGACATGAATACAGCCATGTTAAGGATCCCAGTGCCTCAGACTCATTGTTAACTAGCAAAGTCCTCCCTGGGTCAGGATCAGGGAATTGGCAGCCTTCCTCTGAATGTGTTCAAATGTTGACAGCTTGTATAGCTTCCTCCTCTTTGATGTTTATAACCAGAGGCTGGGCCCCTACAGAGACCTCCCACCATACCACTTCTCCTCCTATGCCATATATAATGAAGGACCAAGGTTCCAGGTTGTGGCATAGTAGCAAATTTGAAGCCAGCCTGAGCTACGAGAAACTGTCACAAAACAAGAAAACAAATAAACAGCTTTTATTAGTGTATTGTGGTTGCACATCCCATGATCTAGCATTTGAGGCACAGAGGCAGGAAGATCAGTCAAGGTCATTCTTGGTAAGTGAGTTCAAAGCCAATCTGGGCTGCATATTCTAGTTTGCTTTCCTGTTGCTGAGATAAACACCCTGGCCAAAAGCAACCTGGGTAGAAAAGAGTTTGGTTCATGAGTTCCAGGAAAGCCAAGGAAGGAACTTAGGACAGGATGTTGAAACTCACTCGCCCAGGGATGAACTCGCTCACACTGGACTGGGCCCTCCTCCCTCAGTTAGCTGTTAAGAAAATGCCATAGGCTAATCTGATCTGAGTAGAGGTTCTCTTGAGGTTCCCTCTTTCCAAGTGACTCTAGGTTTGTGTTGACAACTGAAGCCAACTATGACACTTTCAAGATAAAAAAAAATATGTAGTTAAAATTTTAATTTGTGTGTGTATATGCCACATGTGTGCAGGAGCCCATGGAGACCAAAAGAGAGTTGTTGGATCCCTTAGAACTAGAGTTGCAGGTGCTTATAAACTGTCGAGGATGGGTACGTGGGAACTGAACTCAAATCTTCAGCAAGCGCGCTTATCTACTGAGCCAACTCTCCTGCTTCCAAATAAAGAAACCCTTGACATTGGTAGAAATGGCATAAATATATATCTATGTTTGGTGGGCTGTGATGTATTTATTCTTAAAAGACTTTGTAAGCTGGACGCAGTGGCGCATGTCTGAAATCCCAGCACTCAGGGAGGCAGATCTCTGTGAGTTCGAGGCCAGCCTGGTCTACAAAGGGAATTTAGGATAGCCAAGGCTACACAGAAAAACCCTGTCACAAAAAAAGAAGACTCTGTGTGTGTGTGTGAGAGAGAGAGAGAGACAGAGAGAGAGAGAGAAAGGCAGAGAAAGAGACAGAGGGTGTGAGTCTTACAGTCTTACAGGCTGGCTTTGAACTTGCTGTAATGCTGGGGCTGATCTTGACCTTCTGATCCTCCAGCCTCCACAGTCCTAAACTCTGGAATCACAGGCCTGTGCCTCTATACCCAGCTTCAGTTATCTATTTCTGAAGAAAAAAATTACTCTATTACATTTCTTCTCTTTGATGAATAGCTTCTTTATTTTATTTTTTTCAAAGCATTTCAAGATCACAGATGTTCTTGCATTTTTTACTTTGCACTATCTCCGCAGTAGAGGCTGCTTTTGGATGCTGTCAGGCCACCTTTTCTCTTTGAGGCTTTAATTTGATTTGGAGGAAGACTCATGATGCTCCCACGGAGCTCTGCTCATCATCTCCTTGCTGGGTGTTTCTGCTCTTGCCGTTAGCTTCAACTGGCTTCTTGTGCCATTCCCTAGAGACCAAGTTAGGGTGTGTGCTACTACTGTCCAAGTGTCAAACTTTAAGCATCTGGGATATATTTAGATTTTGAACTCACACTGCATTTGAACATTAACTAGATGACAACAAGAAAATAAATGGTCCTCCTTTGGTTGTGAAGCAATGTCTGGGCTGAGAGCCACATGAACTTGCAGCCAGTCCACATAGCACTGATCCTGTATCAGATAACAGGCTCTCTGACTTGCTTTTTCCCTCCCCGCCCTTCCAATGCTAGGGATGAGACCTGGATCCTCCTACATGCCTGTAGATGTTCTACCACTGAGCAACACTCTCAGGCCCCTTGTTCACATTCTGTGAGGAATGCTGGAAGTGAGTCTATTATAGGGGTCATAAGGTCTTAAAATCATTGTTCCTAATTAAGAACCAAAGACTGCTGCCTTTTGAGATAAGCGAGCTGTGCTTTGTCCAGATGGAAACCAGCCCATGATATGCTGAGTCCTGATGAGTCTGAGCATCAGAATTAAAAATGGCCCAGAAACTTTACATTTTAGGAATTATATAGCGGTTGCTGCTGGGGCTGGGGGCAGCTGGGCTGAGCAGTTTCTGCTGTCAGCTGACCAGGCCAACACACAGGAGTAGAATTGGAATGTCAGCTGCTGGAGATGGAAGAAGGCCCAGCCTGAGGCTGGTTGGGGAGAGGATGGATAAAGAAACTGTGACTCATGCCAGGAAAATTATTGGTGATCAAGGGGCTTAGAGTTAAATGTGATCCTATCAGCTTATGAGGCCTGTAGAAGTCTGTGTAAAGTTCACCTAGCATTTCAGGATCATGAAGAGGCAAAGAACTGGGACTGCTAATGACACTGCAGAGCAGATGTGTAGGAGGAACAGCCTTAATAAGGGCCAGAGTGTATGGCTTTGGGGAAGAACTCAATGATATATAGTGCCACCAAGGAAGTAAACAGTTTGACGGGGTTGAAGAAGGATCTCACCAGTATGGGATGGAATTGAATGATAGGGTTTATTGTTACTATTTTGGTGGTGGTGGTTGTGTGTGTGTGTGTGTGTGTGTGTGTGTGTGGTATGTAACACATGCTGGCCTCAAACTATGTAGCAGATGATGACCATGTGGTAGGGTTATAGAATGCAACATCCATCCGGTCAGTTTATGTAGCGTTTCAGGGTAGAACCCAGGGCTTTGTGTATGCTGGGCAAGCACTGCACCAACAGAACCACACTCCCACAGCTCAATGTTTCTACCAGAAAAGCATAATAAGAAAATGGCGCAGTGACAACAGCAGGAGACTAAGCTATACTCTATTATCTTAGCCCAGTCTTTTCATTCTGTCTAGACAGTATTTTCTTGTATATCCTTGGCTGGATTGGAACTTACCATATAGCCTTGGCTGCCTTTACACTCATGGTCTTCCTTTCTTAGCCTCTCAAAGTATTGTATTAGGTGTGGGCTACCACATCCAGCTTGGAGTTCTGGGATTTAAAAACAGGGAGTTCTTTTGACTAAGGCCCATTGTTCAACTCTCTGTGAGATGGGAAGGCCAGGGGTGTATCATTACTCAAGATGTAACTTCATCAGGACACAAGTGATTGGCAGAAGGCCAGGATTCTAGTGACCCCTTGGTAGGTGGGGATTATGAGTTCTCAACTGACTGAGAACCTTTGGTCTCCTGGTGGGTACCTTATGAATGCCCTATATTTAGAAATAAACAAGTGTTGTTGTTGCTTAAAACTACGTTTAACCAGAACTAAGCTGTACCAGAGGAAAACATCAGATAACTTCCTGTTTCTGAAAACACTCCATAAGCTTGCTGAATGAAGAACCTGTGTGCTGCAATCACAAGTGTCTCCAGCACATGTCCTGGAAACTCCACGGCTGTGCCGTTGGAGACTCTGGGAACCCTGCCATTCAGATTCTTCACAATTCTCAAATAACTTTTTTGACTTTGTGTATTTAAATATCCCAGAATAGCCTCTTGAGCTATAAGTTTGATGATCTAAGAAACTATTTTTAGCAGGATGAGTACTCTGTGACTGATGTTGTATTTTATTTTGAGAAAGACAAATTGTTGAAAAGATTGATAGGGCTGTGGGATTGATAGGGGTTTTTGTTTGTTAGTTTGTTTTGTTTTTAAAGACAGAGTTTCTCTGTGTAATAGTCCTGGCTGTCCTCAATTTGTAGACCAGGCTGGGCTTGAACTCTCTGAGTTCTTCCTCCTGAGTGCTGGGATTAAAGAGGTGCGTCATTATGCCTAGATTGGGTTGTGGCATTTTGAATGGAAAATAGTGCTAGTGCCAACAGGCCAGGTACAAAGCTGGCACAATTTTTTTTTTTTTTTTTTTTTTTTTAGTGGTTTAGCCAAAGGTTGGAGAAGACTTCTAAAAGCAGGAAGTCAGAGAACATCTCGGTCTCTTCCCCTCTCCTTTACTTTATTATTATTATTATTATTATTATTATTATTTTTGAGAAGGGTTTTTATTTAATATAACCCTGTGTAATAGCTCTGGCTGTTCTGAACTTACTTTGTAGACCAGGCTGGCCTCGAACTCACAGAGAGTCATTTGCCTCTGCCTTCTGTGTGTTGGGAATAAAGGCATGCACCTCTACTGCTTGGTTTCACCTTTAATTTAAATATTGTTACTCTATAGCTTTGGCTAATTGGCCTGGAACTCACTATGTAGACCAGGCTGGATTTGAACTCACAAAGATCTTCTAGCATTTGCTTCCTAAGTGCTAGAATTACATGTGTCTACTACCAGGAGAAGGTCAGTAAATCCTTCAGGTTGATAGGATACTTGGGCTAGGCAGCCTGAACTCTGATCAGCACTTAATTACGCAAATGGATGAGCCAAGACTCTGTCATAAGTAAAACAAGCACAGTCATAGGGGCTCCACATCTCCTCTGGAGAATGTGGAGAAGGGGAATGATTGGGAGGAAAGTCAAGGCCAACCTCAAAAAAGGATGGCTGACTTTATTTTTTGATTTTATTTTGTTTGTTTGTTTTGTTTTGGTGTTTTTTTTTTTTTTTTTTTTTTTTTTTCCAGTTAACCAGGCTATCATTGAACTCTTGGGTGCAAGGAATCCTTGTTCTTTGTTTTCATGCAAGGTCTCCCCAGGAATGGTGATGTCTACCCATAAACCCAGCACTTATGGGGCAGATTTGTGAGTTCAAGGCCAGCCTTATCTATATAGACAGTTCCAAGCTAGCCAGTACAATCCTGCTTCCCCACCTGAACAAACAAGCAAACAACAAACTCAATACAGGATCTCATGTAGACCAGGTTGACTTTGAATGTGGGATGTAGCTGACACTGATCTTGAAGATGTGAGCCTGTTGCTTTCTCCTTCTAAGTTCTAGGATTCTGGGTGCTTGCCATGACTATCTTTCAAGGGAACTTTTTACTTAACTCTACGAATAGCTGGACCAACAGGTATATAACACCATACCAGGCTGACTTCTTCGAACTTCTAAAAACTGTGATTAAAGTATGTTACATGTGGATGGAAAGAATACTCAGTGGTTAAGGACACTAGCTCCTCTTCTAGAGGACCGTGGTTTGATTTCCAGCATGCATAGGGCAACTCACAACCATCTCTAACTTCAGTTTCGGGAATCTGACACCCTCTTTTGGTCTCTGCAGGCACTGCAAGCACATGGTGCATATACATATGTGCAGGTAAAACACCCATACACACAAAAGTAGGGGCTGGAGAGATTGCTATGCTATTAAAAGTTCTCGTAGACCCGAGTTTGATCCCCGAAACTCACATGGTGACTCACAACTATCCCCAACTCCATTTTCTTGTGATCTATCTTCTGACCAGTGAGGGACCAGGCATACACATGGTACATAGACATAAATGCAGGCAAAGCTCTTATACACATACAATAAAATAAAACTGAAAAAAATTAAGAAGAAAATATAACATAAATCTTACCATTTTAGCCAGGCAATGGTGTTGCACACCTTTTAATCCTAGCACTCAGGAGGCAGAGGCAGGCAGATCTCTGAGATCTTTGGGACCATCATGATCTATAGAGTGAGTTCCAGGACAGCCAGGTTTACGCTGAGAAACACTGCCTCCAAAACAAAGCAAAAACAAACAAACAAGAGTTTAAAGCCAACCTGGGCTGCATGAGATCCTGCTCTAAGTTTCCAAAGTAGTGTCATCAAATATATTCATAAGTTTGTGCCAACATCACTGAAATTTTCATTGTAACAGAAACTCTGTCCTGACACAGTACCTGTCAAGGCTCTCTACCCACAGCCTGCAGAGATTGGTGATTAGTAGGCATTCCATTAGGCCATTCGAGGTTTGTCATAGAGTGTAGTCACGTACAGTTTGTCCAGTTGAGTTTGCCTTCTTTCCTTTGACATGTTTCCATGTTCACCCATGTTGTTGTATCAGTTTTGTTCATTCTTGTTTGTTTTGGGACAGCATCTCCCTATGCAGACCTAGGGGGCCTTGAATTCTCAGTGAGCTACCTGCTTCTGTCTCCTGAGTGCAGGGATAAAAGGTCTGTGCCTTCATACCTGGCTTTGTTTCAGTCTTTTTTTTAAGGCTGCACATTTCACTGTATGCATACGTGCACTAAAAGATTGATTTACTGTGCAAAGCCCTAAGGTTCAGCACCCAGTACTTACTAAACAACAACAATGAACTAACCACCACCACCAAAAACCAAAATCGACTTAACCATTATTGGACCCTCAGATTGTCCAATAATGTCCACTCTAACCCCACCCCTTTTGCCAATAACTTTCTGTCACCCAAGTTGGCCTTGAATTTGTTCTGTTATTCTAAAGCTGGTCTGATCTTCCTGCCTGTAGCTCTTGAGTGTGGGATTACAGGCATGTACAACTATGCTCTGTTCCTTTTGGCTATTCTGAATATGTTGCTCTGTCTCTTCAAGGTGTCCTGAAGTCCAAGCTGGCCTTTAACTACATAGCTGTAAGCCTTGCGCTCCCCCTGATCCTATTTCCTCAGCCTTCTAACTGGGGGATTACAGAAGTGGGCTTTTCTTGTCTCCACTTATTTAACCCCATCACCCTTTCCAGTAGGATCTGACACTTGATACTTGTTTTTAGCTCAAATGTAAGAACCTTCTGGTAATCAGCAAATTTAAAGGTATTTGCATTGTAGCTACTAGAAGATAAAATGCCTTCAGAGGCAGCAATAAATCTAGAGAGACTCTTCCTTTAAAGAGGTGATAATGTACTTTGTTTTCTTGGACATTTGTTTTTTGAGTGATTTCTATTACTTAGATCTGCCCTATAGCAACACAAAACTTACTGTAAGCCATGTACCATAGGGGCTGGTGAAAAGATTACACATGCCGGCAAGCTTCATGACCTGAGTTTGATCCCTGGAACTCCCAGTAGAGAGAACCGTGTACCCCAAGTTGTCCTCTGATCTCCACATACTGTAGCTCCATGTAATTTTTAAAACCCTTATTGTAATCTTCAAACCTTACTAAATAACCTACTGCTAATTTTTTGACTGTATGATGGCCTTTTTCTTTTGTGGAATGTCTTTGTATTCTCTATCATTTTGTGCCTATAGCTCTCATTTAGATCAGGACTGGTTGAGGTGATGTGGCAATAAAAGGCAGGAGAGACCAACCTCTTACAGGATCAGAATCATACTTTAATCAGAACAACCAAAGGACAGTATTTTCCTCTCTGGTGTGGAGACTGTGTCAGGGCTCTAGGGGTTTGAGATTTTATAGGGCAGCAAGCAGAACTTTTGGGTGGGGAGATTTTACCTGCAGACCTGTTTTTTTCTTTTCCCAAGCTTATGCACTTTGGTGGAGTCCTTACTATGATGGCATGGGTGCCAGGAGTTCTGACATGTTGATCCCTGGCCTGGAGCCTCCCTGCTAACTACCTTCTGATATCTATTCTTCCTGCAGGGAGTTTCTCAGGCTCTGAGGCCTTTAGCTTATTAGCCCTTCCTTCCTTCATTACCTTTTACTTGAATCCCTTTACTTGGCTATCCTCCCAATAGGGGTAATTCAGGGTGAGTGAGTTTGTGTCCATGTGCATCTATGTGTGTGTGAGTGAAAGTGGTGTACGAGGGTGGCTATGTGTTTCACAGAGTCTCAAGGAGAGAACGGGTGTCATCTGTCACTCTCTGATGTAACTCCTGGAGACAGGGTCTCTAAAACTGGAGTTCTAAATTTTGGATGAGGCTGGTAGTCATGGAGCCCCTTGAGTTACTGTCTTATCTCTGTCCTGCTAGGTTCTAGACGGCAGGTGTGGGTAACTGAGTGTCTAGCTTGTGTGTGGTGCGATTCAAACTCCAGTCTTTAGGATTTTGCATCAAATATTAACTGCTGAGCCATCTCTCCAGCCCCTAACGCACATTTTACTGAGTTGAAACTTAAGAGTTAGGCACCCTTAAAAAAAAAAAAAAAGTCACAGGCCAGGTGGGGTGGTGCGTGCTATTAATCCCAGCAATCTGGAGGCAGAGGCAGGTGGATCTCTGTGATTTTTGAGGCCAGCCTGGTCAACAGGGTGAGTTCCAGGGAAGCCAGGACTATTATCCAGAGAAACCCTGGAAAAAAAAGTCACAAATAAGTGAAATTTAAAATTTTTTCTAATTTTGTGGTGTTGGGGATCCAATCCAAGTCCTTGAGCCTGTATTTATTCTACCACTGTGCCATAAAAATAACTGGGAGGCTCAAGCTTTTCCTTCTGTGTATTATTAGAAATGCTTTGAAGCTGGCCTCATTTCTTTTCAGCTTTCAGCAACTTTTTGGTTAAAGTCGGGGTCACTATAGTTTCAGATTCTTTCGCTTAAACCAATTATGTATGGTGGGGCATAGCCGTAATCTCAGCACTATGAATATGCGTTTTAGAATTTCAAGGTCATACTGGCCTGCGTGACATTTTTGTCACAGGCTATATATAATGCATGTATTAGCATTACGTAAACTTGCCATTGGTCTTAGCAGACCTTCCAACTAAGAGTGTGCTATCTGGGCTTGTGTCCGGCTCAGGGACAATATCTATGATTGACAGGCCCCTATTCTGACCTAAGGACGTTGAGTGATTTTTAAAGATTTAGTATTTATACAGTATTCTGTCTGCAGAGGCCAGAACTGGGCACCAGATCTCATTATAGATGGTCAGGAGCCACCACGTGGTTGCTGGAAATTGAACTCAGGACCGCTGAAGAACAGCTAGTGCGTGCTTTTAAACCTGAGTCATCTCTCCAGCTCTCCTCTACCTCGGTTAGTGCTTTGTCTCTTTTACTCACTGAGTTTCACCATAAGGCCGATCTGAAACAGAAGAGGACTAGGTCCTGCGGGACCTACTAAAAACTGCGGAGGGCCTGCGAAGTCACCGCCGGAAGTCCCTCCGCGATGACGAGCAACAGCGGAAGTGAGCTCACCCAAATTCTCTGGAACAGTGTAGCACTCCGTTCGCGGAACTTCTGGAACGGAGGCGTTCCACAGCCCGCCGCGGCTGCTGGGACTTCGCGCAGGCTCTGTTGACAACTTCCCGCTGGACAGCTTTAGTCACTTCCTCCCCCGCTTCCTGTGCCAGGGCGTGACGCACTAATACGTCACGCGGGGAGGAGCCTTGGGAGGAAAAGCGGCGGAGCGGGGCTCTCGCGAGAACATTCCGTTCCTGCGCAGTTCTCGCGCTGCAGCCTTGCTCCTGTCGCAACGAGAGCCTTCGAGATCTTCTCCGCCCCCGCTACCGGCGCCTCCCGTGCTGCCGCGGAGCCCGAGCCGGCTTGAGCGGCAGAGGCCCGTCTCTCTCAAGGACCCGAGCATCCTCGTGGACGGTCGTCCGGCTTCGCCCGCCTAGCCGCGGTGCTCCGTCCGCCCACGCGGCTCGCCCTCTCCACGCGCCCACCCCGCCGGGTTCTGTGTGCAGTGTCGCCGGCCGGCCCTGGGCCCGAGCCCGAGCAGTAGCCGGCGCCATGTCCGTGGTGGGCATAGACCTGGGCTTTCAGAGTTGCTATGTCGCTGTGGCCCGCGCCGGCGGCATCGAGACGATCGCTAATGAGTATAGCGACCGCTGCACGCCGTAAGTGTGGGCCTGGCCTCCCGGGTGCCTCGTTTTCCAGGCTAGGGTCCGCAGGAGACCCCCGCCTAGTGCCTGGCCGCCCGTGGCTGCCACCTGCTTCGGAGCCTGTGCATGCGCCAGGCGCGAGGCCTTTTCCCGAGGCCCAAACGAAGGCTTTGAGCCGGTACTCTGGTCGGCACAGGCACGAGGCGGAACTGAAAGGGAAGGCAGGCCTGAGACCGTAGGATGGACCGCTCTCCCACTTTCTTTTTTTTTTTTAAGGGGTGGTGTCTGAAACTAGGCCTAGGGCTTGTTGAGCTTTGTTTAACCCAAGAGAGGTCAGAACTCTGCATACAGCAAGCGTTTAATAAAAGTTAACGTGAGTAGATTGTAGTCTAGGGACCGGGAAGCGGTCTGAATCGCACGTGAGTTGGGGGTGGGGTGGTGCCCGGAACATGTGGAGTCCCGAGTACCCAGGGCTCAGGCCCTTGTCCTCAGCAGCTAGCAGTTTTGGGATGGCCAGGATACATAACGAGATTTAATAAAGTCGATGCTTTTCTTGATAGCTTTTAAACCCCTTCCCTCAGGAGGTTAGGGTTAGGCAGGATATTGGGCCATTCTTTGCCTTTTCTGCTCACCTATTCCTTAACAGGGTTGAACTTTTTCATGCTAATGAATTCATCCTTATGGTGGCCACAGTTCTAAATGCATGACTCAAGGGCTCACCTTGACTTCTAGAACTTACATGAAGTTAGGGGATCAGTATAGACAAATCTGCAAGAAAGATGACTCATCCGGATATTTTCTTGCTGAAGTAAAAGGGAGACTACCTTTTGAGTATATGTAGGTTGCTCTTTTCTTTCTTTTTTTTTTTTTCCACTTAAAGGACAAATTCTCCCTTGTAGTCCAGGGTGATCTCATATTTGTTAATTCTCCCTCTGCCTCCCAATATTTGGGATTACAGGTTTGGTGAAATTTCGACCGAGCGGTGGTGTGGCACACACCTGCCTTTTATCCTGGCAGAAGCAGGTGGATCTCTAAACCGGGGACCAGCCTGGTCTAGAGAACTGAGTTACAGGACAGCCAGGGCCACACAGGGATGCCCTGTTTCCAAAAGAAAAAAAAAGACTGAATATCATTTAGACACGCTTCTGGTTATTTCTGGTTTTGCAGCCCCAGTTCATTGTTTTCATCTGAGTTTAACCAATTTGTGGCAGGTTTCCTGTGGTGCAGGCTGCTCTGAAATGACTCCTTGGGAATGACCTTGAATTCTTGCTCTTCCTACCTCCACCCCTCAGGTGTACAGCCACACCTCCTAAAGCCCAGTTTTATGCACAGCTGGGGATTGAGCCCAGGGCTTAGTATACTAAACACTACCAACTAAGCTATTGCCAACCAGTCTTCAAGTTCGATGCCACAGAGCTCTGGGACCATTATCAAAATCAGTTTTTGAACATTTTGCTCAGCCCCCTCCCCAATTTCCAGTCAAGCTCTGCTTCCCATTTTTAAACTAGGTAATCTTACTTGTATTTCTACAGAGATACCCTGTTCTGCTTTTGAGAAGTATTAAGGCTTCTAGGCATTTTAGCATTAATTTCATATTTGATAATGTTTCTGCTGGCTCCTCACTTTATCCATAAAGATCATCTTAAGGGATTTCAACTGCCTGAGCCACAGAATACGGCTTCTTGGTCCTCACCTGCTTAGAGTTGAGCATAATTTAGCTGGGCTGGGGGAGGAGAGACATGACCTGAAGAAGCCCCAGGCTTGGGAAGCAGAGCTTCTATTCTTCACTTCAGTTGCCTCAACCTGTCATCTCTTAGATTGCAGCTGTGCAGAAGTTTTGCCGTGAATTCCGTTATTTGAAACGTTAGTTGTTATTTTCTGGATGGCAGTTAAATTTGCATAAAGACTGAATAGGTTATTAGGTTGGTCATGTAATTGTGATAGCACAGAAATCCATCCTTTGCCTTATGTTTCCCGTGTACTTTCCCTCATCACTCAAGTAATATATATATATATTTTTTAGACAGAGTCTATCTACATAGCTTAGAACTCCCGCTGTAGACCAGGGTGGCCTCAAACTCACAGAAATCCGCCTTGCTCTGCCTCCGGAATGCTGGAACTCAAGGTGGGCACTACCACGCCCAGCACTAATTTCTTTTTTGAGACAAGGCCTTACTGTTTCTCAGGCTAGCTTTGGAGGAACTGCAGAACTGTAGTCTCCTGAGCTCTGAAATCACAGGTGTGCACCACTATGCCTGGCTTCCTTTATGTACTCTGCAGTATGCAGTTGATAGATTTCTATACTGGAGGCTTGGCTTGTTAGAAAATAGGGGCAGAAAGCACAGCACCTTTTCTTCAGGTTGTGGAAGTGGATTTAGTTCTCTTAAGTATGTAGAGATCGAGTTGCAGGATTGTTTTAAGTTGAAAGTGTAAAGGTGCAGGTCCCAGTGGTTTGCCTGTGACAGATGCACTTTGTTTTCAGTCTAACGTTCCCAGTTGAACTAATTCTGCAAAGGCAGATGAAGCTTTATGTACTTTCTTTCAAATTGGGATTTACTTAAGCCAGAGAAGTGGCCAGATCTTTGCATTTCCATTTCCTGAATTTTAGTAGATTATGTAGTGTAACTGTTGAGACTGTTAGGGGATGGGGGATGGGGATGCTGTGATGAACAAGAACATGCTTGGTCTCGCCATCATAGGTATGGTAATGGAAAAAGCCACATACTAACCAAGAGTCATAGGCACGGTAATGGAAAAAGCCACATGCTAACCAAGAGCATACTGTTACTATCTGGTAAAGAACAGGGTGGAAAACTACAGAATCCGACAAGCGTGTAGTAGAGAGACACAGTGCTGTGAGTGGGAGGTGCTTCCAAAATGGCGATTGTGACCTGGAAGGTGGCTAGGAGTCTAGGAGTCCACATGGAGGCCATGGAGCCTATGAAGAGGGATTATTCCATCAAAGGGGAAGACCTGAGCCAGGCAGTGCTTGACACAGTTGAGAGGATGATGGCTTATCTTGACACAAGGCTTGGGGAACGATTAGGATTTTCCATGAAGGTGCAGTGGGAAGTGACCAGCTCTACAAACTGATGGTCAGCCTGTCTTTAACCCTAGCTTTCTCAAGGCGGGGCAGGTGCGACTCTGACTTTGAGACTAGCCTGATCTACAGAGCAAGTTTCATGTAGCCGTGGCTTCATGGTCTCAAAAAAAAAAAACAACAAAATGTGATTGGCTTGTAAGAAAGAGAGAATGGATATGAGAAAAGCAAAGAAATAGATTGATACCCAGGAAGTTCTGACCTATTTGGTTTCTCCTTGTATGATAGCAATGGGAGAGAAATGAGCAGCCTTTGCGTTAAGCCTGAGGTTTTGAGCTCACTGTTAATTTTTTACTTTAGTGTTGTGCATGTGGTGTGAGCACATGTGCCATAGCGTGCATGTTGCGGCCAGGGGACAACTTAGGGGAGAGTTAGTTCTACCACAGTGTGTCCCAGGTATTGAACTGTAGCCAAGAATGATCTTGAGGTCCTTGAGCTTTTTATGTATGTACATTGATGTTTTCCCTGTGTGTGTGTGAGGGTGTCAGATCCCCCTAGAACTGGAGTTACAGACAGTTGTGAGCTGCCATATGGGTGCTGGGGATTGAACCCAGGTCCTTTGGAAGAGCAGCCAATGCTCTTACTGAGCCATCTCCCTAACCCAAAGTTTCTTGAGTTTTTCATCCTTCAGCTTCTACTTTCTGAACACAGGGATTATATACACTAGTATGCCTGGTCTGCCTTTTTCTTCACTCATTGCATAGAATAGTAGTTTAGTACCAGGATATTTGCCAGCAGTCTGGCTTTTTATTTCCCTCTCCCCTTGGAGACAGGGTCTTGCTTTGTTGCCCTAGGCAAACCTGGGCTCAAATTAGTGATTCTCCTGCTGCAGCTTCCTGAGCAATGATACAGGCATGAGCTGCTGTACCTGGACCTTTTTGCATTTTTTGATTAATTCTGTAGTAATTATAATGACACCAAGATGAAATCTGGACATTTGTACACTATTTTTTGTTTTGTTTTGTTTTGTTTTTCAAGACACGGTTTTTCTGTGTAGCCTTGACTGTGCTGGACTCCTTTTGCAGAGCAGGCTTGCCTGGAACTCAAAAGATCTGCTTGCTTTTTGCCTTCCTTGAGTGCAGAACTATAAAATAGTATCTAAAAAGCCAGGTGCTGTGGCACACACCTGTAATCCTAGCAATTGGGAGACAGGTGGATCTTTGAATTCGAGGCCAGCCTGGCTTAGAAATCAAGTCTAGGACAGCCAGGGCTACACAGAGAAACCCTGTCTTGACTCCACCCCCACCCCCCAAATTACCTATTTTCCGTGTTTATGGCTGGTTTGTCTGCATGTATGTTCATGCTTGATATTTGAGTAGTGCCCTTGGAGACTTCTGATTTCTGGTTCCCTGGAACTGGAGTTATAAACAATTCTGAGCTGCTATGTGGGTGCTGGGAACCAAGCCTGTGTTCTCTTCAAGAGCAGCAAGTGCTTTCAAAGCCATCTGTTCAGCCTCTCTTAATTTTTTTATTTATGTAATTTTATGTGTGTATCTGTGTATATGTGCAACTCGGGAGGTTGGAGGACAGTTTGTTGGAGTTGGCTCTCAATCATGTGAATCTTAAGTGCAGTCCTAGGTTTGACAGTAATTGTCTCTACCTGCTGAGCTATGTTGTTGGTCCTACTTATTTAAATGTGAATAGGTTACTGAGAATTTGTTTAATTTAGGAGGTGCAGACTTGTTTTGCTTTATCTTTGAGACATAGCCCTGGGTGTCCTGGAACTCATTAGACTAGGCTGTTCTCATATTCACAGAGATTCACAGAAATCCACCTGCCTCTGCCTTCTTGAGTGCTGGGATTAAAGAGATTTGCCACCAGGTCCAATTTAGGAACTGCAGATCTTAAAATCTGAGGCTTGCTTTGTTTGATACTAACTTTGTTACTTTCTAGTTTAAGGCTCAGACAGTAATTAGAGCACTCTTCAAGGAAGTATCTGTTAGGCCAGTTGAAGAGACTATATATAGTTTGTTGAAGAAAGTGAGTTAGAGTAACATTTTCTTGAATGTGTTAAGTTCTCTGTGCACTGGAATAGTGAGCCTGTGTTAAAGATTCTCTGCAAACCTCTTGAAATGCATAAATATTTGACTGGTAGTATCTCATCTGGAAAAGCTAGAGCAAGTATTCTCTGCCTGAAAAGGGATACTGTTGGTAGGATTTACAGTTTAGAACAGAGGATCTTGAGTTTAAATGTGAACTAGTTTCTTGTAGTGGCAGTTTGTAATGTGGAATGGAGGAAAAATACTGTCAGCTGCGATTGAGTGCTCCTCTGGGTTTGTGCAGGGCTGATTGGTGTAGGGAAGTGCAGACATGACATGCAGGCAAAACACCACTGCACATAAAATAAGGGCGCGGATGCTTGCTGTCTGGAATCTAACAGCCCGGATTTTAGATTCTCAGGTTGCAGTTTACTTTCTGTTTATAAGCACTTAGATGAGTTTTCATATACAGAATTAAGGTGATCAAGCATAAATAATTTTAAAGAAAGATGAGTGTCTAGATTTTAGTGGACAGCTTGGAAAGTCAGTTTTCAGAGCAAACAATTCAGCACATTTTTGTTTGAAACCTAGTCTGTATGGCTTCTTGAAGTTGTAATACCTGGTATTTTATTTTTTATGGTGTGCCAGTCTTTGACATGAGCCCTTTAGAAGTGGATAATCATTTAGTTTGTAGCAATGCATTGAGATAGATGCTGTAATTTGCCCCATTTTAGATAAGTAAGTTGCATTTCAGATAAAGTAGCAGGAGTTGCCCAGCTAGAAAGAAGCCTATAGTATCTGGCTGTGGAGCCTCTGTTCAAATCACCCATTGATAGCAGAGTGGAAGTGCTATAGTTCTCAGTTGCTGGTGTTGGTACAGAACTTTTTTGTTTTATTTATTTATTTTTTGAGACAGGGTTTCTCTGTGTAGCCTTGGTTGTCCTGGACTCACTTTGTAGACCAGGCTGCCCTCAAACTGAGATTGGCCTGCCCTGCAATGCTGGGATGACAGGTATGTGCCACCGCACCCAGCTGGTAAAACGTGAGAGTTCATTGAGTACTATGTGATGATTCCTTGTAACAGCAAGGGCTGTGTGCAATCCTTAGACAGGAGTTCAGGCTCAGGGTTAATTATTGTATCATGTGGCCACAGAGGGACACTTTATTAGTGACATGCTTTTAAAGAAGGTGAAGATTGTTACACTGTGTTTCTGCATACTGCATACACCAAAAAAGAATGAGTAGCTCAGGCGCTGAAAGGCCTTTTTTTTTTTTTTTATTAAAAAATTGTTCTGGGCAGTGGTGGTGCACACCTTTGATTCTAGTGTTTGGGAGGCAGAGGCAGGAATATCTGTGAGTTCAGGCCACCCTGATCTACTGTCAGCCAAGTCTACACGTAGAAACCCTGTCTCAAAAAACTAAAAAAGAAAAATATATTAAACCTGGTGGCATGAGCCTTTAATCCTAGCATTTGGGAAATGGGCGTCTCGGTTTGAGGCTAGCTGGATAGATTTAGTTATAGGCCAGCCAGAACTTGATAGTGAGATCTGTCTCAAAAAACAAAACAATAAAAAAGCCATTAAAAAACAAAAACAAACAATAGGTAGGCCTGGCAGTGCGCACATGTGATCCTAGCTCTCCAGCAGGCAGAGGCAAGACCTGGTCTACAAAGTGAGTCCAAGACAGTAAGGCTATCCAGAGAAACCCTATCCTAAAACCAAACCAAACCCCAGATAACAACGTTCCCCGCCCCCCCCCCCCAAACAACTTTAATTTGCACTTGTGTGTGTGCGTGCTA
Source organism: Meriones unguiculatus (assembly GCF_030254825.1). Classification (NCBI taxonomy): domain Eukaryota; kingdom Metazoa; phylum Chordata; class Mammalia; order Rodentia; family Muridae; genus Meriones; species Meriones unguiculatus. Next base: position 17,534,590 of record NC_083359.1, read on the forward strand.
TGGCTGGCCTGTGGAGGTCAGACTTATGGGATCAGTCCTCCTATTCTGTGGTTCCCAAGGTTTGAACTCAGGTTCATCAGCAAGCACATTGCCCCGCTGACCTTTTCAGTCCTGTGTGAAAGACACTGATCCCCTACTGTGAGACCTTTGAACTCTTAAAGGAGATACAGAGAAAAATAAACCCACTTAGAGGAAATTAATTTAAAAATATCTGTGATAGCAGAAGTGCTCTGTACCCGATTGTCTAGAACAGTAGACACAGGCCATATGTAAACATTGAATTCTTGAAAGCTGGCCGGTGGGGTCTGAAGAACTGAGGTTTAGTTAAATCAAATTCAAATAGCCCCCCTGGCTAGAGGCTGTATTGTTAGAAAACATGTACCTGTAACCCTATGGTAAGTTAGTTTTGTTGTAACTTAGACCTGCTTGCTTTGGAACTTGCTATGTAGAACAGGCTGGTCTTGAACTCACATCCATTGCCTCTGCTAGGATTAAAGGTGGGTGCTAACATGCCTGGCTTGTTAAAGACTTTTGCTTTGAGACATTGACATGTGTGTCAATGTCTCCTGTATGGTTATGCATGTACTCCTTGTGTGTGCCTGCTTGTGTGTGCATGGTGGTACATGCTAGTGTTCAGGTTGCAGTAGTTGATTTACAACTACATTAAAAATCAAAATTGAGTTTCTCATAAGTAATTAGGCCAAAGTCCATTAAGTTTTAACAGATAGAAATGATGGATTTATTTTACTTGGGACTAAGCAGGTGTCCAGATGACAGCTGAAGGACCAGGAGATTGCAGGTGTCAAAAGTAGTTCTTGGGACTGGAGAGACGGCTCTGAGGTGAAGAGCACTGGTTATTCTTCTAGAGGTCCTAAGTTCAATTCCCAGCAACTACATGGTGGCTCATACCATCTATCATGAGATCTGGTGCCGCCTTCTGGCATGCAGGCACACACGAGAACACTGTACACATAATAAATAAATCTTAAAAAAAAAGTAGCTCTTAGTAAAGTGGAAAGATTCTAGTTCTTAATAAATAGGGGTTGTGTTGAGGTCACTATGAGTGGTTATAGGGGCTGGCTTGGAACAACAGAGGACTTAGGTTCCATATGTAAGAATGTGGGATATGTTTAGTAGTAGTTGGTCTTAGCCTCTGAAGCCTGGAAAAGTCTTATATTCTCTCCAGCGCCCCCCCCCATAATGTGACTTAAATATTAATATGTCTTTTTATTTTGTGTGACTGCTCATGAGTGAACGGATGCCATGGTGTGCATGTGGGAATCAGAAGAGAGCTTGTGGCAGTCGGTTCTCTTAAACCTTGTTGGGCCTGGAGGTTAAACTTGGGTTGTCATGCTTGGGGTCCCCTCTAGGACTCAGTTTTTACTCTTCTGAATTGGAAGATGTAGGTCCATGTTGAGGGTTAGAAAGGGTCAAGCTGGAGTATAAAGTACAGAGACATGAGTTGTCACTTTTAGACCCTAGCACTTACTATACTAATGGGCATTTCACACTCATTTCTTCTCTGATAATTGGGTATGTAGGATGCTTCTGAAGGCAAACAATATTACAGGAAGCAAGCAACTAGTTACTGTTACTAAAGTAGGAAAGGGAGGTGACATGAGCATAAAGAGAATATGGCCTGCTTCGAGGGTCAAAACAGAAGTCTAAATAGCAAAAGCATCAACTCCCTAGCAGCCTACTTTTTAAACACAGTGTTTTGTTTAAAACCTACATGCAGGTTTCTGTTTTTAAAAAGCAGCAAGGGGGGTTAGAGTGGTTAAGAGCACATGTCTTCCTTTCAGAGGACTTGAACTCCCAGCACCCACACCTCGCAGCTCCCAACTCCAGCTTTAGGGGATCTGACATTCCTGTCTTCTCAGTTATATGCATACATACATGTGTACTCATAAATAACTAATAGCAAACATACTCTTCAAAAAAAGCAAGCAGCTACCCCGGTACAGTGGCTCACACCTGTAATCCCAACATCCTGGGAGGCAGAGCCAGGCGTATTTCTGTGAGTTCGAGGCCACCCTGGTCTACAAAGTGGTCTAGGACAGCCAGAGCTACATAGAGAAACCCTGTCTGGAAAAAAAAATAATAACAAATAAAAAGCAAGTAGCTTAATCCAGTGTATGATTGATCTGGGAAAGTATTTAGGTGGTGGTAATGAACCTCTTGGCAATATGTTGTTGAGTCTGGAAGCTACTTCTAAATAAATTACTTTTTGCTCACACAAATAGGACAAGAGTTGTTTATTTTTTACGCATGAGTGTTACACTTGCATGTATGTCTGTGCATCACTTGCATACCTGGTGCCTTTGGAGATCAGAAGAGGGCACCAGAGTCCCTAGAAGTGCAGTTAAAGGTGCTTTGATGGGCCAGGCAGTGTGGAGCATACCTTGAATCCCAAAGAAAGTCCAGGGGATACCGAGTATACAGAGTACAGAGAAACAAAAGAACAAACAAAGCTGGAACACAGGTCTTCTTTGGTAACTACCTGTCTAAAATCCTCAAGAAAGGTAGACAGGACAACAACTACCACCTTAACCTTCTGTATCTCATGTTCAAATTCCAATACAAAGCAATATACTCCCATAGAGATTAAACAGGCCTTTTTTTTTTTTTTAACAGAGCTGAGTATCAAAGCAGCCTATTAAAACAACTCTGGGGTGCAGGTGGTTAAAAGGCTGTTCTTCCAAAGGTCATCATTTAAATTCCCAGCAACCACATGGTGGCTCATGACCATCTATAATGAGATCTGGTATCTTCTGTCGTGCATACATACAGGCAGAATACTGTATAAATAAACCTTTTTTTTTTTTTTTTTAAGGCATTTTCTGTACTTCTAGAGGACAGGAATTCCATTTTTGGTTCTGGTTTTTGGAGACACAATTTTTTTTTTTTAATATAGCTTTGGCTGTCCTGGAATTCACTCTGTAGACCAGGTTGGCCTCAGCTCAGAGATCCACCTGCCTCTGCCTTCCTGAGTGCTGGGACTATAGGCCTGTGCCACAGCTTTTAAATGACAGAATTCATCCTAAGGCAGTCTGTTATAGACAGTTTTACACAGTAGAAATGTCAAAATTATAGACAGGTCATATTATCTGAAAATAAATGGCTTACATCCTAAATCACATAAAAGCAGCACTACCTGGACTCAGCAGGTTGTACTTAAGTATTTGTGTGTGAGATTAACAATAATAATTAAAAAGAGTCCACAAATTTAAGGGGATTGGGAAGGGCATTAGAAGAATTAGAAGGAGGGGGGAATAATGTAATTTTAATTTTAAAATTTTATAAAAATTACAGTTTCTAGGTGTTATTTAGAAATCTTGCCTGGTGGAGTTGCAGGTGTATTACTGTAAAGTCTGATTCCTAAATAATTGTTTTTATCTTCTAGGGCTTGTGTTTCTTTTGGTCCTAAGAATCGTTCAGTTGGAGCAGCAGCTAAGAGCCAGGTACAGTGCCATCCTCCCTCCTAAAATGATTTCTTTCTCTGATTATTCTGTTCACTCAGCACCAGAGCCCTCTTTTTATGTACTTGTGGGTAATGACAGTAGCATACAATAAATTTAATACAAAATTGCTAGTGTGTCTTGTTGCCTGGATTTTTTAGTAATATTTGAGGTAGGGTCTTGATATATGTCCCAGGTTGCATTTATGCATTAGAACTCAAATTTTAGCTCAGGCTGCCCTTGAACTCAAGTTCTTCCTTCCTCAGCTTCACTGTGTGCCAGCACACTCGGTCTGCGGGGAATCTTTAAAGCGAAGGGTTGTTAGCTTTTGGAAGTCTGCTCTGCAGGCCCTTATGTTCTTCATATTTAAGGTTATTGGTAATCGGGCTCCACAAGAAAGGACACTAGACCTGAACAGGTTTATTAAAGGCTTGTCATGTTCTTTGTCACTCAGGGTCTTGATATATTTGCTTGTTTCTGAGTAACCATAGCAACAAAAGCTCAAGAACCCATTACCCCAAATGTCTGAGGTATTTGTAGAGTTAAGGAGTTGGATATTTGACCTGTGTTACAGTTCAGTCTGGAGCAGCAAGTGCGTGAGTAGCTTTTTTGACCAGGCAGGACCTAAAATGAGCCTAAGATGCTGCTGCTGGGGCTGAGGAGATGGCTCGGTGGGTAAAGTGCTTTTCACAGAAAATAAGGTGGGAAGCAGTAGAGGAAGAAACTGGACTTCATGCACACAAAAATCAGTAAATTTCTTCACTGGGGATGGCTGCATGCATGAGGCCTGGCTTCAGTCTCTAGCACCACATAAAACCATGCACTTGGGTGGGTGGTGAGTGTCTTAGGAGGGTTTCTGTTGCCGAAACAAAACCCAAGTTGGAGCTGGGTGTGATGGTGCACACCTTAAATCCCAGTGCTCAGGGGGCAGAGACAGTCAGATCTCTGGGAGTTTGAGGCCAGCCTAGTCTACAAAAAAGAGTTCCAGGACAGCCAGGGTTACACAGAGAAACCATGTCTTGGAAAAAAAACAACAGAAAAAGCAAGTTGGAGAGGAAAGGGCTTGTTGGGCTTATATTTCCACATTGCTGTTCATTACCAAAGGAAGTCAGGACAAGAACTTAAGCTGGGCAGGAACTTGGAAGCAGGAGCTAATGCAGAGGTCCTAAAAGGTCACTACTTACCAGCTTGCTCTCCATGGCTTGCTCAGCCTTCTTTATTACAGAACTCAGGACAAGGATGGCACCACCGGCAACAAAGCCCCTTTCATCACTAATTTAAGAAAAAAGACTTCTTTTCAGATGATTCTAGCGTGTGTCAAGCTGACATAAAACTAGCCAATACACGGAGGCAGGAGGATTAGTACTCTTCAGGCTTATCTGGCTACAAAGCAGGTTTAAGGCCAACCTGGGATAAATGAGTAGAGACCCTGTTTCAAAGAAAAAATGGTGCTTGGTTAGGTGGTTTTTACTTGATTGTTTCAGTCTCATTTGTAGAGTGTTAATAATTTTGGAGGCAGTTGATAATGAATTTATGTCTACCCTCAAATGGTTGTTTTATAAACTTTGTCAATGGATTTGTTTGAAATTGCTTTCTTTACTGAACAGTTACTGTATTTATTGGCTGCCTGTTTGTTTATGTGCTCAAGAATTGATTGTGATACACTGAGTTTCTGTTTCAGGCCAGGCCTAACTTTGAAGGCCTCACTGGTTTGGAACCTAGATGGGGTTGGATTGTGTAGAGAGCTTTTACTGCCCGTGCAGGCTCCTTACGTATATCTCCTGTGCTGTGATGAGCAGCTGCACACATTCATCCTGGAACTTGAAATGTCCTCCACTATTATCATAGTCCTCCATAGTTACGGTCTATTCTAATGGAATTAAAGTGTATTTAGAAGAGTTTAGGGGATGTGGAAGTCCTCTGCTCGGCCATTATGGAGAGAGATGACTGTTGTCTTTTGTTTCGGGTTACACATAGTGCCTCGTGCATGTTGTGTGCACACTCTTCCTCGGCCTCACTGTTACTTTTTAATGAATAATCCTTCTGATCTTTTTTTTTTTTTAAAGATTTATTTTCCATTTTGTGTGTGCTTGTGTGTGCGCAAGTGCACATGTGTGAGCCCTCACACGAGTGTGGGTGCCCGCAGAGGCCAGAGGTGTTGGGTTCCCTGGAGCTGGACTGACAGGTGGTTGTACCCACCTGATGGGGGTGCTGGGAGTTGAACTGAGGTCCTCCAGAAGATCAGTACTTGTTCTTAACCGCCGAGCCAATTATCTAGCCCTCCTTCTGTTGTTTGTAAGCATCATTAAGTGTGTTTCCCCCTAGGTGAGATCACACTATAGATACTTGTCTTTCTACTTAAAAGGGTTATCCTTTATAGTATTTTAGTGTTTGAACATGTTGTAATTTATTTTACTTTCCTGTTACAAGAACAGTTAGAAACTTCTCCCAAATTGCCTTTGTTCTAGACATGTAGTCTGGTGATTTTTCTTCATGGGTCTGTGGTGTGTGTGTGTGTGTGGACTAGAGATTGAATCCAGAGTTGTGTGCTGCTAGGTATGTGTTTGACCTTCTATAGCTCCAGCCCTGTGCTGAGTCTGTTTAATGAGAATTTATTATGTAGTGATGAATTTGTTCCTGGAAAGTTTGAAGCATAAACTGTGAGCAGTTTTAGAAGCTGATAGTCATTTTCTGTAAATATTTAAAAGTTTAGGAACAGAAAATATTTTGGTAAGTGCAGTAGCCTGACTGATGAAGAGAAAATATGCTAGATTGTTTTTAGCCTTGCTGCTGAGACCCTTGTAAGCCCCTTGTTCTCATTTTACTTGATTTAAAAAGGTTGGATGTCTAAAGAAAATTGAAACTTGGAACCATACCTTCTCCTCACATCTTATTTTGCCTCTTTTTTGCATTTTGAGCATTTGTAAGAGAGACATTAGATGGTTTAGTGAAGTAGCCATGTTCTTGTATCCCAGAGCAAAGAGTGTTACCAGGACACATGGTAAAGAAATAGGCCAGTTGATTAAGAAAGAGAAAGTACTCCTGCGAATGGGAGGAGCCAGAAACCTGCCCGCACAGCATACCTTAAAAGTCTGTTGGCTGTGTGTGTGTGTTGGTGGTCTTTTTCTATTTCTTCCTTCTTTTCTTCCTTTTTGTTGTTCTTACACGATCTTACTATGTAGCCCTGGTTGGCCTGGAACTCCTTTCTGCTTTTGCCTCCTGAATGCCATATACCACTTTGTCTGGCTCTAGAAGTAAGTTTTGTGAATTAAAAGGATCCTAATTAATTTGAGGCTGTTGAAAATTGAAAACTGAATGATTTTTCTATGCTATTCTCTCTTCTAGGTTATTTCCAATGCCAAGAACACAGTTCAAGGATTTAAAAGATTTCATGGCCGTGCATTTTCTGATCCATTTGTGGAGGCAGAAAAATCTAATCTTGCATATGATGTTGTGCAGTTGCCCACTGGATTAACGGGTATAAAGGTAAGGATTTGCAGATGCAGTGTTACGAGGCAGCATTTATTTCATCAGCGCAGTATGTGTTCGTGTATTTCTGGTGAATCTGTAATGAAACATTGTCTTTACACTTTTTTTATTTTTTAAATCTTGTGAGTATTTTGCCTGCATGTGTGCTTGTGCACTATGTGTATACCTAGTGCTTTTGGAATTTGGGAGAGGGAAGAAGGTGTGGATACCCTGGGACTGGAGTTACAGATAGTTTGAACCCTCATGTATGTGTACCGGAGGTTGAATTCCCATCCCCTGAAAGAACACTCAGTCATCTCTCTAGGCCCAGTAATGAAAACGTTTAAGAATAATTCTTGTTGATAAAGGCTGGAAATCTTTGAATGATTGTGATGGTTTGGAAGCTATTATAGCTACTGTTCGTTCCTCTGTATTTGAAGCCTTGGCAGGGTAGGGGGGTATGTTAACTCAGTCATTTCTATTTGTGGTGTTCACAGAAAGCTGTCTTTCCAAGGTGATTAGAGAAGACTTGTGGAAGAGCAGGCCAAAGAATAACTTTAAAGTTGTTAGCCAGGTTCATGGTTATAGTCATGTTAGTAGGACTTAAGCTGCAAAGAGATGTTCTAGGGAAGATTGAATTTGATCTTTGTTTTTGGAATATTACAGAAGAATCTTTGGAACAATAGTGACCCCATCACACAATACTAAAGAGGTCGTGGTATGGCCTGGGTAACGTACCTGCATCTCCTACAGTGGAGTAAAAGGACTCTAGGCAAGTGAGCTTAAGAGCCGGTTTGTGATGTGGTGTGTGTTTGTTTTTTTTGATATAAGGTCTTACTTTGTAGCCTAGGCTGGCTTGCCTTGGCCTCCTGAGTGCTGGGACTACAGATGTTAGCTGCCATCCTCAGCTAGGTGTGTTCAGTGAGACCACAGCAGTTGCAGAAATAAGAATCATGAGATTTTCTTTTCTTTTTTTTTTTTCAAGACAGGTTTTCTCTGTGTCCTAGACTTGTTTTGTAGACCAGGCTGGCCTCAAACTTATAGTGATCTACCTGCTCTGCCTCTCCGAGAGCTGGGATTAAAGGCCCCAAGGAGCCCATCGAATCATGGGATTCTTAATTGAGCTTCAAATGGAGCTGATTGTAGAGCTCCATAATAGTGCAATTTATGAGCTCCAGCTTTAATCCTAGTGCCACAAACCAACCAACCAGCCAACCAAAACCACAGAAGTGGGAGAACAGTAGCGTTCTGGCACTATAGCTGAGAATTCAGATTAGGAGTGAAAGGTTCTCTTAAAAAATAACCGCATACAGGTTTAGTGGGTAAGGGGGCTAGTTAGTCACCAAGACTGACAGTGCTGGTGAATTAAATCCTGGAAGTTGTCCTCTCTGTGATCCTTCCTGTATGTGCTGTGGCACATAACTGCTCCTGAGTAAAGAAATAGTAGAAAATGATGACTAGGTTTACATAAGGTACCTGTGGCAGTAATCTTAAGAGTGTTTGAATGGCTCCCTGCAGGATAAGGCTGGAATGCACTGGGGGAAGGGGAAAAGATATTGTGAGGAAATGGGAATTTGTTACAGTGAAGACATTGGGCAGATGAGGCAGAAAAAGGAAGATCGTGGGGGGAACTGGTACAAGGCACAGAACTGACCAAGAACAAGCCAGGTGGGGCTCAGTGAGGGGACTCTGTCCCTGTCTGTCGTGCTTAAAGTGACCAAGTGTCAGCTTCTGCACTGCAGTAGGATTGGAGGGAAGTGAGGAGATGGTTGCTCAGAGAACCTCCTCCATGTTGAGAGAAGAGAGCCAGTTCTGGATGTTAACTGCTGGGCGGGGCTAAGCTTGAGAGGGGTTATCCTGGGCAGTGCTTGAACATTTGGCTTGCCTTTCTTAAAAACGTTGCAGAGTTTATTCATGACAGGGTTTTATTTATCATGAAACATTCCCTGAGACTTGGTCAGGAAATTTATACTACTTTTATTATTTAACTCAAAAAGCATTTATTATGGATGTGTGGGTTCTGGGGCATCTTGAGTCTGAAACCACTTGTGCCCTGGTTATGGAGATGAATAATGTAGACACATTATTGTCTACACAGTATTCCAGATGGCAAGGCAGTTTTGACCACCAGTTTTTATGGCAGGGAAGGATGATTTGCTTCTGGTTCAGGTAATTTCCTCAAGGTTTGTTTTAAATTATGGTTGTCTTTTGCTTACTTTAATGTTTGGAAATTGTATTAAGCAAAAACATGACTTTGAAGGTAATATTCCCTCTTGAGGCACTGTTTATTCAGTAGGACAGGAAATGGACTAAAATAAGATCCTTTGTCTTCTTGCAGGTTACATATATGGAAGAAGAGCGGAATTTTGCCACAGAGCAAGTGACTGCCATGCTTTTGTCCAAACTGAAGGAGACAGCAGAATGTGCTCTGAAGAAGCCTGTGGTAGACTGTGTTGTTTCGGTGAGTTTGGCTCTGTTCTTAGGGAGCTGCTGTGAGAAGCAGAAGACAGCTGTCAGCTGCAAGTGAAACTTGTTATTGTGGCAGATGCAGTGGTCATTTGAGAAGTTCTGGTTTTGAGACAGGGTCTTGCTCTGTAGCCCAGGCTGCCTGGTAACTAAGTGTTCCTGCGTCTATCTCCTGTGTGTTGGGATTGAAGGATGATAACCATGCTCAAAAACCTAGCCGTCCCTTCCTTTTTATTTTATTTTATTTTTTTTCCTATCTTTCTTTCTATTATTGGAGACAGGATCTTACTGTGTAGTCTGGGCTGGGCTGGGAATTTGCTTTGTCGACCAAGCTGGTCTTGCACTTGGTTGCTATTCTCTTCTGTGTGCCTCTTGCCTGTGCTGGAATTCCAGACATGGTCCAGCTTGCCTGGCTAAAAGGAAAAAGATCATCACCATCCTACCCACTCACCCACTCTGAGCCAACCCTCCAACCTCATGCTCGTTTTTTAAAATCTTTTCTCCCTTTTACTTAGGACTCCACTATTGTACCCATTTAAATCTTGTCTGTCCTTCAAGCCTCATTTGAAATTCCACTTTTGCCTAGATTTTTTTTTTTCCCAGTACTTTGTGTAGTATCTAGGGACAGGGTAGCTATTTGATCGAATCTTTTTAGTATTAGATGAAAATGTCTGCCTCCATCTTTTTTTTCCCCCTCCTGCTTGTATCTAGTACTAAAAACAGGGAGCAACCAACAGATACCTTTTGTCTTCTGTGTGTCCTTGCTTAGATGGGAGCCTGGCTTCTTACTGTGTTGTATGGTGAGTCTAGAGGCTATTGAAATGGGTTTCTGTACTTTGCAAAGCAGTGCCCTTATCCTGCCTTTGCTACCTGATTGTCCTAGTTAGGGCGATGGTTGCTGGAATGAAACCTCATCCTCAAAAGCAACTTGGAGGAAAGGGCTTATTTGTCTTATGCTTCCACATTACTGTTGATCATTGAAGGAAGCCAGGATAGGAACCCAAGCATGGCAGGAACCTGGAGGGGAGGAGCTGATTGCTGCTTCGTCTCATAGCTCGTTCTGCCTGCTTTGTTACAGAGCCCAGAACCACCAGCCCAGAAATGGCCCCATTCACTAATTACTGGGCCCTTAATTGCTCATCAAGAAAATGCCTTACAGGCTTGCCATCTTGTGGAGGCATTTTCTAGTTGGGCTCTTCACTTTCAGATGAGTTGTGTCCTTTATATAAAGCTATCCACCACACTGATGATGTAGCTCTTGGCCATTTGGTATTAAATGGGTGTATTGATTAGCAAAGCAGGATTCTTTTTCACTACAGATTCCTTGATTATTCTGCAAATTGATATATTGGTAGAGGTAATAATTGAAAAGAAAAAGGATTGAAAGAATAGAAAGGCTGCTGGGAGGCCTGGTGAAGTGGTTCATTGTTGAATGCAGTGGTTCTCAGCTTGTGGTTCTCAACCCCTTTGGGGTTTTTATATCAGATATTTGGCATATCAGGTATTTATAATACAGTTCATAACAGTAACAAAATACAGTTATGAAATAGCAGTGAAAATGATTTTAGGATGGGGTCACCGTAACGTGAAGAGCTATAGTAAAGTAAAGGGTTTAGCCTTAGGTTGAGAACCACGCTAGCTTAGTGGCTGAGGTTCTTGGAATGGTTCTTGGAACCATTCCTCAGCTCTCCATTGGTTTTCCAGACTTGACCTCTTTCCTTTGTTTAGTGCCCCTTACTTTGAGAAATGTTGAAATTACATTTATGTGAAATAGTGAGGTGTCAAAATGGCCTTTTTTCATTTGGAGTGAGTTGGGTTTTAAAAGGTGGCTTTCTAATTCTTGCTTAGAAGTCCCTATGATCTCACAGAGTTTGAGTGACTTCTGTGGTGAAAGGACCACAGTCAACAGAGGGAAAGATAAGAAAGCCACAGTGTCGAGGCAGAGCTGTGCTTCACACCTTCACATTAGGTGTAGGAACAGGTGTGGCCTTTTTAAGAGAATGGTTTCTCTTGTAGGTTCCTTGTTTCTACACTGATGCAGAGCGCCGGTCAGTGATGGATGCCACTCAGATTGCTGGTCTCAATTGCCTTCGGTTAATGAATGAAACAACTGCAGGTAAGACAGATTAATAAACGAAACAAGTGCAGTGAAGAGGGACTAAGAGGCTGGGTACTGAATGCCTTTAATTCCAGCACTCAGAGGCAGAGACACATGACTGAGTTCCAGGTCCACAGAGTGAGTTCTGAGACAGCCAAGGCTTGAAAAAACAAGAAAGGGGGTCGGGGGGATTAATGAATTAAACAGATGCAGACGAAAGGATTATTGTTTACTCCTACTCTCGGACTTGTTAAATAGTGATAATGTTTCACATGAATAAATAATGCAGTGCTTTAAAGAATTTGATTATGTCTACAACATAGTACCCAATATTTCTGTTCCTGAGATATAAAGCCTGTTTTTTCTCCTATTGGTTAAATGAATTTTAGTATTTAGGAGATAATCTGTTGAATTTATCTTTTCCCCTTTTGTGTAGTTGCTCTTGCATATGGAATCTATAAACAAGACCTTCCTGCCTTAGAAGAAAAACCAAGAAATGTAGTTTTTGTAGACATGGGACATTCTGCCTATCAAGTTTCTGTATGTGCATTTAATAGAGGAAAACTGAAAGTAAGTATTTTTCCAGAAGTCAGGAAATTGCAAATATAATTGTTATATATTTTTGAGTGACAACTACTTTTTTTTAAACCAATGGAAGCTTGTTGTGAGTCACCTGAGCTGGAACACAAGATACTGTGGTGGGAGAACTGGAGGTTGTGGGCCCAAAATAAGTTTTACCCACAGTTGGCATGGTGTGAAGTAAAGAGCATGAACTTTGAGGCGAGGCTCGTAAGCTTTCTAGTCACGGTTTTCTCACCTGGACTGTGTGGGAAGCAGTGCATCTCTGGAGCATTTCCGTCACCTCTTCTCTTGGTTACTGAGAGGACGTGTAAGCTGCTCCTGCGATTTAGAGAGCTCTGGAAAGAGCTTGTTGATTCAGATTTTGGATGTTAAAGGACACTAAACGAAGTGAAAGCCTAGGTGTCCAGAACACGCACAGCTCCAGAGTAAGCACTGTTGGGTAGAGGGATTGTCGTAGCATGGTGGTGTTTGCCTCCTCTGTGTTGCTGCACCGTGAATAGTTGCCCATCTGGCTAGGTAACTTTATCCCATGCCTGCTTTTGAGCTGTTTCAAGGTTCTTGATAGTAAGGTCTTAACATGTCCCCTCTTAGCCACCCCTCCGTCTCATGGGGCAGTGTAGGAGGGACTAATGTGAAATAAATGCTCATTAGTTTTGGAGGTCAATTTTGGGTTCTGGTTTGTTGTACTTTTGTTTGTTTGTTTGTTATAATAGACTTGGTTTAGTTTTGCTTTCTCATCTATATTCAAGTTATTTTGTTGCTAAACATTGGGAAAATGGATATTTACAAGGTTTGTAGTTATAAATTGTGGGTCAGATATAATGCTCACTGTTGAGGTAATGCTTTCTGCTGGTCATGGCGGCTCAGAGTGTAATCTAAGTCCTCGGGAAGCAAAGTATCATACTTAAGACCTGTCTGGTCTATAAGGCAATTCTTGGGCCATTCAGGATTGTATAGTGTAAAAAACAAAAATAAAAGAGCTGTTGAGATGATTAAGTGGATGAGGCATGTTTGCTACCAAGCCCAAGTTCAATTCCCAGTACTCACAGGGTAGGAGAGTACTGAGTCTTGAAAGTTACCCTCTTTTCAGCAGGCCGCAGTGTCACGCGCCTTAAATCCCAGCACACTGGGAGGCAGAGGCAAGTGAATCTGTGTGTGTTTGAAGCCAGCCTGGTCTGCAGAGCTAGTCCAGGTAACCAAGGCTACACAGAAACGCTGACTTGAAAAAGACAAAAAAAAAACAAAAAAAACAACAACAAAAAAAAGATTATGTTTTACGAGTTTAGTTGCTTCACAAAAATGTTGCTTAGCTTGGCATCTCTTCCTGGGTCTGCTTCAGATTTAACACGTTAACGAATTTGTTAAAGATTTGGAAAACTATCGCTGCAAGTTTGCAAATTGATGTGGTCCATGGAAACAGAGTTGTGCTTAAGACTTCTCCAGCTGCCTGGGCAGTGATAAAAGCATGGCCTGTTTCACGAGAGGGTAGTGTTAACAAGGGTTATGTGCTTCATTGTTATTTTCACCTTTGCGGAACACATTTTCTTGCCTTTAAAAAATAAAGTATGGCCAGGTGCTGGTGGCACACACCTTTAATCCCAGCACTCTGTGAGTTTGGGGACAGCCTGGTCTACAGAGTGAATTTGAGGATATCCAGAGCCAGACAGAGAACCCTATCTTGAAATAGCAAAAATAAAATAAAAATAAAAAATAGAATGTGTCATGATAAACTTTAAAATTGGTTAACTTTTGGATTATCTTTTTCCTTGAAGGTTTTGGCCACAGCTTTTGATACAACACTGGGAGGCAGAAAATTTGATGAGGTGTTGGTAAATCACTTCTGTGAAGAATTCGGAAAAAAATACAAGCTAGACATAAAATCTAAAGTTCGTGCTTTATTACGACTGTCTCAAGAGTGTGAGAAACTCAAGAAGCTGATGAGTGCGAATGCCTCAGACCTCCCTTTGAGCATTGAATGTTTTATGAATGATATTGATGTATCTGGAACTATGAATAGGTAACTATATTAATTCTTAATGCTAAATGAACAACCTTCCATTTTGTTTAACTGATTATTGACATCATCGTGGTTAGCATGTTATTACAGGTCATTTGGGACCCAGTTTTTATATAAAGGTTGGAACTGGTGGTTCTGTCTCTAGTGGAGACAGAAGGGTTCTGTTCTGGTAACCTAAATGTTCCTGAAAGTCACTGAAGTTAGCTTAAGTATGTATTAGACATGAATTACTGGTTTTCATAAAACTAGTGAACTATGCTTTAATGCCAAATTAGGAAGAGTTTAACTTAGGCCCAAATTAAAATATGGTTCTTTTTGAGTAGTTCAGGATCACTTGTGAGGGTAATAGCCTTTTTCGTAAAAACGCTGCAAGAATTTTGGGTACTTGACATTTAAGGCTATTTCAGAACCATACTCATTGTTATTGTTGTCTGATTGTGTTGCTTGGGTGAGGGAGTGAGATGTTCTTTTGGCTGTGAACTCTTTGGGCAGAATTCAGGCAAGACTGATGGCTTGTTTGGGGAAGGGTGCCTGAGTGACCCGTAAAAAATTTGAAATGGTATTTATTATTGGCCAGTGTCCAAGTTTGTCCTCGCTCACCCTTCTCTCCTGCTTGGAAATTTCTGTTTGTTTTTATTGAGTGTGGGGTCTTCCCTCCTACCCCTATGTGCATGGGGGAAGGGAGGGAGGCAGACAGAGAGAAACTCTGAGATTGAGGGTGGGCCAGTGTGTTTCAGAAAAATAAGTCAGATGCTGCTTATAAGAATAAGTAGGCCGGGCGCTGTGGCGCACACCTGTAATCCCAGCACTCTAGGAGGCAGGGGATTTCTGTGAGTTCTAGGCCAGGCAGGTTTACAAAGTGAGTCCAGAACAGCCAGGGCTACACAGAGAAACCCTGTCTCGAAAAACCAAAAAGAGAGGGGAAAAAAGTAGCTCTGTGTGTGTGTGCTCAGAATTTTTATGTGTTTGGGTGCTTTGCCTGCATATATGTCTGTGGTCCACATACATATTTGGTGTCTGTGGAGGCCAGATGTCACATCTCTGGGACTAGAATTAAAAGCAGCAGGAGCCACATTGTGAGTGCTGGAATTGAACCCAGGTCCTCTGGAAAGGTGGCCAGTGCTTTTAACTGCTGAGCCGTCTCTCTAGCCCTGAATGCTGCTTTGTTGTTAACATGTTGTGTTGTCTCTGCATGTGAGAACACAGAACTATTCTGGACTATTTTACAGTTTTCATTTTTCAGTGTTGAGTGTTAATTCTTGGAAAGGAATGAGATTGATTACTTTCAACATTACAGTATTTCTTCTTAGTTAACTTTGTCTTTTGTTTAAAAAAAAATGGAGGAAAGGGCTAGAGATGTAGCTCGGTAGGTAAGGTACTTGGTGAGCATTTCTGAACCCTGGGTTTGGTGTCTAGCGCCAAGTAATAGGTTGATAAGCTGGAGTGCCAGGAGTTGAAGGTCAGGCTGGAGAGATGCCTTGACAATTAAATGCTGATTGCTGTTCAGCTCTTGACCTGAGTTCAATCCCAGGATTCACAAGTAATAGAAGAACCTCCACACGTGTGTCATCACACATGTGAACCCCCCCACTCAGTGAAAGATGGTAGGAAGTTCAAGTTGTTCTTAGTTACATAGTTTGAGGCTGGTTTGGTCTTCATGAGACTTATCATTTCCTTGGGACTTGGAGTAAGAGAGAAGCCAGAAGAATCTGATGCACAGAGTAGGGAAGAGGGGAAGTGCCATTTCATTTAATTCTGTCTGGTAGATGTGATAGCTTGAGCAGCTGCTTGAATGTGGACCATCAAATGAGGTTGAAGCCAGCCTGGGACATAAAAGATCCCATCTCAAAAAAAAAAAAAAATTAAAAATTCATACCCAATACAATGAAGCATTTAAAAGGGACCAGTCAGCGGCATTTAGCCTGTTAGCCGATCAGGTGGTGCTGGTTCAGACTTCGTTTGATCTCTGCACTCATCACAGCAGTGAGGCCATGCGCATGTGGCGCTGTGTTCTGCATGATGGTTTCGAGGTTCATTCCTGAGGAAGCGTGCACGGTGCATCGTTGTCTCTTCCGGCAAATGTGGAAGGGTGTGACTGCTGTATGCCCTTATCTTCCAGCTCGTGTGCATTCATATCATTTCCACCCTTAGTGATGGTTTGAGTGTGAAGTGGGCATTTGTGACAGATACTTGAATGTGTTTTCCATTCTTCGAGGTGTGCACTAGGAGTGTAAGTCTTTCCTCATGTTGCAGTTCTTAAAAACTTTTGTTGTGTATGTGCAAGCCACTTTTTGGAGCCATCTCTCTAGCCCTTCCAGCTCTGATTTAATTGTTCTTAAATTAAGCTTTCTTGAGTTGAGCGTTAGTTGTTTCCTAGCTTTGCTTTTCTTGGGGAACCTGGCCTGTCTGGGATGTGAGACTCTTGAGTACTCTGGGGCTTGCTACTGGACGCTTTTGTTTTTAAACACCTTGTGGCTAGTTTCCATATCTAATGCTTGTTCGTTTATAACTTGTTCTTACTTCCTTTTTTATTTTTTTAACTTGAGGTAGACTTCACATATAAAAAACTCAC